>NC_084961.1:3232419-4432419 GCF_949316205.1 Platichthys flesus
TCAGTTCTGTTGAAGCACCATGTGGACTTGATCCCCTTGACTCAACATGTGGAGTCTGCAAAGGAGCTGGAGAAGGAGCTCGGAGAGATGAACATGAGGATCAAAGTGAAGGAGGAAGGTCAGAGGAGAGTCCCTCTGACCTGTCAATCACTCCCTCCCTTTCTGACCCTTCACTCCAGACTGACTTTTCTTACAAAATAAAATCATGGTTATGCTAAAAAATACTCAACACCTGTATATTATTTATACATATATTTATTATTTGAACTGAGAGACACTCGTTCTCCACAGCTGCACTTTCCCCAGATTTAATTCTATTATCTTAAGAGAAACTGACGGATCATATATTTACTGAACTTATTTACTTTGCTCGTGGATCTGCATCAAAATACACATTTCAATTCACAGTAATGGGATAATTTGTGTAACCGTGGACGGTTTAAAACAACAGCTTTACTTCCTGTCGGGTATTTTCAGGGTTTGTTAAAATCAGTTGTGTATTCTCCTGAGTCTCAGCCGACCTTTGACCTTTATCCTTCTGCTGAAGCAGTGATGAAGCTGAGTGTTTTCCAGAGGGACATACAGATGTTTATAGACAGAAAAGAGTTCATAGAACTGCACATCAGTCAGTTTCTATCTTTTATATAAAAAAATTACACGTGTGAGATGTGCTTATCACATAGAAAAATTATCTTTTATATATTTCAAGGTAAATGAACTCCTTCTCAAAACGACTAATTGGGTTTTTGCATGTGAGCAAATACACAATTAATAACTCAACAACAGCTGCTTTTCACTTTCCATGTGAACTCACGGGTGGATCCTCCGTCGCCTCTGATTAAACGGCTGATGTATACGCCTCATTGTCAATTGAGTGTTGTCTGGTGGGTACTTGAAAATGCATTAACCTACAAACCAGGGGGAATAAGCCAGAGAGGTTCCATGTAAAACCAGTGAACCCATTAAAAGGCCTGATCAGAGCGCTCGGTTTATGAGTGTCTCCACTTCATCCTAATGTAGCTTTTAGATGATGCTAATAGATCACAGGCCATTGTGATCAGACAAGGTAATGGACATTTGTCACAGCTTTCTGAGTATAGCTCCGGGGCTGCACACACACACACACACACAACCACACAAAGGTCCTGATGTATTCACATGCACAGACAAACACATCTACCAACACATCTGCAAAGGATATGCATTAACATAAACACAGACATGCACACAAACGCACACTCTCAACCACGTGCACACACACACATACACACACGTATGCACATGCAGAGACAAACACAAATGCATGCAACACGTACATATAGACCTGCACACACACGTATGCACATGCACGGACAGACACACAAGCATATAAGAAACACATAAACGCAAAAACACATTGGAAACAAATAATGCTGACGTGCACACACGAATGCACACTCTAAACTCCCTCCACTCACATGCACACAGACACACACAGACACCCACACACAGACACACAATGACCCTAATTAATAACGATTAGTCTTCTCTCAAACACACTCACAAAATGTGCAAATGGAACAATAAATACAGCTTTTAAACGCGGCTTTTACAAGTGATGTGAAACTATCTCCTCTAATCATTAGTAAACATCGGCTGATTTGTCATTATCGCCCTGTGAAGCGTGGAGAGGCAGATAAACCGGGGTCAGGTCTGGCACACGGGTCAGATCGTCAAAGTTTAAAAGCGACGATCAAACCAAACAGCCGCAAAAGTCCAAATATAAAAACTCAGAGTGCGAACAGAGAGGATATTCAACCTTTTTCAGTTGTTAACAAATATTGGTTATTACTGAAACCACAAAACTCTTAATGTATCTTGGTCAAACTAGTAAATCTTCCTTTTAAAACTCACTCAAATCACCAAAACACCTCATTCATGTGTCAGCATCTCTCTTTAAAAGCAGAAAACAGCTTGAATTTGCAACAGCTTCAACCCGGAGGCCAGAACTCTGCCTGAGTCTGCACAAAAGTTACCTTTACTTCAAAACCACAATCTATTATCCCTATTTTAAATAATTTGGACCCAGGCACTTGATCGCACTTTATGATGGAGTCGCTTCTTTGTTTTTAAACTGTTTTTGGACTTTAATAAAGAAAAAAAGAAGCAAATACAAGACATTAAATTGCATTTAATAACCAAAGAGCACATGGCCGACATTGAAGGCCTCAGCTGTATTTAAAATGGACAAAACAAAAGGGCAACTTGGTTTTTTTTAAATCTAAACATTAGCTGCTCTGACTCTGTGCCTCCAGAACACTGGTCTAATGTTTTCTCTGAGTCGATATCATCTCCTCCATCTGTGACCGGCCCATCAGAGCATCGTCTGACAAACAGCCCGTTGTTTCAGCCCAGAGAGACGGACGCACACAGAGCCCAGCCGGTGATAGTGGGTTAATAGGGGACATAAAAAAAATAATGATTAGCCTACTATGTAAATGGCAATTAAAGGACACTAAGTGCTGCAGGCGCTGTCCTTGCATTTCACGCTTGGTTTTGATAGGAACACACTCGGCTGCTGAGAGCCGCTGGCCTCTGACACTCATTTGTCCCAATGAGGCGGGGGGGGGGTTGGGCACATTAAATCAATTAATAGAAAAGGTGATCAGGAGGATTAGTCCTCAGCTCCGCATGAATATGAAGCTTGACTCACAAGTAGAATCACAGGAGAGAGTTTCCGTGTCCTGCTCTCGTCCCTGAAAACTAAACTTCTGGGCCCAGTCCTCGGATCCACAGCAGAACACTGACAAATGACAGGCAGGGAGCTCATCAGTTCTGGTCCCAGTGTCAGTGGAGAGGAGGGGGGGGGGGGGGGGGGCGAGGAGGAACAGCGAGACGGAGGAACAGAGTCGCTCCACATCCTCACTCACTGACCTCCTCAGACTCTCATCACACAGCAGCAGGGACTCTGGATTTGCATAGAAGCACACTGCCACCTAGTGAGAGCTTGTATGCAAAAATCACATCAGGTGTGTGTGTGTGTGTCTGTGTGTGTGCTCAGGAGGGGAAGAGGGTCGTGCACTAGACAGAAGGTCGGCGGTTCGATCCTGCAGTTTGCATTCTGAAGGGATAAAAGACACTGTGGGCATTAAAGTTTAACAAGTGCATCTTGTGGTTTTCCTCTAAAGGCTTTAAAGGCACATTTCACTCACATGTTTATTTTCACACCAGTACTGTGAAACGTCAAGAGTTGATCCACAAGCTGGGACCAAGGTGTTTATACTGGCACACTCTGAGAAGGAGCTGGAGTCGACTAGTTTCTTACATGTCACAGGTTTCTCTACATAAAACACAAAGAAAGATAATCTACATTAGCAGCTCTCTGCATGTGAACACACACAAAGTAAACAGTCTCCTCCTCTTCCACTCTCTACTGTTTCAAACCTGATTGGTCAAACTGGAACCAGAAACCAGATCCTTTTCCCTCGCTGCAGATTCTGCATATTCACTTGTGAACATTTCCCTTTAATCTGTGAGGGAGCGACTCCTCTGCACGTGAACACTGAATCCCTCCGGCCCCTCGTGCTTGACCTCTGGCCCCTCGCACTTGACCTCTGGACGAGCTCTTTGTTCCCTCAGGTGAGGAAGCGACGTGAAGTCACACTTCATTTCATTTCTCAGCACCGATCAGATCTCAGCTGTTATCGGGTGAAACTCAACAACCATTACTAAGCGAATAAAGCCCTTTTGAGTGCTACCCAACAGAGATCCAGCACACACAGACACACACAGTCACACACACACAGACACACACACGCAGGCTTTGTCCGGTGTTTTGAATTCACTGGCCCCCTCACGACCAGATGATAGGAATAATCTCGCCAAGTGAGATTGACAGTTCATTTGAGAAATCAATATTTACAATTTACTTCTTTCAAAGTTCATTCTTGGAGAGGGCTCCATATTATCCACCTCCCAAATAAGCTGATCATATCTCCACCCGCCCTGGAATGAGTTTCCTACCCAAAGTGTGTCGTCTTTTTTTTCCCCTCTCCCCTCTCTCCCTCTCAGAAATCAATGTCTGCGTTTGTGCGCTTTAATCTGGCCTCTGATGACAGTAAATCTTTATCTGTTTCTGGGCAAGCAGCAGTGAGCGGCTGACACCATTTCCCATCAGAACAAAGAGCCAGGCCTGTGTGGACACTGGGAGATACATGGGGCTCTAATGTGGCTGGACATGTTTCAGCAGGGTCATTAATCAGAGGAGGTGACAGGCCGAGCCGCCGCGCTCGTCTCTGCACCTTTTCATCGGCGGCACTGAGGAAACTGGAGTCTGCGGCAGGTGGATGGAGATCGAACCCCCGGGCTCTGCTCCCATCGTCTCGACGTGGGACAGAGATGTTTTCTATCTCAAAAATTGATTTTCACCAGAAGGTTTAACTGAAATAGATATTTTAAACAAGAGGATCAGATACAGAGAAAAGAAAGATACAGATACTTTAGGACTAAAATGATCATAATACGCAAAATATAAATACACTATATATTATAAAACTGCTGCAAACATTTCCCATCTCTTCGACCCTGCAGCCTGTAGACGTCAAATACTAATAATGTTCTGCTGAAATAAAGATGGACGAAGCGTCTCCACTTCCTCCCGCTCTCCAGAAATGAATCCAAAATTTCCCTGATACCAAGGCTGCTGCCATCTTGTGCCCAAATCTGCATCAAGCTCGACCAATAGCATTAGGGCAGTCTCAGCTGTCAATCATGATGTTTCACCCCAATTTTATAGCATCAAATATTTAAATTAAAACCAAACTCATTGGGTTAATGAGCACTTGTTCATACATCAGTGTACTTTGGCTTTTTAGTTAGAACCATGTCCCTCACCTGGTTGAGAAGTCGGATTAGCTCGATGGACTTTGGCTTCACTTTTAGCAGAGCAGTCATGTCGTCCATCTTTATTCCCAGTCTATGGCAACACATCTCAAAACAGGTATCTCTGCTTTGGGGAAGAACTAAATGAGAAGTTCAGCCTCATCTGTAGCTGCAGCTGTTTACTTCCGATCAATCACAGTGAAAAGTTCACAGCAGCAACAGAGTGAAATAATCTCCAGCTTCCAAAGTCTCAGAGTCGCTCAGTACGAGCCCGGCGTCCCCCTGCCATGATTCATAAGCTCCTCTGTAATAACACCACCTCCAGCACTGAGAGAAGAAACACAGCGCAGTGATATTTATTATTCAGCAGATTTATAACGGCCCCTCAAACACGGCTGAAGTAGCCCACTGCTCCCCCTGTGGCTCCACGGGGAATTATTGGGTGGTAATCTATTGTTGAGCAGCTTTTTAGAGTGATGGATGAAAACGTCCGCGGCCTGCACACAATCAATTCATATCTAATTAGGCCGTATTATTTATGATACTCTCAACAGGCAGGGTGGGGGGGGGGGGGTCCCAGGGGAGGCAGAGAGACCTCAGCTGCCACCGAGGGAAATGAGGAATGGGAGAGGTTAACAGGAGGTGCTATTGATTAGCATGGAGGAACCAGGAATGAGTTTCACATAAAGGAGACGTCAAAATCTGTCAGATGTGATTTCTGCTGAGAAACAGAGCGAGATTCCAGAAAGATAATTTCAAAAAATAAACACACACTTTTTCTATGGAGGAAAAAAATGAAAAACAATGAATTAAAGTAAGGGAGGAAGAGAGATAAAGTGATTTCATGGAAGAAAGAAAAAGAGGAGGGAGAGAGAGAGAGAGAAAGAGAAAACAAGGTGGAAAGAGAGTCTAGACAGATAATTATACAATAAATTATGTGACTAGAAAGAAAGAAAGAAGGAGAGGGCATAGAGAATAGATATAATGATTAAAATAAATAAAGTGAATGGAAAGAAAGAAAGAAAGAATCTATCAACACTGGTACAAGCCTGACATCTGGTGTTTGATTGATGTTAAAACAGCCAGAGAGCGACGAGAGAAGAGAAGAGAAGAGAAGAGAAGAGAAGAGAAGAGAAGAGAAGAGAAGAGAAGAGAAGAGAAGAGAAGAGAAGAGAAGAGAAGAGAAGAGAAGAGAAGAGAAGAGAAGAGAAAGATAAAAGTCTCAAAGACGTCAGGAGCAGTTAAATCTCTCGGGCAGTAAATTAAATGGATATTTGAAGAAGCAAAGAAGAGAGAATCAGATTGGTGTGGGCCTCTTTATCAAATCTTCTGTGAGAGAAAATGATTTAATAACAGCTCCCGGAGTGTTTCATGTAACTCAGTCATTTGAGGAGGGAAATGAAAGGAGACAGAGACTGAGAGACGTTATTCAGACTCAGGTTTTCTTCTCCTGACAGACAAGCAGCAAACAGAGATTCACAAGCAGAGCGGATGGAAAACATCTGGAGACATCAGCACACAACAACCAGCTGCTGCACAGAGTTTTTACTTCAGCTTCCACTGATGTGTGAAATATGTGAAATGTGACTGAGAAAATAAAAAGCTGCCAGGAAACATGAATCATTTAATTCCGATAAAACATAAACAGAAAACGTAAAAATTAAGGTTTTGGTTAATAATCTTAAACTAATTGTTATTTTTCTGTTACATAAACTACGCATATTTTATTTTCTCAGCAGTTATTGCAGGAAAACCTTGACGTTAAAATCCCTCTTATATTTACTATTTATATCAAATAACTTAAATCCCCTGTTCAGATATTAACTCTCACTACAACATGTAATACAACCTACACCTTCTGTTTGAATTAGACTCCACAGCCTCCTCTGCACTAATCACAACTGCACTTACAAGTCGTGTTGAGTGTTTAACTGGATGCAGCACAGGACACGATGTGTTTTAAAGCACCTCACACACACACACACTCTTTTATCTGCACCGTTCTCCTGCAGCAAATCTCAATTTCACACATTAACTCATCTCGTTCCGCAAACACAAAGCTCAGATTCATATGCAAATCCCCTTTTTTTCGGACTCAGTGTGAGGAATCGAAGCTGCTCCAGTTTGCAGGGGCGATGGTGGCCGCGGGGGGGGGGGGGGGGGGGGGGGGTGGAGGACGGAGCAGGGAGCAGCTTCACCTGTTTAAAATGATTCAGCCTCGGGGATAAACACAGAACGATGTGTAATCTGTGATCAGAGCGACGAGTTCACAGTGAATCAGGTGAAACTGATCATATCAGAACAGACCGCTCAGTAAACACAGCTGTGGAAAGACAGTCAGTAACACTTTATTGTTTGAAATAATATTTATTCATTCACAAACATATTGTACACTTATTGAAAACACAAGAACTTTAAACTGAATCAAAAGTTTCCATTAATAGAATCAGGGGAAATCAGAGGGTTTGATGATGCACGTGTCTGTTCGTGGGTATGATAAAGAGAAAAGGGACAAACTCTGAAGATGGCCTCGTTTTAAAGCAACTCTGCGAAGTTATTACTGAGCAACAGCGCCCCCTGCAGCCACACGTGCTGATTCATTCTGTTTGTCGACCTATTCAAACAACTCATCTGTTTCCACGCAGAGAAACTCACACAACTGAAGCTGAAAATAAAGATGGACGTCGTATCTCCTCTTCTTTACCACTATTCAGAAATGAAGCCAAAATATCCAGGATACGAACGCCGCCATTTTGCACCAATGACATCATTTTGAGTCAGAATAGTTTAGTTCGATCTCTGTCCCATCCACTAACATAACGGAGGCAGGATTTAAGAACATTAACTGAAACACAACTGAACGCTGGATATTACCCATGATCCTCTGCTTCTTGAACCAGAAGAACTGCCGCTGTAACAATTCCACCAAACTCTGGTTAGAATTCTTCATATTTACAAAGTTTCCTGCTGAATATTGGCGATAAACTCTGGTTTTTAATAACTTCTGAGTCTTTTTAACTGATCTGCAATTCAGCTTCACTCTAAAACTGAAGGATTCTGATTCTATATAATCTATAGATTCTGATAGTTGAAGCTGTGACTCTACAAAGAACAGACGTTCAGACTGAGGAGTAGGAATGACACAGAAAACATTCTCCATATTCACAGTCACTGAACCATTAAAATCATATTTATCAAAGTAGTATAATCTGCTTTTAACCCTCACTTTGCTCCTCCCACTGACACAGACTCTAACAGGACTGAACAACAGACAACGACTCTAACAGGAGTGAACAACAGACACAGAAACCTAAATGAAGATTGAGACTCTCAGACTCTGTTTCTTTATTTATCCTTCAGCGTTTGTCCTTGAGGACAGAACGGTTATCTAACACTTAAATGCTGCTTTATTTACTCTAATGTACATGCAGCTGCTGTTCTGTGGCATAGATCTAATGTATGTAGATAATAAACCGGCCTATCAGGGCAGAGGCTGATCTCCAGGCAACTCTATGGGAAAAGAGACTCAGTTGTGTTTGTATTACAAGGTTGTGACATTTTATGCACTGGTTTGATTCCTTTACTAATTTTATTGTCTAATTTCAATTTCATTGCTGATGAAATAAAAGTTCCCCTGCTACCACAGACTGTAAATAAAGATGGACGACATAACAAAAGTGAAGCCAAATCATCTTGATGACCCCCTGGTGGCTGGTTGTGGTATCGGCCTCCTCCACGTTAGTGTACTGCTTTATCACAAAGGTGGTTTCTGTCATTTTATGTGGTTCTCATCTCACTGTGTAAGTTTATTATCGATGATATGATGCTATAAAACAAGATGGCTTCATATCTGGGATATTTTAGCTTCATTTTGTGCAGCAGGAGGAAGTGGAGACACGTCGTCCATCTTTGTTCACAGTCTGTCGCTGCTTCCTGGTCTTTGGAGGTGAAAACAATAAAACTCTTGTTCTGCAACTAAACCAAACCCTGGACCTGAAACCTCCTGGCAGTGGCACGATGGAGAACTAAAGGTACTGGCCCGATTCAAAGCAGCATATCGGCAAACAGTATATGGGATAACGTATTTCTATTATGGACTCTCATCACCAGCCTCACAAGAACCAGTCAGACTTTATGTTAAACCACAGGAGCTGCTCTCAGCATCGTTGGAGACGTCATCAAAGCATTTTACCGATCTGAGAGTCGGGACCTTTGTAAGCCACGCTGATGTTCGTGGACAGCACCGGCTCCAGCCGGCTGCGGGGGTCCCTGGTGTCGTTCAGGGGACACTCGCTGGGCGCCCGGCACCGGAACACCTGCCTGTAGGAGTTCCTGAAGTTCTCCGACAGGAAGGCATAGATGACGGGGTTGACGGAGGAGTTGCTGTAGGCCAGGCAGTGGGCCACCATCCTGAACACGAAGGACGCCTGGTTCAGGGGGAAGGAGCCGAACTCCACCCACATGTGCACGATGTGGTGGGGCAGCCAGGACAGACAGAAGACCACCACCACCACCAGGACTGTCTGTGCCGTCTGTGCAGCAGGAAACAGACGAGACAATGACGGGTCATATAAAGTCATGTGATCAGATAAACAGGTCTGTGGAGGAGCAGGAACAGGAAGATAATGACGGGTAATATAACCTCATCAAATGAAATAAAAAGAGATAAAAGAGACATGTACTTTATGGTTTGTTTTTTCTTTTCTTGGCACTAAATCATTTTTGTAACTAGATTTTACTCTCACAGACATCATGTGATAAGATAAATGGGTTTACACTGATATTCAGGGCTGCAGAGCTGCGAGTGCACACGTCTGCAGATAGTCTTTCCCAGAGAACACTGTGTACACGTATGTTTCACCAGCACTTTATCACAGAGCATCCACACAGGAGGAGCACGTGCATGTGAGTCCAACACGTTCACTGGACATCAAAACTGAAAATGACCAAACACTGAAGGAAAAAAATAAAGTGAGACCAACCTTCTTTTTGGCGAGCTCGGATTTCTTGGAGACGTTGGTCAGCTTTTTATGCAGATATTTCAAAACCTGAAATAATAAAAATATGAATTAAGGCAAAAGCTGTTGATCCGACATCAATTCTGATCGTGCACAGCATTTTCTTTATTCCTCTGTTGCACCGCTTTCCACTTTGATGATACCTCCAGCAGGATTACACAAAACTAAGTGTGTGTGTTTTCCCAGAGAATAAGAGAACACTCTGTCTCGCTCTCCCCATCTCTATGTATAGTATATTTATATATTCTTTATATTTTTGTATGGTTGCGTTCATATATTTCTTCTTGTATAGTGTGTTACATTCCAGATACCTATCTATCTATCTATCTAATTCATGGATCTTGGATCTTTCTATCATTGTGTGTAATTTGGTGCAACCTGATTGGATGTAAAGAGACAGTTTTTGCTTTATTCAACTCTTTTCTGTGCCAGTCTACTAATTAATAAATCCATAAACATTTCGGACAAGTCAAAATCTTTTACTCGTCATGTTAAACTTTGCAAACAGGCAAATATGCTGTTTGTTCCAATGCGTAAAGCCCTTCAGTAACACTGTGGATTCGTGCGCTCTGGCTCGTGCGCGCCCACCTTTGCATAGCAGACAGATATAAGGGCGAGAGGCAGCAGGTATCCGAACACGAAGGTGCACATCACGTAGACCTTCCTCTGGTGGTTGGGCCAGACCTCCCAGCAGAACGTGGTGTTGTCCTCCCGCTCCACGATGCTCTGGTAGTGCGCCACGGGAGCCGCCATCACCAGGGACAGGGTCCAGATCAGCACCACGCCAAGCATGGCGTTCCGCGCCACCCGGATCGACGACTTCCTGGCGTGCACGATGGCCACGTAGCGGTCCACGGACATCGCGGACAGCGTGAAGATGCTCACCAGCATGGACACGGTGAAGAAGTAGTGGATGAACTTGCAGATGAAGGCGCCCAGCACCCATGTGGGCAGCATGTAGATGGTGGACTGGAAGGGGACGCAGAAGAGCAGGTAGGACAGGTCAGCCACGCTCAGGTTCAGGATGAAGATGTTGGTCGTGCTCCTCGGTTGACCCGGTTTGCTGCGCGCCAGCACCGTGATGACCGTGGCGTTCCCGAGCGCACCCAGGATGAAGATCAGTCCAAATATGAGCAGGGAGATGAAGTTGTCTACCCCCATCCCCAGGATGAGAGTAGCAGGCATCAACACGGTGCTGGAGTCCACGGGCACATGACTCTGGTTCTCCACCTGAAGCTCCATGGTTCTAAATGAATGCGGAGGATTTACATGTTGATGTAGAGGATGCGCCTCCTGCACATGGAGCTCAGACTGAGGAAGAGGAGCTCATGCATGTGCACGCTGCTCCCTACCTCCGTGGGAAACGTCACCATGTTGTGCGCAGCAGATCCCACCAATACCTGTCTGCTGTTTCCAGTAAGCAACCTGCAGCCAGTCAGAAGGGAATAGAACAACCCTCTGATCCAATGGGAGTCAACACAACACGTTCATCAGCCACTCTGAACTTAAAATCAATTTACACTGTGAAAATGTATTAATTTAGAAGTGTGGTAGAAGGCTGGTTTTTATATGATATCAAATAAAACTTTCAAATATCAACACTATTATTAAATGATTGGATCAAATCAAACATATAAAATCTGTAATAGAAAGGTTGTTGGTATAAAGTGGGCGTGTTGAGTTTGAAGGTGTGCAGGAGATCTCCAGGTAGCGAGTTGCATCATGGGACGTGTAGTCGCAGCATCATTTAGCATAAATCAATGTAATCACAAACAAGATGGTGGCGCTAAATTCAAAATATTTCAAGGTAGTGAATCCAAATTTTACAAAAGATCCAGATATGTCGATAAAATTCAAAATCTCAAAATATGATTCATCAGACATTCCTTGATATATTCCCCTCCGGACCATTCCATAAAGTGAACCCAATTTGGAGGAAACCGAAACCCATAGATCACATCTCCACATATCGCTCCTATAAATATGGTCCAAATTGGCCGACAACATCAGAAGTTTTTCATTGAAATCCATTGAATGTTTCCCCTGTGATTAAACGAGTGAAGTCGCTCAGAACCGGCAGAGAGAGGGTTTCTTGTTTCTCTCGTTTCCATCGATCCCCCCTCAGCACTTCTCTCAGTCTCGGTTATTGATCTGCTCGGACCACATTTTGGAACAGCTGTATTCTCGTTATTAAAAACATGTGAACCTCAGACAGACCAGTACGGAGAGATCCTGTCGGGAGGAAAAAAACCATGAATACAAATATGATGCACGTTGCATGTAACCGGAGAGCAGAGGCTGATGTTATCTCTCCGGTTGTCCTCAGATGATTGTACACAACTCCCTCTTTCATCGTTTACAAGTCCTGTTAAATTACAGGCGTTAATCAGGTTAATTCAACAACTGCTTCCCTGATGAAAAACCAGATAAGAGACAGTGATGAAAGGCATTATTATCTTTCTTCTTCTGCAGAGTTATTGTACTTCTGGGAGAAAGGCGCTTGTTTTGTAATTGGCTTCTCAGCTCATGTCCTGAAGCAGCCTGAAGTTTCCATGGCGACTCTTCACTCCATCGACTGAGATGTTATCCCCCCCCCCCCCCTCCGTCTCTGCTGCGAGGGAAGACAAAGACACAGTGAAGCTTCATCCCAGAGATGTGTCCGCCAACCTGCAGAAGCTTGATTTGAGAAACAGGAGAAGTGAAATGTTAGTTGAGCGTCGAGTGTTTCAGGACCACGGACAGCTCCTCCCTCGACCTCTGAAGTTCAACCTGAGGATGTTTGTTAAACCTTGATTTGATGTTTTGACCCCTCACGTCTGTATTGTAATGGGACATTCTGTATTTAGGTTTAATGAAAGAACAGTTTGGTACAAATAGAGAATATTATTACAAAATGTGTTTCTGTAGTTAGACTTGTAACACTAAGATGTTGTCGTCACTTCCTCTGCTCAGATGTGTATCGCTTCGAGACTCCTGTGCCTGTTGCTAAAACAAAAGGTTTTCACAGCAGGGGCCAGGCAAGCAGATGGAGCAGATGAGCTATGATTGTTGTTGACCAGAGATGGGGGTCTCTGAAGAGAGATGTTATTCACACTCAGAGTCTCAGTAGAATTCAGATTCCATTGTGTTGCAAGACTTCAAAGAAGTCCTCATGGACATTGATGGAGACAGAATGTTTGAGCATCCTGTCAAGCCATGCAGAGAGCTGATTGGATAAACTGTCTTCCTCTATGTGAGAAGGAGCTTAATTAGTATAAATGAAATGTGATTTTCATGGTTCAGGGCCAAATGACTTGTATCTGTCACCGTGGTACAAGCTTTGAGCCACCATCCCCAGATGGTAGAATTAAAACACCAGAAGATAATTGTTTGTTGTGTCATGTAGTGAATCCCCTATTGCAGTATCTAACTTTAAAGATGTGCGTGTAACGTCAGTCTCTGTTCAGTGTGTTGATGTTTCTCTGGTGTTACTTCAAGGTTCGGTGTTCAGGGATATGTTGTTGTCGTTCCCATCAACACACGTCTACAGATAAACTAAACCGTATTTCTCTGGAGCAAAAGGTGCAAATGAACAAATGATCATCCTGCAAGACACTGGAAACAGAATCCTCTTCCCTGGCGGAGCTTTGTAGTGAGTTTCAGCTCAGGTCTGAATTGTTCGTTTCTGCTCTTCCACGTCTTTCATAGTTAATTGATCTGGTTATTCAAGGTGAATTTTCTGTGTGAGATCAATTATTAATTCTTTGCTCTATGAATAAAACTGAGTTAACAATGAGATCCTTTTTATGTTTCAACCACATGTGGAGAGAGCGCCGTTGACTAATTAACTATAATCCCCCCACCGACTAATTACCGGTTAAAAAGCAGAAGATTAGATTAGTTTAGATTCAACTCTATTGTCATTGCACAGTACAAGTACTTATACAACGAAATGCAGTTTAGCATCTAACCAGAAGTGCAAAGAAGGCAGTAAAAGTGCAGAGTGCTGTGCATTATTTAAAGTGAATATGTAATTAACTAAGATCTGTACAGTAAGACAAATATATATGGAATATTACAGTATTAGGGGGTATTGTATGCTATAAGAACGATGAGTACACTATGAGCAAGATAAATATATATAAATAAATGAAGACACTATAGGCGGGATAATACAGTTGTTGAAAAAAAAACAGTCAAATCAGACCACACAGCCCAGTGACACCTCTGGGACTCCCTTCCCCGACCATATTAGAGACCCGAGGAGATAAGCTGCTCTGGACCCGGCTTCTCCTCCTCTCGGGTGTTTAGCCCCAGTGCTCCCAACTGGGTCCGACCTGTTGTTGCCATGACACTGAGACCAGAGCAGCAGCAACATCCACTCGGCTCGATCATCTGAAACGTGCTCTCTCTCTCCGACAGGCCGTGGAGGTTGTTCTGTTTTGTTACGGTGAGTCCTCGGCCCTCGTTTCACTCTCAGTCAGATAATGACGCTTGTTTATCATCGAGGGAGAAAGAGAAAGTCCCTGAGAGTCGGATTCTCCTTCCAGTTCAGTTCAGTCTTCTGTATCTCTGGAGTGGAGAAGCTGAAATCTTTAAATATTCTGTCATTTATATATAATTTCCCCTATTAACTGTGTATTGAATAGGTTGAATTGAATACTCACATTTACTTTAACAGTACCAGAAACTCGTTTCATCCAATTATTTACATGAATCGAAATGGTCAATATTCTCTCTACATCTGGAATATAAATATCAAGAGCTGGTAATTATCTTATCTTAATAACCTTTTATCACTTTTTTTAAATGTCATTTAACGTCTTAAAAACGTATATTTCATTAAAGTATTTTCTTAGTTATAATATTAGGTTGAGATATGTCCTGTCATGTGGGTGTGCAAATAAAATACACTGATCGTTTCTCATAATTAATTAAACATATATATATATATATATGCAAAGTATCTGCAGTATGTTAGATAGTTGATAATAATAGTTGTTAATGTTCTATTTCCTGTAGAAATTATTTTCCTCACGACCTCAGTCCTTGTTCCTCATCCAGAACAGATATAAAGGTTTTTGTGGGAATTATCAGCAGGAATTGAATTTAATATTCAGAATTATGTTTTTCGTTCATGTGAGACGACCTTTCAAGATTGACCTTAAAGCCACCATAGATGTTCCTTCTCTCGGTAATTGCACAGGCACACAAGTGGCTTTTTGTGCTGCTGCTGTATTTGAAGGTTCTCTCCAGTTCTGCCTGAGCCTTGAGGGAAATAAAGTGAAATCTCATTAATTGCATAAAGGGAATAACCTTTAAAAATCACTCTTCAACAGCTCATCCTTCCTGTTTCCTCTCAGAGAACTCAAGTGAGAGACCCTCAGAAAACAATTACATTGGTCCTAGAGCCACAGAGACTGAGCCGGATGCCGTTTACAAGCTAGATGCCATGAAATCCCACACACTGAAACTTTAAGAGAAGATGGACATTTCAGACTTTTAATTTGGGGTCAAAGGTCGAATGTGAATCTTGAATTCAAGTCAAACTGTTGCCTGACTCAGTGACGTGTTCGTGTCCAGTTTCTCTGTTGAGATTGTGAGTCAGAGACGTGTTAATCGCCACAAAAGTGAATTCACAGTCTCAGTGGGAAGGAGTTGTGTTTGCTGCAGGGAGTCTGGAGCTCGGCCACCTCCTGCTGTGATTCCCTGCAGCAGCAGCAGCATCGGGAGCAGCAGCACCAGCAGAGGGAGTGACGGAGGTTTGCCTCGGCGCTGGTGTCACTTCAGAGCGATTGATCTGAGAGGGACACTGAGACAAACAGCTCTGCTATCTGATGCTGTCTGGAGCCAGAGCTCTTCTTAAACATGTATTTGCAGATATTAATGTGTGTGCTCAGTGTCAGCAACTACAAGTTCAGCACGGTCGCACACACACACACACACACACACACACACACACACACACACCCACACACACACACACACACACACACACACACACACACACACACCCACACACACACACACACACACCCTAACAGCGTGTACAGTAAATAAACAATGCACAGCGCTCTTTAATGGATGGGAAATGACAAACCTGTGACGATTTATCTTGAGGAATTATGGAAACAATCACTGAAAAAAACGTTCACTCTCCCGGCTGATAAAGCTGAAGCTTCAGGTGTTTATGCAGAAACTCGAAGGACACTCTGAGATCCACAAACCTCCACCGAGGCTCCGTCACCAGATCGAGAACACTCTGTATTTATCTGCACCGCCTCACACACAAGGACAAGGTCGCTGTGAGTGTGAGGACAGGTGTTTACTGAGGGATGAAAACATCACCCAGGATTGGTTTTAAATTGTCTTCTATTGATGCTCGTGTTGCTTTCCTTTGCAGCTCCTGCTGTTATTAAATGTGCCACATAAATAAATCTGACTTCACAGTCTAGATTTGATATTGTCACAACAAACACAGCTGAACCACGAGCCTGTGATTTGCCTGAGACGTCAAACTGACACGAGGACACAATCATCGAAGCCGCAGAGACTCCAGCACAACCTGCAGAACCGTTTACTCCTCAATGCAGGAGGTCATTTAGAAAACATATCAATGAATATGACACAAGACAAAGGAGATAAACCAACTTATCTTTGTTTTTGACATTTCAAATCAGGTGTATTTCATTTCTCCTGCTCCCTGCAGTGACTCTCTCTCTGCAGCGGCGGCAGTTGGAAACAAGAGAGCTTGATATTGTTGAGCTGCTAAACAAATGACGGCATTATGCTCGAGGAGCCGTGTGCGGCGGCTTCGGCCAAATGTTGATGGAATCACTGGCGTCGGACCAGTGAGACGTTTTGTGTTGAGTTGTTTATCAGGCAGAAGAATCGCTGTGAGGACACGCTGGGTGTGTGTGTGTGGGGGGGGGACCACATTCACATTGTACAGCTGATCACCTCATACAAAGGGCAGTTAGAAGAGAAAACAGAAAACCTCAGAGAATCTAAAAGTTTCGAGGAACGGGTCGACTTGTTCTTTCATTTATCGAGAGTGAAGTATGAAAATGAGTCGGTTGCCTCATGAGGACGAACCGTGTCTGTCCTCGAGGACCCAGCGCACGGGGGGACATCAGCTGCTGAGCGTCATCACAGCTGTGTTGTCATCTATGGGCTGCGAGCACTGGATGAGACAAGAGGAGGTCAACCAGGGCCACTGGAGGCCAAGTCCCCCCCCCCCCCCCCCCCCCCCAAGCTGAGAGGACAGAGGACACACATGAGATCACAGCAATGATGTGAGAACCCCCTGAAACTCCACCATCAGTTATTCACAGGAAACAGCAACGACACCATGGTCAGAAACCCCCTAAAGAAAAAGACCCCCACTGTGCCTACAAAGAGAAGCACATGGTCAACTCCGATATGAATGAGATAAATATGAACTTTTATTAATTAGTGGAGGAAGCGTCCAGAGAAAAACCCACAGAAGATCTAATCTGAGTTTATGAGACCCTGATGCTGCAGATCAAGTTAACTTTGTTTATCCAGATCTTCCTGTTGTTCATCCTCTTGAACAAATGTTTCAAAAACTTTAAAACATTTTTCACTGAAACAAACCAAACAGAATTTTATCAATAACACACTCACAGGCTTCCGGTTTGGTCGGCAGGCGGCAGACAAGGATCCAAACTTACACCAGGGAGCAAAAAGGAAGAAATCACAAAGGAAAGTGAAGGAGCTCAGAGAGAAGACTGAGCTCAGGTGAGACACAGGAACAGGAAACAAGACAGGGACAGGAAGTACATTTAAAAGAGACACACGTATTTCCGCCTTCTTGCACTGACTTGACCTTTCGGACGTGGTTCAACAAAGGGATAACAAAATTTAAGGACCTTTACAACCAAGGGACTTTTATGTCGTTTTTAGAGCTCTCAAGAAAATTCGACCTGCCTAATTCCCATCTATTTCGTTTTTTTCAGACAAGGCATTTTGTTCAGAATCAGAACCCCAAATTCCCCAGTCGTCCTCCAGAAACATTGATTGATTCAATACTGGCTCTTGATCCCGGACAAAAGCGACTAATTTCTAGCATTTACAGCCTTATCAACTCTTCTCTCGATAGCCCAGCATCAGGCCCCAAGTATTCTTGGGAGCAAGAGCTTGGAGTCACACTACCTGATGATTATTGGGAACAAGTATTACGGTTGGTTCATTCCTCTTCAATCTGTGCAAGGCATGGCCTCCTACAATGTAAAGTAGTGCACAAAGTTCACTACACTAACTTGCGGCTATCTCGAATTTATCCCAATATAACTGACTCCTGTAACAGGTGCAAACAATCCCCAGCAGATCATTCTCATATGTTCTGGTCCTGTCCCGGGCTTGCCACATTCTGGTCTGAAATCTTTAAAACTCTTAGCACAACATATAACACTACCATCTCTCCTCAACCTCTCTTGGCTTTGTTTGGGGTCCCCCTACAGCCTTTTGCCTCTAGAGTTATACAGAATGTCCTTGCCTTTACCACCCTGTTGGCCAGACGCCTAATACTCTTTAAATGGAAACACCCTCAACCCCCATCTCACAGTAGGTGGGTTGAAGAAGTTTTACTGTTCATGAGTCTTGAAAAGCTAAGATTTTCCCTGAATGGTTGCTTAAATTCATTTGACAAGACTTGGAGACCTCTCTTAAGTCATATTGAGTCTTTGACATCTCTGAGTTATGGTGATGACTGAGCCTCCCCCTCCCCCCCATTTATTTTATTTTTAATTTTATTTTTTTACCCTTTAATTATTTATTTTATTTTATTTTATTTATTTATTTATGTATTTTTATATTTGGTTGTTTTTTCGTGTTTATAGGTTTGTTATGGGTGCTGGGGATGGGAAAGTGGGAGGGATAAAAAGATGGGAAAAAATGTAAGATGGAAGTATTCCCTGTTATATTGTTGTATCTTGTGAAACTACTTCCAATAAACAAAAATATAAAAAAAAAAAAGAGACACACGAGGACACTTCAAAGTAAAACGACAAACAACTGAAGTTAAGAATCCAAACCAAACATGTCAAAACACTGAGACAAATCAAAAGTCACTCAAGAAGTGAATTAATACGAGAAATGTTATTGTGCAGATTCCTGGTTGATTCTATTCTATTCCTGACAGGGAAATATATGTTTGAACTGAACAGCAGGTTTGATGATCATTGTGTTTAAACAGGATTCAAATAAAGAGAAACACAATGCTCATCTTTGATTTCTCAGAAATTAAGAAATCATACAAACTTTAAAACAATAAAAAAAAATTGCATATGTGATCTGACAGGGGTCTTTCTTTCTTCCCTTCTTCTCTCTCTCTCTCTCTCCCTCTCTTCAGTAGCAGATAGATATTCATCCGCCTCTCTGAGTGGGCGTCTTGGTCTAGATCTACATTCCTCTCGGGGGTTCGAGGATATCTCCCGTGTTTGTGTCCCACAGCTCTCATCCATGGCCGCTATTGTTTCCCCCCCGCGCTCGTCCTCGACCTTCCAGCCTCAGGAACAAATCCAAGACTCTTCTGGACCCGCGGGCCCCGAGCTGTGGGGTCGTCCCACTCCCTGGATTCCTGCGCCCCCCCTCCCTGAGTCCCGTGGGGCCGGGCCCTGCAGGCCGAACAGGCCGGGCCCTGTCCGCGAGGTCAGGGTGGACAAACACGTCGGCCTCTGAGTTTATCCCCAGTTTACTCGGTTTATTCAGGAAACTGGGCAGCCATGTTGGATCCAGTGACTTCCCAGAGGCACTTGCTCACAAGAAAGCCTTTTTCCTTTCTCCTCCTTTTACCAACAATTTCAGATTTTCCTTTTCTGTGTCACATATTTGCAACTTGAAGGAGCTGATCATCCAGACAGTTTCTACATATTGACTTCATGTTGGTGCATCTCGCCCCAATGTCAGCTGGAGCTCAGCAGTGATATGAAAACAAATTCATGCATCACCACACTTTGCTCCTAAAAGTTAGTTTCTGACTTGAAATAACAAGGAGCCGCAACAAAAAGGCTCCTGTTCTGAAATATTAATATTCCGATGCTGCGTGGGTGTTTTCTGACAGAACGTGTCCTGCCACAGACGAGGCTTTGTTCCTCGGGCGCTGCCGCCTCTCGATGGGACAACACACCCAGGCCTTCGTGTAGCGTTGGGATGTGCAACACGAGAAGTGAAAACTCTCTCAGATTAACGAGGAAACTCTCAAACACATCAATCCTCATTCAAATATCTCACTTTCTATCAATATCACACGTTCTTCAGCAACACGTGAGATTAGCTTGAGGTGGAAGAGCAGATCTTAAATCTTTGAACAGTCTTTCTTTGTTTTATTTTAGAGAGCAGAAGAGAAAACCATTGTTATTTTCACGATGGAATGGTTTTGCTTTGGTGCATCGTGTTGGCCTTCGATGGAAAACCTAGTTTAACCATTAATAAGGTGAATTCTGTTGTTTTTGGAGTAATTCTGCTGAGAAATAAACAAACCAACAAACAGACCGGGGGGAATGGAACCTGCTTTGAAGCTCACTGGTTTCAACTTGATAACCCAAAGAAACGTGAAAATCCAAACATGCAGATTCACGGCAGGTTCATTTCATCCCTGACACTCTGCCCTGGTTCTTCTGGGTCCGCGCCACACGTCGATCTGGAGCATCCGACCTGAACTCGACCCATTCAGAAGACGCATGAGGCCGAAGTCAACAAAGACGTCTCAGTGCGGCGGCTGCTCTGCATCGGGCCGTGAGTTCAGAGATGAGCCTTGTTGTCCCGGTGGTCGGGGGTGAGGCCGATGAGGAGGGGAACAATGGCTGGGCCCATGCATGTGGAGGGCGGCAGTGACTGACACAAGCCACTGAAGCTGCAAAGAATGCCTGGAGGCGAGCCAGTGCTGTGGACCCCCCCCCCCCTCCCCCCTCCCCTCCTCCCAATGTCCCATGGTGCCCCGAGACTGCTGGGACGACACCTTCAAAGACGGCCCCCCCGAGCGTCAGAAGCACTGCAAACGGAGCTGTGGGACGTGGGACGTGGACTTGAGACAGGAAGACGACGACTGAGCAATTAGACACCGGCCAAACCCCCCCGACCTCAACTACACGGCATGGCTACGGCGAGCAGCTCAGGGCAGAGCGCATTCGGGCTCGGGAGGAAAAAGAAGAACCCTGGACTCATGGATCAGATTAGCAAATTCTTTGGGGGAGACAAAAAGAAGAGGAGCAAGGTGAGCGTCGAGATTCAGAAGAAAAGTTTTCTTCTTTTCAGATTATCTTTAAACTCTAACGTTTAAAGTTAAATTATTTGTGTTAGTAAAGTCTGCTTCCAGTGCTGGGCTCTGTGGCTCTGATCAAATCATAATCAGAGTTACTGAATTTAAATAGAAATTAAAAAATTTCAATTAAGAGTTTGGTACCTGACATTTTTCTGAAGTTGATGGTTTCACTTCCCCAGTTAGAAACTCTTTATTCTCTTAACAGGCTGCTTTTATCCAAAACTAATTACAAGCTGGAAACCAATTTGTAGATTGATTGAAAGATTCTTCTTTATTGAGAAGTAAGTCTACAGAAAATTAAATTTCGCAATTTAATTCCATCCCTTCAAAATATTATAAAAGAATTTACAATTTGATTATAACTTAAGAGAAGGAACAAATTAATTTGGACTGAGTTGTCCTTTAAACCTTCCACAACATTTGAAATTTAATGAGCAACCAAGTCTAGGAAATCTCAGATTTAGGCTCTTTTGAGATTTAAGAATCAATGTGAGGGGGGGGGGGGGGGGGGGGCGTCCTCAGGAGCCACAGCTGCTCTCTACTCCGACCCGCATGCCTGTTTTTCTGACTCACACTTTAATGCACTTGACTTTTTTCTCCAGGAAAGTATGCAGGCTTTTATCTTCAGCTTTATTTCTGAGTATTCACACAGATAACAAAGTGCCTGTGTGCATCGTGTCCCACTGAGCGACAGTGTCTTAGCCTGTTACACATGATCAATCTGATAAATGTGACTTCACACTCAATCGTTCGTCTTTAACTGAGTAAACGAGCAGAGTTTCATCATTTATCTTTGTCTCCTACTCTGTGGTGTGAAGCCTCCTTCATGTGAGCATCAGTCTCACCTGGAAGAAACCAAACGACCCATCAGATTCAGAAATTATTATAATCATTGTAATTATTACATCACGAGGCTCGGAGGGTGAAGGGAGGATTAACTCTCAGGAAAGAACGTCAAGCTACCAAGCTCTATTTTTGTGCTGGTGTGTTAAATGGAGCCTGAAAGTTAAAATGTAAAAACCTGATTGGTATCGATCTGATTTCTGTTTGATTTCACAGTTGAATTATTTGAGTTTGTGATGTTTTGTACGATGTTAACATCATTTGAAAGATGGACGATGCGTCTCCACTTCCTCCCGTTGTTCCAAATTTAAGTAAAATATTTGCGATGCCATTTCTACGCCAATCACGAGTCAGTGTCAGCTGTCAATCATGACGTTTCACTCTGTTTCTATAGCATCAAATAACTAAGAACTTACTGGGAAAAAAACGTCTGCTAACATGGAGGAGGCAGGGTTCATGACATGTACTGCAGCCAGCCACCAGGGGGCAAACAAGAGGGCTCGGCTTCATATTTGTGGGTCTGTCATGTTGTGCGTTTTCACACACAGTCTGTGGTAAACTTGTACTTGATCTGTGATCCTCACAGGGGTCGTTCCGGGGTCACCACGCCTCCTCACCCCAACAATCCTCCGCCCGTCGCAAGACCAATGAGAACGCTGTGGCGCATTTCTTCAGGAGCATTGTAAGTGGGGATTCTTTGGATTTGCATTAATGGATATTACATCATGACTTAATGGTTTACAAACAGTTAACCATTTGCATAAAGTCATTTTATGGCGTCATGATAACTTCCTGAAGTTTAAGACCATTATTAAACTTCAGAGCTCATCTTGATAAAAAGAGGAAAGCAGGGGGGGGTATTCTTGTTTTCCTGCTGTCAGTCACAGTGTCACTTTGTGTTTTTCAGGTTTCCTCTCCTCGTCCTAAATCCAGGGTGAGTCTCATTCTTTGGTTGATCAGTCCAGGGGGGGGGGGGGGGGGGGGGTCACGACACAGAATTCATACATGACTTCCTGTTCTTTACTAATGTTCCTCATTATATTTCTAAATGGTCATGGCTGCATTTTGTCAGGACGTTCTGTTTTGGACATTTCAAATGACTGAGAAGCTTCACATGCGTCCACACGTGTGGTTTCTTTTCAAGATCGACTCTGGAGGTTCACCCACGTTGCTGCTAATCTGATTACTTGATGTTTGAGACCAGATTGTTGTTGGATTTGTCGAGTCGGAGGCATCGCCCTCTCACTGCTCCCCCTCTCATCATGTCACTGTATGTTTCTCTTTCATGTCCAGTGGAGAGATGTCTTGGGCTTGGTACGTCATTCAGTCTTTCCTCTTCCAGTGGAACAAAAGCCAGACTTCTGAGTGCACCGCTGAGTGTGTGTGTGTGTGTGTGCGACTGTGTGTGTGTGTGTGTGTGTGTGGGTACAATGATCCCTCTTGAATCCGCCCGTAGAGAGAGCTCCTTTGTCTGCAGTGCACCTGTTACCTAACCCTCCCTCTTGCTTTGTGTTCGGCTGCTTTCCTCAAAGACAAATCTCTTTTTACACATTTTGGAATCGAGACATTTTCCAAGCGAAAGCCGACAGCAGCCTGTGCGGTGGTCGGTTAATCGAAACATGAAGAGATTCATTGATCTCTGTAAACACTGATTATTGGCTTATGAGTCAATTTGATAGATTTTAATCCCCCCCCCCCCCCCCCCCTCTCCTTCTTTGCTTGAATCCAGAGCGACTCCCTGTTTCTGGATGACTTTGAAACTGCTCAGCTTTTTATGAACCACAACCGGTAAACATTTTCTCTTAGGACCTCTTGGCCTGCACCTCTCCTCCTCCTCCTCCTCCTCCTCTTCCTCCTCTTCCTCCTTCTCCTCCTCTTCTCTTTCACACCTCTATTCTTCTTTTTAACACCTACATCTCCTTTGTGCCGGAGATGACTCACTCATCCATACGTTTTGTCTCCCCACCTCTCTGTTGAGACATATGTGTCCTCTGACGTCCTCTCACGTCCTCTCACTGCAGACTTGTCCTCGCTCTTGTCACTTTCCTTCCCTTCTAAAGGTTTCTGTCGTGTGCATCCGGTCCTGTCTCGTGTGCATGTTTTCCTCCTGTCACGTCTCGGCCTCGGTTCTTCTCTCACAGTAACAGACGCAGCTTTCTCTCCCTCCACTTCAGAGAAACCACATTCCTGCTTCCCTGTGCTCCATTTTTCCATCGTAAAATCTGTAGAAATTTGATTATATTGAAACGCAATCGAAAGACCTTTAAACTTTTGATAACTGTACGATTTCTTGAGGTTATTTTATTAAAAACAAGTCAAATCGATTTGGTTTTGGTGTCCACAGAAAAAATTCAGCTTGTAAAACATTTTAAAACCCAGTGAAAATAACAAATTCAATTACTGAAAGGTTGATCCCAATAAAATGGAATAGGGGGGATAGTTTGAAAAGGAAAGAAAAAGGCAGCCTGGAAATCATATTTACTTTTGCACATTTACAAGATTTAAATTGATCTGATAAAAAGAGATGTACAAAAAGTGCATTTTCAAGGATATGCGCTGAATTTCTTATATTTGAGGAAGTATAATTTGTGGATATGTATTTTTTACTTAGTTTCTCTGTAACAAAACAAGCACACACGTTGACTGGGTCTCATCTCATAAAAGAGAAAAAAGGCCCATCGATGTAAAATTAATTAAACCTTGTGTAAAAAGGTCAAAAGGCGGCACCACAGCATCAAACGTGGTTTCAGGCCTCAGGTCCACATCTCACAGAACATCTTTTCCTAGGCCTCGTCGCCACGTGCCGAGGGCGCAAAGTCACCGGTCAGGAGACGCAGAGACCAAAGCACACTGTCCAGAATCTTCAACCTGGTGAGCTCGCTGCACGATCACATCTGAATCTACTTTATTATATATATATCAATAAAACTGGACCTCACCAGAAATCCTTCTCCTGTCTGTGTTTACCCGAATGCAACAGTGATGCTCTCATCAGAGATCAGTGAGTAGTGAATAAATATAGTTTTTAGAATGAGCACGTACCTCCGCCAAGGCCGAACATCGTCAAATCTATCAAGCTGCACGAAATTACACAAACTCAAAGATGTCAGTCCCCTGAATGTGGCTGATTGTTTTCATCAAGATCCGTGAATTATTCCCTAGGAGAATGGTGAAAATCTCACAGTGTTAAAGTCGGATCTCTTCCAAAATTGAATGGCTTCATGGTTAAAGTATACAACGTCTTTCCACTGAGTTTCGTGGAAATCAGTTCAGTCATTCTTGTGTAATCTTGTTCACAAACACACACATGCGGACAGGGGTGACAACACAACCTCCTTGGCAGAGGTAATAGAGATTCATCATTTCAGTTGTAATAGTTTTATTCTTTTAACTCATCCAGATGCTTTCACAGCAGCCTGTCATGATAATAGACTAACAAACCAAAGAGCAACATTTTCATAAACCCATCTTTATATTTCCACTCATTCAAATCCATTGATTATCTCCACACACACGTGATCTACCTCAGCTCCTCTGAGGGGGAATCTTCAGTGTGGATCTCACAAGAAAACACGTGACAATCAAATCGACTTTCATCAAACTCCATCCCACAGATTCCTCGTAGCGGCCGGATAGAGAGAACAGTCGTTTCTCATCTTCTTCTTCTTCTTCTTCTTCTTCTTCTTCTTCTTCTTCTTCTTCTCTCCAGGGAGAAACCAAGTCCCGTCCACCCCCCAAACGCTGGAGCACCATCTTCTGAGCTCTCCGCCGAGGACCGAACCACAGACCCAACGCCGACGGGACGAGACGAGGGAGGAGACACAGATCAGCAGGCGGCGGACTCACAACCTCAAGAAATGTTAACTCACTAACACAAAGCTTGTTGTGACTCTCTAGAGACTGACACGGTGTAATCTCCACTCTCTGGGGACTGTTCCCCTTTATAATCCGACTCCTCCTGGATATGTTGTCATTATAATTTGTTTACGAGAGGCTTAGAGAAGCTTTAACTTCAATATCCGACTGTAAAAATCACCTCTTTCAGTTTGTTGTTGTGATGGTGCCACTGTCTGTTTCCTGTCGTCTGCATTTTGTACACGAGTGACGCTTGTTTGTATCCCGCTGCTTACACGCCTGTCGCAGGGAAATGCATTTGAAACTGGAAACCTAAAAGAAATGATATTGTTTTTGAATAACAGCTTTGTTTGGGGTTATTAAACATGTACAGTTTGATGTCGTCGAATGAGAAGAACTAAAAATGCCCTTTTAAATGCACTGGTAATAACACCACAAGTGTAAATACAACTGATCCCATAGCGTAGCTTTAGCATCTATCTCGTTTATTATTGTTGTACGTGATCTGTTTGCGTCTTAGATTAAGTTTGAGGGTTTTAATGTTGTGTGTGTTTTATTTTGAAAGAGGTTTGTTAGAGTTGATGGTCGGATCGTAAGTGGCTCAGTGGTTTGAGGCAGAAGCAGCGAGAGGAGCAGGAGGATGTTGACTTCACATGTTCTGAGGTGTAATGGTCATTTTCAGTTGTGTTCATAATGTGTTGGATCACTGTTCACGTGTGTACGAGATCTGTTTGTGAGTTTGCTCTGTGTCGCACACAGCTCTGTCTTTTTCTGAGGTTGTTGACATGTGTCTCTGCAGCAGGAGCAGAAAACTGAGTGTTGTGTTTCCACATTGTGTCAAACTCTTGGGTTTTGAATGTTCAACCTAACTGGAAATAAACATCTTTTGTCGTCCCTTAGCTCAGAGTTTAACTTCACTACATTTATATTTCTTGGTTTCTGAGGCTATAAGACAGGACTAACTTTTACAAACCCTAAATATTAAAGAGACATTTGATGTTTTTCTTTGTGTTCAGACTTGAACGTCTTCAATGAGTTAAATAAAATCCCCATTCATACGATTCTGGTTGGGCACCAGACCATAATAACCTTTCTTGAACAAGAGAGACCTCTGCAGCCCGGTCACTGCTGCTGCAAAGTGTTACACAATGAGTCACAGCATCCAACAACCAAACCTTTTATTAACTTGTAAAACAAGAGTTTTTTTTTTTCATTAAGTGTGTATTTATCAGTATTGCACTGATATTGTTTTGATCCATGTGTTCTTATCTTCTAATGAAGATCAACAGCAAAAAGAAATGTGCAAAATGCAAATTAAAGCAACACTTTGCAGCATTAAAACCCAGCGTTTATCTCCAATATTCAGCCGTTAAACTTTTAAAATATGAAGAATCCTAAACAGAGTTTGGTGGATTTGGTGCAGTGGCTCCCGGGTGGTTCAGGAAGCAGAGGATCATGGGTAATATCCAGCGTTCAGTTGGGTTTTAGTTCAGTGAGTGGGACTAAGACTTCAGAGCCGTTTCTTCTTTACATGAAATCCACTTAATCGCCCGGACACGGAGCCCAACAGGGATAATGAACAAGTGTCTGCAGGGGGCGCTGTTGTTACATTAAAGTTACATAGTGTTGCTTTAAAGTTGTTCAAAGTACATTCACAGCATGGCTTGTTTAAGATGTACAGTTTACAGCATCACTAAACTAGAACTGAGCTTACGTGACACTGCACAAATGGAAAAAGACACCACTTCAATGAAACACATGTTTTCTTCAAAATACACAACATGAAATTTATGCACATAAAAAAAAAGCTTCTCCAAGAAACTGTCAATGATTTGTGTCTGCAGACTTTCAAAGTGATCATGTGATTCATTGTCCTTCACATATGTATTCATCTACATACAGTTTAAGGGCGGTAAACATGTTTCACATTAATATTTAGTTTCCGCCAAAGCTCTCACTCGCCTCCTGTTTAAAAACGTGACCCGTGTTCAGATTCTGTGACTGAGTTCTGAGTTCATCAACGATCCCAGGCACACTGCCCAGCAGCCCACCCATCCCTCCGCCCTCCATCCCCCCGTGAAAATCCACCTCCTCCACCTTCACCTGTCCTCCGCTCACAAGAAAAGCTTCTCCCTCGTCAAATCCATAACCGTAGCTGTCGTCCATGTCCGCCGCAGTTGTGCTCATGTTGTTGCTGTTGGCCGAGGAGCTGGAGGCGAGTCTTTCGCATCGCGCCTGATGCCTGAGGAAGCTGTCCCTCCAGATGACCTTCTTCCCACACAGGCCGCACTCGTAGGGCCGCAGCCCGCCGTGGGTCTTAAGGTGCTTGGTCAGATGGTGCTTCATCTTGAAGGACTTTGTGCAAACAGGGCAGCCAAAAGGCCGGAGATTGAGGTGCTGCATCTTCACGTGCCGGTCACGCATGCTCTTCAGGGTGTAGGCCTTGCCACAGTGGCAGAAGTGGACTTTCCCTGTGTAGGGGGCACCGGCGAGGGAGACCGAGGATGATGAAGAGGGGGTTGGGGGTGAGGATGGCGGAGGGAAAGCAGCAGAGGACGGGGACAGGTGGCGACTGGAGGTGGAGGTCAGTGAGCCACTTTGTCCCGTGCTGGTGGACGGCCAGTGCCCCTCGGAGGCTGCCGTGGTGAAGTCTGGAGACGCAGGCACTAAAGGCCTCTGGGAAACCTGTCCTGTGCCGTCCTCTATCTCATCATACGTGTCTCTGCTGAAGGTCCCTGCTGTGAAACACTCAAAATCCACATTCTCCTCCTCCTCCTCCTCCTCCTCATCCTCGTCTTTGCTGCAGCTGCCGGCCTCTCCTACCTGAGGCCGGGTCTCTTGATGGGACCAGGGACCCGACTGCCACTGCTGCCGGGCTGAATCCGAGCAGGACGGGCCCAGATCTCTGTCCCCTGATTGGTAGGCATGAACACTGGGCAGGTTGGAGGAGTGATCACTTTGCACTTTTTCCTTCATCACGTCCACACTAGTCTTTACTGAGGCTTGTGCGGCTTGTGCATTCACATTGGAAACCTGGTGCAGGTCTGCTGGAGAAAACAAATCACAGGCAGATCGTTAGAGTGTATTTATTCAGATTGTGTACTGAGAAGAAGAGTAGAAGGATTACATGAGCAAACAGTGAAGAACAGAATCGATATAAAGAGTTTAACAATATGTCATGGTGTGTTGTATTTTTACCAACCTACGGTTCTATAAAGCATAGATTTGGTATCAGAAGCTAAATTCATGTATCGTTTCTTTTTTTAAATATCTAAAACCCAAACTTTGAGTAATATAAAAGAGTATTTGCAATCCAGAAACTTTTCCTGTAGTAAATCAATTTAGGATATAAAATTAATGAATTGTTGTTTATAAATAGAAAACATTGAAAGCAGTAATTAATGTCTGTGGTAAAAGCTACATCAGGATTCTTTCCTGGCTTTGTATTTCTGATTAAAGCAACATGAGGCTTTTATATCTTACCACAATGTCCCATTTGTGCAAAGCTCTCTTTCTCTGCGGCATCGTCTCCGATTCCTTCATCTGCCTCGATCTCTCTCTTCTCATTCTTTCTCCTTTCTTGGTTCTGATCACCATCCCCGCTTCCTCTGTTCCTATCAAGCAGCCGATCGGCACTCAGCGCTGCTCCCCGCTGTTGAAACCTGACTTTCTGCTTTAATGTGTCACCGCTGGCAAACCCCCCGTGATGCCGGCTACTGTGTCCAAGTCCATCATGTGCAAAGTGGCCTGTTTTTGCATGGCTTGGTACCCATGCCTCCTCACAGCTGGTGTAATCACTCTCAGTGTAGCCGGGGAACGTGTCCAGTTGAGTGTCAGCTAAGTGCTGGGCTGACGAGGGCCGCGGACGCCCCCATCTAGGAAACTGCTGCGGGCGTCTCCAGGTAGCCAGGGGGGGCAGAGCGTCAGGCTTCCTCTCCCTCCGTCTTCCCTCTCTCTCCAGATTCAAGCAGTCTGTGCTGCTGGGGGATTGCTGTCGTGATGCGGGGCCCTGGTGAGCTGCCGCGGCTTCTCCAGAGGAGACTTCTACCGACAACCGGGGCCTCTTCAAAATCTCAGTGCATTTGTCCACAATGTGCCACATCTGAAGGAAACTGGCCACGGTGACGTAGTTCACAATGTCTTCATGCACGATGCTCAGCTGGCCTGTGTAGGCGGAACTCAGCACACTCTCAAAAGCTACCGGGTCCATGACCGAGGGCAGAGAGACTGTTGTGACATTCTTCAGTAACACCTGTTGGGAGAAAGGAGCACAGACATACTGAGGCTCCATCCAGACGACTACGTGGCAGATTTAAAGCTGAAATAATCTGCGTCCGCACAATATATAAAAATATATATAAAAATCACTTCCATAAACAGGAAGCACATTGTCGACTGTGCAGTTGGTTACTGCCACAAAGCAATAACAGCTCTTCTTAACGGATGATGAACCGGTGCCTACCTGGTCGTGGAAGTAGGGCGAGGACGCAGCAAGCACACAGCGGTGAGCCCGGAACACCTGACCCTGCACCTGGATGGAGAGGTCGCACAGCCGGCCCTCCTCCCGCTGACGGTTCAGATTTTCCAACACAGCAGCGCGAGCGCCGGGGAAACACACCTGCACGGTGAGACCAGCTGGAGCTGCAGAGGCGCTGCAGGTCGGATCCATGGTCACAGAAGAGCTACAACAAAATAAAGATGTTATGGTGATATTTCATTTCTCTATACACAAGTAGACGACATTATAGACTTCAGAGTTTCGAGAATTAATTATTTTACTGCTGCATTTGTTCTTGGGCTTCCTCATGTTGCTGACTTTTCAGTTTCCAAGCAGGTTATAAATAAATGATCTTATCTTCAGCATTTTTTTGTTGCGCAATTCCTTGAAGAGAAACTTGCCCTTTGCATCAAGGACATATTTATGTACAATATGTGTTGATAATGTAAATATTTGTCATTTGATTTTATTTGTTTATTGATTCCATCATTATCCATTAGGGAAGATATATCATAACTAGACACACACATATATAAATATTTGTATATATATTTTATCATAATAATTTAAATGTGACCAGACAAGTACAAACCAATCGATTAATCGTGTAACATAAAGTTCTTTGCAAATATTTGATTCAACAACTGCATTTGTCAACTGAATTATCTTATAAAGCAGTTAATTTAATATCTTTGCATAGTAAACAGTTCTCATTGATTGATAACAGTTTATGAAAATATGAATCAAGCATCAATTCAACGTAGAGTAGAGATTAGCTTTTATTATAAGTGTTTTAAAGTTATCCATTCATATAGAATCTAATGAGCAAAATAATCTGCAATTAAAAAAACTTTTGATTAGAGCCTCCTGTTTAATTATCTGTTAATGTTTCTGCTATTAATCCTTGTGTGAAGTACCAAAGTACGAACAGCAGCGCTTTGTGTTATGAAGTATTAGCATCTAGCTGATGTTAGCTCACTACATTTAGCTAGCTGATGTTAGCTCAGTCCAAACCACCTTGTAAACCGAGATAATTAGCAACATTAGCATTGTTATCACTATTGCTAAGTCTGACTTTACACAAATACAACTTCTATACATGATTCTGGGTTCACTGCTGCACTGTATTCGTTCATGCGTTAGCTTCCGGGTACCACAGCTAGATAGCATGCTAACATTAGCTTGGTACTTTACCTGTGTTGTCCTTACGTAGAGTTTGTCCCTAATTAATTAACGTTGTTCCTTCTTGAATCCCGCGTGTTTATTCCCCACGAGGTTCATCGCTTGTTAAGGTTGTTAAAAAAAACAAAAACAAATCAAGCTAGCAAATGCTAACAGCAGCTTGCCCGTAGGCGTAGCTAGCTGCTGCTGCTAGCCGCTTGACAGCGCAGCATCACCGGCGTCACGCACGACGTGAGTGGGTGTGTTGGTGCGGGGGGTTCTAAAGGTGCGAAGAAGAGACGCCATGACACCGACGACGTGAACCTGCGGGTCGAAGCTTGCGGGGGTCTCACGAGCGGGTTTCATGGCGCTGCGGGCGGAGACTCGCGGAAACTCATGGGGACTGCACGCCGCCATGATGGGCTGGCCACGCCCCCGTCGACCCCCTGTAGCCTGCATCTTAAAGGCACAGTCCCCCCCGTGACGTCAGAGGCTGCATCGCGGCTCTCGACGTCTTTTCTCTCCCCCCCCCCCCCCCCCACCCGTCAGGTTCCGTGTGAAATCAAGGTGAGGCCTCCTGCGGATGCTTTTCAGTGTGTAGCGTGTGTTTTATTTTTTTTAAGAGCAGCTTTAAAATTCCGCAGCATCCGCCGCAGCATCTGCCCAGTCAGCCCCGCACAGCCGCGGGGATTTACCGCAGTGCATCTGCAGCGAGCATCCTCCCGCACGGAGCCACGGAGGAGCCGCTGTGGCGCAGGAGGACCGCGGCGGACCGAGCGCAGGACTATTCCACATATTCTCACGTTTCATTGAATTCATTTGAAACGTGCGGCTCCCGTCCCTCACGCACCTGTTTATCCTGCGATGCCAAGGCGAAGGACGCATCTCTTCTCCGAGGTCGGTAGATAGGTGAGATTACCAGTGTTCCCACCAGCATCACACGGGGAGGACATTTGGTTTGTGTGTGCTTCGAGGAGGCCTCTCATCCAGGACTGGGATTTCTCTACTTTTATTTTTTCGTGCACCATTTCCCCGCAAGAGGTAGCAATGCAATCCCCATAGAAGCATGCGTGTTATATAAGTATATGCACTGGCATGTTGGGTGCATTGTAGACGCGCAGGTTGGTGTTTGCTGTGCTGCACGTTATATATACACACTCTCCAGCTTGTGTTTAGCTAGTCAACATAGAGGGAGCAATGTGGCCCCTGCAGGCAGATGTAACGATCCCTCTGTGCATCTCCCGTTAGGACCTCTGGGAAGCTCATAATCAAATCTCAGGGTGTTGATCTGGGGAGCACTGCGAGTCACCAGCTACCAGAGATAGTCTAATGATGCTCATGGATGATTGAGAGCTGAGAAATACCAGCGCACAGGCTTTCAGATTCCCCCATTGTGGGAGTAATGGATCAGTATCTTATCTGATCTCATCTCCACTTGAATGCATGAGTCCAGTGGGGGCACGTTTATTGTCCGGAATCAGGAAGCAGCATTAATCTGTGGTGATAATATTCTGTAAACAACGCAGGACAGTGTCGAGCCACAGAAGGGAGACGCTGACAGATCTCAGGCCTGCTCACATCATAAACACATGTACGAGGGAGTAGCCTGGGGACACACACACATTTATTCTTTTGCACTTAACATTGCATGAGCTGCCAGGCACACACAAGTGAGGTTAGCCTGCACTTTACCGGCCTACGGCTTTTTGAAAATCTACAGATAAGCTCCGAAATATAGTTGAAGTGTCAGTCCTTGCAAACGTGGAGGTGCTCTGTGTATAGGTGTCACTTAGAGCTTCGACAACAATCCTCTGGGGCGTCGGTGGTTGTAGTTTTTGAGGATCCTCGTCCAGAGAGAACCGGACAGCCGCTCCAGTGACATGGCAGCATCACAGCTCCTGCTCCTCTCTCTGCTCTGCACGCTGTTCGGTGAGTTCTTCACACGTTGTTTCTACCTCATGCAAACCCAGAGCTGAATAAAGAGAAATACACCTCCTTCCTTTCTGAACAGTGCACCAGAGCCATGCGGCCTGCGCAGAGGTGGCCTCGGACACCGAGGCAGTGGCAGGCAAGGGCTTCAAGCTGGGCTGCGTCTCCTGCAAGCTGAGGAGCGAGGTGGAGAGCACAGCCGTGATCGAATGGTACTTCAAGCCCAAAGGAGAAGCCGACTTTTTCCCTGTGAGTGCACCATTAATTTAACGAGTTGTATTTGGAGTCTGATGGCAGCACTAATGGGGCTCCTTCCTGGAGTTCTACTCGTCCTGGGAATCGTTAAAGTAAAAACTTGTCCCAGGCTGCATCCCTTTAAGACACAAGCTATATTTATACACATGTATATGCAGTGACAATCAAGCTCTCTTCCTTCCTGTGTGTCTCTCACTCACATATACACACACATGTTGTCCCCGATCACGTGATAGCATCCGGTGCTGAGGTCGCTGTGAGCAATCAGAGGTGAGACTTCTCACTCAGAGATCGTTAAAGCTGCAGAGATGACCCACGCCTGTGTTGACCTTGTGCTGACTCCTCTGCTCGTCACTGGAGAGCATGTGGTGATCATGTAGCTGAGCACAGTGCCCGGTGCAGCACAGCAACATCCAAATACCATATATCTGAAAGACACTCAAGAGATATCAGTCCCCACAAATATGCCAGATTTTAGTTTTTCCTCTGGATCCATGAATTATTCTCTTGGAAATCAGTAAAAACAATGGAGAAAACATTGACCCATACAAACACATAGTTAAATTACGGGATAGTTAATGAAGGATTTGGGTCTTTGTATATTTGTTGTTTATTTGTACTTGATGTGGCAGTAAGGAATGATTAACACATGCTGCCCTAACCCTCCAGCTCCATATCGTATATAACGATTGAACCTTGACCTCCTGTCATCTATCATGAGTCTTCTCTGATCCCTGGAGGGGGACTAGACATTCTACAGCAGCTCAGGAAACATTCTGAATAGGTAGAGAACATAGAATAACAGATACAACGTAAAGAATGTTAAGGCCATCTCATTATATTCACAAACTATGAATTCGATGATTTGATTCCAGCTCTGTGTAACTATTCTGTGTACAATGCAGGTTTCTGTCACTTTCGCCTTTCGATGAACCTTCCGGTCTCTTTGTCTCCCAGATCTACACGTACGGCAGTGGAATCGCCACCATCGAGCACGAGGACTTCATCGACCGCGTGGACTGGAACGGCAGCAAGTCGAGCAACGACATCCAGGATGGATCCATATACGTGCTCAACATCACCTTCAACGACACGGGGACCTTCCGCTGCTACTTCAACCGCATCCTCATCTACCCCAACCACGAGTACAGCACTCTGGTCAGCAAACTGGTCCACCTCACCGTGGTGGCTAAAGGTATGGGGACCACGGCGTGAGGTCTTTTTCATATGAGCTTAGATCAAACTGAAAATGGTGGGATTCCCAGCATAGACAGAAAATGAACACCTCTAGTCGTAAGAGACTAGAAAAAGCCTGAGCACTTTCTCAGCAAGTCTTGGCTTGTTTTGTATTTGCATTAAATAAATAATTAAAACCAAACTTACATCAACTTGTGACAAGAAATACCTTAAATTACAGATATCCTCTTTGAGAAACAAATCTGTTTAATGCCAAGGTTAGATGTAAATGATGTAACCGATTCATCCCATTCATCCAATGTGGATTTCCATCAAATTACCAACACTCCATCCCCATCTGCTAACATGGAGGAGGCAGGGTTGAAGTAGTGGAGAAAGTCAGCATCAGTGTGTGTGAGAGCTTCGTTGTGGTGAATGCTAAACACGGGAACACGGGGGGTTCAGCATCAGAAAGCTGGTTCTCTTTGTCTCGGGTAGATTTGGTTTTTAACGGATCACGTTCGTTGCATCGCTTTAAATATTCTGGAAAGAACGTGTGGCATGTAAAGGGAAGGTGCAGCAGCTTCTGATGATGATGATGATGATTCACCCTATATCCCAGAGGACTCCTGCTCAGAATCAAATCAGGAATGACGCACACGCGGTTGATTGCATCCTTGACCAGACAGTGATCGTCCAGTGTAAAAAGCAATCTGCCACACGCCTGCGTAAATCCTCCATCGTCTGAGGGATGTTTCCTGTTGGATGGAGGGTTGTGAGTGTCTGGTCTGATGAGTTGATTTCCTGCCGCCTCCTTTGCAGCGACCAGAGGAACCGCTTCCATCGTGTCAGAGGTCATGATGTACGTGACCATCATCGGGCTGCAGGTCTGGCTCCTCATAGAGATGATTTACTGCTACAAGAAGATCTCAGCGGCCGGGGAGGAGGCGCTACGAGAAGCGGCGTGAGTATATTATTACGGAGCTGTTAAAGCCTTGAATTTTTTTTAATCTTTCAATAGCATTGAAAACTGGCTGTTTAAGCGAAAGACATGTTTCTGCAATTTGTGTTTTTGAAAAGAGATCCACGTTTTCCCATTAGGATTAAAACCTGAAGTATTTGTCAGCTCACACGTTTTCTGCTAACGATTCTGCTCTCGTGCTTGTTTGTATAGAGACAAGGTTAAAACCTGTGGGAGACGTATTCTACCATATTCTGAATATCTGAAAACGGATTTGAAAATCTAAAAAGAAAAAAACGTTTTGCACGATTGAAACTGAAAGTTGTGAAACCTTGCATTAAGTTTAACAGGCTGGAAAATTCAAATATCCGCAAACTTGCTTTTCTGTTCCATGTTTTCCTTCTTTAAAAAGTCTGTGTTCTTTATTTATGTCCCACTGCTGAACTCACACCTATAATTATACCTTTGTTACATCCTCTCTTTGGTTTATGTCTCTGTCCTTTTCTTCATCTGTCCTCTGACGTACTTACTAACTCCAGGTCATTTACATCTTGTCTGTGTGTTTTCATGTGTGTCTCTTTGTCTGCCATCTCACGCTCCGTCTGTCTCCTTGTCGTGTTTCCGTCTTGTCCGTCCCGTCATGTCTTCGTCCTCCCTAGTAAAAACCAAACTCTCCCTACTGTAAGTCAAAAAAAAACAAAACAAAGACCTGTCCTATCTTTGTTTTTGTATTTTTACTTTTCGTAAAAGCCATGTCACTGTGATGAAGTAAAACATTTACGACTTGTTTTTTGTAATTATTTTCCTCCTTCTAGAAATGCTGAATATTTAGCAATAGCCTCGGAGGGTAAAGATAACTGTGCCGGGGTGCAGGTTGGAGAATAGCACAGGTATGTGAAAATTCAATATTCAATCAACTCCAAAGTGATGGATTCTTAGCAACAGTGCTCTTAACTTCATCCAGGCCTCATCATATTACACAGACGCACAGATATCAGTTCCATTAAAAAGAAATCTCAAAAGCGCCTTGAGACTTCGAGGATGATTTGATTTTGTTGGTTAAAGGTCACGGTGGCATCACAAGACATGTTTGTGGTTTCGTGAACATATCTCAAGAATGACTGTAGGACTTTTATTCACACTTTTGTCACTTGGATTCAGACATGAGCCAAAATGATTTCGGTGGTCAAAGCTCTCGTTGACCTCATGAGTCTGGAAAAAACATGCGTGGACTTAAACGTCATTGGCTGGCGAAGGTATGAAATAGTCAAATAGTCAAGAGACATGAATAATTCCCTGGGAAATTACAACAGTAAAGAAGAGTCCTGAATCCGACCCTTCATTTAAAGGTTTATATCTCATCCTGGAAAAAAACATTTTGTACTTTTTACGTAATCCTGCTAACCAACAAATGGACATGGGCAAAACTTGAGTTCCTTGGCGGAGGTAACACAAAACGATTATAAAAGAAGGGTTTATTGTTAATGTGCACTTAGCTAACTGTAGTGTACCTAATAAATATAGTGTTTTATAGTATTTGTAAATTAAAGCACATTTGAATATTGGACAGTTACATTTCTCTTGTCTTTTCCTTCAGGCTTCTTCCACAGACCTGAAAACATCCTTCCACCCTCCGACCTGCATGAAGACAAACGGGGGGAGGAGCCTCTTCGTCATCTCATCTCTCTATTCGACCTTTCCCTCTGCACACATCACAAGCGGATGTGACATACGACGACAGCATGGCACCAGCACTGTAAATAGTCTTCTGCGTGCAATAGCATGTCCTGCACTTAAGAGAAAGCATTATGCATTAATGAGCCACACTGTTAAAAAAGCATATACGACACAGTCAGTATTTCATGTAATCATCCATTCATAGGAAATGTACGAGGGTCTGTGCTGGACTCCGTGAGATGGATTATCAAAAGAAAGGTTTTTACGATATCATCATCACCACCTGATGTTTAAATAACAAGACTATGTCCGGTGATGTTATTTATAAAATAGAATGTGGTGGGTTATGATAGACGGTCTTTCCAGTTGTTAGTTGTTCAATGATCTCTTGAGATGTGCTCAATAAAATCTGAGAAAAGGTACAAGGTGGAGATGTCATCTGTCGTTATGTTGATGTGGGAATAATGAGAACAAATCCAATCCTGTTTGTTTCATGTTCTTTATATTACTCCAGTCTGTTCAGGTTTCTCATGGTTTTAAACACTTTCCCACAACCACTCATCCAATCAGAACCAGTTTCATTCACAGATTTAAAGGAATAGTTCAACATTTAGAGAAATACGCTCATTTGTTTTCAGTCCGACGGTCAGATGAGAGGTAACTTCAGATCTCAGGTTCAGTTTATAAAGACAGAAAAGCAGAGACAGGATTTCAAGATGGACGACATCACAAACCAGTTTCCCTCCGGCTCAAACACCATCAAGGTACAAAGATGAGAGGTATTTATAAGCTCCTCTAACTTTGAGAAAGAAAGATGATTAGTGTCGACCCTATTCCTTCCTGGAGAAACAACGGTCCTGTCTGATTTAAAACGTAAATCTCCTACAGCTGTAAGACGCAGTCGGTGCCGGGATACTGAGGCAGGTTGAGCTGGTACTTCCTCTCCAGGCCCGGTGGCACAAAGCGACCCCCGAGGAAGTGGTACCGTCCCCTGAACAAGGAGGCAGACTTCTTCGGCGCGGTGAGAGAGATGAGCATGTCGGGCTGGAGTCCGTCTGCTCTGCCCTGCTCCACATCCCAGCCTTTAAATTCACACACACACACACAAAAGTGTCATGATCCACAGTGAATAAGTCATTAGTCAGATATTAGTGCTACAGGCAAAGTCACAAGGTCAAAAGGTCAAAGGGTCACTGAAATCTACAGACTTCTTCCCTATGGGATCACGAGCTTGAACAGCAGATTTATGAGTTCAGCGATTTTTCAGGATTATTTCATATACATTCAAAGATTTGTAGATGCAAACAACTTAATGTTTGAAGAAATAACATGAGGCCCATGAAAAATGAAAGAATACAACCATTATCCAACGATTTAATACACTGTCAGCTCAAAAGAAGCATCTACACCATTCAGCCCATCAGATCCGTTCTTCTCCACGTTTTAATCGCTGCTCATTTCAGAAAAATGTTCACAGGAATTAACCGTAAGCAGAGAACCGTTTAAACTGGTTTAGTCCGTGTGAAGTTGTGAGTGTGTGAGGACTGACCTGAGGGGATGTCGATGCTGGCGATGGGGACTGTGGTTTTCTCCAGCACGTCCAGGATGAAACCGAAAGGTTCTCGCACGGTTCCCTTGAAGCTGAAGCCGAAGATGGCGTCGATCACCAGATTGTAAGCCTCATCAATCAATTTGGCCTGACAAGATAATCACGTACAGAGAAATTAATGGTTATTGTTTTCATTGTCTTGAAAGACAGGCAAACTTTTACTTTACAAAGTAAACGTGTGAGGCCTCTAATTCAGTTTGTGCATCATCAGATATTGATCATATTTCTGACTGTGGTTTTATGAGCGATTAAACCCATTTCTCCCACAAGGATTCATCTGCAGTGAGGCTTGTTTACAGAGATCAAATTCTGTGAAAGTCAGGCCTCTTACAGCTTGAAACAAAATGCACAGTCATAAACACAAGAAGCAGAAACATTTCCTCCACCACAGAGAACGAAGCTGCTGCATAATTGATTAACACGGAACCTCAGGCATCTCAGTGAGGAAAGGGATCTCCATCTTCTGGCACTGGGTGGTCAGGCCCTGGAACAGCGGCTTGTTGGGCCTCTTCGGATACAAGATGGTCGGCTCGTAACCCTGCAAGACAACACAACACACAAAGATATTATTATCACCAACACATCCATAAGGTAGATCAGGCAAAGAAAGGAGGTCGGATTAAACAGTTATTGGTAAAGACGAGGTTTGAAGCTCCACAGAGGTTTTATTTAATTATGACCGGACCTCAGGGAAAGTCTGAAAGCTGCTTTTACTGTAACACAAGTGTGGGACACTCACAAAGAGCTTGAGGTGTCGGGCACAGACCAGGCCGTCGCCCCCGTTGTTACCTGGTCCACAAACCACCAGCAGGGAAGGTCTGGCCTTGACGAGGGACGTGATCGGATACGCCTGCAGAAAGAAATCACAACACAACCATCTTCACAGCAGCTACTGATGAGAGAAGCTTCAGGGAATAATCAGATTTAGACATGTACTTACGCTGTTTCTTGATTACTTTGCTAAATTGATTAATTGGCTTTACATTAAACACTGTCCATTTCATTTCAAAATAAGAGCCTTGCTTTAAACCTCACCCGTGTGATGGCTGTGGCACAGCTGAGTCCAGCCAGCTCCATCAGCTGGTCCACACTGAAGCCGTATTCACTGAAGAGCTCCTCGTCAATGTGCTGGGCCTCCTCCTGCCTGTGGAGCATCTACAGCTCAGTTTGGACTCACACTTACAAGCTGTGGGTGTTTTTTACTGCTCCGTGTGCGAGACGTGAAACCTCACCCGAGATATTTGATGGTCTTGGCCATGGTGGACGCTGCTCTGCTTCTGAAACAGTTGCTCTGGTGGTTGTTAGCTGCAGCGGGCAGAGGACATGTCCCCGTCTGAGCGAGGACTGAGGCGGCTCTGGACGTCACCAGGACCCCGATCCCAAACAGAGCCCGAGCACTCAACATCCAGAGGGATCCGAGCTGCTGGAACAGAGGACACACACATGATCTCAACTGAGCTGAGGGACGTTCAGCCCCATCACATGGCTTCATGAACTGTCAGACATGTAACTGTGGAGCCTCTGTTAAAACAAGGAGCTTTTCCATGAAGCCAGGGAGCTGTGGCTCAGACGTGTGTCGAGTGCTGTTAAAAGCTGTTCTGCACAATCTGCTGATATCGCTGCCTTGTGCTGCTGATGCACTGCTTTCACTGCTTACTTGCATTTTTCCTCTAAGTTCCCTCCGTCCACCTGCAGCTTGTTTTCTACAATAAATCATCCCCATGCACGTGGCTGGTGCTCAGGATGCTTTACAGTAACCTGATAAAACCTGTTAATAATAACACACTACTAAATAAACCGTGTTTAGCTTCTCTGGTTTACTTTCATTTAAAAACACTTTTTTTATTCCTGTATGGATGAAATGCCCACTAACACCTTTTTTACAGCCATTTAGTATTTTATTGGGAAAATTGTGCATTTTTAAATATATATAGTCATAGTTTGATATTCATAAAGCAGAACACTTGGTTTAAATCTGTGCTGCAATAATTATGTATAAAAACATATGCACTTAATTGTTACCAATCTAAATATGAAAACATGATAATAACTAGTTGTTTATTATAGAAATAAATCCACTAAATACATCTGTACACTCGTTTTTATTCTAACATGCAGCTGAATGTCATGACCCCATGTTGATGTTATTCTGTGTTAAAGTTCTCTTCTCACAGTCAGGTGAGTTATTAAAGCAGAAGGTTCACTCTCTAACAATCAACTTCTTAAAAACACAGAAAGAACAAGTTTGAGGTTTTAGCTTCAGTTTGTGTTGTTTGCTAACGTTACACGTGTTTGTGTAATTTAACACGTTAGATTGACTCACTTAATGTTAAAGGTTATTTCCTCAAAACGATTCAGCTAAGACGTTTTTTCCTTTGAACAAAACTTACGGATCAACAACGAGCGGATAAACCGAGGACTCGAACATCAACATGAGAAACACTGAGGTGACGACTACTTCCGGGTCTGGATATATATATAAACACTGGTCTAATTTCAAAATAAAATAGTACTTCCGTTTTATGGCGGAAGTAAGATTAGAGAGTGAGAAATGCTCTTATGATGGAAAATGGTGACAGTATGAAGGATAAAAATGGAAATACCACAAAACTTACAAAAAGTTATTTATTTAACATTATTTTTAAGTATTAAAAGATAAAAGTACCCCTATTTCAGGAATGGTTCGTTTCAAGATATTCATATTATTACTGGACAATTATTGACTCTTTTTTCATTATCAAGCAAAGGAAATCGTAAGTAAGTTTTCCCTGGAAAATTATTTATAATTTCACAATGAATGTTTAATCATCCTTCGCATCGGCACCTGAACCTTTTCATCCTTTTTCTCTCTTGTTTTGATTCAATGAAGTTGTTTTTTATGTATATACACGAATATGTAAATGAATACAATAATCTGAAGGTTTGAGATTTGTAGATATGAATTCCACACTTTTTTAGAATAATATGCAGACACAGCAAATTAATCCCAGTCAAAAAGAACTGACACAAAGTTTAAAGAAGCTTATTCCCATGCTGTGGTAAGAAGGAGCAACAACTATCAAATCATTATTAACAAACACCACATTTCTGAAAACATGTTTATTAAAATCAGTCAAAAATTACATAATTTCCTGTGGATCTGCAGGGTGGGAGTCTCTTCACTTTAACTCCAGAAGAATTTTACTCAATTCCCTGCAGCCCTGCTGCGTCAGTATGTTTACAGATGCAAATCTGATGTTATGGTATGATAAGTAAAGTCTGATCTTTATCTAACAGTTACAGGAACTGTGGATTTAACCCACCACTAATAAACCAGTAACATGATTTTAGCCCAAACTGTTGGTTCAATTTGTTAATGTGTTAAAATTACATTTATGTTCTTCATTTACTGTCGGGTGGAAAACTGGCAGAAGTTTCAAATTCTCAATGTCACCAATAAAAATACAAATGGCTGCTTACATCACCATTTAAATTTAATAAAATTTGCATGCCTATGTACATTATAAAAAAGCAGTATAAAGTTTGATTGCATACAAGATCTTGGAAATTACTCACAGGAAATGGACTAAAGAACTACGACTTGTAACTAAAGTACTACATAACTGAAACCTAACAGAGTCTAAGTGTTTCCATCGAGGATCCCAGGGCTCACATGATTGGACAGGTCTCCACTCTGGATCCAGTCTGAAAGGAAGAAAACACAAAACATGTTAATTGCATGAAAACACTCCAAGTCGCTGAGTAATGTCTCTTCTCAGGCCGTGTAGCAGAGCCCACCTTGCGAGGAGTGCTGCTGAACACGTAGGAGTGGGGCAGTAGACCCTCGGAGAGGCCTCCGCTGCGGAAGGAGCGGGCGGGCGAGGACACGGAGCAGCTGCTGGATTTGTCCGAGGGAAGTCCGCAGGAGCCGCAGACCACGGTGCGGCTCCGCAGGTTGTACTCACCGTCCCCGCAGGTGCTGTGAGCCACCTGCTGAGGCAGAGAGACGCAAACACACAGGCTGGTCAGTAGAAAACTCAACAAGAAGAAACACACAAAGTGAAAAGACGTCTTTGTCTAAATGTATATTAATTGGTTAATTGGTGTTCATATGTCATGCAGTGCATAGATACAGGATGTTATCAGTTGTCAGGATTCTAAATGATTTCTCTCACCATGTCATCGTCCTCGTCTTCAAACTGTGTGCGGGTGACTTTCCTCATTGCCATTTCCTGGAAGAAAACGTGTTTATTAACATGTTAAAGTAGAAATTCATGTAATGATATGAGCTTTATGTTTAAATAAAGTTACGCACATCTCCGCTGGCGCTGATCAGAGTCGTCTGGAACACGTCCCCGGTGCCCCAGGACGTCTGGGTCTTCCACACCAGGTCAGAGGGAGGGTTGTGGGCTCCGCCTGCACCAGAGGCCCAGATCTAATAGCCATGAAAAAGACACAGTGTTGGGTGTGATAGCTGTCAGTGTGCTGAGTTCGGTGATGGAGGTGAATGAAGATGCTGCTCACCGTCACCCTCTGCCCGGCCTTCAGGGTGAACTTAGTCGGGAACTTGAAGCTGATGGCTGCGCCCGACCCCACCTGTCGCCTCACCTGCCAGCTCCCCAGATTCTGATCCTGCAGGAGAAAGTTGACGGTTGAATGAAAGATAAATCCTGTTTAATCATCCTGCCAATATGTTCATCTTCTCACCTCATCTGATTTGTTGCTGAGTCGGACATATTTCCCCTCCTGGTCCACCTCCTCCACAGTGACCCGCCCGCTGGCCGACGCCTGCTGGGTGATGCGAGTGCGGGCCACAGCTCCTCCCGCGAAGCTGGAGGCCTCGCTGTCCGTGTCGTTGGGCCGGCGCCTCTTGGTGGCAGAGCTCTGAGCGCTGCAGTGGACGGATCGGGAGTGAGCTGCCGAGGTAGAGGAACGACTCCCTGCCGCTCTAGCGGGCGGAGGGCTGGGGGACAGCCGCAGTCTGCAGGGACACACATGGTAGAGGGATGACGATAAAGACAAAGAGGTATAACTGAAACTCTCCTATTGCTGCAAACCTCTGGTTGTGTTAAATAAAGTCATCATGACCCCACAGCAGAGACTCAACATAGTCCAACATACCTCTGCTCTTCCCCCTCCAGCAGCTTCCTGTAGGCACATATCTCCATATCCAGAGCCAGCTTGACATCCAGCAGCTCCTGATACTCATCCAGCTGCTGCTGCATCCGCTGCCTCATCTCACCCATCTCTCTGTCCTTGTCTCCCAGCAGGCGACGGGTGGTGTCCCGCTCCCGGGACAGAGCGGCCTCCATGTCCCTCACCTTCGCCTCACAGGCCGACAGCTGGATCAGGAGCAGACGAGTACAATAAGAGTCAGTAAACTAATAATCAGCAGGAAAATGCAAGAGAAATGTCAAACTCAGGCTTGAATTTGGTGGAAACTGGGTTCAAAGTAATAGAATAAACAACTTTGCATCACTTTATCTCCCAAAGTCATAAGTTTGATGATGTTTGGTGCGAATGCATTGAGATGAGGATTTGTTTCTGAGAACCTGTTTCTGCAGCTGGCTGAGCTGAGAGGACGAGGACTCCAGGCGGATCCGTGTCTGCTGCAGCTCCTCGTGTGCTTCTCCCACCAGGTGGCTGCTCCGGTCCGCAGACTGGCGAGCGTTCTCCAGCTGAGGAAGACAAACAACGAGGAGGAAGATCCATGAAACTGAGAAGAGACTGTAACTTCACTCTGAGTGATTTTGCTCGAACACAACAAATTTGTGAAACTGCTGCTGTACTTCAACAATGATGTTTTCATTGTATATGTATTTTATCTGTGCTGTTTGTCATTTTAAAATGCTCACATGAAAGGCCCACCTTAGAGTTGTACGTCTTCCCAATATCGTCCTTGTACATCTTGATCTGCAGCTCGTGCTGGGAACGCATCTCCACCAGCGCCTCCGCCAGTTTGCTCTCAAAGTCCTGCTGGTGGCCGTTGTCCAACTCGACCATACGAGACTCGTGACGCCGCTTTATCTCCCGCAGCTCCTGGTGGAGAGTTAGAAAATGTATTCAGCACGCATGACGGGGGAGAAGGTGGAAGGCATCGGTGGTGATGAGGGTTTCTCTCTGACCTCGGCCTGGAGGTTCTTCTGGAACTCGAGCTCCTCCTTCAGAGTCTGGATGCGATTCTCTCCGTCCACTCTCCTCAGCATCTCGTCCTGCAGCTTCTTCTTGGCATCGTTCAAACTGGTGTCCAGCTAAACCAGCCAACAAGGAACTGAACATTAGTTCACAGCAAACGCACAAACATTCCCATAAACAGGCTGTGCAATACAGACGTATGCAGTTAATACACTGTGGTTACTGCATGTTTTTGTTTATTCCAAAACGTTGGCATGAGAGCAGGAAATCTGTCGTTTAATCAAAGTAGCTGAGGTCACGTGGCCCTGACAGAGTCTCCATGCTGAACTCAGCCCTTTCAAAAATACATAGTGGTGGCACGAGTAAAAAGGAAATGGTTGTAACAGTGTCCCTGATGTGGAAAACACAAAGGAGGGAGATTAGGGACAGGCTGAACGCTGGGTGTCCTGCAGGCAGCCTGTGCAGGATTGAGCCCAGATGTGTTTCCACTGGGCGTTCTGAGCGTGGGGGGGGGGCGTGGGATGGAGCGTACCTTGGCAACCTGGGCCCTCAGGTCCCTGTTTTCCACCTCGACGTTCCGCTTCTCCCCCAGGGCCGTGGTCAGAGACGCGTCCTTCGAGTTCAGCAGCGCCTCCAGGTCTTTGACCCTCTGCAGCGCTCCGGCCAACTCCGACTCCTTTTTGGTGTTCCTGCGACAGAGAGGTCATCAGGGTCACGTGTCTTTGATCCTAATAGACCACATTCGCTTTGTCCTGTAACTTAAGAACCAAGTGGAAACTGAGTTCCTGCAGTTTCCTTTACAGTCTATAATGAATCAAATATGAGCTATTTTTGAATCTTTGGGAAAGACCTCGGCGCATATGACTCATAGACCACAGTGCTCTGTAGCCAGGCCGTGTGTCTGGTCGCCACAAGCCACAGCCTTTGGCGTTGAGCTGGGGAATCTGCCATGGCAACGCCGTGACTCCTGCCAAACACACGAGGGCCATCATCTCAATATTTATGGAAAAGCAATGGAGGCATGAGCTGCTGCCACGTATTGTGTGTGTATAATGATTGCTTTGCTGAAGGAGGAGAAACCCGGGGGAAAGAGTTAGTCATCAGGCTCTGGATGCGGCGGCAGAGGAAGGAGACGGAGTGGAAGTCCAACGTCAAGGAGTGAGCAATGAGGAGGGCATGTGAACAGGGAGTGGCCCAGCGGCAGAGCGTCTCAGCAGAAGTTAGACAAGCATCGTTCACAAGGAGCTAATGACTCAGTGTTGTTAATCACATGTTTTACACAGTAACTCTGCGATCGCACACTTTCTCTCGGCACAGAGGAATGAATGAAGCAAACTGAGGAGGATTTGGCTGAAGACGGAGGTTTCAGGAGCTTCGGGGGAAAGATGTTTCTTTCATGATCAACCGATAAAATAAATATCTGGATCACGGGTTTATATCCATTTTAGATTTTGACCAAAAGCCTTTCTTGGTAAAGAGGCGACTGGTTAAAACAATCCTTGCTGTTGTTAAATAATCTAACTTTACCTGTTACTGTAGGGTAAAAAGTGAGAGAAGAACTGACTGGGAGTCAGTTACACATCTTTATCCGTCTAATGCTAAAATTAGCGACAATAAACCACTGCACATACCAGAGTAATGAGACTGTATCATTAAAAGCCCTTAAAGGGGCCACGTGTTAATTCTCTGCGATCCCCACGTCTCATCACTGGAGCCAACATCAGTGACACCCACAAAAAAAAACATGTTCAGCAGGATATAAAACTTACATATGTATATAAATAGCGTTGCTTATTTTATATACCACTTTATTTATTTTCCAATGAACTTTTCATTTCTAAGGTTACTATTTTTGTTATTTTGCCTTTTAAAGGTTATATGCGCCCTGGCAATACACAGGGGTGGTGTTAAGGATTTCTATGCCCCTAAATATGGGGCACCCATTAACCCCCCCCTAGTTAGTATCACTTATAACTATATTTAAAAAAATGCAAGCACATGCACAAAACAATAAACGTAGATTTGGACTGCAGCAGTGTCCCACCTGGCTTTCAGCTCCTTGTGGTCGTCCCTCAGCTTCCCCAGCTCCAGCTGCAGACGGGCTCGCTCTCTGGCCACGGAGTCCAGAGTCTGACGGGCATCGGCCAGCTCGGTTTCGTAGGCGGCCTTCAGGCCCGTCAGCTCGCGGCTGACCTCCGTCTCCGACTCGGTGATGCGCATACGCAGGCCGGCGTTCTCGTTCTCCAGGTAGCGGACCTTGTCGATGTACACGGCCAGACGGTCGTTGAGGTTGCACAGGTCCTGCTTCTCCTGCAGCCGGGTGATGCGGTTGGGGGATGTTGGTGAGCTGGCACCTCGCGGGGTGTTTTTGGGTGTCGCCATTGCACCGGTCTGTTACTGTTGTAGAGAAAATCCTGATTATCCACCTGCTGACTCTAAATCAGTTTCTTTTCCAATCACAGTTACTAGAGGAAAGTGATAATTCCACTCTAACAGTTGACTTTTAAAGAAAGTGGTCAAAGTTGACCATATCTAAACTTTTAAACAGTGATTAAAAAACCTGTGAAGTTTAATTTTAGGTTGTGACTTCAACACCAGAGTCGAAGGGTCATCAGTCATCGAACGACATGGGAGGGGTCATCGACTCCACCCGAAGAAATCCACGAGAAGTCTTTGCACAAAAGACGGCCGGTTTTCTTTTGGCAGGTTTTACCTTCGTAGAGCTGCTGAGAGGATGAGAGAAGTTTGCTCCGAGGATGTTTGTTGGATCTTCTCTTGAGTTTTTCTTAATCTTCCGGTGAAGTGAGTCGGTCTGTCTTCGTTCTCCAACAGAGTTCGGTCTGTTACTGGCGCTGTCTGCAAACTGCGAGTGCCCATGTAGGAAAGAATGAGATGGGAGGAGAGAGGTTGGCCTCAAGTTTGGCACTGTGTTGTTCCTCTCTCTCTCTCTCTGTCTCTCTCCCTCTCTCTCTCTCTCTCTGTCTATGCAGGCTGGATGAATGAGTCACCGTCCACTCAAAGACACACACAACACCGAGGGATCATTTTAGGCAGATCTGCTGTTTGGGAGTTCAGTTTGAGTCATTTTCAGTGTTTGACTCAAACCCGCACTGCTCATGTTTCTCTGTGAAGTCGAAGTGAACAAGTTGCACAAGAGGTTTCAGACTTGTTTCATTTCGACCCTGAAACACAGAACTAAAGTCTTAAGACACTTTGTTATGTAACGTCGCCTCCAGAGATTTTGATTTCTTCAAATATTCTAAAAATATTCAGTATCTTAAACCTGATCTGTCCCGACTCCTCCTGGGGAGATCTTCATGTTTCAAAAGATCTGAAACAGCCTCTGTCCTCTGGAAATGATGCACATGACATCCATCCTGTTACAATGTGATAGTAATATCATCTTTATATTGTGATGATTCAGCCGACTTCAGACACTGGATCTCCTTTGCAAACTGACTTTTATTATCTATTTTCTCAATTTACATTTTTCTACATGATTCAAACGTTGGTACGTTGGACTCCATCGCTGTAAAAGTGTATTTTTCTGATTTGTGAGCCTTTAAAATTAGGTTTGTGATCCCTCACCGGCAGTCATGGGCTCAGTGTGAGTATGAGAGGGATTATATTCTCCATGTACTGTTTCCTGTTTACATATTTATTTCATGATGCTTTGCTTCTATTGGAGAGTAGACTGGGAGTCAGGACTGGGAGACAGGGAAGAGGGATGAAGAACGGCCGTGCAACATGGTCAAGGCCTTTAGCTCAATGGTCAACAGGACCCCACAGTCGCTTATTGATTTATTTGACAAAGGTGTTTTTTTTGCAGGATCAACCAAAACCAGTTTCCACCTAACATAAAGGAGGGATGAGGCCTGGAGCAGGAAAAGGATATAAAAATGGGGCAGATGTGCAGATCCATGTGTTCGACTTCAGAGCAGGTCTGAAAGCTGATATGATTATGGATTTTGAATTGAGTGTTGGGGCCTTGGCTGAGTGTCATTCCAGTACATTGACCCACTTGTTAGTATTTGTTGTGCTTGTGAGGACTTTCTCTCTCTTCCTATGTCCCTGCTTTGCTTGATTCTACATCCTAGTGGCAGGTTTGGTGGATTTAAAAATGTAAATGATTGACTCCTGTTGTTTCATTGTGCACACAGCTCCCACTGCTGCTTGCATAACTGTAAAAAGAGTTTATTATATCACGATTTTCCAGCTTTGTGAGGGGCGGCTGCAGCTGTTTCATCTCAGTCAACAAAAGAAGAAGGAAAAATGTGCTTTTGAATGATGACCGTGTGAATCCACAGCTGACAGATGCACCAGCAGCTTCCTCCGAGCTGTCCTGGATCTCATAGAAACCCCCTGCTGTTCTGCTGTTCCTCTACCTCAACCCCCCACCCTCTGTGTTTCTGTATAATATCAATAAATGTAATAAACAGCCTCTTCTCGCTGTCGGAACACGACATTAAGCGGTGAGTTACGAGGAGCGTGTGTTCAAGGCCGCCCTGTCATGTGGTTCGTGGGAAAACCCGGATTGGATCCCCGCGGTCACCTGGGCAGAAAACAGGAAAAAAGTGCTGATTGACAGCTCGTGCGTGTGCTGTTGCACGTACACGATGCGTGTGTGTTGTTATCCGAGCGCGTGTGTGCGGTTGTGTGTCCAAAAGTGGATGAAAACCACCGCTTCCACGCAGAAACACACACAATCCCCCCCCGCCCGTTTCTCTCTCCTGCAAACACAGCCGCAGAACGAGTCACGTGCACACAAAAAGGCAGCTGACACCTTGTGAATAATTTTTTTTTTAATGCAAAAGTTAAATAATATAAAAATCAGCAAATGTGGCGTTAAAAGCAAACAAAACAGCCGGATTCCGTCGCGTGATGAGGCGGAGGACGGATCCACTCCGCGTCTTGTCCGCCGCAGCGCTGAGCCGCAGCTTTGCGCGGATAAACAGCAGCTGTGCGCCGGAGCAGCGAACAGGGAAACCGAGGGCGAACCCGACTTCCAGCGGATCCTGAAAACCGAGATAATCCTCCAATCTGCCCGTCCAGGAGTCCACCGCGGAGGGTCGAGGAGTCCACACCCGCAGCCGGAGCACCACAGCCGGGGCAGCAGCGCGAACACCCGGGCTGGTCGTCCCCACCTCCCTCTCGTCGCTCCGCACAGACGGATCCGTCCTGCTCCGCCGCGGCCTCCATTTTGAGCTTCTTTACCCGCTCGCCGCCTCACGTGTCCTGGACTGTCTTCCTCACATGACCCGTGTGTTTGTCCCCGTGATCAGCGCTTCCATCTCCGGGAATCCGTGCCGTTGAAGCCCGGTGTCTTCCCCCCACCCCCTACCCCCCTCACCCCCCTACCCACCAGAGAAGCTCCATGGAGATGCTGGAGCAGAGTCTGGACAGCTCGGCGAGGTGAGGACGCTTCCTGCCCCCCGGCGACAGGGCTCCCTGCTCGGCCTGCACACATCCCCTCCCCACCCCCCTGTCCGACCCCATCCAGCTGCACACACCTGGTCCCCCAGCCGATCTTAGAGCCCCGTCCCCCGGATGAGTCGGTGATTTGTGCCGAAACTGAAGCTCGTGCATCCTCACGTCTGTTGTGGGTCATCCGCTGCAGACATTACACAATCAATGCACAGCAGCACTTTCTGCGTGTGCTCAGATTTTACATGCACAGTTTCTGCACTTCTATATCTGGTGCAGCTCTTTTTTTAGTATTTAAATGCATCAAGAAAGCAGCAGGAGTGTGTTTTACTTGTTGTTATTCTTATTATATAATAATATATGCTAATATAAGTTAGTATTTAATTGTGCAGCAAATCCAAACACACAGATTTGAGTTTTATTAGTCAGATTATTCTTATTTTTCAGTTTATTCTTATTTTTCAGTTGAAAGTTGCAGTAAATGTGATTTCTGTTTACCTCTCAACGTCAGTTATACTTTACTTTATATCTCAGCCATCGTCTTCTCTTATCACCACCAGGGGGCGCCCTTCTGTCACATCTTGTTGTTACAGCTTGCACTACAGACCATCCACACTGATGATGATTGCAAATGAACTCACTCTTCTTCTTCTTCTTCTTCTTCTCTTTTTTGTTTCCAGTCACGACAAACAGGAATCGGAGGACGTGGTGCAGTTACAGGAAGGTGAGAATATAATTCAATTTAATCTAACACAGACAAACGCATCTGAACAGTCGATTTAGAGTCAATCGAGCTGCACAACATTACACACACACACACACACACTCAGTGATATCAGCCCCTTGAATGGTTTTGCTCCTTAACCTTTATCAGACCCGACGTGAACATCTGTCGAGCAGAGAGTTCAGACCTGAGTTCACCCGAATGCGACCTGAGATCAGATCACGCCTTCAGATGTGGTCTGAGACGCATGAGGCCACGTCCTTTCATCTGTGGATGAGACGCCTCTGACCCAGTTTCACTATGAATCAGGCGTTTGTTGATTTGTCTGTTTGTCTTCACTGTTCTTCTCTGGATGTAACGTTTGATTGGTTGTGTTGACCCGTGTGTTGCAGGAGACGTGGTGGGGACGGAGGAGCACACCTCCGTGACCATCACCGGCGTCCCTCAGGGCGCGTTCGGAGACCACAATGTGCAGTACCAGTTTCGCACGGAGAACAGCGGCGGACAGGTGAGCGTGGAAAACCCAGGAGATTTGAATTCCAGAGACAACCTCCATCTCATGGACGTCAGTGGACGCACACGACTGTTAATAATCAGTTTCCTCTGCTCTGTGGTCAGGTGACCTATCGGGTGGTCCAGGTGACGGACGATCAGTTGGAAGCCGCCGTGGACGGGTCCGGAGCCGTGAGCGTCGTCTCCGCCGCGGCGTTTGCCGGAGCCCCGCAGGGTGTGGCCCAGGTGAGAGTGAAGCATGATGGGATATGAGGCCATTTTACATGTTCAAATCACGACACTTGCATTTGTTTTTAGAATATAATCAGAAACATTTGAATTAGAGGTTGGTTGTCTCTACCTCTTCCAGGCTGTGATCCAGAACCCGTTCAGTAATGGGGGCAGCCCCGGCGGGGAGACGGTGGGGGGGGAGACACGCTTCGCTTACTTCCCCGCCGGCACCGTCAGCGATGGGACAGCCGTGTCGGTGCAGGCCACCGCCGACCCATCGATCACACAGGCAGGAGGTGAGAACACCATCATCATCGCAACATAAACAAATATATAAATCTGTCACGATAGAATGATTCTGTATGATTTGCTTGTTCTAATTTGTCTCTTTTTGAATCCAGGTCAGTTTTACGTGATGATGAGCCCCCCCGAGGTGCTGCAGACGGCCCCTCGCACCATCGCACCGCGCACACACACCTACACTGCGTGAGTACAACCCCCCCCCCCCCCCCCCCCCCCCCGCACACACACACACACATTCCCGGAGATTCAACATCACCATAACTCATACTTCACATCCTCTCATCCCTGTCACCTCACAGTGGATTGGATGTTTCTTCTTCTTCTTCTTCTTCTTCATCTTCTTCTTTCTTCTTCTTCTCCATCTTCTTCTAACGCCCCTGTTTGCATCCATATGTCATTATATGTAAAAATAAACATACAAAAGAGGGGAAAAAAGAAACGCACACAATCAATATCCGTCATTTTAAAACCTCCAACATCTGACATCCACCCTCTGTCCCACTTACCTGCCGTCCTCAGAGACCTGGATGACAGCGACATGTTGCAGCATGGCAGCTCGAACTGGTGAGATGATCTTATCACATGCACCCCCACCCGGCCCCCATCACGTGTAGTCAATCACCAGTCTCCGTGTGTATGGTTGAATTTTACATGTTTGGTTTAGAGTCCTTTTTTTTTAAACAAATCCAATAAACCTGTGTTCTTGTAAAGACCCAAACTCATTCTGTGTTTCCGGGCTTCTCCTCGTTACACATCCCCAAAATCTATTTCAGTCGCTGGATTCTAGTTCAGGTGATAGATGCTGTTGGAAATCTGCCTGTTTCCTCACCGTCACATCATCAGAGTGGGTCTGTTGTGTGTTTGCAGGAAGGTTGACGGTCCACGGGCGCCCAGAGACGACAGGAGACGAGCACAGCACAACGAAGGTGGGTGCGAATTCTGTCCCGACTAAATTCTGTCCCCTCAATCGTGGCTGAAGATAAATAATTGAATCAAGCAGCAAAAGAATTCCTGGATCTGCCACCTTACAATTTAAATGTTTAACTTACTTCTACAATTCGTGCTATTCTGTTAAATTGTGTAATCTTGCTCATAAACAAACGTACAAACCAACAAAAGAAACATTCAGACGTGAAAACACGAGTCTCTTCATTTCCTTCTCCGCAGTGGAGAGAAGAAGAAGAGACAAGATTAACAACTGGATTGTTACGCTGTCGAAAATCATCCCTGACTGCAGCCTGGACAGCCGGAGTGGAGCGGTGAGTCCTGCACGCAGAGCAGCCCCCCCACCCCCCCCCAGGTCGGAGGAGAGAAAGGTCTCTGACTGTTCTGTGTTGTGTGTCCGTCAGAGCAAAGGAAGCATCCTGTACAAAGCGTGCGACTACATCCGGGAGCTGCGTCAGAGCAACCAGCAGCTGCAGGAGAGCTGCAAGGAGGTGGAGCGGGTGAAGCTGGACAACGAGCTGCTAAGACAACAGGTCAGATTCTGACTGATACCAGAACACAATGTGGAGAGGCGGGAATGTAAATACACGCCGTGTTTCCTGGGACTTATATTAAATCAAAGGGCCAGTTTCTTTAATTATCACACGTGGCAACCATAAATGAAAGGTTTCTGTTCTCTCCACCAGATCGAGGAGCTAAAGAACGACAACGCACTTCTCCGGGCTCAGCTGCAGCAGCACGGCATAGAGATGAACGGGGACGCCACGCCGCAGTGATCGAGGGCCGGACACTCTCCTCCTCTCCCCGCCTGAACAATTCCAGGAGAGGAGCCACCATGAAAAACAAAAAACAAGACAATTTCCATCAGACGTTGAAGCCGATTTAAAAGCCGAGCACAGGACGTCTGAAGGACTTCAAACAGAACTGAGCAGCTGCACGCTCTGTGTAGCTCCACCCTCTGCCTCGAGGAACGCCACCTCTGCACAGCACCACCACCACCACCTCCTCCACCTCCACCACACATGCACCCAACTGTCTTTTTACTTTAAATTATAAAAACTCCCACGGAAAATTTTACTTTAGCTGATTTTCACCCTTTTATTTTTGTATTAATTGTAACAAACTACTTTTAGTATTTCCTGTTTTAGTTGATGTTTGCTTCTCAGTGTGAAATAGCTCCCGTTTACCTTTTTTTAATTTATCGGTCTGTGATGAAAATGTCCACAGAAATGAAAAGTGTTCTGCATTTACTCTTTCCCCAATAATCACCTGCTAATCCAATGTTTATCATGTTCATCACTATCACTGGAACATGTGTGTGTGTGTGTATATATCTGATCTGGGTGCAGTTCTCTGCCTCTGGACACTGACACTCCCGGCAGCAGGCAGAGCTCACCAACTTCATTAACGTAGCCCGATGTCGGAAAATTCAGGAAACTATAAGACTCCCCTGACAGGTGAGGTGTCACAGGCCTGCTGGTTTCTATTCCCACTCCAACGCCTTGATGGGAGCCTGTTGGAGAATCTAGGTGTTAACATAGCTCAGGTAATTGGGATAGTGCACTGGCAAGTGGTTCCCAGACTCAATGAAGTCTTCACGTATGGAGAGTTTAGGTCTCTTGTGTCCCACCCCCCCCCCCCCACCCCCCGCTAGCTGCAATGTACAGAGAATTGAGAAAACAATGCTTTTCAACGTGTGAATCCTTTTTAATGGGCATTAAAATAACGTTTGTTTGTGTACCTGCTTATAGGTCATTGAAATAAGAGGGTTCGGTCATGTGACGTGTTCCGGACACTCACAAAGACGTGTTTAGTTTTCTCTACGATATTCACAGAACTGACAGGAGATCAGCGAAGCGCCTCGCTCTGGATTGTGTGCAGATGGAAGTTTGGATGTGATTCTTGTTACTAACCAGCTTTTGTCCACACTGGGTCTCCACAGCATGGAACTATAACCACTGGCATGACTAACTCTGATTTCACAATAAAACACAAGCGTGAGCGTTAATACAGACGGTGTGCTGTGTGTTCAGGTTCCATCGGAGGTCGGACTATTTGTTTTTAACTTTTCATTCAAGCAAACTGAATAGGACTTTCCCCTGATGGAAAAAAAAAAATGGGTGTGTTCTCTATTTACATATTTATTTTGTTTTTAATTATTTTACTCGCAGGTAAAAAAAAAAGGACGATAATATTTTACATTTAGGGTAATAGCATATAACTTTCATCTAGTGGTCAGTGGTGGATTTTATTTTTGTGTCTTATTTTATATTTTTAATTCAGTTCTACTAGTTTTTTTATGGAAGCTTAATATTTTAAATTTAGGTTAATTTCACATAAATATATATATACATTTTTTGTGTGTTCTCTTTCAATATTTAGATTTTTAAATTAAGTTCTAACCATTAGAATCAAGGTCAATATCACCCTTCTAATTATAAGCTTTGGGCTTACTACTGCCCCCTGGTGGTGGATGATGTCACAGAAACACCCGCATCAACAGACGTTGCCATGGCAAATTAATAATTAAAGCTGGACCTTGTGTCTCGTTGCCTGGAGACGACAGGGAGATAAACCAGTACGCGCCGGCTGTGGGACCATTAGAGAAACTGGTGAGTCGAATTTAAACTTTAACATCAGATTTGAACCAGTTCAACAAACGAGTGAGAGAAGTTTGAGGTTCTGGAAAAGAGGAGAAGATCGAATCCGCCGTTTAATGACCCGCAGTGCTTCCGGTTGGGAGCTGGTGACACCATTAATGTTTTAATCTGTAAATTCAGTTTTATTTCGAGTCAAAAGTTGATGTTGATGTAAAGAGATAAATGTTCATCTACTTTATATATATCTATGCATCTACCTGTCAGGAGAGGATCCACTTCCCTGTGGGAGTGGCCTAATGCTACATTCTATAGATAAATATATAAACTTATTCAAGAACTGTGTCTGTGACATTTACCGCTGAGTTACTACAAAATGTATAATAACAATCAGGAATAAAATACTTTTTGTTTATGCAACAAACCTATTTAATATGGATTTGAAGGCTCAGTTGTTTATGGTGTTTGAAAGTGTGTTAATCCTTAAAAATATAAGTTTTAATATTCAAGATGTTTATTGTAAAACATGCAGAACAAACGAGTGGGAAATCTGAAGTTAAAAAAATTTAGTTTAGTTGTAATGAGCACGAAGAAATAGAGATTGACAGCAGCAGCAGTAACGAGATAAATAAAGTAATAATACAATGAACAAATATTTACCAAGAAATATATATAATATGAATAAATGAGAATACTTTGAGTACAGAAGAGTGAATACAGCTTTTAAAATACTTCATATTCCTCTGGTTTATTGTTCTTAAATTGTCTTGTGACCTTGGAGAGTTTCTCAGGTTATTTAAAGTATAAAGTCTATAATTCAAAGATTTAATTGTAGATCTCAACATTTCAAATCTTGCACATTTAATTTCACTTGACAATCCAGTGATGTGGATTGTGTGCATGTTGCTGCAGCTGCAGGATGTCTTCAGTCCCTGTGAAGCCCGGCCTCCGCCTCAGTGTGTCCGAGTGGCTCAGCAGCAACCAGCAGCTGTCGGCCGCCGCCGGACACGAGAGACACGTCTCCAATGGGATCCGGCAGGAGGGGAGGTCCCTACGCAACGAGACCAGCTGCACGGTGGGTCTTCAACCTGCATGAAGGACACACACTCCACGACATGGACACAGCAACCACTCGTCTTGTTTCCTCTGCAGACCAGCTGGGACGAGAGCGACACCTCCCGCAGGCTGAGTGACCGGCTGTGGGACGTGGCTCGATGGAAGGACGCCTTGGAAGCATGTGCACGGAAAGTGGATGAGGAGATGGAGGCTCTGACCCTGGTGAGTGTTTGAAAACCCTCAGACCCATGTTTGTTCCTCTGAGCATCAGTACTCTTACAAACTGGGCTCACAGCCTCTTGTTGTGCTGGTTCCAGAGTAAAGAGCAGACTGAGCAGGCCCTGGCTGCGACCGCCGTCCCCCTGGAGGTCAGCACCGAGTGCGTGACGCTGAGGGAGGGGCGCCGCGGCTCCGAGCTGGTCGTCGACCCGGTGGACGAGCAGCTGAAGAAGGAGGTGCAGCTGATTGGTCGAGTGCAGCAGGTTCTGCAGCAGCACGTCGACAAGGCCTTCGAACAACTGTGGTGAGCGATGCAAGGTGTCGGGATGATGCTTCACACCTTCTCTTCCTGTTTCTCCCTCTGACCTCCTCTGTTCTCCTTCCAGTGTTTTGCAGGAGGTTCGACATCAGCTGACCTCCGACCTCCAGAACAAGATGGACGCCCTGGACATTGACATGTCCTGTCTGTCACTGACCATAAAGTCCCCTGAGATCTCCCTGAAGACCAACCCCACTCGCATTCCATCAGGGTAAACTGGTTTCTTCAGTGGCCCTGGTTTAAATATGGCTCATTGTCTAAAATGTAGGAATGTGCCTGTCGTTGCTGTAGCTCCTCCACCCCTCAGGAGTGGGGCCAGTTCAGCCAGTATAACGTCCTTCAGGCTCAGGAGGCCATGCTGGTGTCCCAGCACATGAGGGAGGACACCAGTCTCACCAGAGCTCAGGTAGGTGAGAGTAAACTTCACCTGATCACTTAATAATAATAAAAACGTTATTTCTCTTCTTGTTGTTCTCAGCTGCAGAACGAGTTAGAGGTTCAGTGGCGGGCGACCGAGTTCGTTCTTCGCAAACGCAATCACGATGAGGAGCAGGCCCGAGATCAGCTGCAGTGGCAAATTAGAACTGTAAGAGGTCTCACAGCTTATCAGGGGAAGCTTATCAAGTATTTATCTTTTATTGATTAAAGCAGATTGTGTTTTATCCGCAGACTGAAGATGAAATGATAGAGATGGAAGACGACATCAAGGGACTGGACTTGGATCTGCAGGCAAAGACGACCAATCTGAAACTGGCCCACACCAGACTGGAGAACAGGACCAGCCGAACTGGGATGGACCTGTGCAGAGACGAGGTTCCTAAACCAGTATAGAAAACCAGCCTGATGAGTGATGAAGTAGATTCCCTCTGACATGATGTTTGTTTGCAGGTTCAACACGGTCTAGTTAATGAAGTCCATCAGCTGAAGGCCACGATCACAGCTCTGAGTCACAAGCTGTCAGAGGCGCAGTGAGTCTCTGTTGGGTTTTTATGGACCTGAAAGTTATTTCATATGTTTTATTCATCTGCTCCTCAGCAAAACAGGATTATTAAAATTGAGATTACACATTGAAGAAAGTCAAAGATCATTTTAAGCATCAAAAGACAAAAGGACAAAGCAACATTCAGTTTTTAGGGATTAGACATAAAACATAAATCAAACACATTCTGTACATGGTGAGGTTTCTAACCCAGATAATTAAACCAAAGTCAAACATAGAAGAAATAATTAAATCCCTCACGTACAAATCAAACAACAATCAGAAAGTAAAGAGTCTGAATCTTCCCTCCGTCTTTCAGAAGGTCTCTGCAGAAGATGAAGCTGCATCACGCCCGCATGCTGGAGGATCTCTCCAGGAAACAGGAAGCTCTGTCTCTGGAGCAGCGAAGCATGAACACCCGCTCACACCTGAGGTCGGCCTCCTGCTCCGGTAGATCCCCGGTGCTGCTGGTGCCGCTCACCAACTCCAGTGGGAGGAGCAACCTGCAGCTGCTGGCTCAGTGAGACGAGGGCGTCCATGCTTCTGGAGGGAAGGGAATCAACTTGTGTAGCTTTGACTTTTACTAAACAACAGCATATTAAAGATAAACAGTCTTTTTAAATTTTGAATATATAACCAAACAACAACAGAAGATCTTGTTTGGTGACGTTGAGCAGCAGCAGAGAATCGTGCCAGTGAACATCGACCAGACGCGACTCAGACACCGAACATATTCACGGATAAGGGAATGTTGTAAAGTTGGCAATAAATAATCTCGATCCATTACCAGTGAACCAAAACAAACAGTGGCTGAAAAAAACTGGCGTCTGAACAATTGTGTGTTTTTCCTTCTTCATGCTTAACTCCCCCTGGAGGTTGAGACATTGAATAGAACTGAGGATTTCCCCTACTAAATTATATTTATGATGAATAATCATAAACCCAATGAGTTAGTACTTAATCTTGTTATCTTTAATTCAACCTGTCCTCTTCTTTCAGATGCGTTCCCCTGACCTGTTTTAACTTGGTTTTCTTTGTGTGTAATTTACTTCTTGTTGTGATCAATTAAGTGTTTTATGTGTGTTTGCTTTACTGTAACAAGAAATTACAGATATTCAGGTTCTCGATGAAACATTAGCGTATGTTAGAGATATTTTCGGTGTCTGAATAAAGACTTTAACTCACGTTCTCGTCTGCTCGTCTCTACTTTAATCGACCATTAGCTGGAATGGCTTTGTTTTGCCGGGTCCTGCTGTTTGATGAAGTTTCACGGTTTAGATAAAAATATCTGGTAAACAGGCACTGAGCCGGGTCTGTAGGTCAATAAACGCTCGTAACTCTCACCTGCCTCAGGAGTGGTGTCTTCAAATGGATGTGTTTGTGTCAGTCGCTGCTTTTTACGAGGATTCAAAGTGGTGGAGGTCTGTAGAGTCTGTTTTTAAAGGTTTATGATTGTCAACACACCTTCAGGAAATCCTAGTATACGACTCCTTACTTCATTTATTGCTATTTCCAGCTCGACTAGAACTGATAATTGAGACAATCCGCAGACTGTATAAAAAGATGGATGGTGTTACATCTCAACTTAGTGAGTTTTAAGTTTGGTCCATGTCCCATCCAATAACATGGCAGTGTTAATGGCCTATACAGCAGCGAGCCACTAGGAGGCGATTGAGAGACTTTGGCTTCACTGTTCAGCGCGTCCATCTTTATAAACAGTCAATGAGACAATCATTATATTGAGTAACTCACTATTTAGATTTAGATTTCTTGATTTATCTTATTTTTCTTTCACTGGTTCCATTATACCTTCCTGAGAGAAGCCCGTGCTGGTGTCCCCCTCACTTCAGGTGATAAATTAGGTCAACATGTCGTCATTGGTTCACACTCAGATATCAGTGGGATCAATACACCAATCAGAGAGCCAGCAGCCGTTTGTTTTGACGAGCGCAGAGCTTCTCTTGGAGAGACGTTTCTCGGTATAGCCGTCTTTCCGCTCCAGTGAAACCGCTCTGCAACAACACGTGGAGATTTTCTGCTCCATTTTCTTTCACTTCACCAAAGCGTTTTTTTTTTTAACACGGGACACGCCCCCTCTTCTTTCACACAAACAGATTCATAAAAGTCTCTAATCGCCATCGACCATCAACTTCAGCCCATTTACCACTTTACAGCTCGGCCCTTCAGTCCGTTTAAACAGCCGCGTGCTTCCTGTCAAGCTCAATTATTCTGAATCATTTCACTTCAGGGTCCAGCTGCTACCTGTCTGCTGCCCTCCGCCGAGAGGAGCACTTAACGTGGCCTGGTGCCTGTTAAAACGCCTCCTCCATCTGCATGAGTGGCTGCATCTTCCTATCTGCGTCCGTGTCACCGTGTCGTGTGCGCCCCGCCCTCGCCGAGCCCACATCAGCACCAGCGTGGCCACCGCCTCTGTTTTCACCCGTCACCCTTCTCAGACACTTTCTATAGTCAGGGTCGACGGAGGAGATACTTGAACTTCGCCGCCGTTAATGGAGAATTGGACTTTTGGAAGATGGGGTTCGTGAGTTTGTTTTTCCTTGAGGAGACTTTGTGGAGGTGTGACCTTTTCTCCGGACTTCCCGTGCTGCCCGTCGGTTTCCGTGTCCCAAACTGACGAGATGCAGGTGGCCGTGAAGGACTGCGTCGCCCTCTCCGTCCACACCTTCACCTTCCTGCTGGGCCTCCCCTCCAACCTGCTGGTCCTCTTCGTGTACGTACGCAAAGCCCGCAAGCGAGGCGCCACCCCCAACGTGGTCTACGCCCTCAATCTGTGTGTATCCAACCTGGCGTTCGTGGCCTGGCTGCCCGTCAAGTCCATGGAGATTCTGCTTCAGGGCTGGAGGCTGCCCCCGGCCGTCTGCCCGGTCTACAGCTTCTTCCTCTTCTCCTCGCTGTACGGCAGCTGCCTTTTCATCACCGCTGTGACCGTGGGCCGCTACCTCAGCATCGCATTCCCGATCATCTACAAGAGATACCGCCACGCTCGAATCTCCTGCGTCATCAGCGTTGCCCTGTGGGCGCTGGTGCTGCTCCACCTCGGCGGCGGCCTGGTGGTCGAAGGGGGCGCCCACTTTGTCTCCGTCAAGGACGACACCTTGTCTTGCTACGTCAACTTCAACGCCTCTCAGCTGGCCGTTCTGCTGCCTCTGCGTCTGGAGATGGCCATCGTGCTGTTCCTCCTGCCCCTGGTCGTGACCTCCTTTGGCACACTGCGCTGCGTCACTCTGGTGTGGCGCTCCAAACTGCCCCTCATGGGAAAGAGGCGAGTCCTGACTGTGGCGCTCTCCACCCTCACGGTGTTTGTGGTGTGCCACGCGCCCTACAACGCCTCGCACATCGTGGGGTTCGCCTTGGGGACGAGTGTGGAGTGGAGGGCGTACGCCATGCTGACGAGCTCCTGCAACGTTTTCCTGGAACCGGCCGTCATGCTGATGCTGTCGCCGGCAGTGTCCAGGGGCATCATGGGAAGAATCTTGGGTCGGCAAAGTCACTTCAGCCGAATTGAAGGGATTCGGCCTCGGTGCATTAACACCAATGGTGCTGCAAAGGTCAAGGCAGCACCGACGCTCTCTGAGAGGAGCCAGGCCGGGGCGGAGGAGTGAGGTCACAGTGGAGCTCCATCCACGCACATGGACCAACCAACAAGCCAGAGAACGTCAAGGCAGTTTTGCAAATCTTCACAAATGTGGAGTCGTCCTGTCCCAGAGTTACGTCTGTGGTTTTTGAGTGACCCATTGTCCTGGAAGTGTTTTGTCCTGTGGGAACGGTTGTGATGCCGACTTGGATTTGATATCATCCTCGTTATTACCTGCATGGAACTGAAACTCCCTCCGACTCAAGCAGCTCTGAACATGGACTATTGACCTGGAGACAAATGGCTCCCTCTGGTGTCAGATACTGTAACAAGGGATCTGTCATGTTCTCAGTAACAGACGTGCCCGTTGACTTTTCTCACTGATGCAAATAAGGTTTGATTCCCTGGTTCACTGGAGATATGAAGGTTTCAAAATGTCCGTATTTGCATTGATTGATAATTGAGGATTGATTGAATAAGCATCATTAATGAGGTTCGTTTGATTCATATAAAGTAGGATTTATTCTGTGTGGCCGGTTGTCTGTTGTCTTTGCTAAAGCAAACACAAAGTTTAACAAACACAAAGTTAACAAACCTTAGTGTGCACACCACCACCAAGGTCCAGCTGTCTGTTTGTGAAACCACATTTATTTGAACTAGATTATCATTTGGTGTGGCACAAATAACAAACAGCTTCATCACTTCTTCAGCAGAAGGATAAAGGTCAAAGGTCAGATGATTGATTTTATCAAACCCTGAAATACCCTGACAGGAAGTAAAGCTGTCAGGGTATTGACAGCTTTACTTCCTGTCCACGGTTACACAAATGATCCAATTACTGTGAATTGAAATGTGTATTTTGATGCAGATCCACGAGCAGGAAAACAAAGTAAATAAACCTGAGTTCAGTAAATATATGATCCGTCAGTTTCTCTTAAGATAATAGAATTAAATCTGGGGAAAGTGCAGCTGTGGAGAACGAGTGTCTCTCAGTTCAAATAATAAATATATGTATAAATAATATACAGGTGTTGAGTATATTTTACAAATAAATGTTGGGTTTTCTTCATTTAGATTGTTCACCAACCATCTCCTGTAATAAAAGAGCAAAACTTCATCTCAATGAAAAATCTTTATTATTTATTCAGTAATTTATTTTGTAAGAAAAATCAGTCTGGAGTGGAGGGAGGGAAAGGGATGGGGGGGGGGATAAGGGATGTGATGATTGACAGGTCGATGAACGACTTCTCCTCTCTTGTATGGCAGGAGACTCCATCTGCTCCTCCATCTTTCTCTCTGTTTCCCAGGTGAGGTAGTTGGTGTCAGTCTGCTCCATCAGGGCGGAGGATTCATCCACCAGAGTATTTGAAGAGGGAGGTGATGATTGACAGATCAGACGGAAACTTTGAAGAGAAAACTATACCATTTCCCCCTCGTGGTTCCTTCTCGCTCTTTCGTTTCCTTCTCAATCTTCTTGATTTCTTTCCTCTCCATCTTCTTTTGTTCCTGTGTCTCCTTCTTTTCCGTCTCTGTCTTTTCCTTCCTTATCTTCTTCATTTCTTTCCTCTCCATCTTCTCCATCTTCTTTGATTCCTGTTTCTCCTTCTTCTCCTGCTTCTTCCTCTCCTCCTTCTCCCTTTTATCCTTCCTCTCCTGCTTCTTCTTCTCCTTCTTCATGCTCTGCTTCTCATTGTCCAAAGGGACTTCCTGAAAAGACAGAGACAATATGAGTTTCACTCTTTTTCTTTTTCAAAGTCTAAACCTCAAACAAACCTACGATCCATAAGATTCAAATCACAATGAGCTGATGGAGCTTACTTGAAGCCAAATGTCCTGCTGGATCCTCATGTTCATCTCTCCGAGCTCCTTCTCCAGCGCCTTCTCTCGGGCCTTTCCAGAGTCCACATGTTGAGTCAAGGAGATCAAGTCCATATGGTGCTTCAACAGAAGTGAGGCAGGAGACTCCATTTGCTCCACCATCTTTCCATCTGTTTCCCAGGTGAGGTTGCTGCTGGCGGTCTGCTCCATCAGGGCAAAGAATTCATCTACCAGCTTCCTCAGATCGGGGTTTTCATCCACTTGCTCCTTCAGGCGAATGAATTCAGCTTTCAGCTCCCTCAGGGTGGAGTAATCAACCAACTCCCTCAGGCGGGGGATTTCATTCACCAGCTTCTTCAGAGTGGGGTTTTCGTCCACAAGCTCCTTCAGGGCAGTGAATTGAGCCATCGGCTCCCTCAGGATGAAGGTGATTTGAGCCTCCGGATCCTTCAGGGCGTAGAATTCATCCACCAGGTCCCTCAGATAGGGGATTCCCTCCACCAGCTTCCTAAGATGGGGGTTTTGATCCATCAGCTCATTCAGGGCGAAGTTTATGTCATCCAGCTTCTCCAGGGCGGTGAATTGAGCCACCAGCTCCTTCTGGGCGGAGTATTCAGCCTCCAGTTTCTGCTTCTCCATCTTCAAAACCAGAGTCCTGCTGCTGGTGCACTCTCGTTCCTGGGTCATGTCTGTTGAGATGATGATCCTCTGCATGTTGGTTAACAGGTGCTGCAGTGGGACCAAGTTCTACGAAGGCTTTGAAGAGCGATTTCCTGCGTGGCTGCTGTCTGCTGTCTGTGTCGTCAGTGGTGGTGATTGGAAGTAAGAGGTGAGATGTATCTCCTCATTCTCCTGTGTCTCTTGTTGACTCGCACTTGTCCTGACGGTGGCTCCACTCAGAGACGTGGCTCCATTTAAAGGAGTTAATTGGCTTATCTTGACAAAGGTCAAGATAACATCTTCAAATGTCTTGTTTTGTGTGAACAACAGTTTATTTTCATACACGACAGAGAAACGCATGAACTCCAAAACACAAAAGAAGCTGAAACCTGCTGATATTTGGTATTTTTCTCAAGACGGGATCAAATAAATGATTTGATTATAAAAGATATTTACAGATTTCCTGTTGATCGACTGATCTGTGATCGTTGCAGCTCAACGATCACAGATCCTTAAAATTCAGAAATTAATTAATAAAAAATATAATTTCTGCTGCACGATCACCTTATTTTGTGTTTGTGATGACAGATTAATAATTTCAGACTTTTCTGTAAATACAACTGAGACAGGAAGTTGTCGCTTCACTTTCTAAATCATGATGACCATAAATAGGAAAGAAAAGATGCAATTCTTCCAAGTGTCCGAGTCGCCTCCACACGTTTCCTCTGCACCTCACTCGGAGGCTTTGTGACGTTGCTGGGAGATGCTGTTTGCAGAGTGTGGAGAACAGAGGTCGTGTTCAGGAGCTTATCAAATTTCCGCTGTATGAGGTGAGACAGCAGGCACGCAGATTATTAAGCAGCGTGTCGGGATGAGATCAGTCAGTCTGCTTCCAGGAGGAGGGCGAGCAGCCGGAGCGATGGAGATCCTGGTTCCCCGAGTCTGACAGAGGTGAGTTCAATGATCCCACGTTTAACAGGTCAGTCTCTACAGGACGTGTTTGAATCCTGGTCGGAGTAATGTGAAGACTGGACTTTTATTTATGCTTTTTAATTCTCAGTTTCCAAGTTAGTTTGATGGTGAGAGGGTCTGGTACTTTTTATAATATAAATGTTTATTATAAGATTGACAAACACATTAAAACACAGTAACAAGGTTCATTAAAAGTAAAACAATTGAAGGTAAACAATAGGAAACAATTAAAAGCAACTGGACAACATTACAGCACAAATGTTACAGAAGAGATTAGAGTAAACAAAAATATAATAAAAGGATTTGAAAAAACGTTTGTGGGACTAGAATTTATTTTAATAATCTTTTGTGAGTGATTAAGAAAAAAGGTCTGGTGACATTTCATATTTCTATTTGTCGAAAACCAAATTGAGGCACAGCTTCTCTGCTCCGTCATTTGTTTATTTTCTATTATGACAATTTGACGTATGTAAACATTCTCCTAATATTCAATCAACAACTAACTGTCGGGTAACGTCTGCTTAAAACTATGATAGTTCATTATTGTATTTATTAAGTTATTCCTAATTATTCCTCTGAACTATTCGTTTGCGGCATAGATTTTCTTGCTAGATTTATATTTTCAAAATGAATGGAATTTCCTTGAGAAGTACATTTTCTATTTCTTCTAACTTGGTCAAGTTTCTTTATATTTGCTGATTCCGCCTCAACTTTATTATTGAACCTCAGAAGACGTGATATCTAAAAAACTGTGAACATTCCAGATCTGTTAATATAAATGATATCTGTGATGTGATATCTGCTCTCTCGCGTCCAGTGCCTCAGTGAGTGTGTCCGTGCTGCGAGCCACCATGATGTTCTACAGCTACCTGCTGCTCTTTGTCTACATCCTCACCTTCCTGATGGGGGTCCCCGCCAACATCCTGGCCTTCTGCACCTTCTGCCGCAAGGTGCGCCGCAAGGCCAACCCCATCGACATCCTCCTCCTCAACCTCACCATCTCCGACCTCCTCTTCCTCCTGTTCCTGCCGTTCAAAATGAAGGAGGCCTCGGACAACATGGCCTGGCTGCTGCCCTTCCCCCTGTGTCCCTTCACCAGCTTCCTGTTCTACGTCACCATCTACAACAGCACGCTGCTCCTCACGGCAGTGAGCGTGGAGCGGTACCTGGGCGTGGCCTTCCCCCTGAGGTACGCCGCGTGTCGCCGGCCTCGCTACGCCGTGATGGCCAGCGTGGCCTTCTGGCTGGTGAGCTCTCTGAACCTCAGCATGGTCTACATCATACCCTACGTCCAGTGGAGCAAATGGGCAGATGGTGAGAACCCCAACGGCAGCAGCATTGGACCCCCACTCACCTGCTACCATAACTTCTCACTGGATGAGCTAGAGATCATTCTGCCGTTCCGCCTTGAGCTCTTCATCGTCCTCTTCTGCATCCCCTTCTTAATCTGCTGCTTCTGCTATGTCAACTTCATCCTCATCCTGTCACATCTCCCAAACATCAGCCGGCGGCGGAGGCTGCGTGCCATAGGCCTGTCACTCGGGACGCTGATCGTGTTCACCGTCTGCTTCGGGCCTTACAACGCCTCCCACCTGGTGGGGTTCCTCAACATGGAGAGCCTGGAGTGGAGGAACGTGGCGTTGCTCTCCAGCACCTTAAACGCCTGCCTGGACCCGATCATCTTCTACTTCTCGTCGGCGGCGGTCAGGAGCATGTTGAAGCTCTGCTTCAGGAACATCTTGGCCAAGCTGCACATCCTGAGGTGTGGGGGGGCTCCGCACCAATCCAAGAAGAGCCAGGAAGCAGCCCCCCCATGAAGAAGAGTTTTAATAACTATTCAACACTTTTGTTCTTCCCTTTAGACTTTTGATGAGCGGAGGTCTCGTCTATTTCATCATCGAAAAACCGACAAGAGTGAAGAATCACTGTTGCAATAAACACTTGAATGTGCGTTTTTATATTTCAGTTATTTATCTGCTTATTTATGCCTGAGACCTGTCGCACAAGCACATTAACACAAAAGCTTAAGAATTGCAACAGACGTGAGTGATTGCTAAATGTAACTCAACTCTTTTTACTGTCAACATCCACTGCTACCTAAAATGACGGAAATAAATCCTTGAGAAAAATGTATACGACGTGAACTTTTACTTTTTTTGTTTGATCCATGTCCCCGACACTAACGTGGAGAAGGTGGGGTTGACGTGTTATACTTCAACCAGCCACCAGGGGATGATAGAGATGATTTGGCTTCACGTTAAAAGGTTAATTAACTTCTCTGTGACTCAGGATTCAACCAGGACACTCATTTTAATCAAAGACGAGAGTTTTATGGAGCTAGGGATGAAGCAATTAAAAAACCAGGGGTGTTGTTCCACATTAACAGGAAGTGGATCCTGTTCGCTGCCGAGTTAATTTGAGGTGTAAACACAGATTACACAGTTATAAAGTTTGAGTTGCTGTGCTCCGAGGGGACTGATGACGTCCTCGGGCTGTTTCCTGTCAGTAATAATGAACCCAGAGTTCCTGTGCAGGTTCACACACACACACAACACAAACAAACACACACACACATAACATCTGTTTATAGTGTCCTGTTGTACACGGCTGCGAGGACACCGGTTCAGTGGTAGACGTCAGTTTATTAGTTCAGTGTTTATATAAAGTTTAATAAAATCATTTCCCAAGCAGAAGTCTTATCTGCAGATTGTGTTTATGAGCTGGAGCTAAATATCAGATGTATGTTTAAGAACTAATAGAGCTGATAACTCCACCGAGGCCCATCTATCCCTGAGAGTCAATCAAGCTGCACAGAATTACACAAACTCAGACGTCACAAGATTGACTGGAAATCGAAAGAGCATTTTTTTTCTGTTTAATCCTGATAAATAACAAAGAGACACAGATGAAAACATTACATAGAGTATTTATTCCAAAAAAAATTAAATACGACAACAGAATGAAAAAGGCTCAACTTGTAGGACCAGGATCAGATGAGTGTTAAGACAAAAAAAAGACGTTTTACTTCTAAAAGTGACAAATCTCATAATCGGGCACAAAAGAAAAGATGATCACATTAATACATAGTGACAACCAAACATAATTTTAGAGTATGATGATATGCAGCCAAGCACAGAGGCGTTTAAATATTAATTTTTGTGGGGAAAAACCATGAGACGGACACTCGAGGACTCAAAGAAGCATCTCAATTCTGTAAACGTCCAAATTTCACATTCGAATGAGAAGGAAAATCACGAAGGTTGTTTTTTTTTAAACAGAGACGTTGGTTTGAGTCACATCCGTGTTTCCAGGCAGTGAGAAAAGGGTTCGAGTCCCGTCCCGATAGAAATAAAAGGCTAAATAAATAATGCTACATAACACTGAGCTACTCCTAAATGTTAGATCTGGGTTGTGCTTGGAAAGTGCCCGTCCGTGAGAAACTGATCCCTGCAGGCCGTCTGGTCCTGGCAGCTCCAAAAACCGATCAGTTCTGCATAACTTGTGTTCTTGGCATAGGTCTCACACAAACACACACGCACACAAATACATACACACACACAACCACACCTTACAGTATTGTCATGTATCAATATATACTTATTATTGTCGACTTTCTGAATGTGAGGATTTCTTTGATTTTACGTTCTTTTTTTTTTCAGCACCATCAGGAAAGGCACAGTCTGACAAATCAGTCCAGCGATGAACGTTCAACCCTCCTCCTCTTTGTATTAATACGCAGGATATATGTTTAAAAATTAAAAAGAGCTTTTCAGAATAAAAGAGCGTGTTTGAGATGATGAGTGGGGGGGACGCCGGCAGAGGAGGGTTGACGGTTCGTCTGACGTGAAACAACAAACCTCCGACAGACTCCACCAAGCAGAAAACACGGCTATTGCATTATCCAATTTGGAAAAAAATGACAATTAAATATCATATTTCAATACAGCTATCAGGCCTCTGTTTTATATAGGACAAGTGGTATGTGCATTACATTGGTATCTTTAAATATAAATATTTCTCCATTCAGTTTTAAAAAGGTTTTTTATTTTTGAGGGAATCTGTCCTTCGGCCTCTCGAGGTCAAATGACTGCAGGTGGCATCAAGGCAGGAGAGAGGGGGTTTCTGTTATAAGGCTCTTGATATACTTATAAATATAAACTTTTAAAAACAAGCAGAGCACTAGACAACAATGTTAAACATGCCCACGACTACTAAAACTATTCAAGTAAAAATGCTGGTAATGTCCGACAAACGAGAAACTGCTTCAACAGGACGACAAACAAAAAGAAAACGATCAGCTGCGGCATCATTATAATTAAAAATGTTTTAAGTCAAGAGAGAAAATATTAAATCAAACAAAAAACCTCAGCCCCTTCCGACTCAACCATTAAAAACACATGCAGCTGTTTTTTATTTATTTATCTAAGTGCAGTAAAACACCACGAATCCTCTTCTTCCTTCTCCGTCAATATATTGAATCTATATGTATCTGATGAAATATCAAATATAGCAGCTTAGGTTCAGAGCCTTTTCAGCACGAGGCTGTAATAAGAGCATCGACACCCGAGTCCCAACACCCCCGACCCGGACCAGGCACCACTGGTTTGGTCCGACTGATGAAAACAGGCTTCCTCTGAATTAAACCACGAGGGGCTGAACTGTGAAGTCTACGATGAGTTCCCCCGCTCTGGACTGCTCCTTATTGCAAGACGATGTCGCTTCAACCAAAAATATAGACAGACAAGCGTTCACTGGGGTTTGAGCTCGAGTGGTGGAACGTGAACGGTGACGCTCAGACCGATGGCTGGCTGGCAGATGCTGCGGAGTCTGAATACGAAGGGTTCGAGTCCCGGCGGTGACGACAGGTCTCTGCCGTCTGCAGACGAATACAAACTCCCCCATGTGCACGACTGGGTTCAGTTTCCTCCCAGAGACAGAAGGTATCTTATGATTTCAACATGTGAAGCTGATCCTGGATCTGGACAGAATTACTGGTTATTATAAGGAAACTAAATTATCATAACAAAAGGCAGTTTGAAGGCCTGATTAACCAGATTCTAATTTCACTTAACTTCCTTCATTCTGTTCGGATCTATCAGGGGATGTGGGTGATGATCGAGTTGAACTTGTGATAGTAGTAAAAAATAAAGCTTTATAACCTCTTTTAAAAACATGTTGAAATCAGAAGAATTTGTTCCCGATCGTGAGAAAACCAAACTCCAGTAACCTCCGTGTCGTCCAGGCCCACGAGCCGGACAGCTCAGAGGGTTCTTCACACAGAGGCGCCCGAACCAACATACGTTTAACTTCCTTCCAACCTACACACACACACACATACACACACACACATACACACACTTCACTCTTTAAACCACGTTAGGCACTTTGATTACTCTTCTCCGAACGCACCCTCCGACCTCTGACTGACCCACGAGGAAGTCAAATACTTTACATTCCTGAAGCCGAGGTTCACCGTCACTTGCCAGAACTCCCTTATGACGACAGGGTACTCGTTCAGCACTGAGCCCGATCTCTGTATTAGCACCTTATTGCACTGACGGAGCTCTTGACATTATCAGTTTGTTGAGGGTGGGGTGGTGGTGGTGGTGGGGGGGTGGGGGGTAGGTTAAAAGCGCTTGTTGTCGTCAGAAGATATAAGTCGTCCACTCTGTTCTATTGCTGAATATGAAAGTTAATTTAAAAACTAAAAGACGGGGAAATAACACTCATAAATAGGAAGAAGAATAAAACGCACACGGGGAAACATGTGGTTGAACAAACTGTACCAAGCTGAACTACGACGTGGAGAAGTTTTCTAACAGTCTAACTTTATGCGACTCGCACTAAGGCAACAAGCGATACACAATGCCTTCAAGACGCAGCTGTACGCGGATTTTATTTTTAAAAAACATTTTCATTCAGTGTCTGTGTTGGTTACGGTTCTCACCGTCAGGCTGGATGGCCGCGAGGGGGGGGGGACCATTGGCTTAAAGGGAGGCCGATCGGTAAACCGCGAAGGCAGCCTGCCAATGGTGCTATGGCGATCACGCACTTTGCTCCACACAGACAACACAACACATTCGGTGTCTAGAAAGCTGAGAAAACACAAACACAACACGCGTGTAAACACCGTAAACCAGCGACACTGGGCTCAACATGAGGCTTCATTCCCACTCATTCACCAAAGAGTCATCAGTTTGTATTTCCCCACCTCCTCCTCCTCCTCCTGCTGCGTCAGTTAAACACACACACACACACACGCACGCACGAGAAGAAAAGAAAAATCCCTGCAAAATAAAAGTTTGAGCTGCTGTCGATTCGTCATGATTTAAATAAAGCGAAGAGGGGGGGGGTGATGTGGGAGCAAAGGGAAATTATTGGCTGGTTTTTTAAATTTTTTTTGCATAATGTGGCTGTGACTCCTCTCTGGCTTCGTTCATCCTCATGCAGTCTGCAGTAGCTGCCGCCAGAGCTTCACCAGCGGGGGGGGCTCGGACCTTAAGACTGGCTGAGCGACTGAGAAAGGTGGAGGGCCTCAGGCGAAGTACATGGTACTCAATGTGTCGTGGTGGATCTGAACGGCTTTGGCCAGCGCCTGGGGGTCCCGGCCGTTGCTCTGCCCTGAGACGTGGCTGCCCTCCGCACTGCGACCAGAGGAGAACACACAAAACAACAATCAGGACAAGGTGACATGAAGAGGATCTGCTCCACTGAAACTCTCCATCTAAACCAACTATACACGTAGATGAAAAGCTTTATAACCCCCCATATAATCCCCAGAGAGGAAATTGCTTTTGTTGCTCATGCACAGGGATACATATAACAAGAGATACACAAGTTTAACAAATCACAACACACACAACATTAGTCAGATCTGTCAGACACCCCTAATAGGAAATCACTATCGCTCGTTCAATCAATCATACAAACAAAGCCTCACCTGTCGTGCTCTTTGTCCACCAGGTGGTAGCGGGCACGGAACGCCACCAGGTGGGCGTAGTAGGCCGGTGCCGGGATGGAGACGGACCGGGTGCAGCGGACGTAGGTGTGGCACAGCTGGTAGGTGAGGAGCTGGAACTCGTCGGCCGTGAAGCAGTTGTCGTCCCACAGAACGTGGTAGTGGGACGGCCGACTCGTGCCCTGGAGAGCGGAGAGCAGGGTTTTAATCACACCCCCGGAGACAGGAAGCTCCGCGGAGGGAGGACAAAACGAGGAGCTGCTAAAATTAGGTTGAAGCAGGGACGTTGTTTTTTTTTTTTACCTGGATCCCAGCGTGACTGCAGAGGTAAAAGTCAAATTCGTAGGGGTGGGTGATGTCTGTGTCCACCGTGGTGCCGGCAGGAATGTTTCCACTTCGACCAACCTGACGGTGAAACATTACAAACTCATTACTTTACCGAAATGGCTCTACACCGGCCTGAGCAGTGACCCTGATTTCAAACTTTCCCTTTCACAGTGAAACTCAATAATGTGTATATTTAAAAGATGTCTGAGGAACTGTGTCGTGTGCTGCTGACCCGCTCGTTGCGATCCGCACAGAAGAGGCGTGTGTGATGGCGTTTCTGCACGACGATGTACGTGATCCCCGGCTGGTATTCTTTCTCCAGGCTGATGCAAGCCTCCCTGATGGCCAGCAGCTCATAGTACAGCACCTACACAGAGACACACGGTTTGTATCGTTGTAAATTTTAGGCGAGTAGGTTTGGAAACATGAATCCGTCTTTACGAGAGAAAGGTGGTACCTGTCTGAACTGGCCCTCCGACACGCCGTCCCTGTAGAAGATGATCCTGGTCGGCTTGTAGCGCGTCGACTTGTAGAACTGGATCAAAAGGTCTCGCACCATAGAGGCCAAGTCCTGGATGATCTCCTGTCTTGGCCTCTGCACCCGCACTGTGGCACAGTACCGGCTGGGGTGGGCGTCCATGCTGCCCACCACCTACAGAGGAATCACCAACAGATACTTTGATGTGATTAATGTGAAGATAATAAACACACAACCCCATAAAGAGGCATGTGTATATATATCCACAAATATAAAGTTATAGCACAGACAGTTTCCTGATATAAAGTCTCAAATGAGGCCCAGAAACTAAAATTGGAATTGAATTAGTGTTTGGTGTGAACTTTTTACAAGTTTGCTGCAGGAGGTTAAAATATCAGAATGAGCACCAAAACAATTCAGGGGTAGAAAATTCCTGTTGAAGCCACATGTGTATTTTTTAAGACAGTAACAGTTGTGTATTTTTCTCTGAAGCGACGTCTCACCGCTGCAATCGATGGTTTCTTCCCGTCTCCGGCTGGAGGATGAGTGACATCAGCCCCGAGGAAGATGACCGGCTGCTGGAACACAGAAGGCCTGGACGGAGGAGAGGAGACAGAAAATGATCCTTCAACTCATCAGACGTCTTTCACTCAGCTGACAGAGGGAAATCAGAGGACAAACAAAACAAAGGGAGTCTTTACCGCTGGTGTGGAACCAGGATGTTGTTGATTCCTCCCAGTTTGACGTTGATCTTGAGGCAGAGGTTGGAGAGGGTCTGAGGCGACGTCTTCACCACGTTCTTCACCTGGACGCACTGGGTGGCCATGCCGAGGAGGGTGTCGCCCACCCGCTTCACCTCAGCTGCGGGGGACAGATTGGACTGATTTTAATTACCCCACATTAACTGTGAAAATCTTTCTAATTAACTTAATCTGATATTTAATGTTTCTGTCTGTACCATAGACGGGTGTTTTCCCGGGCAGGATAACAATGATGAGCTGCAGCCCAGCGTAGGTGTTCTTCAGGTGTCGGAACATGGGCTCCACGCTGTCGGCTCCCTGGGCGTATTTACAGAAGCACGGCTGACCCTGGATCGGCATCCCAGCATCCTTTGAGATCTTCCGCAGCTGGTCAGTGAAGCTCCTGAGCAGAAGAAGATAAAACCCTCATTCAGTTTCATTCTGAATATGAAACTGTGAGTTCTCAAACTCAACAACAACCAGGATGCGTGAACTCACTTGAGGATCTCCTCTCTGCACTGCCTCTGCGTGGCGAAGCAGGCGATGGCCCACATCTTGATCTCCACTCCGGTGTGGAACTGCTTCCCCCTCATGTCCCACACGCCGTGGCTGGGTGTGGCCACCGTGCGGTTCTGAAAGGACAGTGCAGGGTTGATCTGCCGGGACTGACTGACACCAAACACATGCAATACAGGGGCACACACGCACTGTATGGATTCGAGGGATTCAAGCAGTGACTGGTGAGCTGAATGTGGCATTAGAGTCAAATAAAAACAATTATTTCGTCCGTGCAGACTTCTGATTGAGCCATGCAAAAGAGCTGTTATGCAAGAATTTACTTTTATGATAGGCGTGCAAAATTTTAATAATAATTTCTTAAAGGTAATAAAAGGAAGGTGTGACAAGGTGTGATCTGAGAGTGTGATCATAAAGTGTGTAAAGTGAAACTAACATAACAATCTAAAATAAATGTAAAGACACTAATCACAGGGTTTCCTCATTTGAAACCGTGAAAATACCTGAATTTTATGTTTTGGTAAATTCACCAAATCTTCATTTAGAAAGGTTTTTAAATACAGTTAAATCATCTTCTTGTTTTCTATTTAGGATAATTCATCCACACCCGAGGAAACCCTGCTTTGACAAACACGTGCATGTGAAGCGTGATTTAAAAGGGAAAGTACCATAAACGGCTCAGAGCTCACCCTGCCGCCGTACTGCAGCATGGGGGCCGGCAGGACGCGGCCCATCACCTGAGCCATCTCGTCTCGCACGCGGAACTGAAACTCCTGGACAAACGGGTCGGCCTCGTAGTTCGCGCTCCGCACCTGAGAGGAGACAGAACGTTAGTTTACTTTACAAAGAAGAAGGAGAAGGCAGATAGAAGAGAGGTTCTTGTGATCCTGGTCCACAGGAAACTCACCAGCCGGCTGATCTCCTCCTGCCGGTCCGGTGCAGAGCGAGCTGTTGCTTTGATCATGGTGGACGTCTGGTTATCTGTTAGCTTCTTGATGCAGCGCTGTCCAGCTACTATGTTGCACACCTGGATAGGAAATTACGGTTGATCCAGTTTTAAAACAAAGCCTGATAACCCAACTTGGCATGTCCCTCATCCTTTACTCCTCCTCCTGCCCTGACCTCCTGAGAGACGGGTCTGTCCTCCAGTCTCTGCAGTAGCCTGGGAGCCAATGACTCTAAATGACTTTCAGCAGCTTTATTATTCATTGATACCAGGGGTCCTTACCTCCAGGGGCAGGTAGGTGTGTTTCTGCTCCTGGCCCACCTGCAGGCAGGGCAGGTGGGGATACTTGAGCTGCAGACTGTACTTCTCTCTGAAGTACTGCGCCACCGTGCGCTCCACAGTCTGACCATTCTCCAGCTGCAACGGAAACCTGCGTGTTCAACAGCAACAAGAGTCTCTGGTTAAAGGGAAGCCGGAGACAGCTTGGAGTGCAGAGTAACAGCTAGAGGAGTGTGATGTGGAAACGTACGTCTGGAGGCTGGCGGGGCGTCGTGTTACATTGCAGACTCGGTACTTCCTACGCATGGTTCCACAGTGTGTCACTTCCACTTTAAGACCTGTGAAAGGGTGGAGCCATCCAAACTCAATGAGTGGAACAACTGAACAGGCCCAGATTCCTCATTCATGAGATAAAACTTCTCAGACAACAGAACAGAGCAGCAGACGGTGAACTCAGTGGAAACAGGCCGAGGCCGACAGGTCGTTGGTCACATACCTTTGATTTCTTTGGTGAACTTGACCCTGTGGGAGTCGGTGAGCGGCCGCGGCTGCTCATCAATGTTGTGAATGTCCAGGACCTCGCACATGAACTGGATGACTGGCTGGGCTTTGTAAAAGGCTGTGGCTGACACTGAAAACAACACAGAACAGAGTCACACTGTAAATAATGAGGCAAGTGTTGGTTCACACAGTTCTGGAAACACTGGATCTAGAGAAGAGGATCCTTCTGATATTATTAATACTCTTTTAAAATAATCTCTCTATAAGAGAGCTGAGATTAGAATAAAGGCACTTGGTACTTTAGGTGTAGAAGGTTTGAAAGGGTTTCTTTCTTGTGTAAGATAAGATGATTGATAACAATCATATCTGTCCATCAAATAAGACCCTAAAGGCACCAGCTAGCTAGCTTAGCATTAACACCTAACCTAAGACAGTATGTGCTATAAATAATGTGTGAATTAATTCTCCTGTATCTCTGCTTAAAAACAAATGATGTTATTTCCCAAAGCAATTTCTTTAAATGTTTCAACTTTCACGTTTACACACCATCAATGTTGAGCATCATCTTCCACATGGCCGGCCGAACTGACTGATGGAAACCAAACCACACCTCCCTTCCTCCACCTAGCGGGTGGTCGTAGCCCTCTGGGGAGGAGAAGAAGGATCGTCCGACGGGGGTGTACCTGGGGAGGACATTAGAGACACACACAGATCAGCAGAGCACCAAAATAAAACACTCCCCCAGGCTGTGACCTGCGCTCCCTCAACAACACAAAGGCTCCCCCTGGTTCCAGGTGTGAAACCACAGGGGACCACACAAGGTTTGTGTTCATGTTACACAAACAAGGTAGATTACATAAAGATGTTTAAATCTAAAATCCAACCTGGGTCATCAAATATACAATAAATAAATATATATGTGGCATTGTTGAGTAATTATACCCAATTGCTCCTGTTACAATAAGTGACAATGGACTGTACAGTGGTTCCAGGATGCAAAGATCCTCAGGTCGTGTTTCTTGATCAAATAAGAGGAACTACGTCTCCAAGGCTGGAACTGTGACACGGTTCAGGTGAACTGAAAAGCAAATGTCTGGGAACTCACTTCATGGAGGGGAGGTGTCGCAGGACCACATCCACAGCGTGAACAGGATTGGTGCTGATGGGTTTGTCCAGGTCCAGGGGTTCCACCACGCCGTTTCCATTCAAGACCTCGTGCAGCATGTGCCAGCTGACCAGCGACACAAACCTGATGGAGACTTTGAACGGGCGGTCCTTCCCCCCCTCACCAGGCAGGGTGACATCCAGATCAACCTGAGGAGGACAACAGGATCAGACTCTGTCCACAGCAGCCTCTGAAGCAACACTCAGGATCTTTATCAAGCTGAACAGGGACCGTTGTGGTTCTTACCCCACTGGTGGCGACAGGAAGTGGGTTCGCGGTGTAAAGGCTTCTCTTCCCATCGTACACTGGCCGACGGTCACCGAAGATAGTCACCTTGAAATGCTGCACCATGGAGTCCACCACCTCCCTGAGAAGACAACCCCAGAAAATGAGTCAACTGATGAAATGAAGTGTTGACTCAAACTGTCTCAAGGCTTTGGTGGTTTTCCCTGGTACCTGTTGACTCTCCGGGGACATTTATCCGGTTTGATGTCCACTTCGTACAGGTAGACATCGATTTTGGGGATGTCCACCTGGAAGCAGTTGGCCAGAAGCTTGATGGGCTTCCCGATGGTGCCATGGCCAGGTCGCCGTGGCAAAGAAAAGAGGGCCGGGGCTTCAGCGTCGTCTACAACAATCAGAACAAGTGGAAACACAAATTAATAACAAGGAAAATCAATGAATTATAGATAATGAAAGACAGATTTGTCTTAATGTTTCAGTTACAGTAATTTTTGGCAGTTTATACTTTTATAGTGTGTCCTTCTACTTGATGCTCTTGTAATATTGCCCCTACAAAATGCAATCTTTTATGAAACAGCCATCCTTCCCTCGGTATTCATTTTAATTTGGGACCATTACAGAATCATTGACAGCTGAAACAAAGCCCAAACCAGTAATCATGTGTGTGTGGAACCATTTTAAATAAATGGAGGGGCTCCGACATGAGGGCAAACTGTCGGAAGGAAGTGGTTAGTAAGGAGGAAGGAGCAGATGGTGGGTGCTGGGGGCCGAGGATGATCAGGGAGACGTCAAAGATTAAAAACCCGATAAAACTGAGACAAACAGGTCAGCGTCAATCCCCCCCCCCCCCCCCCAGGCCTGATGAAGACCATGTAAAAAGGTTGTGGAGTTCAGCGACATTTTGAATAAAAGACCAGCTCGACTGCAGAAGCAGATTCCTCCTGAAGGACGAGGCCGGTGCCGGGCGGGAGGAGAAGGAGGCGGGTGACACAACGTGACCATTTGACACCAATTTTAAGAAATGCCAATGTGGAAAGTTCTTGGAGAGGAAAAGAATTGACATCACACAACCACACAATTTCCACAAATGTGACTCAGAGGATCCACACACACAGACACACACACACACACACAATGACCAACATGACAAAGTCTGCACAGAGGTCAAGCTGTGAAAAAAGCATAATGTGATGTTTTGTACACGTGAATCCAGTCGTGTGGCAGTGATGATGAATGTGACTGTGGGTGGAAAAACATTAAAGCAGTTCCAGCCTGTTACTCAGTGCTGCTCTCAGGGTCGAGGGCTGACCCTGGACCTGCCGTGAGGACGCATCATTCAGGGAAAGACACTTTCTGCTGATGTGTCCCCAGCTCGCCTCCTCCCATGTGCTGTTCCCATGGTGACGGTGCCCTATGCTGCTGTGGTTTCTCCATGGCAACCAAAACCATGCCACAGGGAGGGGGGGGGGGGGGGGACAGATGCATACAGATGTTCTCGGTTTCTGTGACTGAAAAATGGCTGTTATTTAATCAATTTGAAGTTTTATGATTAAAAATAGCAGAAGGTAAAAACGTAGGATTATTTTATCAGTTTTTTTAAAGTCTTTAAAAAAGTGAAGGGTTTATTGTGGAAGGAGCAACAATGGAGAGAATAATCCACACACATTACTGTGCAGTCACTTGATGATGTTGATTCAAATATATGTAAAGCTCATATTATTGTATTATTGAGAAAATGTTAGTTTCATCTTTTCAATCCTGCAAAAGCTTTTCTTAGATTAAATATCTTTAAAACCTGTGAAAAAGAACCAGGCTTTAATAAAAATACCAAATATATATCACAAGTAGATGTTTCACACTGACTGAATAATCAGCAACTACTCCGATAAACAATTGATCAATAGGTCACTCAGTTTTATGTTAAAATCAAATTCCATCCACCTGAATGTGTTTTATTCTGCGATACGTCATTGTAAAGTCTTTTTAACAGCTTTTGGACATTGTAAAAACTGAATCATTAATAAATCAGCCAAAAATGATAATTGAAAGATCATTTCATAACAATTAATCTATAAATAAAATAACTATATTGCAAATAATTATTCTCACCCTGTCCTTTTTGATTGTTTGTTTGAGTCATAAAAACATGACGACCTCCTAAAGCTCAAGATGATATCTTCAGATCTCAGAGTTTGAGTAAACGTACGATACAAAGATACTGACAATAATGTTGAATATAAAAAAACAGAAAAGAGATTTGGGCTTTTCTTTTCCTGATAAATAACTTAAGTGGAGTTTAAAAAGTTGATGCTGATCACTTGTGTCTCTCTTTCTCAATTAATTAAATCGATTGTTTCTGCTCTGAATGGAAATAACCTGGATATGTTCAAGATTTTACTTTTAAAAACTGGATGGAAAGAACAACAAACTTGGTTTTATATCATATTTTGAATCAAAAAGGCGTCAGCTCGTTGATCAAATCCCTGAAAGACTCTGAATCGAATCACGTCTCCAATAAAGCTTTGTTGTGAGCTCTCACAGCGGAAAGTGGGTGGGGAGTTAATGGGTCAGTTTCCGTGAACCAGTTTGGCCCTTTTGGTCGTGCTCCCAGTTCACCAGCGGCCCCGACAGCATCAATATTACACAAGCAGTGACTCACAAACTGTGACGCATGCCAACAAAGTGAATTGACTTGTGTCCAACCGCGCTCGATTGACTTGTAATTAACACAGGCAGTTAACTGAGCAGTATTCAACAGTTGAGGTAACTATGGCAGCAGCTGGTGTGAGTGAGGCTGCACTTTAAAAACGCACAAATGACACACACACACACTCACAACACACACCCCTGAACGAGAGCCAGCCACTCTCAGGCTTCAGACACACCTGACGGGATCACCACCTGCCTGTGACGGACGACAAAGAATGACGTCCACAATGAAAAGGAACCTGTGAGACTGGTTTGGGGGCACGAATACACACACACACACACACACACACACAGGCTCAAAAACGCACAAAAATGCCCAGCAAATCCCCGCTGACAAGCAGTTAGTCGCAGCAGGACATGTGGGCTTTGAATTGTGTGTTTTCAGGCTTTAGCACCGGAGCCTATGATGATCTGACAACTTACTCACAACTATGTTCTCGGTTGTCAGTTTATTAGGTACACCCTAAAGCAACAGTCGTGCAATTAATCCTTATTTAATGAAGATTATCATGTTCCGTTTTTATTATTAAGTTTATTTAGAGGACTGATATTCATGAGGATGGGCAATTTGGTCCAGCTTGATTGGAGAGTGTGACACTTAGAGCACATGGAGGGTCTAGTTCCATCTGGGTTTCTATGTGAGTTAGCAGGATTACACAATAACTACCATGAAACTCGGTGGAAGGATGGATCAGGGCCAGAACCTATTAAATCTGGATGTGTACTTGGGTCAGGAAGAGGATCCAGGAGGTTTTTCTTTCCAATATTGTGTGTGAATTACTTTACTTTTCTTTTTGCGTCCTTTCAAAACGTGCTACATAAATTTCAAGTTATTAAATTATCATTATTTTCCATCTTATTTGAGCGTTTATGAACATGTACATTTATTAGCGACTGGATCTTGATGGAAACAAGGAGGCGTCTACAATTTGGTGCAGATCCAAAAACAAATCTGGACCTAAAGTGGACTCTAACGTGGTTTCACACCTCAGGTTGAGATTGTCTAGGATAGGTGTAGGATTATTTCTGCAGCACGTGGTCTGTTGATGCTGGGGCGTTGTGTTGCATTGCACAGAGAGGTGTGTGTGTCTGTTATTTAACCTGCTCTCTGCGGCTGGACTGAATAAGAGAGACAGCTTCCAAAAGAAAAAGGGCCATGAAGTAGAAACCTCTCAGGAAGCAGCTTCTCTACAAAGTGAGCCTCGTGTTTAAAACGGGAGGATCCGCTGCAGGAGCGTGTGTGGTTGGAGATGTGCAGGATAATCCCAGTAGTTTAACTTTAACACACTTGTTGGCCCCAGTGCAGTCTGAAAATAACCCCTGCACCTGAGCACCACACTAGCTCGGCTCGGCTCGGATCAGCATGGCCGTCGGTCCCCACCTGTTGTTCCGATTTCCATTCATGAGGTCTCGGTCCGGTTGACCCGGCTCCCTGCGATTGGATTTCTGCAAAAACTTCCAGGAAAGTTGCGCTGGGCCGACACCGCGCGGACCCTCCCCCGGCTCCCCCCGGCTGACAGGCGGATGTGCACCCGGGCCGCTTCGGGGTTCCCTCGGCTGGAAAGTCCTCTCTCCCACCGCCGCTCGACCGAGCTGCCCCCGGGTGACAGCGCAGACTTCACCGACACGTCGCCGCTTGGAACCCTCGAAGTTCGATTCGGTAGAAACCTGGAAGAAGAAGGATTTTACTCTCGAGTTCTGAGTGTTTGGAGGAAAAGGAGGTGGTGGATTTTTTTTCTGCCGAAGCTAACAGCTAGCGTTAGCCGCTCGCAACTAGCCGGTAACTAGTGACCGGGACACGGGGGCGACGGGAACCTTTACCCGGCAGCTGCTGTGTTGGTCCCCCCGGTGAGTTAACGTCTTTTTCACACCGATGTGACGGAGCTTCACTTGCCCGGCGTCCTCCTCCTGTGTGTCGGCTAGAGACCCGGTCTGAGTCCGGCTCTTCACACCGCCCTCTCCCGCTCGGACGACAAGCTCACAGGAAGACACGCGTGGGACCTCCGGGAAGGCTCCTTCAAAACAAAAGTACCACGTTTGATTAATAGATACTAAGTGAGATTTCTGTAAACTTCTTATTTCTTTACTCTCAGCTGTGGAAAAGTAATTGATTACAGTTACTCAAATGCAGATACTACTCTGAGGTATTTGTATTATGAGTGTTTCGATAAATTGGTGATTTATCTCAGAGGGGGAAATATTACACTCCTCTGTTTTTGTGCTAAAGTTATCTTTGCTCGTTACTTTTCAGATTTAAACTCACTACATAAGAATATTAGATTAACCAGCTTGTCACATTTAAATAAAAAAAGTACGTCAACTGTAAATACTGACGCTTCTTATCTGAAACTGTTTAGGGGCCTAAATCAAAGTAAAAATGTTGACTGATAGAAATATGGAGTAAAGTGAACAAGCGCTGCTAAAGATTAAATTATATGAATAATTATAGGATGCAAGGCGATTTCCATCATTTTATTTTCTCAACTAATCAAAAATCTGTTTTTGTGGAATTAGTGTAAAGGTATTTTCATAACTTTTCACTTGGACAATGCTGCTTTTCCTTAAGTAAATTGTGTTGTATTCATGTATTTTTGTGTATATTCTGTGTTTGTGTTAGTAAAAGGAGAATTGTGAGATTTCCGGAATGTCTAACCTGACTAGTTCTGTTTAACTTGACAAAAACCTCCACTCAGGGAAATCCGTCAGGAAATACCAACTAAACTGGAAACGTCACTTCCTACAAACTTTTTACTCCTCCATAGAATACTTTGAAATAATACAAAAGTTGTGTGCCAGATGTTCCACGTTTATATCCCGTGCATCTGCATATTATAAGATCGTGTGTAGAAATATTTGATTAATTGATAAATGACTAATTGTGGTTTCTTTTCCTCTTGCAGCAGATTCACACTCCACACTGTAGATGTCTCCAGACTCCAGTCAAACTATCTCCCTGCAGAAAACCACAGAAGAAGAAAACAACCAGGAAGCACTTCAACCTGTGGACTCAGCTTCCCACAATCAAACCCAGGGATTTGACACAATAACAATCCCCTAGGTTCGGAATCCATCTCTGCCTTGAGGTGAGTTGTGTTGTTGGAACTATGTTGCAGCCGTGTGGTGTGTGTGTGCAGCTCCAGGTGTTGCAGCTCTCAGCAGGGTGTGTGACTCAGTTGTGTTGTGTTGTGTTGGATCAGGATGGAGAAGGTGATCAACTGCTTCAAGAGGAATCCAGAAGCTGTGGCCCGGCTGATCTGCTTCCCCTGGGCAGGAGGAGGCTCTTTGCACTACGCTCGCTGGGGGAACCTCCTCAGCTCTGTGGAGGGTAACTCAACAAACACACACACACACACACACACACACACACACACACACACACACACACACACACACACACACACACACACACTCATGTTACATAAGAGCTCCTGCACTTTGACCATCTATCCTGGTTTCTCAGTAGAGCCAGAAGAGCCTCAAGGAACTAATTAGAAAGGTTCATAGGAGAACTGTTCTGTGAGGCTCTATTTATAACAGTTATTATAAGTAGTAGTAGTATTAGTACTAGTAGTTGTTGATTGTTGTCATAGTTGTATTTGTAATATTTTTGCATTGAAAGTATTCTAGTATTCAACATTTTCCCATGATTTCTTTCCTCAAGTAGTTTTTGTCCTCTCCTTCTTTGACCTTTTCACCCCGTTTCTAGAGAAGAATTCTTGGTTCCAGATATAAAGTGTGTATTTATCATTTAGGGGACTGATATGTGTAACACTTGTTGTGTCCCTCCCAGTGTTTGCAGTCAAACTTCCGGGCAGAGAGAGTCGCACCAAGGAGCCGTTCTCTCAGAACATGCAGCAGATCGTGGACGAGGTGATCGATGTGCTGTTACCGCTGCTGAAGGAGAAGCCGTTTGCTCTCTTTGGTCACAGGTATGTCGAGAGAAAGCCTTTTTTGTTTGTTTATAAACAACACATCATCTGTGTGTGTTTCCACTCAACCTGTTTCATGGGTTTTCACCTTTCTGGTTTGTCTCAGTTTCGGCTCCTACACAAGCTTCGCTGTGGCAGATGCTCTGAAGAAGCTTCACAACCTCCAACCGGTTCACATCTTCCTGTCCGGTGCCTCTGCTCCTTATGTGAGTTTAGTTATCTAATTCAATCTGCACTTCACTGTGTCTCCATCTGTATTACATATACACTCAGAAAGAGCTGCATATGGCTTTAATCAAAAAGTGAATTAATCAAAAAGCTCATTAAAGCTGAGCTGATGAAGACAAGTGTGTGGTGTCAAAGCTAACCCAGTCCTGTGTTGTGTGTTTTTAGTCAGAGATCAGAATCAAAGCCCCAAAGAGAAGCGATTTATCAGATGACGACTTTCTCAAGTGGTTGACTTCCATCGGAGGAACTCCTCCTGAGCTTCTGGGGAATCCAGAGGTCATGGAGCGCTTCCTTCCTGTCCTGAAGGCCGACCTGCATGTCGTGGAGAACTACAGGCGAGCCGACAACTACTTTCTAATAGTGCAGGTTTCAGTATGAATAGTACCAGTGACTGGAGTCTATGATTTTTCTGCAGGTGTAACAAACCAGATCATCCATTCCTGTCCTGCCCTGTTACGTGTTTTGACGGAAAGGACGACGTGCCTCATGATTTACAAGGTCAGCTGAAGAATTCCAACAGTGCACGACAGCCTCAGAGCAAAAGAGACAAGCATAGGGTGTATGACCTACTCTGCAGCCTCCTCCATGTTAAAACTAAAAGTCAAAGAACACGTCATCGCTAATGCTCAGACTCCAAGTTGCAGCAGCCTTATCCTTTAGCTTAATTCTCTTTAACAGGAAGAGGTAGAGACACGTCATCTGTCTTTATTTACCGTCTGTGCTGCATGATAATCTGTGTAACCTGAAGTCAGTGAAAGAAAGGAGGAGTCATGGCACGTCCTCTCTGGGCTCATACTCTGTGTAATTAATGCTTTCTTATTTATTTTACAGCCTGGAAAGACGTCACATCAGGAGATTTCACCATTAGGATGCTCGACGGGGCTCATTTCTACCTCAAGGAGTCTGGAAATGAAAAGCACATCTTAGAATACATCACAAATCATCTGGAAACATTAGATATGGACTATTTCTGATCAAACATGCACCATTACTGCACAGTGTCTCCTATTTTTGTACTTTTTCTTATATTAATTCAGTTTGATGGAAGTTAAATTCATACCTTTCAGAAATGCAACATTATGTGTTTAACCCGTACTTGGGATAAGTGTAATTGTATAGCTTTTTAATTCCGGTTATAATTCTAGTTTCTTTCAAATATGAAATAAAACTGACTTCATGATCACATATTGACTTTATTGTATTTATTGCTAAATCCATGATTTTTTAAAACACATCCAGTTCAAGTAATGTTGGCACGTGCACAGATTTTAGATTTTGGAAAACAACACATAACAAACTTCCTTTGTGAATAAATATATATATATATATCTTTGTCCTATAAGTCACATTTTTACATTGGTCTCTTTCTACAAGTCTAAAATTCAAAGTTCTTTTCTGAGATTCACGAGGAAACACAAACAAACACTCAGATTTTAGAATTGATTTTATATATCTGTAATTAAAACCCCCATTTCTACTATGTGTATAAACAGCATAATGAATAAATATCTACAGGACTGATTTACGATATTAAAATACAACGTGCCGCTGTGCAAACAGGCTTCACCTGCAGCTCCCCTCTGCTCAGTGAAGAGCGACGCTAGAGCAACAAGAGCAGAGCACAGAGGTCATGGGAGTGTGAACATGGAGATTTAACGATGGCACAGAAAAGAAAAACATTCCCTAGTCAATTGTTTGAGAGAAGAAGAAGGTGCAAAGTCTGAGGTTTGGTTGTGTTTGTGGCAGGAGAAGAGGAGGGGGTCAGGATGCTGCTACTTTTGCCCATCGGCACTGTTGTAAGGAGGTGGAGGTGGAGTTGGAGGTGGAGGCAGGTCGCTCCACTGCTGCGTGACCGGAGTGTCGGCCAGCATGAAGGAGTCGGTGGAGCGGGTGCTGGTGCGAAGAGGAGCCAGGCGCCGCAGGTTGCTGGGCGTCCATGGCAGCCTCACCTGGGCTCTCTGCGAAGGAGCCACCGTGCCGCTGTCCAGCTCCACCTCCCCCAGCCAGGGGGGGATCTGCTGCGTGGACGTGGGGTCCAGGTCCGGAATGAAGGCCGGGTTCTCGATTCCAGCTGCAGCAGAGATAGAAAGTGACTTAGTGCTGGACAGGAGTTGAAGGTTTAACTGAACATCAACGAGGTGACAGATGTATCTCACCTCCTGGTCTGTAGGCGACCCTCATGGGGAATGAATGTCCAGATGCGTTGTAGCCAGAGGCCCCTTCTCCCTCTGAGGAGAAATCAAACTCTAGAAAAGAAGAAAATGAGACACCTCTTTACAAAACTCTCCATGAAGATGGCTCCTAGTCAATAAAACTTAAACATGATACAAACCTTCATCTCCTGAATAGTTGCTTTTACCTTTGTCCAGTGATTTTCCATTCGACATCTACAGATGGACGAATAGATAAAGATAGATAGAAAGAAAGATAGATAGATAGATAGAACACAGAATTAGTGAATTACATCTCAAAACTAAGAACAATTTTAAATAAGGACATGATTTGAACATCAGGCCTGTGAATTAATTGCATTAACAACAGAAAAATGAATTGAAATTTAAACACATTACAATTCATTTTATTACGTTTTATATATCTTATTTTTAAATATTAAATATAAAATATGTTATCATGTTTTCCTGCTCTACTCATGATTGAACAAAAGTCAAAATAAAGTTAAAATCGATTGCAATGAACCAATTAAATAAACTTTAGATATATCTTTCTAAAAATGTTTCTAAATATGTTAAATACAAAAGGGACCGACAGTTAATACTTGAGTTTCTACAGAATTATTTTTGTTTTTCTGATACTGCAACCAATGAAATACTGAGGTTCATCCCAGGTTACTGTTCACACGTCCACATGTGTTATGCATTATCTGAGGGACTCTGACCTTTTGCTGCTGATCTTTCTGCTTGTGCTTTCTGCTTGGTGGAGCCACGCCCATCTTCGCAGACTTGAAGGACTCCAGACGACTCCTCATCGTCCTCTGGAAGATCTCCTGCACCTCGTCCTCATCCACGTTGACGTTGAAGTGGCTCCGGCTGTACCTGTGTCTGTGCTGCGAACCCAGAAGACAAGAGGGGAGAATGGTGAGCGTCAGGGAGGGGACGATCTGAGGATCTGGTTCAGACACAGGCTGAGAGTGTTCACCTGTTTCCTGCCTTTGTACAGATGCTGCTGCAGCAGGTGATGACTGTTGACGTCCTCGGTTTCCCTCACTCCCTTCATGCTCTGCTGGTGCATGTTCAGGCTCACTGATGGCACAGGGTCTCTTCTATAGGGAAAATACATCATGTCAGTCCCAGTTCATCTGTATCCCATAAACTAATTAAGAAATGATGCAAGAAAGAGAAGCTGCGACTGCCTGTGGTCACCAGGAGGCAGTGTCTGAGCAGATCTGTGAACTGACAGGAGATCAGATCTGGTTTTCATAATCGGAATCAGAATTTATTTATTGCCAAGTAGGTTTACACCTACGAGGAATTTGCTCTGGTTATTGGTTCATACAACGAACATAGAAACATAAAAACATACAAACACAATAAATGCAACACACATAAGAAAAGCAATAAAAAGAAACAATAAATATTTACTCACTATTTACTTCTTATTTACTCCCTTTTTCTAATATTTATACAAAGTAACATTTATTTAGACATAAACATATCTAAATAAAATATATATAATAGATAAACGATATAAAAAGTGAAGTAAAAAGTGAAATGCAAGACTGAACAGTGTCAGATTGCAAGCTGTGAATAGTTGATATGCTTTTGTTAGAAAAAGGAATGTTTCTGGATCTAGTGGATTTAAATGTGGTTTCATCAGGAGCCTGTTGGGCCTTGATGGAGGTTTGACCTCCAACACGTCTCAGTCCAGTCAGGTACAGTGTCTGCTCACCTCATGTCGGACACACCGCTGTGGTCGTCCCTCATGTCGGCCATGATGTCCGGCATCACCTCTGAGAATTCCTCGCCAAACTTCTTCTTGAAGTCGACGTACGAGTTGTCGTTGCGGACGAACTCCAGTGAGCCCCTGCGCTCGCCCTGCAGCAGCGGGACGAGAGAGCACTTCCTTTAACAGACCTGCACCTGATCCCACGGCCGTGACCTTGATCGTGTGCGTGATCCTCACCTCGGCCACGTAGCTCATGGCGTCCTTGAGGTTCAGCTGATGGAAGACGCTGAAGACGTTGTCTCGGTTCTTCCTCGCCGACGGCTTCATCAACCACCCCGTCATCCACTTGTCCTCAAAATTTCTCCACCTTCGTATCAAGAGAGCGAACAATCACACAAACATACAATCAAGACATTTCCCTGTTAAATTGTAAAAGGCGTCTTTACTCACTTGTCCCTCATGTAGTTGTGTCCAATTTGTCCTGATATGTCTTCAATGGCCACGAGCAAGTGATCAAACACCTACAACAACAGAAACAGAAAAACTCCAATTATTATATTTTAACTATGACACAGAAAACCGTGAAAGGTGACATGTTGGTAGCATTTTGAGATTTACCTTGTTCTGCACTTTTTCTATGAGTGTGAGCTCAGCTATCTTGGCTCTCTTCACTTTCAGCCATGTGACCAGAGGCTTCATGGTGATTCCCTGCAGAACAAAGAGGTTCCAGTATAAGGATCTGAAATGATGCTGCAAAGAAAGCAAGTGTTCTAATGTTCTGTTAATATAAAAGAACCAGAGCGGCCACCTGAAGAATGACAGTGAAGTAGACGACAATGAGAGTCGTGCTGATCATCAGATTCTTCTCCTTTATCTTGCTCTCATCCAGCATCACAGCCAGGCCGTATGCCACAGCCCCTCGCAGGCCACCGTAGCTCATGATCACCTGATCTATCCACCCTATGGGGACCAGCCGGTACTTGTTCAGGATCCAGGTGAGCAAAAAGACTCCTGCAGTGCACACACACACACACACACACACAGATTCATCAGATTGTGTAATTTTTTCTTCTCTAATGTGACAGCACAAAGATCAAAGTCTCACCAATTATCCTGTACACAAAGATGAAGAGGAGCGTGAGGAGGATGAAGCCCGTGTTCCACACCCAGATCTCCTTGTCGATGGCCGAGATGCCGAGGAAGACGAAGATGATGGTTTCTGATCCGTTGGCGAGAACCTTCATTGCGAATCTCACCGTGTTGACGGAATTCTCGTCCATGTTGGCATTGATGTACTTCTGGCAGCAAACACCACAGAAGACGATCCTGTGGACAGAAACACAAACTTTAAATTCACGCAATAACTATATATCTATGTCTTGAAGCAGAATCAATGAGACAAAGTATTTTTTAAATGAAATACTAACGAGAGGATGGCAGAGAGGGAGAGCATCTCAGCGGTCAGGTAGGCGAGGTACCCCAGGACAAAGACGAAGCCCGGCTCGATGATCTGGATGTTTTTAGTCCATCGGGTCAGAAGAGAGATCAGCAGGCCGAACACTAAGCCCATGAGGGAACCGCCGAACGCCACCACGAAGAAGGACACTGACGAGGGACACAGACAGAGAACACACGTCAACAAATAAATCCATCATAACTTGGATTTTATGCTATTTAATGGGGACTTTCACTTAAAAATAACCACTTGTTAAAAACATCTGAGCCACTTCTTACCAATTCCTTTGATGATCTCCACAGCGTCGATCTGGCCTCCTCCCAGTGTCACAAATGCATCAAATACATTGAAGAGCACCTGAGAAAAGAAGCAGAGTAAGTTCCACATGTCAAACTCTTAAGATGGATATAATAATGGGATATATTCATTTCAGATGCTTTCTTTCTACCGAGTGACATTCCAGTCTATTTCTAATCTGCAGCTCCAATATTCATCATAAGGTTTTCTTCAAGATCTCTTGTGCAGGTCAGAGTGTTTGAAAGATGTGGAAACTTAAAAGTGACTCTTTCATATTTACATGTACAGGCTAAGCAAACCTGATTCCTAGATCAAGGCCTCAAAGAGCAGATTGAATGGAGTTCCTTGGAAGGCCTCAGCCGGGGCTGGGTGGGGGGGGGGGGGTAAAGTTCCTGACTTTGAGGTGCGGAATGTTTTCACTGCACTTCACGTCTTGTAGCTGTGTTTCTGTTTCCCCGTGATGGATGTGTCAGCTGACTCAACACTGTTCTGCCTCTCAGGTAAGCTGAGGTGAAGCCTCCTCGTCTCATACGAACCACGGTCACGCCGTCGTTGAGCAGCGACTCTCCGAACACCAGGATGAAGAGGACCTCGTTGACGTGGACCTGCTCAAACACGGCGATGACGGCCACGGGGTCCACGGCGGCGATCAGACTGCCGAACAGAAGATACTGCAGCAGGCCGACGTCAATGTCGCCTGGAGCACAGGAAGTGAATAAACAAAGTATTAATGTAGTAAATTAAGTATATATAACCTAAAATTTGGTGTTTATTCCCTGTAATCCAAAGCGATCATTCAAAAGTCTCTCTCACCCATGGCTCCTCCCTTTTGACACCCCCACAGCGACAGCCCCAAGCTGGCGGCGTTCCAGCAGGTCCCGATGATGGCGTAGACCAGGATGGCCCCCAGGTTGCTGAAGAAGAGCTTGTTGGGCATGGTGTAGCCCGCGTCCAGGATGATTTGAGGCAGCAGGTAAAAGAAGAAGACCGTCGGGGTCAGCTTGAACGTCTGCTGCAAGTCGGCGCCCCAGATCATCCCGCCCAGGATGAAGCCGAAGCAGATGAGCAGGGCGCTCTCGGGGATCACGCTGGTCACATGGTGGTTGGCCTCGATGACTGGGAGGAGAAAGGGAGAAGACAAAAGGGACAAAGACAAGTTGTCCTCAAATTTAATGTGGGTTTTCCACACGACCTGCAGATTTCCATCGTTGAGTTGTAACTTAACCGTCAATCTAAAACCTGAGACGTTGCAAAACTTGCAAATGATCAACTGTGTCACTTGGCTGAGAAGGTGTCACTCTGTCTTCTGGGAATATGATTAACCCCGGTGGTGCGAGGAAAGGATCAGAAATCTCTCTGTGTAACTAAACACAAACTTTCGCTTGAGGCCATTTGACTTAATTGCCCGAGAAAGTGTTTTTTAGTAAAGCTTATTAAATAATAAAACCTACTGATCCATGGCAATAGTTCTATTTCATAATAGCCTTTTGATTTCTTTCTCCAGGCCCACAGGGCTTTAGACATTTATCCTCATGACAGGTGCCTTTGGAAAGAAGTTGAAGATTAAGGGGAGAACACGCTGGTCTGTTCTTAAGGGCTTAGTTTATCATTGTGCGTTTAAGTGCAAATAGATGTGTTTGCTCCTTCAGTCCAGGTGACAGGTTCAGTCTGAGCGCAATGGAAAAACAAACTCAAACGTCAATAAGTAGAGGACATAACTCGGTCAAGGCCCAACAGTCAAGCTACTCATAAACATCAGTCCCCTAAATGTGTCTCATTCAACACAAGTAAATGTCCCGTCTCACAATGTTGAATAAAGTGAGAAAACATTCCTGGATCCACACTAAAATTTAAAGGATCCTCTCTGGGTCACCCCTGCACAAAATATCATAGAAATCAATTTTTCATGAATCTGTTAAAAGGCAGACAAAACGAGAGAAGCTGAGGGTGATGGAAAACAACCTGATGCATAAAGACAGTGTTCAGTGGCCGACCCTCTCTACCTCCTGGGCCACAGCCACCTGCTCTTATTGCCTCCTTGTCTCACTCTAACAGGCGGATGCTTCACTGTGGGACCTTCATTCATCCATGATCCACATCTGCCAAGCTTCATCATTAAGGAAAGCACTTTCTTTACGTACCCAGCTTGGCCAAACCGGCCACCAAAATCCACAATGCAATCAGATAGGGGGTCTCCACATGGGGCCACTTAAAGGTCACGATGGGCACTCCTGTGATGTTGTGGCGGTGACCATGTTCATTCCTATTCAAGTTCGTTTTGGACTCTGAAGGCCGGATGGGAAGTTCTGGACGTGTCGGCACCGAGTCGTCCTTCGCCCCTGAGACGGGCCACGCCAGCAGCACCGAGCCCAACAGCAGCAGACACACAAATCCACAAGGCTGCATTGGATCAAGTGAATACGCCCCAACTCCCAAAAGAAAGTTCCTCTGTCTCTGCTTGTACGACCTCGGATGAGAAGGAGGTCAAAACTGAGGCACGTTGTCTTTTCACTGGTCTATCTCTTCTTAGTGGGATGCATCTCTCTATCCCAGTCTGTGACTCTGTGTCCTCCCACAGGCTGAGGTCAGCAGCGGTGCAGTGAGCTCAGAAGTGTGCAGAAAGCCGGACTCAGCCTTTTATGCGTACAGTATCTCCCCTGTGTGTGTGTGTGTGTGTGTGTGTGTGTGCGCGAGTGTCTGTTTAGGTTGCAGTTTGAATGGGGGGAGTAACGGATGACTGGGAAATGTGTCCAGTTATTCAGTCACATTGGAAACACTCACCAGTCATTGCTTTGTTTGTGCTTTCCGGTGTCTAAGTCTAACACATCTCCTCAAGATGACACATTTGTGTGCGCTCGTGTGTGTGTGTGTGTGTCTGTGTGGGAAGGGGCACAGGTCATCTGGTCATTCGATAGCTGCTGAACAAATACCTGTGTACCTGTTGAGGGAATATTGTCCCCTGGCTTCATCTCCAGGCTTTGTGCTGAGTAATGATTGACGCTGACGTTACTCAGTCCCGGTTGAAGACGCCCCTGACGCTCTCACTCCGTTTATTCCAGGGCTAAAAGAAAAGCTGCCACTAAGATATGAAACAACTCGGTTTCAGTGAACAAGCACAGGCCTTTGTTTTGTCCTGAGTGTGAAACTGGGACGATGGGTTTCATGGGTTTCTGATTTCGAGTTTCAACTCTTTTTCCACTTGGAAAGCACATTGTACCTAACTGGAAATGTGCTATTATAATAACATTCATTCGTATTATGTATCCTTACAATCTCGGCCTCTAATTTACAGATTTATGTCGTCAGTATGAGAACAGCTGGGATCAGGATTAAGTTGTGGAAAGAGAAAATCTTTTCATTCATTGACAATAAGAAAACTATAGAGCAGCAACCTTATCATTTTAAAAACATACTCTACAATAAGTCCTGTTGACAACACAGGCATCTCTCCCCGGTGAAGTTGGGTCAGCCCACACTGTGAACTCCCATGAGCGTTGAATCAGTGGCTGCGTGATGACTGGGTGTTTTCTTTGGCCGACTGTCCCGTCCTGTTTGAGCAAGACAAGGGACAATAGCCTCATTGGTGACGCTGGACTGGTTTGATGATTAGCTCTCACACAGGTGTCCGTCTGTGCATCTCCGCTAAGAGCAACTTAAAAACTGGTGCATTAGTTGAATTCAGTTAAATATATTCAACCATGGAGCTGGAATTAATTTATGTATAGTCCCTATTGTATCCTTCAGACGCTGTAAATCACATTTATAGAAACATTTAGCTGCTCCATCAAGCAGAGCCCCCCCCCGGAGAGCCTTATTAACTAATGACCTAGTACATCCTGCTCAGCGGAGGCTGCACTTTAACTTTTAAAGTTTCATTCATTCAGAAATGGCCTCAGCTCGGTGCGTGCTCCAAAGACGGGTCAACTCCACCCCGAGGTCACACAGAGGTTATTCTAAGACGGGGGGAGGGGAGGGGGGGGTACAGTAGTTACAGGTAAAGGTGTTTGTGTTATGTTTTGTTGCGACCGTAAAGTGTGTCATCTCGAAACCTCACACACTAATGCTTTAGAAGTTAATGTCACTGTATATTCACTGGTAGGTTTCCACTTATTGCTTCACATCAGTCGCTCTGGGGCCCGACCGAGCGATCAAACGTTTATTGGCTCCATTGTTTCCACATCAATAAAAGTTTGATCCAATCATGAATCAGCAGACTTAGCGGTGACACTTCACAGTTCCTTGTGCTAATATTTACCTTCTCAGAGCTTTTGGTCCTTCTGATGTCTTTTTTCTTTTTCTTTTCAGTGAAGTGCAAACTCTTGAATTGATTGAGCAACAGTCGAAGGTTTTGGGAGAGCTGTGGTGTTATTGTTGAAAGGTGAAACCTGCCGTCTCACCTGCGGCGTTATGGAACCTTTTTGAATTCAAGAGATGTTTTTATAAATAAGTACACTTGCACATCGGGGCGGTGGCGTTTGGTTATGGTCCTTGTCTGTGCCAAAGGAGCTGAGGACACTAAAGACTTTTTTAAAGAAACTCTAAGACCTACTTCTTCTCTTATTTCATTGTATTTTCAATTATTTTATTCTATTTTATTTTATTTAAATGAATGTACATGTATAATTTACTTATTATAGTGCTGCAGAATTGTATTTTATTCTATTGCCGAATTTCGAATGTATTGTTTTGCTCCTTGTTTTGCACGTTTGCATGAAAGAAGCGTTATAAACAAATTGTGATTTGAGTTGATTTGACTTAAATCAACTTTAACGTTGTATTGTGTTGGTGTGAAGTGTTGAACCACATTTTTTCCACACAAAAACCCAAAGGAAAAGTGTCTGAAACCTCAAAATCACCTGCTAAAACAGCAAATAAACATTTCTCTGTTTTCACTCATAACCACTTAATTTCAGTACAAACACTGCTGCAACATTTTCAGCTTACATAGACAAAAACATTTACCCTGAAGATTAAATATCTACTGTAATTTGCAGACAAATATGAAAGTCGGCAGATTGTGTCTGTTTTCACTGATCTTCCTGCACCTTATACCAAAAACCACAGTCCCCTATTTATGTCAGAGGAGGTGTATACAAACACATGCACACGCACACAGGTGAAAGGACGCTCATTCATTTACATTGTCCACATTGCCTAATTGTCTCTGTTGCGTACACAAAACTCTAATGACAAGTTTTTGTGATCATAACAAGACGAGAGAGGAACCGAGGCCTCGTCAGGTGTGAAGCACAACAGAGGTCAAACTGTTGGATCCTGTATTTTAACAAGTGGTTTCAGTCCAGGTCCAATCACAGCTTTTCAGTTTGGGACATGAACAGTGGGAATCGAACCATACAGGTTAGAATAAGGTTTGGAAATACGATGAGCTTCTCCTTGACAATGTGAGTCCCTTCACCCTGCTCACTGACAAACGTACTGATCCCTCTAATCCTGCTCCAAATTGTTTCTAATGAGAGAAACTCATGCTTCACGTCAATGTGCATGATGAGTAAACTGAATATCCTGACTGGCGGTCGAAACAAGATGTGTGAGGATGAGCTGAGGGAAGTTTAAATTAAAAAAATTCACTGTTTTCTGTAATTTAACCAGATTAATCAATATCAAAAAGATTAGTCACAGTCCTGCCCTTGTTTTGGGTCAGGACCCATCAGTTCTCCATGGAACCGGACTCGGTGGAACTCACCGAATTTGCAGAGCCAGCTGACCAGGATCCACAGAGCCACCAGGTACGGGGTGGAGACATGGAGCCACTTCCATGTCACAATTGGCAGGGTGGTGATGGGCCCCCCGCCGTGACCTCCACCAGTGTCTCCATGACCAGGGGCCGGACTTGAGCTTGGGTCGACTCCATGACCACCGCTGGGCTCTGTGGTCCCAGACTTCTCAATTGCCAGGCTCAGGCCTCCAGACCCCAGCAGCATCACGAACAGAAACAGTGCAAATCTCCAGGTGGTAGCCATGGTTGTCGCAGAAACTCTTGGGCTAGTGTCATTAACTCAAGTCGGTTGAGGACAAGTCTCTCACTCATTCATCTCCTGCATCTCCTCCCTCTCACGCTGTTCTCACATCTTCACCTGGCTCTCCTCTCTGCGCTCCTCTCTTTTGACACAAGGTGAAGCTCAGCCCATCCTGATGCTGCCCGGTCGCCTCCCACTTTGCACCCAGCCCAGCTCGTTTGGCTACTTTACTCAATGGGAGGTTTGATGCTCATAAGCTTGTGTTGCTGAGTATTACCTCTTATGAAGAGTGGACGGCAGAATATCCTTATTCTAGAAGCACGTACTCATACAAGTTCTTCTGGGAAATTGCAGCTTTCACATATACTGTAACTTGATATGAGTTTGGATGAAGATGATATAGGTAATAACTTTCACAATTTTAAGTAAAATTCCTCCTTTTATACAATCCTCATTTTATTTTCCTAGTTTAAGCCATGAGCTCCTCCTGTACATGAGATGAATGGTTGACAGAAACCACTGAGGGGTTCAATCTTACAGGAGATGTCAAAACATCCAAACAGGTGATTTATCTAAAAAATAAACGTCCCAATATTTGCTTTGTCTTTTATGAGAAACCAGATTATGTGTGGAAATACTGTGTAAACAATAAAATGTGAGAGGGAGAAATCAATGCTACCTCTTACGGTAAAACGACAGTATTTAAATAAACCTTTCCTGGTCTTGCCGAGAACTTAAAATACTTCACAGACTAAGTTACCTTCATCCAGTGATACCACTTCCTCCCACTACTCATAAATTATAAATTATAAAATCATAAAATATCCCAGATAAGAAACTCTGCCATCTTGAGCCGATGACATCATTTGGAGCTGTAATGTACTTGATTTATGACCTAAAAGTTTATAATCTTAGTCTCTAGTTTCAAGTCTTAGTCAATTCAACATGATGTTCATTCAGTAAATGATGGTCCCATTTAGAGACAGAGGGTTACGTCACATGGTTGGTGGTAGCCATCAAACTATTTTTTCTTAAGTCTTACATACATGAAGGTTTTAATGATTCGTTTATATTAGAAAACAAAATATTAGAAACACGTCTCATTAAAAAGTATTGAAATCCGCAGCAACACAAACTACAGCCTCCAGAATGACAATAGAGTTCATGAAACTCCTCCTTTAACCACTTTCAACAAAAACTAAACCTTATAACCTCCAAGAGATTAGGTTATAATGAAGGATTGTTTTGTCAGATTGCATTAGTTTTAATTAAGTTTAGGGTTAGGGTTAGTGTATATCTCCCCTCGTGAGTCTTTAAGCTTATTTTATGTGCAGTGTGTTCGTTTGCTTCAGCTGCTCCTGGTATTACTGTCGTTTTTTTGTGTTTTTATAAAACATACATGTCTCAATTCATCATTTTATACAATAATATTGTCTTTTGCACACTCAGTCTACATATTCTTACACTCTAATAGTATATTATATTATCTATTGCATCGCCAAATACTTGTATTTATACCCGTACTATATATCATATATTATATCATACTCTTTATACATTCTTTGTATATATAAGTCTATATACACATATTTACACATGTGTACATGGTGTTGTTATTATTATTATATTTTACTATTAATAACTATTATTATTATATATACTGTTGCTGCTATTATTACTATATGCTGCTATTATATTGGTACAATTACTTTCATATATAAATATATATTATATACTATATATACTGTACTATTTTTTCATATACTGTCTAACAATAACATTACCATCATATCATCAGTACTATTACCATCATCTTCCACTGCACCTTACCTACCCATTTAGCTTGTGTTTCTGTTTTTATTCTTTCTACCGCAATATTTTATATTTTATATTTTATATTTTATATTTTATTCTATTGTATTGTATTTTATTGTATTCAAATGTACCGGCTGCTATGACGACTTAATTTCCCTTCAGGAATGAATAAAGTAATCTATCTATCTATCGACCACAACTTTTATTCCCTGGCTAAATGAAAAGTGTTTAATATGCATGTGTGAGGACAGGAAGGCAGTTTGACCCATTTGTCTCCCTTATTGGAACGGAGCGCTTGTTCCCCCAACATCCTCTGCTCTGCACGCTGCACAACAAAAACTGTGTTGAGCCTTCATTGCCACGATATGTGTGTGTTTACGTGACAGACACCTGTAAATGAACCCTAGTTCTGACGTGCTGTTCCTGTTTCCAAGAGTTGTTCATCGAGATTTGTCTCGGGGCCGCTCACAATGCTCAGTCGTATTAGAGAGAGAGAGAGAGTTTTACTTAAATAACAATAATTCAACTTGCAAATAATTTCCTGACCATAAGTGCAGGTCTTTTTCCCTGGAGTTTTACAATTCAACATCTAATCACTTAAAAATCTTCCACCTTATTTCCTAAACAAATTATGTGGACAAATGATCTTCTATTCACTGTTAATGAACAGGACTAGAAACATGAACATGGAGTTTGCCAATGAGAGCTTTGAAGATATAAAATAAAGCTTTGTCACTGTTTGATACAGATCACACACGAGTCCTAATCCAATCAAGTTGTCTTTCCAATTTGGCGTCTTCATCCTGAGAAAGTTGTATTTTTCCAGTTGTATTTGTGTTGCTTTTTACAAACCAATCATCAACGTGCCCACTCGCTCAGGAAAGTGTCTGGAGGTCAGTGCAGGTCTGAGAGCAGCTTTAGAGCTTAGTGTCACTTTCACACTACGTGCTCTTTCTGTTGGAGTTCATGGCTCCTCTGTGGACACTTTATGAGTAAACTGGGCGGTATCGATTGTTCCCCCGGCTTAAGAAAGGGTGTTACACTTGTATCTTAAGTCAGGAGTAACCAGAGGGTCGGCTTTCAACAGGGACGAGTGAATGTTTGAGGTTAGTCATCAACAGCTTGCTTCGCTGGAAGGAACTAGACCTGACTCTCAACAAGCCTCCACGAGATGAGGGCTTGGTATCAATAAAAGAACGAGGACACCATGATACCTGCAGAGCACTGCAATGTCATTTGTAATAATTCATCATGATTGGTCTTAAACTGAAACAGTCATCCGTTTATGATGGACTATATGGACCAATTGGAATTTTGACTTGATGGTTGCGCTAGAGGAAAAGTTAAGCTTCTTGCCGACTTCAATAATAATGATAAACTTTATTTGTATAACACCTACAACAGCCATGTTGTCATACTCATTTTGGAGAATACAAAGGAGACTTTTTTCAGATGTCACCTGAGGCTTTGGGGAATTTTGTTTCTACTTTTCATTGACTTAATAAGTTAAATCAGAAAACTTCCACCGGTTCAATAATGTATGAATGAATGAAGTGGAGCCCTGTCTCAGGGATCTGCGAGTCATCCTGACAGCTCAGGACAAATGACTGTGTGCACAACAGAGACACACAATATTACACTTAAAGACTTAAAAAGCTCACATATCTTTAATCATTGATTTGTACTGTTTTGTATGTTGTGCGATGGGGAAGTTTACAGAGCAGAAAGCTGAGTCACAGACGAGAGGAAGAAACGGTCTCAGAGAAAAACAATATGAGTTTTCCTGATTCCATGTGGAAGTCATATTTAAAAAGTTCACTGAGTTTATATTTGGATCAGTGCTTGTTCCAGACAATAACTCGATTCATTTTACAAGATTATATTTGTAAATAAATGATGTAACTCAGCATTTTTTCTATTGCTAAGAAACTCTGAACTCATTTTGATTATTTATTTATATGATTTAATAAAAAATGACAGATTCCTCAAGTTTAAATTCAATATTTGTCATTGACAAATATTGATTCCTGGCAGAAGGAAGCAGAGAGTCTTAAGCCGTCTGTAACTTTCATACAACTTACTGACTGTAGCCGTTGGGGTAAAGTCACCGGTCACAGTGTGTTTATAGTGTCAGGTTGCAGAGGAGAGGATGTTACATAACCTGCATGGTCACGACCTGGATGACGGACGGGCCTGAGTTTACAGTTCAATATGTAAAACAGAACTGTTGACTCAACATGGATCCCCTCTGCTGACCTTTGATATGAGCACAGATCTGATATTACTCAACCATCACTGTGATCTAGGTGATTGTTCACACATCTCCCACCTCACAGACTTCCACTGTAGCCAGTGCAGCCTCCGTTCGTACAGAAACAAAGAGGAGGAGGGCGACGACGCCATTATCTTTTCATTTGACTTTTATTCTTGGAAACACATTCAATACATAAAGGAGAACACACACTGTCATTGAATCTCAGGAACCAAGAAAAAATTATTTATTATTATCTATTATTTAATCATATGAACTAGTTAAGAACGCAATGAGGGAGAGGCGATGGTCTAGTGGCAGAAACTTGGACTATGGGCAGAGAAGGTCTCTGGTTCGTCTCAGGTTCAACTCCACGGAGAGACAACAAAAGACGAACCTGGATTGATCTGTCCAAAAATCCAAGAGTCTCCCTACCCTGTCTAGTGCCCCTGAGCAAGGCACCTTACTCCCCCAACATCTGCTCCCCGAGCGCCGTACATGGTCGCTCACTGCTCTGTGTGTTCTGTACCAGATGGGTTAAATGCAGAGGTTGAATTTGCCTGCCATTGCATGGGTGTGTTGTGCATGTGTTTGGTATGAATAAACATATCTTAATCTTAATCTTACATACTTTACAAGGAACACACTTTAACCTTAATAGTCCATTTAAACTGTGAACTATTAATATGTATAATATGAGTATCTGCTGATAAATCCTTATAAATCTTTTGTTTCAAAAATTGCAACTGAATCACTTCTCTCCTTTATCACAACCCCTAGAACACTAGATCTGAATCTTTAATCTTTTACCACTCAGATCAACTACACAGTGTCTTTCCTGTATGAATCCTCATATGTTTATTTAGATTGCACTTGTCTGTAAATCTTTTATCACACTCAGAGCAACTAAACGGTTTCTCTCCTGTATGAATCCTCATATGTTTATTTAGATTGCCCCTGTCAATAAATCTTTTACCACACACAGAGCAACTAAATGGTTTCTCTCCTGTATGAATCCTCATATGTGTATTTAGATTGCCCCTGTCAATAAATCTTTTACCACAAACAGAACAACTAAACGGTTTCTCTCCTGTATGAATCCTCATATGTCTATTTAGAGCCAATTTTTGGTTAAATCTTGTACCACACACAGAGCAACTAAATGGTTTCTCCCCTGTATGAAGCCTCATATGTGTATTTAGATTTCCCCTGTCCATAAATCTTTTACCACACACAGAGCAACTAAATGGTTTCTCTCCTGTATGAATCCTCATGTGTTTATTTAGATTGGCCCTGTTTGTAAATCTTTTACCACACACAGAGCAACTAAATGGTTTCTCTCCTGTATGAATCCTCATGTGTGTATTTAGAGCCAATTTTTGGTTAAATCTTGTACCACACACAGGGCAACTAAATGGTTTCTCTCCTGTATGAATCCTCATATGTTTATTTATATTGCCCCTTTTGTTAAATCTGTTACCACACACAGAGCAACTAAACGATTTTTTTTCTGTCTTACATCCCATATCACTTAGAGGCTGTTTGTTATTTCTTGTATTTAAACCAGTCTGAGGTTCTCTGGTCTCCATCCATTCATCCTCACTGACTTCCGTCTCAGAAGAGTCTTCAGGCTTGTCCTCAGTACCTGGTTGTAAACGTCCATCAGGACCTGAGTTCCTGGCTGGTTCTGGTCCTCCACAGTCTGGTCTGTTCTCCTTCGTCTTACTCGGATGAAGCTTTGACGGTTTAAGTTTTTCTTCATCTTCTTCACTCTTCACAGCGACAGGAGTCAATGTGAACTTGATATCAGCCTCCTCCAGTCCTTGAAGCTGCTGTCCATCCTGATTGGTCCAAGGTTCCTCCTGTTGCTCTTTAATGTGGGGGGGCTCTGGGTCCTCCTGGTCCACAAGGGGGCTCCACTGCTGCTCCTCAGGAGGAACCTCTTCTTTAATCACTATCAGTTGCTGGATGTCTGCAGGACACACTGAAACACAAATACACACGTTTATCATTTCAGAGATTTCTGAAGTGTTGTGTTGTTTAAAGTCGACTGATGTGATTTTTGAAGGATCACATTCAGGAAGTAGAGATGTTGAGGTCGTTTACAGTTGGTGTTACGAAGCAGCTCATAAAGGAAGCAGCTTAAAACCAGGGGTGCAATGATAAGTCGACGTCGTCGACAAAATTCAATGACAAAAATAGTCGCCAGCAATTTTACTTGTCAAAGAATCGTTGGTTACGTCATAACGTGTGTTTTATTGTTTTGGTATAAAAGTTGACGAGGAGGGAACAGGGAGTTTGCCAATGAGAGCTTTGAAGATACAAAATAAAGCTTTGTCACTGTTTCATACAGATCACACACGAGTCCTAATCCAATCAAGAGTAACAGAAACTGCAGTTTCATTTATATATCAGTAATAAGTCAGTGAGATTTGGTCTTAAACTGAAACAATCAATCCGTTTATGATGCAACTGACAGACTATATGGACCAATTGGAAGTTTGACTTGATGGTTTGCGCTAGAGGAAAAGTTAAGAGCTTCTTGCCGACTGTGATTATAATGATAATAATAATGATAAACTTTATATGTATAACAACCATGTTGTCACACTCATTTTGGAGAACACAAAGGAGACTTTTTAAAGATGTTACCTGAGGCTTTGGGGAATTTTGTTTCTACTTTTCATTGACTTAATGAGTTAAATCAGAAAACTTCCACCGGTTCAATAATGTATGAATGAATGAATATGATTTAATAAAAAATGACAGGAGATGATAATGAACTTTTTCTGACAGATTCCTTAAATTGAAATTCAATATTTGTCAAATTTTTATTTGGAATTTTTTTACTTTTTGAGATTTTTCGAGACTTTTTAACATTACATTTAATGTCCCCTGACCGATAATAATGAAAACTAGTAGGGCCAAGAATATATTTACCAAATCTGTTATCACACTTTATTCAGTGCTTTCCATCAGTATATAAAATAATTAACTTATATCATTAATTATTAGCTAAATGTGACATGGTCGTGGATATAGTGGATTATCACTACTTATATTAAGGTTTATATATAGATTCTACATACAGAAATACGATTTTAATTATATTGAATCCTCGCATTAAATGTCTCATTAACATAACACTGTCCTGGCAGAAGGAAGCAGAGAGTCTTAAGCCGTCTGTAACTTTCATACAACTTACTGAATGTAGCCGTTGGGGTAAAGTCACCGGTCACAGTGTGTTTATAGTGTCAGGTTGCAGAGGAGAGGATGTTAAATAACCTGCATGGTCACGACCTGGATGACGGACGGGCCTGAGTTTACAGTTCAATATGTAAAACAGAACTGTTGACTCAACATGAATCCCCTCTGCTGACCTTTGATATGAGCACAGATCTGATATTACTCAACCATCACTGTGATCTGGGTGATTGTTCACACATCTCCCACCTCACAGACTTCCACTGTAGCCAGTGCAGCCTCCGTTCGTACAGAAACAAAGAGGAGGAGGGCGACGACGCCATTATCTTTTCATTTGACTTTTATTCTTGGAAACACATTCAATACATAAAGGAGAACACACACTGTCATTGAATCTCAGGAACCAAGAAAAAATTATTTTAAAACAAACATATTTAATCATATGAACTAGTTAAGAACGCACATACATACTTTACAAGGAACACACTTTAACCTTAAAATGACATGAGGGACTTTATGAAAAATAGATAAATGATGTAGACATCAGTAGAAACAAGATATATACACAAATGTTTCATGATATTCAATGAGTTATATTTTCTAGGTACATAAAAACGTTTAATAGTCTATTTAAAACAGTGAACTATGAATATGTATAATATGAATATCTGCTGATAAATCCTTATAAATCTTTTGTTACAAAGATTGCAACTGAATCACTTCTCTCCTTTATCACACCCCCTAGTACACTAGAACTGAATCTTTAATCTTTTACCACTCAGATCAACTACACGGTTTCTCTCCTGTATGAACCCTCCTACACTCCTGATCAAAATCCTAAGACCAGTTAAAAAATTGTATGAATTTGCATTTTGCACTGTTGAATCTTAGGAAGGTTCTAAGTAGAGTTTCAAAATGCAAAAAGAAGAAATGGGAACAAAAGCCCAAAAGTTGTGAGCAGGCAATTTTATTGAAAACAACAATTTAACTGAAGTAGGCTGTTCATCAGCTGATCAAAAGTTTAAGACCTCAGCTCAAAAAAAAAAAAAAAAACTCCTAAAACTGAAATTAAAGTGTGAAAAACTGACTCAGTAATGAGTAGCTCCACCATTATTGTTGATCACTTCAAAAATTCGTTTTGGCATGCTTGATGCCAGTGTTTCCAAAAGACTAGTGCGAATGTTGCGCCAAGTGGTGAAGATGGCTTCACGAAGGGCATCCACTGTCTGGAACTGAAGTCCATTTTTGTAAACTTCCCTCGCCATCCATCCCCAAATGTTCTCAATTGGATTAAGATCAGGGGATCACGCAGGATGGTCCAAAAGAGTGACGTTATTCTCCTGGAAAAAAGTCTTGGTCAGACGGGCATTGTGAATTGGAGCGTTGTCCTGCTGAAAAACCCAGTCGTTACCACACAGACGAGGGCCCTCAGTCATGAGGGATGCCCGCTGCAACATCTCCACATAGCCAGCTGCTGTTTGACGCCCCTGCACAACCTGGAGCTCCATTGTTCCACTGAAGGAAAAAGCTCCCCAGATCATGATGGCGCCCCCTCCACTGTGCCGCGTAGAAAACATCTCAGGTGGCATCTTTTTGTCATGCCAGTAATGTTGGAAGCCATCAGGACCATCAGGTTACATTTTTTCTCGTCAGAGAATAAAACTTTCTTCCACCTTTGAATGTCCCATGTTTGGTGCTCCCTTGCAAAGTCTAAACGGGCAATTTTGTGGCGTTGAAGGAGACGTGGGCTTTGAAGACGTTTCTTGTTTTTGAAGCCCTTCCTTCGTAGATGCTGTCTGATGGTTATTGGGCTGCAGTCAGCACCAGTAATGGCCTTCATTCGGGACAAGGATCGTCCCGTGTCTTGACGGACAGCCATTCGGATCCTCCGGCTCAGCGCCAGTGAGATTGTTTTGGGTCTACCACTTGATTTTTTTGTTCCATAACCCCTGAGGATCTTTTAAGAAATGCAAAATGACTGTCTTACTGCGTCCAACCTCAGCAGCGATGGCACGTTGTGAGCTTTTTTGCCTTTGCCATCAAGAGATCTTCACAGTGTGATTACTTGACAGGAAATGACATGGAATCCACATTTTTGCACAGATTTTGGCTTTTAAAGGCTGTGGTCTTAAACTTTTGATCAGCTGATGAACAGCCTATTTGAGTTAAATTGTTGTTTTCAATAAATTGCCTGCTCACAACTTTTGGTCTCTTGTTCCCATTTCTCCTTTTTGCATTTTGAAACTCTACTTAGAACCTTCCTAAGATCCAACAATGCAAAATACAAATTCATGCAATTTTTTAACTGGTCTTAAGATTTTGATCAGGAGTGTAGGTCTATTTAGATTGCAGCTTTGGTTAAATCGTTTAGCACACTCAGAGCAACTAAAATACTTTTTTCCTGTCTTACATCCCATATCACTTAGAGGCTGTTTGTTATTTCTGGTATTTAACCCAGTCTGAGGTTCTCTGGTCTCCATCCATTCATCCTCACTGACTTCAGTCTCAGAAGAGTCTTCAGTCTTGTCCTCAGTATCTGGTTGTAAACGTCCATCAGGACCTGAGTTCCTGGCTGGGTCTGGTCCTCCACAGTCTTGTCTGTTCTCCTTCGTCTCACTCGGATGAAGCTTTGGCGATTTAAGTTTCTCTTCATCTTCTTCACTCTTCACAGCGACAGGAGTCAATGTGAACTTGATATCAGCCTCCTCCAGTTCTTGAAGCTGCTGTCCATCCTGATTGATCCACGGTTCTTCCTGTTCCTCTTTAATGTGGGGGGGGGGGGCTCTGGGTCTTCCTGGTCCTCATGATATTCAATGAGTTATATTTTCTAGGTACATAAAAACTTTTAAAAGCCTATTTAAAACAGTGACCTATTAATATGAATAATATGAATATCTGCTGATAAATCCTTATAAATCTTTTGTTACAAAGGTTGCAACTGAATCACTTCTCTCCTTTATCACACCCCCTAGTACACTAGAACTGAATTTTTAATCTTTTACCACTCAGATCAACTACACAGTGTCTTTCCTGTATAAATCCTCATATGTGTTTTTAGACTGCTCCTTTGGTTAAATCTTTTACCACACTCAGAGCAACTAAACGGTTTCTCTCCTGTATGAATCCTCATATGTGTATTTAGATTGCCCCTGTCAATAAATCTTTTACCACACTCAGAGCAACTAAACGGTTTCTCTCCTGTATGAATCCTCATATGTTTATTTAGATTGCCCCTGTTCGTAAATCTTTTACCACACACAGAGCAACTAAATGGTTTCTCTCCTGTATGAACCCTCATATGTCTATTTAGAATCCAACTTTGGTTAAATCTTTTACCACACTCAGAGCAATTTAACGGTTTCTCTCCTGTATGAATCCTCATATGTTTATTTAGAGTCCATTTTTTGTTAAATCTTGTACCACACTCAGAGCAACTAAATGGTTTCTCTCCTGTATGAATCCTCATATGTGTATTTATATTGCCCCTTTTGTTAAATATTTTACCACACTCAGTGCAACTAAACGATTTTTTTTCTGTCTTACATCCCATATCACTTAGAGGCTGTTTGTTATTTCTTGTATTTAACCCAGTCTGAGGTTCTCGGGTCTCCATCCCTTCATCCTCACTGACTTCCGTCTCAGAAGAGTCTTCAGGCTTGTCCTCAGTACCTGGTTGTAAACGTCCATCAGGACCTGAGTTCCTGGCTGGTTCTGGTCCTCCACAGTCTTGTCTGTTCTCCTTCGTCTCACTCGGATGAAGCTTTGACGGTTTAAGTTTCTCTTCCTCTTCTTCACTCTTCACAGCGACAGGAGTCAATGTGAACTTGATATCAGCCTCCTCCAGTCCTTGAAGCTGCTGTCCATCCTGATTGGTCCCTGGTTCTTCCTGTTCCTCTTTAATGTGGGGGGGCTCTGGGTCCTCCTGGTCCACAAGGGGCCTCCACTGCTGCTCCTCAGGGGGAACCTCTTCTTTAATCACCATCAGTTGCTGGATGTCTGCAGGACACACTGAAACACAATTACACACGTTTATCATTTCAGAGATTTCCTGAAGTGTTGTGAAAAACTTGTGTTGTGTCGTTTAATGTCGAATGTTGTGATTTTTTAAGGATCACATTCAGGAGGTAGAGATGTTGAGGTCGTTTACAGTTGGTGTTACGATGCAGCTCGTGAAGGAAGCAGCGTAAAACAAAGGGTTTCTGCCAAAAATGTTTTTCATTTTGAGGCCAAATAAACCAATTAGGTCACTAACAGAGGAGAACAACGCATACTTAATTATAAATAATTATGTGTTGTTCTAAAGATTTTCCTTTACAAATATACATCAAGAATTATTTATTTAAAAAGTACATGTACCACTAACGCCGGGTTCACACCGGATGCAGAAGCGACGCCAAAGCATGGAGTAAGCGCAGCGCCAAGCGTTACAAAACAGCTGGCTCCCATCCACTCCCATATTAAACCGTTGTGCTGGTCACACTGGCCGCTGAAGCGCCACGATGGCCAAGGCTGCCTAGCGCCGTGCAGCGGGATGCGAGTGTATCGCGACAGGAAACACTCTGAACAATGATTTAAAACGATATTGATGAAATATTTTACATGATATAAATGATCAAATATGCATCCCAAACTTTGTATTCACCTTCTGTTGTCCTGGAGTTTTAATTTTACCACTTTTACCAACCACATTATTAAATATCCCCCTCTGCCCATCCACTACAGCAGACCTGGGCATTGTACGGTCCCCGGGCCGTATCTGGCCCTTTGGCTGTCTATGACCGTTGAAGGTGCCTTTTTTCAACTTTTTTACCTGACGTACATCCTGAATGCCCACGAGCGGATGAAGTGTTGGCGAACAGAGTTCAGGAGAGATGTGGGTTAACTGCTAGTCCGCAAAAATGTCAGCCCACGTTAAGAAAAGAAAGAGCGATACAGAATGCAGAGCTTTTAACGAGACATGGACCGCTAAGTATTTATTTACTGAAGTCAAAGGGAAAGCCGTGTGCTTAGTTTGTGGAGAAAAGGTCGCTGTTTTTAGGGATTACAATTTGAACCGCCATTACAAAACAAAGCACGGAGAGATTTTTAAGGACGAACCGTAACGAGAAGGATCGAGGACATCGCGGGAAATCTCGAGCTTCAGCTGCTAAAGAAAGTGGTCGATTAGGACTATTTTTCCTTGGCTTTGGATGAGAGCTGTGAAGTCCGCGACACAGCCCAGTTACTTATCTTTGTACGTTTGCTAATGAAAGACTTTGAGTTTACGGAGGAGCTGGCAGCAATGTGGTCAATAAAAGGGACGACGACTGGGAATGATTTGTTCACTGAGGTAACTGCATGCTTGGACAAGCTGGGATCCAAATGGGACAAACTGGCAGGTGTTACAACCGATGGTTTTCCAAATCTGACAGGGAGGGAAATTAACCCAGAAATTAAATTTTTTTTTTTATTTTTTTTTTAACATTCTTTTTATTGAACATTTTCAGAACCCAATTTTCCTACCCATTTGGTCATAACAGCCTTCCGGCCCAACATAAGCAGAAAATGTACAGTGTTCTTATGTGGTCTTAGATGTTTCAGGAATATAACCCAATAAACAAAATATTGGATTAGGCTGTATTTTCTGTTTAATTATCTCACCAACCTCATCGCATACAGTTTGCCAAAACCATTGAATCTTTTCACATTCCCAGAGGCAGTGAAATCTTGTCCCTAAAATAGTTTTACATTTTAGGCAGTTTGGAGAGGCCCCTGCTGTGTATTAACTATACATATAAGGATATATATATACATTTTGTAGGATATTATATTGCATTTCTCTGAATCTGTAACATATGGATATTTTCGATGGTAAAAGTAAGATTTCCTCCCATATTTCACTGTCTATCGTTGTTTTCATCTGGGTCTCCCATAGTTTCCGTAGGGATGATAGTCTGTCTGTTTTTAGATATTGCAATTTGGAGTAAAATTTGGAGACAAAACGACCCATGTTAAGACTATCTAAGAGAGTCTTTTCTAGTGAGTTAAAGTCACCTGGAAGACTGAGAGTATCCATTTTAGTATACACATAGTGTCTGACCTGGAGGTATTTGTAAAATTCTTTTGTTTGTAATTTATATGTAGCCTGTAATGATTCGAATGTTTTAAATTTTCCCCTATCCCAAAGGTCATAAGTATGGTAAATTCCTGCTTCATACCAGTTCTGAAAGTTAGGTCCAGTGCCTCCCCTGGTTAATTCAGGGTTATCAGTCAGTGTTGTTAAACAACTCAATTTATGTTTAGTCCCGAATAATTTCCGTAAAGAATTCCAAGTACTACACACATTATTAATTAGATAATTGTCTTTCGCCATAATTGGTAATTCACTCCTGCGTTTGTCAAGTAAGTTGACAGGAGAGTACGGTTTGGAGAAGGTTGCTTTAATATCAAAACCATGGCGGCTTCGGTTTAGCAGCCGACCATATTAAAATAATTCTGGCTTGCATTGAAGTTGTATAGTATGTAATGTTGGGGAGGCCCCATCCCCCTTGTTCTCTTGGCAATTGTAAAATATCTAATTTAATTTTAGGCTTCCTGCCAGCCCATATAAAGTCAGATATAGCTTTATTTATATCTTTAATGTTGTTTCTCTTCAAAGATATGAAGAGCATAACATTTACATTTACCTGTAGAAGCTTATCAAATTAATATGAGTAGAATTGAGTTCAGCTTATTGGTCCGGCCCTCCACAACTGTCCATGTTTCTCATGTGGCCCCTTGGGAAAATTAATGCCCACCCCTGCACTACAGCCACACAAGCAGTCATAAATATAAAAAGAGAGAGGGGGGGGGGGGGGTGTACGTATTCTCCAGTTGTCTAAAGACAACACTAAAAAGACAAATGTTGGGCCGGCAACGTGGACGAGACATCTAGCCTTATATATATATAAAGGCTCATATTATATTATACTGTATTACATTGCATATTGCAATCGGACACTGTTTACTTTTTTGCATTTCACTTTTTATATCTTTTATCTTTCATATATTTTTATTCAGAAATGTTTGTCAAAATAAATGCTACTTTGTATAAATATTGGAAAAAAGTGAGTAAATAAGAAGTAAACAGTGAGTAAATATATACTGGTTTTCAACTTTGTATTGCTTTTCCTATGTATGTTGTATTTATTGCGTTTTATTTTTCTATGTTCATTGTATGCACCAATTACCAGAGCAAATTCCTTGTAGGTGTAAACCAACTTGGCAATAAAATACTTCTGATTCTGATATCTATGGGTGGAGCAGCCGGGTGCAGCAGAGAGAGACAGGAAGTGACGTGTTAACTCAGCTGCTACAGGTGATGCTAGCTAACATTAGCATTTGAGCGGTTCCTCTAGGGACTGACCTGCTCTGTGCAGCCGGACTACGGGCTGCATCACGGCATCGAGCAGCCTCCTCTGGCGGCTGATCTCCCGCTCGGACCGCTCTGTCCGCTCCACTCGGTCCTCGTACTCTAACAAGATTTCCTCAAGCCCCGCGATGATCTGCTCCCCCGCAGCCGCCAGCCGCTCGGTGAGCATCGCTCTCAGCTCCGGAACTTGAGCCTTTCCTCCTCCTCTCTCCACCTGCAGCAGGAAGTCTTCAGCGGCAGCGCTGATCCGCTCGTGTACCGAAACCCGAAGCAGCTGCACGGCGGACATGTTCCTCCTTCCTCCTCACTCTGAGCGGACAAAGAGAGCCAGAGACTCCGGGCTCCCAGCCAACAGTGACCCCTGTTGGACTGGAGGACGAAGAGGAAACCAAAGTACTAATACTGAGTTTCAAGTACTTGTTAAACAAGTACTAAAGTATAAGCAACAAAATAAACTTAATCAATGGTGGAAGAAGAATTCGGATCATTTACTGAGGTAAAAGTACCAAGACAGTAAATTAATATTCCATTACAAGTAAAAGACAGTGGAGTAGAAATACTCCATGTAAATTAAACAAACTCCAAAAATAAACTACAATTCTGGGACTGGAGTAAAGATATAGTTTAACATATGCTGTAAAAAAAAGATGGATGACATCTTGGAGCCAGCGTTCCCTTACAACTCGGAGCTCAGCCCTTGGAATGACGTCTCAGCCCGATTAACCCGAGTTCGTAGCGTTCCATCTGCCCAGGAACAATGTTTACGTTAGCCAGCTAGCCAACGTTAGCAAAACCAGTTCATAATAATGCAATATGCTGCAGTGACTGTGTATTAACAGTGTAGTAAATCGCCACAGACAGGAAGTACTATTTGTACGACAAATTGAATAACAGAAGTGCTGATAAACAGACACACAGAGCGGCCATCTTGGAACTGCCGACATGGGGCTCCAGTAATTCGGATTATGCAGAATGCGACATTAAGAACTAAAAGCTAAACTGTGTGTGTTTAAAGAGCTACCGCCCCCCCAACACACACACACACACACACACACACACACACACACACACACACACACACACACACACACACACACACACACACACACACACACACACTTCTCTCTGCTCTGATGTGAACCTGCTCATATCAAAACTGACACTTTAATTTTTTTCTATTAAATCATATAGGGGGGGGGGAAAGGACGCAATGACGTCACGCGGAGATGTAGCGTTGGCCCACTTGTTGCCGGGCACGCGCACCAATCTCGTGCTCCCGACACATGACGTCATTGAAGCGAACAGGCACGCGGGACAGAGCGGAAGGAAGATGCGGTTCGGTGAGTGAAAGGGTTTTCGTTTCAAAAACAACATGTCGTCATAATGTCTGCGTTAACATGTCCGCGGGGCTGTTTGGTTTAAACCCGGTGGAGAGGTTCAGTGACGGAGGTGAAACTGCGTCACTGTTTTGCGACGGTTCTTTTCAAAACAAGGAAACAACAGGGCGGCGGAGTCCAGAGGGAAACTTCGGGGTGTTGCGGGGTAGAAGTTGTCATCGGTACTTCATACGAGTCTAACCGGCTTTACCGGCGGGTTGAACGAGGGCTTGTTGCGGGGAGAGGAGCCACCGGAGACCCGGGGAAGGGAGACCCAGAGCCGAGGGATGAGGCGACGGATCGGCGTGACAGGCTGATGTTCCGGGATGTGGAGTGACGGAGGTTCGGCTCCATGACAGCTGAGGGAGCTGCCCGAGGACACAAGGTTATTAGTGACAAACAATTACATGAAGGTTATTTGCCTGTTTTGAATTTCGATGGAGAAAGTAGAAAAAGTTAAACTTATACATGGACACGTAAAAGGGATAGTTTACCAAACAGTCTAAATTCTCTCATTATCTACTCACACTATACTGATTGATGGGGGGGGGGGGGGGGGGGGGGGGGGGTGTGTCACGTGTGTGAGTCCATACAACTATTTTGGAGATCCAGGGGTAAACCGCACTGCAGCCAAATTCAATACAATTGAAGTAAATGAAGAGCACTTCATTAAATGTAGAAACACAACACAACATGCCTCCATGCTTCTCCAATGAGATCCGTGATGACATTTGCGAGAACTGGCCGATTGTCGCCCAGTTGTTTCAATTGTACTGGTTTTGGCTGTGATGCTGTTTACGCCTGAAAACTCCTGAGGTGCTTTGTGGACTCAAACTCTTCACCCACATCACCATCGGTATAGTGGGGAGAAGTGATGAGGGGATTTTCACTTTTGGGTGAACTCTCACCTCCGAGCACCAAAAATCCATATCGCTCTCATCTTGATAACACGTCTGTGACACTTTGTTGTTGTTTATTACAGGTTATTGATCCTTATTGGCTGGAATATGTGACACTACAAAGTGATATGAGCTTGACGATTCATCAGCCAGGCCACGTTTAGGACTTTAAGTTTGTTTAACTCCCAGATCCAGCTGAGAAACAGAACAATAAGTAAATGTAATACTGATGCGGATATTAAAGTCAATAGATGATGTCATATCCTTGGCATGAGAGCAGTGAATCGCGATAATAAAGAGGTCAGTAAAAGACAGTAAAAGATATGGAATAGAAAGGAAATAGGATACAGAGAAGCTTCCAGTGAATCAGTATTTTTGTTGCTATGTGTCATACGTTGCAGTCCAATGACTAATCCAGGCTGCTGCCGGGTCTGTGGTGAAACACAGATCATTTCTAATGCAGATGGGGAACATTTCATCACTGCGCTGCCGTATTGCCAATGTCAGGGGCTCATAATCGGTGACCGCTTAACAGAAATAGAAACACAATCAACCATGTGTCAAAACTGTGAACAGGCCTCCAGTGTTTTTCAGTTTTGGCTCCACAAGCACAGTGTCCTGGTTTCTGTCTCTGTGCTGCAGGCCGTGCTCTCACAGCCACTGTTGTCGCAGTGGAGATTTCAATTTGATTCATTAGGACATACTGTGCAGCATGTGATGTGTTAATATGAATGTTCCAGGATAATGCATGTAAGCATGGGTAGTATCAGCAAAGTTCACTCTGCCTGCTCAGTGTGTTTTCTTTAGCCAACAGCGGATCAAGGCCCTGATCATCACAACTCTCACAGGATATTTTTACTTTAGAGCACAAAGCTGTGAGCTCCCATTTCAGTCACATCTTTATATGTTTATGCGACATCAGGTTATTCGTTTTTCTGTAAGTAAGAATTTTAAAGTTGTGTCGTCAGGCTGCACTGGAACTCTAACCCTTGGCTAAACAGATAAGAGGATAATCAACAACACAATGAGTTGTGTTGCAGGAGTGAGATCTGTGTGTTTACTCTGAGGGTGATGGTCTGTTTTCTTTAAGAGACACGTCACATGTCTGCTTTGGCGGTAGCTCGAGAGGCGGATATAAAGCAGCTTAAAGAAAACACACTTTAAAAAACATCTCTCTCTCCCGCAGCCTCAGATATGGATTACAAGGTCGTGTTCGCAGCCTTGGAGACGGTGTGTGAAGACAACTTCTCTGCCTTGTGTGGATCCTCTGATTCACCGCACGGCACTGCCGCCAGCCGCCTGGTCACGTGTTTGAGAGAGGTTCAGGAACATGGCCGTGCGCTGGAGCCTGTGGTCGCCAGCCTCACCGCCGTTTACCACCACTACGACTTTGACGAAGTGACACCTGGGAACGGCTACCGCACCCTGGTCAAAGTATGACAAGATGTGTCTTCTTTTACTCCCCCCTGGACTATAGTCTGTTATGTGAGCTATTATAGCTTTTCAACTAATGGGTTACTGTGTGTATCCTTTATGTATAGAATATATATTTATCAGATATCACAACAGAAATTGTTCTTTTAGTGGTTGTTTGGTTCTAAATATTGCACATTCCCTTCATTTCATATAAAATTCACATCATTTCTTTCCCTCTCTTCACTTCTTGTCTCCCAGGTCTTGCAAGCCTGTCTTCTGCACATCATAAACAAGGGCCGTTACATTGCCGACAACTGCAATGGCGCCTTCTTCAGGGCCGAGCACAACGCCTCTGAGATGGAGGCGTACTGCAGCGCTCTGTGCCAGCTGCGGGCCCTGCTCCACCTCGCCAAGCAGCTGATCAACGACAACGAATGTGGCCAGCTGTACTCGCAGCAGGACGGGGAGCTGACCCGCAGGTTTGTGCAGGAGTACAGCTCCATGCACAAGGCGTGTTTCTACGGACGCTGTCTTGGATTTCAGGTCGGCCAACCACACTAAATTAATTTCTCTTAATTTCTTGTTTCAAACATACAAGCTTGGTTCTGATCGGCCATTTAGTACTTCCCATGTAAGTGCAGTATTCTTGAATAACCTGTTTGTGAGTCATTTGAATTGTTGGATACAATTCTCTCTCCACAGTTCTCTCCAGCTCTTCGTCCAGTACTCCAGACTGTTGTCATAAGCATGATATCATACGGAGAGAGGTACGGTAGACAGCAGTCACGGTTCGGTGAGTCTCACTTTCTAACGGTGTCGGTGGACGTTGAATTCTCGTTTTCCTGCTGTGATCATCTTTTAAAATAGGTTTTCTCTCTCGCTCCAGGTATGGCGGCCCTTTCTCTCCTCACATCAGGGAAGTACGTCATTGATCCAGAGACGCGGGGCACCGAGTTTGAACGCATCACCCAGAACCTGGATGTACATTTCTGGAAGTCTTTCTGGAACCTCACAGAGTCCGGCCTTATATCAGTAGGCAGGCTCACATACTCTTCCTCTCACTGTTTTATCATCTGGAGTGATCTCTGGTATTTTAACAGCTCTTTCCCTTGTCTTTCTCTTTCCAGGGTTTAACCAGAATAACTTCTAACCCAGTGCAGGTGAACCTCACCCTGACTGTGCCTCCTCTCCTTCTCCGCCTTCCTCTGGCCTCAGACCCAAGTCTATCTGCTGCTGTGTCGCCTCCAATCGCTCACTCGGGCCCTGGGCCGGTACATGTGCGTCTGATCTCCCATGAGCTTCGAGAAGGACAGGTATGGATATACAGGGAGGCAATATACAGGGGTCAAAATACATAAAATACTGTTCTCATACTATTCAGGAAAGATAAGGGACCTAAGCTGCTTTCAGACATTACTGAAGTCCAGATGTTGTCACCAAACATTCCAGAGGGGCAATATAAGTTTGGCATTAACGTCCGGTGTCGATGTGCTGTAAACAAACCCCATGATTTCTTCATTGGAATTTATGTGTTGTGTCCTGACTCCTGCTGCTCCACCCAGGCTCCACCGCTTGCTTGAATGTTCCGCTTATTTTATCTTTTGTCTAACAGTTGTTTGAGTCTGACCTGAAAATTCTCATAAGATTTCCTGCTGCATTCTGCCTTTTGGACAAAAAAGTCTGGAGTCAATTCTCATGAGTAAGAAAGAAGAATAAATTGGCAAAAATGTAAAGATGATCTCAACACTTTTGGATGTAATAGATATAAATAAGAGACTACAAGAGGAGCAGAAGTGAAATTATTTAGAAAACCATAGATTAATAGTCAATTTGCTGAAAATATGATCGAGATATAAAAAGGTTATAATTGTGAGTGTCATTCCTCGTGGTTACTTTTCCTTATTAGTGACCTCATTGCTCATCCTTTGACTTAATAGGACAGTGAAGAGCTGCTGGCTTTTTCCGACACTCCCACCACCGCCTCTCATCGACCCTGGGTACAGAGGCAGCCTCTCTCCCCCTGGCTGCTCATCCACTTCCACGGAGGAGGTTTCGTAGCCCAGACCTCGAAATCTCATGAGGTACAGCACATGTTGAGTGTGTTAAAACAGCTAGACAAGGCTAAGCAGCTGCTGGTTTTCACTTTTAATTCTGTTCCTCATCCCCCACGTGTCAGCATTATCTTCGGAACTGGACGAGGGAGCTGAAAGTGCCCATCCTATCTGTCGACTACTCTTTGTCACCTGAAGCGCCTTTTCCCAGAGCCCTGGAGGAGTGTTTCTACGCCTACTGCTGGGCACTGAAAAACTGTCACCTCCTGGGTAAGTGGATGAGTCGGACCACACTGGACCAGGAGAAAGAGCAGCAACATCCAACAGCTTTCAAACAAACTTTCTGTGTGTCCGTGTCTTTCAGGCTCCACAGCGGAGCGGGTTTGTCTGGCGGGGGACAGCGCTGGAGGAAACCTCTGCATCACTGTGTCCATGAAGGCCATGACCTGCGGCATCCGAGTCCCTGACGGCATGATGACCGCCTACCCCGCCACCCTGCTCACCACAGACGCCTCGCCCTCTCGCCTGCTCACACTCATCGACCCACTGTTGCCTTTAGGGGTTCTTGCAAAGTGCCTCAATGCCTATGCAGGTATGTGGGTGTGGGTGGTTGAGGTGTATATTGACTCGTGCCTCATGAAAACCGGGTATCAAATGGATTTATACATAGACCAGGCTGTGTAGGAGGAATAAGAGAAAATAATGAACCTACCGTCGAGGCCGTGACCATTTCTGCAATGTTTATGATGTTGAAACTCTGTAAAATGTCTCAACACAATTGTCCGGACATTTTACAGAGTTCATAACTGTCACATTTGTTTTATTGTACTTCCTTTTTCCTTCTTTGTTTTCTGTAGTGTTTCCTAGTCTCCTTTCCTAAGCTCTCGTCCTTTCCTTCTCAGGTATAGACTGTCACACAGAGCTGCCTGCAGTGGAAAGCAACAGTCTGACAACTCTGGGCAGAGACACAGCCGTGCTGCTCGGGGATCTCACTAAGGGAGCCTCCAACTGGATCCACTCATTTCTGGACCCCGTGCTGATCTCAAGTGGAGCCCGCTCCCAGTCGTCACTACAGAGGAGGGCCGAGAGCAGTGAAACACGCAGGGTATCAACTCCCACCTCCAAACAAACCTCTGGGGATCACCCGGATTACCCACAAGGCTTTGAGCCCCTGCGCGCCGAGTGCCTGGCTGTACTTCTCCCGACCTCCTCACCTATTTTTAGGAACCCGTTTGTGTCACCTTTACTGGCTCCGGAAAACCTGCTGAGAGGTCTGCCTCCGGTATACATCGTGGTAAGAGGTCCAGTTCGATCACTTAGCTTGATTTCATCTTTTGCTTACGTGTGGAGCAACACCTTAAATCAGCCTGTTTTTCAGTCTGTTATTCTCACAAGAGTCAGCTGTTTTCCAAACTAACAATATTTCCTGATTCCTGCGTGTGTCCACACAGGCCTCTGCTCTGGACGCCTTGCTGGACGACTCTGTGATGTTTGCTAAGAAACTGCGAGACATGGGTCAGCCTGTGAGTCTGACGGTGGTGGAGGACCTACCTCACGGCTTCCTCAGCCTCTCACAGCTCGCCAAGGAGACGGAGGTCGCTTCAGAAATCTGCATTGCGCGAATAAGGCAGATTTTTGAGCAATAAAAACCCAACACCTGCTCTCCGTAGCCTGTCAAAGGGGGAAGAGGCGTAACAGAGAACCAGGCCATGACTTGTTAATCTGTCATTCCAGCTGTTTTTGGATGAAGAAGAGAACTGACGTATTGTTATAGAATAAGTTTAAGGAAACAAATCAGGGAGAAGAATTTAAGATGCACCTAAAACTGTAGAACTGGAGGAAGCTTATAGGGAAACTAGACTTGAAACTTCCACTGCACAACATTTTCTGAGACAAAGATGTTCAGTAGAGCCACTGAAACCTTAACTTTCTACGACTATGCTCGACTATTATATCACTATATTATCTGAAATCATGACAGAAAAAAGTATTTTTCTATTAAGATTTCCATGTTGAAGAGGCAGATTAAACGCACATTTAAAATATTGCAAGCTGACTAAGACAAAAACGATCACTATAACCAGCACTGGTATTGATACGTAACAGTTACAGGAGCTATTGATCTTGAATTTAAACCATTGCTCTATTTGCATTGGACCACGATTAAATGCTCACCTTTATTATTGTATGATTTAGTTATAGTTTTACCCGGTTTTACCAGTTTGTCACATGTTTACAGCGTTTTGATGAGGAGGCCTCCACCTTGTTTTTACCGGCAGTATGTGGATGTGACATGTTTTACTGTAAATTAATTCTTTAAAGCTCTTATTATAAGTATTTAACACAGTTTATTTAAAACCTGTATTGAATCAGAACTCCAATGATGACTGGCGTTCAAATATTGTTTGTGTATTCGAAGGTTTTGGACTTGCTATGTTAAGTCATGTGTGTTTGTGTGTGTGTAGCAGGGTGCAGCGGTGGGTTGAAGTGTGAAGTTAATGTTCCTCGTTAGGAGGTAATCTGTCACAGACTTGAGACAAAGCTGGATGCTCACCAGGGCAGATTGAGATTTTAGCGACAGAAAATGAATTAGAAAGTTGCTTTGAATGATACAGATGAAAAAACTGAATATGAATGTTAATTTGAAGGTGACAAAATGTGACAATAATACACTTACTCATCATTCCCTTTCCTTATTTAGTTTTACTTTAAGTGACCTTTTTGTTTTTGGCCGGTAGCCTCCTTTTACTGGTATACACGTAAAATATATAATATTTATGTGGATTTAATCAAAAAAGAGTTTTTCACGGACTAAATGGCTTTACTCAATATATGAGGGTGATGACATGTTCTATATCTATAGAACTCATGTATGTTGTAATGTTTACTTTATCTAAAGGAAAACATTGTAATAAAATAAAAAATAAAGAATAGTTTGAAAGTATCTTGTGAGAGCTGTTATTCTTCCACTGGCCACTGAGGTCAGATGATTAAAAAATAATGAGTAAAACATGTTTATTATGATTATTAAAGAATGAATGAGACTGTGAAACATATATTTTCTTTTGTTAACGCAGTTGTTTTAAAACCTGCACCATATGTTTTGCATGTTTAGTCCAGAGAGCTCATCATACATACATGACACATTAACCCAGGTGCCATTAACTCCTTCCCACACGTCACTGCTGGGTTTCAAACTCCTAACCTTTTTGACCAAAGACACTAAATCCTCTACATGCAGTAACCCAGGAGTGACATGAGGGGGCAGCAGCGTCGTGGCGCCTCCCATGACATAAACAGCAGAAAGAGACACCGAGGAAGAGCAGAAGAAGAAGAAGAAGGCGACCATGTTGATTGAAAGGAGGAAGAAACACAATAGAAGCGATTTATCTCAAGTAAAATTCACTTATTAAAGCGACTTGCAAAGAAAGTGACCGACCGGCCGTGACCTAGACATCCCGAGGATAACAGCAGACTGACTGAGGTACGTCCGCGGGGACTCGGACGCGTCCGGTTCCCGTTAAAAACACCCGAGAGCCGCTTGACATTTGTGCTAAATTAGCCTTCGAGCTAGCGGTCCTGTTGTTTGTGCTAACCTACCACAACAACGTCAATGGTGAAACCGCAAACTGCGCCACAGCGGCGTCGCCTCACGTCGCTGTTGTGCGACCTTTACTCCCGTGTTGCTGTGTTCTGTGCATCGAAAGCCTTATTAAATGAGTCGACGGTTTAGTTTGTAGTTAGCGTGAAGCTAGCTTAGCTATTGATGTTAGCATAATGGGGCTAACAGATCGATAGATGTACGTAATCGATCCCAGATTGGGATTAGGATTGTGTCGCAGCAGCACACAGAGAAAAAAAAAGCAATAGAGCAGATTCCGAAGAATTTAAATGGCTTAAAACGTAATGTAACAAACGTCAAATGCACGAAAAACGTACACACTCCCTCAGTAAGTGATACACAGTAAAGTACTAAATACACATTAATGTAGTAAATACATTAGAAGACAGAATAAGCCTAGAAACAAGAGATGCGGGTGTGCAAAGTTGCAGCTGTTGTTTGCATTAAAAGACGACGTAACGAGGTAGGTGGGAATATGACTGGAATAAAATATGCATATAATACGAGCTAATTCAGTTATTGCAGGAGTAAGCAGAAAGTTTGTTAAAAATATTGATTTACAGAGGATAACTATCAGCTTAATGTTGCTGCAGATGTAATGTGAGTAATTTAGAATAGATAATTGTTGAGTGGTTAGCAATTAAAGTTAATTTGATGCTTGTGTAAACAGCAGAAGCTCTTGACAGTAATGTCAGTCAGATCTGGAGCCTGTTCTGAAGGTCAGTGTTATTTTAAACGTTGAACATCGTAATCTGCCTCCATGCAACCGAACCAGTTAGATAATATGATGTTAAAGCTTTGCAGCATGAGGGTTATCAAAGTTTTAACCAGCTAACTTGTTTATTTTACTAACCCACCCCATCACAACCTGCTACAAGTTCACCAGAGACCTGGAATTAGGTTTTAGAGTAGATTATATTATTGGCTTCCAGTGTGGTGGAGGAAATCAGTGTCTACAAATCTCAGTCACTATTTCATGTGACCTAAATATTATTTGTCCTCTAAAACTATTAATTTCATCATCTTGAAAATGTGATAGTGGTAATTTCTGGCGTAACACTTAATTTTTCCGATATGTTTAATTTGAGTCTCAACCAGACTTTACATGTTTTCTAAGGGTCAAGTAAGGGAACTAACTGCGCAATAAATCAACTGCTTGTGCTCCCTGAAAACGATTCTGTTGGATTTTTTTTTCAGGTGACAAGTTTGAGTCGTTGGCTGACTTTGAGGAGGCAGCGGTTTGATAGGGGCCACACTCGCACACTTTACACACCAACCTGAAGGACTGCGGAGTCCAGGGAGAGAAGATCGAACACCTGGAGCAGAGAGGAAACGCACAGTGAGGACACATCAGGGGTGGAAAGCTGTTTGGCTTTGGACTACATAACCCCCTGTATGACTAGTATTTTCAGGATCCTTATTTTTTCACACGTGGAGCAACATACACCCACGCAGTGGAAATAACAGAGAATTACAGACTATATGATTTTGGGGAAAGACTTGTACAAAGTTGGACATCCTTTTTTTTCCAAGGACAGGGATATTGAGCAACTCTTTTCGGACTCAAAGTGGAAACAAGAAATTGTTCCATTCAGAAACAGAAGTTTAAGTATTGAACTAAGATTATATTGAAGAAGCTATTCCCCAAATTCAGATTGCCTTAGTTGTTCTATTTCAGGACTTGAACCGCTTCGATACTTGTTCATATATAATTTTTCTATATTGTGGGCAAGTATATTCATGCATATTAATGCAAATTTCTCTTCATTTTGAAGAGCTCTTGTGTAAAAACTTTTTTTTGATGTTCCTGTACGTCAGTCACTCTGTTGTTTGAAGGGGACCGACTGCACGTACTTGTGTATATGTAAATAATACGAGTCAACCTCTGTTGTAAAAGCTTTGGACTTTAAAAGAATAGAGAATATTGTTTTGTTAATGCTTTATTAAACTTTTTTACTTTTGAAGAGAATTTTTAAAAGGAAGACCCTAAGAGGCAAAAAATTTAATACTTTGAAGAAAAAATAAATTAACTAAGTCAAGGAAAAAATGGCAACCGCCAGAACAGAAAACCTTGGCACAGCCCTCATGGGACTGAACAAGCAGAACGGGCAGCTCAGAGGACAGACCAAACCAGCTTCAGTCCAGCCAGCACCTACCACTCTAGGGAAGGCTATGGGCACACTCCAGAAAGCAGGCTGCCCCCCACAAGAGGGAGGAGGCATCAAGTTCGGAGACGACTGGAAAAGGAGCCTGAAGCTCCCGCCCAGAGACACCAGGGTCAGAACCTCCGTAAGTGAAATTCCAGGCCGCTTTTGAATAACACTTAAACACGTAAATACTTTTTCTACCATTGTCCTGACCTTCTTGTCTCCACTGTAGGATGTGACATCCACCAAGGGGAATGAATTTGAAGATTACTGTCTCAAACGAGAACTCCTGATGGGCATCTTTGAAATGGGTTGGGAGAAACCATCCCCCATTCAGGTATGTTTTATTTTTGATCAGTTATTCTTTTACCCTGTGACTCCACAGCTTTGAACAGGGTCAAACGCGTAAAACAGAGGTTCACATTAACAATTGTAGCAGCTTAAAGAGCTAAAAGGTCTGTTAATAGCATTAAATCTCAGTGACAGTGTAAAACCATGTGTATATGAGAGCATTATGTTTATAGAATGGATTCCAGTGTCTCATTATAATAGTTTTTGCTTCCTTGCAGGAGGAGAGCATTCCCATCGCCCTGTCCGGACGGGATATTCTGGCTCGGGCTAAAAATGGAACAGGAAAAAGTGGAGCCTATCTCATCCCCATGCTGGAGAGGATAGACCTGAAAAAGGACTACATACAGGGTGAGACTCTGCCTCTGGTGTCATACACTGTTGTCCCATTGTGAGATCCATCACCGGACTGACTGGTAATCTGTCCTGTGCATTGTTCTCCCTCAGCCATGGTCATGGTGCCCACTCGCGAGCTGGCACTGCAGGTGAGTCAGATCTCCATCCAGATCAGCAAGCACCTTGGAGGAGTCAAGGTCATGGCCACCACCGGGGGCACCAACCTGCGAGATGACATCTTGCGCTTGGACGAAATCGGTAAGAACTTCTAGGTCCAATATATAACATTCATAATTTAACATCATATAGATTTGTGTAGTTGAAGGAGAAGTGCAAATTGAAATAATAAAAATATACTTACATGTATCTTGTTTTCTTCATCAGTGCATGTGGTCATCGCCACCCCTGGCAGGATCCTGGACCTGATAAAGAAGGGCGTGGCGAAGGTGGATAGGGTCCAGATGATGGTGATGGACGAGGTAAACATCAGCAAAGTTATTTTTAAACAGAAACTGAAATCTGATTGTAGTCATAGTTTGTATTTGGACAATAACCGTTTTATTTTCATGTCTGTAAAAATGTGTGCGTGTTTCTTTGTTTGACTCTGAGCCTGCTTCATGTCCCATGATCTGTTTCCTCAGGCGGATAAGCTGCTGTCTCAGGACTTTGTGGTGCTCATTGAGGATATCATCAGCTTCCTGGCCAAGCACCGGCAGATCCTGCTCTACTCTGCAACCTTCCCCATCAGTGTGCAAAAGTTCATGGTGAGTTGTTGGCTTAAATGCTACACAACGCGTCCCAAACCAGTGGCGCGGGGCCACTTGGCACCTTTCGAATCGGACTGCGGACCAAGCTGTTCTCGCACCGTGCCCAGATCCGTGTTTGTCTGTTGTAAACATTTCCTGGGCGGCCTTCACCTTCACCTGCATCAGCTCAGCTCGCACTCTTCTGTTTGGAATGTTGTGTGTTTTGCAATGTAAATGTCTTCGGTTCATTAGCGATTTCAAACTCGTACAATAACACAGACTCTAATCTGTTCATTCTCCCTGCAGGCCAAGCACCTTCAGAAACCATACGAGATTAACCTGATGGAGGAGCTGACTCTGAAGGGCATTACTCAGTTCTACGCCTACGTCACAGAGCGGCAGAAAGTGCACTGCCTCAACACACTGTTTTCCAGGGTAACTGACTCTTCACCCTCTACTCACTGTCCTTTTTTCAAAATGCTGGAGGCCTTTTTGGTCACAAACACACTTTTATTTGACAAGGCAGTGGCTCATCAGACGAGTCATCAGAACAAACAAACGGCCAGAGTGGCAGAAAATACAGGATTGCCTCTCTGGTTGTTTTCCTAACTTAAACTCTGGAGATTTGTGCTGTTTCCTCTTTCGTCTGTAAATAACCTCTGTAATGCCACAGACCTCAGGTCAGAAGTTGGATGCAGTGATTCTAAATGGTGTTTTTTTTTCTTTTTTTTTTACTTTTCCTCCGTCACAGCTTCAGATCAACCAATCTATCATCTTCTGTAACTCCACCCGGCGAGTGGAGTTGTTGGCCAAGAAGATCACTCAGCTGGGCTACTCCTGCTTCTACATCCACGCTAAGATGATGCAGGTGAGAGACGTTGACATTCTAGTTTGTATTAAGCAACTGGACGGAATCTGGTTTAACTAACGGTTTGACTGAAGCTAGTTCTGGGTTTGGCCTCATCTGAAATTGCTTTGGTGAGCTTTCTTGTATTTGCATCGTCTGTTCAGGTTTAAAATAAATTTAATAAAATCTAAGACCTGCATCAGTGTATAACTTCATGTTGTGAAAATAACATCTAAAAATGACATTAAGTCTTCAGTGAGCCTTTGTGTGTTTTTTGTGCGGTTCCTGGTTTTGTATTCATTTATAAAGCATTTCCCTTTGTTGTGTGTTTTCAGGAATACAGAAACCGGGTGTTCCATGACTTCAGAAACGGACTGTGCAGGAACCTTGTCTGCACGGGTGAGTCTCTAGCTTATACTGCAATATTTCAAACCAACACATTTATTGTGTAATGCTCTAATGCGCTGACATGTTTCCTCCTGTAGATCTTTTCACCAGAGGTATCGACATCCAGGCTGTGAACGTCGTCATCAACTTCGACTTCCCTAAGAGCGCTGAGACTTACCTCCATCGCATTGGAAGATCAGGTTTGTTGTTAAGTTTAATATTGTGAACTGCTCCTTTTTATATTCAAGCTTGTCGTTCGTAGAAACAAACGCACAAACAATTTGTATACACGGGGCATATTTATATATTAAGTGTTCTCTCGCTCTCAGGGAGGTTTGGTCACCTGGGGTTGGCCATTAATCTCATCACGTCAGAGGATCGCATAAACCTGAAGGCCACTGAGGAGCAGCTGGTGACCGATATCAAGCCCATTCCCGGCAGCATCGACAAGAGCCTCTACGTGGCCGAGTACCACTCGTCCAGCGGCGACTGCGACGTGGAGGAAATCGAAGAGAAATCCGGACAACACGACGACAGCATCTAAAAAAAAATTAAATGTAAAAAAAGGTGAGATGCTTTTAGATAATGTTTTTATTGAATGGAAAAAAAGTCAATCTTCCTAATCTAAGTTTCATCTTGGCTCCAGGACATTAGGACTCATCGGGCTCTTGCTAAGACGTCAGCGCCCGCAGTCTTCAGGCAAATCTTCAGTTTCAAGTTTTCCCCTCATTTTCAGAGCCTGACAAATGGATGTTTAATTTTATTTTAGAGCTTTTCCTCAGAGAAAGTTGAAACTTTAATTTTGCATCAAACTCTCACTAAACCATCACAGCATGTGTTTGAGTTCGCATTATTTTTCGTCCTAAACTCAATGGAGACCCGCGCAAATTATTGTCCCAGCTGTTTTGAACCAGTCGTCCTCGGAGGCCTCATCGCCAGCAGCAACTTTGGTCCGTTTTTTAAGACACAATGGTGTGTTTCCACCAGCCATCGTTCTGTCCACTTACACTGCTGTTGTCACTTAAGTGCCTTACTTACTCCCGTGTGCACTCATCCATCCATAGCCTGCTGTCTCCTGTCATGCAGCGCAGTGCGAGCACAAACGAGATGAACTAAAACCTAATCTGATTTTATTTAAACATCGCATTATGCAAAGGGGTTAAAAGATGACACACACACAAACACACATACTGGCCTGCAGAGGTGTGTGTTTGTGTATTTGTTTGTGTGTCGAAACACGGCTAAAACTCCTCCAACTTTACTGAATGTGAATGTTGCAATAAAAAAAGGGCAGCTTTATTTAAATACTTTGTGACTGTTTTTCCCTCACTACTAATAATTCATGAGCAAAGCTAATATCGGAAGACACAAGCCCTCATACTGATTCGTGGATGTTGGCCTGCGACCACTCAAACAGCATGGGGAAATTAGCAGCCACAGGCTGTGACACTAAGGCTGTCGCCTGCCAACAGTCGTTATTTTGGAGTTTATCTTGCATTAAAGAAAAAAGCTTGGCTGGTGAGTCCTGTGAAATTCATCGGCCTTTGTAGCTGGGAGATGAAAACTGGTTCAAAACAGCTTTGATAGCAAAATGTTGCCATTTCTACGCTCTCCGTTATTTGAGCATCAGCGGGTCCAAGGCGTAAAGATTCAAAGGGTTTTAGTGAACTTTGGTGCAGAACGAGAGTTTGAACTTTCTTTGTCCGAAATATGAGGTTTATGAAGCAAACGTTTCTACAGATCCTCAATTGAAACTTTCTTTCTAAGCCCCGTCGTGACACAATTTAGTTGGTGAATGTATCAGTTGCCAATGTGAACTCTGCGGCCCAGTGGTTGAACATAGTTGTTTGTATGGCTGCTGCTGCATTAGAAACTCGTATATAAATGTTAAGAAACGGTTTCATGGCTCACAGGTTTGTTGACTCTGTTGAGAACCATGTTGACCTTCAATCAGAAATACAACTGAAATCATAAGAAATGAGTTTCTCTCTTTGCAGCAGCAGCGATACATACATTTTTTGGTTTCCTTTTTTATATATAAAAATGTGAGAATCATTTTTTTCCTGAGGGGTGGGGTCTTTAATTTGTTTATTTTTTTTGTAAAGCAAAATTGTAGCATCTTTGAACAGGCAGCTGTCACTTATTTTTTGTTCCCCCCCCTTACAGAGCATCATAAATTGTTTTTTCTTTTTTTTTTAAAGATAAAAAGGAGCTTTTTAAGATTTATTTTGATGCTTAAAGCAGTTTGGCTCTGTGAGGCTTTAGCACTGGGCAACTTCAGGAGGTGTTTTTTAGTTTTTTTTTGTGGTGGGTTTGCAGACGCCAAGTGTTTTTCTCAGATGCTCTCTGGGCATCTTGAGTCGTTCCCCCTCTCCGGTACCTAGAAGCTTCGATTTGAACCAGTCTCTGCCTAAAATTCCACAAAATATCTTCTATAGCTTAGTGCCAGAGAGGGCGCTCAGCTGAACGGCGGGGGGGGGGTCCTGGATGAGCGTTTGTAGCACTGTGATCCTCTTGATCCTGTTCCGTGTTCGTGTGACAGATGATCAAAGTGCTTTGATTGGTTCTCAGCAGCTCGATCCGGTGACCCTGAGGGCGATATCTATACGAGGTGTTCATGAATCATTTTGAGGAAAAATAAATTGTAAATGATTCATTGTTTACACCAAGTCGTTTACAGTTGAAGAAAAAAAAAAAGAAAAAATACTTTTGCTTCATGGGTGGAGGAGGTCGAATTTATTTTGTTTCCCCTTGAATGAATTTCAGGATTTATATTGAAGCAAAACCAAAAAAGTGTGTGTGTGTGAGAGAGAGAGAGAGAGACAGGATGTGAGGGCGAGACATTTAGGTGTGTGTGTGTGTGCGTGTGTGCGTGAGATACAGGATGTGAGTGAGATATTTGGTGTGTGTGTGTGTGAGGGGTCGTAAAAGGGGCGATTGGCAGTTTGGTTCAGAATCTACGTTCACATGCAGCTCACAAGTCTTTTTTTTGGGGGGGGTGGGGGCAAAATCTTATCCAGTAGTAATGGAGTCAACCTGATCCCTCGTGGTCGACCGTTAAATTACAAATAATATCAGACCTGTTCTGTGGCTGCATGTGAGCGTGGCCCTGGTAGGTACGTTTTTTCTTTCCGTGTGCAGACCTGTCTCATGTTTTTGTCGGTGATGAACGATGTCTTAAAGATCAGTACGAGTGTTTACAGTTGTCAGGGATCTGCTTTATGTTGTTCCTCTCTTTTTTTTTTCCATCTCCCTCGTCCTCCAGGAGTTTGTGGACATGACATCTCATTTCTAACCGGAAATGTTCCCACTTTTCTGTTCTTCTCGATGTTTTGTGTTCCCTGATCACGTTTACCACAGTTATCACATGACCTCCTTTTTGACCAACAAGCATAGATTCCACAGACGCTCATTGAGACCCGGTGGTCTCTCTCTGTTTGTGGCCTGAACCGAAAATCAAAATCTCAGACCCCTCAAAGAAAAACTATCCTCAACAGCAACTTGAGTTTGATTCTGTTTGCTCCGAGCTTCTGTTCCATCAGTGATGACTGATCTCACTCACCAGAGTCAAAGTTTGGACTTTAAAGGACTTTCTTTAGTGAAACTATATCAGAACTGATAGAAGTGATGGTCGGAGCCTCAATGATGAAACACAAGTTGTTTTAATGTTACTCAATTTTGTGTTACGGTAAATGTATCCGTCGTCACAAAGGAGGTTATGATGAATGCAGTAATGAATGTTGATTTTTGTCAATGTGTGTGTGTGTGTGTGTGTGTGCGTGTGCACTCTGACCTGTCGGGTCTGTAGTGCTGAAAGGGAGTGGGAGGGAAACTAGTCCAAAACCTGTTTAAAAAGTATAACTGTTAAAAAATAAAATATAAAAAAAGGAGTAAAGAAAAAAGGGAATCAGGAAAGGTGGGGGTTCGGGAACAGAACTACTGTTTTGGCATCGCTGCTTCGGCTCTGCAAATTCTTAATTGGTGAAATTCTCCCAAAAAATGCATTAATGGGCGATTTGCCCCGTAACACTTTTACTGTGCATCACTAAATTGAATTGGACGTATTCTTTGCTGCACTAACGAGGACTCACCCGCGTTGCCGAGCAGCGATTTGAGCCAATTTAACGACCGACTCAGCAGATTTGTCGCAGGAAGCTGAGGAAGCATTTAACAGCATGAGGTCGACGTAACGGCGACTTCACGACTCATAATTGGCTCTGACGTATTTTGGTTTGAATGTAGCTCCGGCTAGCACAACAGCAGTATTTCTCTATTACATGGGTAGATTGGAGAGGCAGGACAGTGTGACATTAAATTGGATTGTTAAAAAAAAAAACGTTTGCTCAATTGATCCTTCGTATAAAAATGCTTACGTACGGTTATCCGTTTTTCTTTAGTTGTCTTATTTGTAGTTATCTGTCCCCTGGTGGCCCCTTGGTGCATTGCATCCTTTTGAACTGACAGTACTACAGCCCTTATCCAGACTGTGTATTTTGGGAATTGGTAAAATACTTTCCTCAGTCATTGTCCCATAATTCTCTGTTGTGCCACTAGACACGCTTTTCATTGGGTGTAACTGAAAAACTGTTTTTCCCCTGTTCCTTTATGAAAGTGCGTCGAGGCAGCACAAAGTCTGTCAGCCACTTGTGTGTGAATCACTCTGTCCTCTCCTGTTGTAACATGGAAATACTCACAGGGCTCTAAAAATTCAATAAATTGAACAGAAATTAACAACTGTCTCTTGACTCTTCATCTCTGCACTGACTGATTTAGAACCTTGTAACTGATGCATGATTTCAAATGACACTCGCTTAGCACAGCTTTTGGTAAATTGATATATATTTTACAAATGTCTACAAGAAGCTATGGAACTTATGAAATGTGATTTTTTGCATAAAGGGAGTCGCCTGTAAGTGTTTGATAGGATTTATAAGAAAGCTCCACATTGCAAATTAAAAGTGTAAGAATAAAGACACTTGACAGTTACAGAATGGATCCTCCTCCATATTGAAGTGTATCCTCCAGTGACTTCTCAGACTGTGAAATACTAAACTGTATAAATCTGCTTATTATTTATTATAATATTATTATACTGCAGATTAATGTGTTAAAATCATCAAACTGTCGATCTGTCATTTGACCTTGAAGCTGTTCCACTAGCCCCGCCCTCCACGCTGTCACCCAGGCTCTCCACCAATCCCTGAGCTGTAAGAAAATCTCACCCCGCCCCACGACGGCTGATCTCACCTCGACGAGCCAATGGCGTTTGAGCATAAAAGTTACGTCATCTGTCTCCAAACCACACCCCTTGGATTCTCCTGACAGGCAGAATGACAGACCAGTGTTTCCGCATATCATACCCGGGGGCCAGGGCCTATCAGCCAATCAAAACGCGTACAGGTTAAAAAAAGAGGCGGGTCTTAGTCGTCACTTGCCTGTTTCTTCTTCTTCGGTGCAAGCCGGGTTTAACTTCCGGCTGCATCGTCCTCTGGATTCACAACGTGAGTAGCAGCTTTAGCTCGATGCTTTAGGAAACCTGCGTTTTCTCCGGACACACTTGGATGTGTGAGCTGATCTTCCGGCAGCAGTTAGCGGGGCTGTCGATGTCTGTCTCCCCGCAGCAGGGTCCGTGTCCGGGCTCTTAGCAGCCGGTGCAGAAGCTAACAAGGAGCTAGCCTAGCTAACGAGCTCATGCTAGCTTTCATTCAAAACATGAATTAGACTTCTTCTCGTGATCGGAGCAGCCGATGGCCGCTGTTCTCTCTTTAATTCACGTGATTTAATGTTGTGATTTGTATTTTGAAGTCATTGTGTGGTTCCAAGCTGCGGCTGCTCCACCTGCTCGTGCATGGACACTGGGTGTGAAAGGTTAAAGGGACACTCCACCTATTTTACAACTGAAGATCAGCTCACTCGTTCATTCTCGTGGCCTCTGACACTGTTTTCGGTTGATCGCTGTAGTTTGTATAGAAGCTTTTACACTTTAAATCACTCAAATATAATAATATGATGTAAATCTACTTTATCACCTCATTAATCACGTGTTAATCACATTCATCTGATCTTATAAGGATTGTGCAGCTTTATATACACACATCCAGCCGATTTGTACTTATTTACAGTATATTTTCTACTTTATTACAAGTGTGATATGTATATTACTAAACCAACAAACATGGCTGCCTTATATAATCTATGGTTCAAGTGGATTAGAAGTGTCACCTGCCCTCTTATCTCATATCTGTTCATTTCCTCTCCGCCCTCACAGCATGGGCAGTGTGTTGGCTGCCAGTTCCCCCAACCCTCCACCACCTGCCCCCGGCGGCGGTGCCCCTGCCCCCGGCTTGACGGTGCCGCCGGGCTTCGGGATGCCTCCGGTCTCCCCTGTCCTGCCCCCGGCAGAGGGACAGCAGGAGGATGGAGAAGCTCCTCTGCCCAACCCAGGAGCGTTTGAGGAGTGTCATCGCAAATGCAAAGGTGAGAATCAACAACTGAGCTAGAAACGGGAACTCGAAGCCTGAACTGTGTGAGTGAAACTTATCTTCGGCTGTGGTTCTTTGCAGAGGTTTTCCCGATGCAGATGGAAGGCGTCAGGCTAGTTGTCAACAAAGGTCTTAGCAACCACTTCCAGGTCAGTCGGGTTCCTCGTACCAGCATGAAGCCGACCAAGCTGTTATTGGGGGGGAAACCATATCTTTATATCTCAGGGGTTTTTCAATCCCTAAAGGAATTAAACTGTGTGTAACTCCCTTCCAGGTGAATCACACTGTGCTGCTGAGCACCATGGGCGACTCCACCTACAGATTCGGTGCCACGTACGTTGGACCGAAGCAGATCGGTCCAGGAGAGGTGAGCACTGCACTCGAGTCACCGTAACTCTCACCGCTCGCACGTTTTTATATTTATATTTTGAACTGTCATTCAGATTCACACTTGTTCTCGTTCAGTTTTTTCCAGTCATGGTGGGAGACATCGACAACAGTGGCAGCCTTAACGCTCAGATCATCCACCAGATCAACAGCAGAGTACGATCCAAACTGGCCTTCCAGGTAGAGCTACTTTCAATTTAAAGTCATTTCTTTCCCTGTCAGTCATTTTGCATAAAGATTTGAATGTGCTTATTGTTGATTCACGTTATTGGAGTATTAACAGATGGGTTAACTATTATATCTTGGTCACAATTTGACCTCGAAATGAAATCAAACCACAGAAAGAAATCGTTGACATTTAGTTAAAATGATCTGCTTCAGTATCATTTGGTTTAACTTTCTAAAACTCTGTCATGTCCTCAGACACAGCAGCAGAAGTTTGTGAACTGGCAGGGAGACGCCGAGTTCAAGGGAGACGACTTCACTGCCACGGTGACACTTGGAAACCCAGACGTCCTCGTCGGCTCTGGTAGGTCGTCTGTCGGTGACGCTGCGAAGACGAGAAGTTACTTTTAACTGTTAATCTAATCTGAGCTTTTCTTTGCCTGTCAGGTATTGTTGTAACACACTACCTCCAGTCCATCACGCCCTCTCTGGCTCTGGGAGGGGAGCTGGTTTACCACCGCAGGCCCGGAGAGGAGGGCACGGTGATGTCACTAGTTGGCAAATACACAGGTGAGACACAGGCTGTGGTGAGTCTGTAGATCAGATTCATTCAGAGGGAGATTTGTACCTGGATCTGTTACACACCCGTCTCACCTTGCCCTCCCTCCCTCCCTCTTCACAGGCAATAACTACATCGCCACGCTGACTCTCGGCTCAGCGGGAGCTCACGCGTCGTACTACCACAGAGCCAACGACCAGGTAACACAAGCCCTAAAGAGACGGCGCAGAATGTGAAGAGGCGGTCTCTCTGTGACTTGAATTTCATCCTCTGACCGTCCTCTGCTCTTCAACAGTTGTCGGTCGGCGTGGAGTTCGAAGCGAGCAACCGCATGCAAGACACCAGCGTGTCATTCGCTTACCAGCTAGATGTGCCCAAAGCCAATTTACAGTTTAAAGGTAGGACCTGCAAGTTAAGGTTATTTCAAGAGACCAGTTTCACAATTTTCATTTATTAAGTTAGGTTTAAATTGAAAATACTTACTTTCTTCTTATACCCATCTAATCTTGTGGTTTCCGTGCCTCTGCCAGGTTCCGTAGACAGTAACTGGGTCGTTGGTGCAACATTAGAAAAGAAGTTACTCCCTCTGCCGCTCTCGCTCGTCCTCTGTTCTTTCCTCAACCACCGCAAGAACAAGTTCCAGTGCGGTTTCGGCGTCACCATCGGTTAAAGTCCAAACCGAGCTCCGAGCCTCCTGCAGACGGGACCTCACAGAACGGACTAACTGACGATGGACGGACGGACGCTGCCACGTGCTGTACACCTCATACTGTCTCTGACCTCCTTTAGCAGATGCGGCCATGATCATGTCATTGCTTTCCTCAATCACGTCTCATCCGATATGCTGAGTAGAAACACTGATCGCTAAAAAAAATGTAAATCTAACGACTTTAATCATTTAATCTCCCGAACTATCTGAAGTGAAATGAAGAATGTGATTGGTCAGGAGTTTGACGCCCGTGGCGACAAACCAGTAGGAAGACGTGAGACGTTACAGAGCTCGTTGTTTCTGTCACTGAGTTTGTTGCCTGTTGTGTTTTTTGTTTTGAGATTTATTTTTATTCTAACTGTAAAGTCTGTGTTGGCGTGCGGTGAATGAAATCGGTGTCGTTTGCTCGTTTCAAGGTGATTTGTTGGTTGAAGAGCGTCAGGAGGCGTGAGCCGTGCTCTCACATTCACGATCCATCCCATGTTCTGTTGCCTTTTTTATGTTACGTACGTTTGGAACAGTGTATAAGACCTGTATATACCTCTTGAAAACGGATAAATACCATTTCTTACTAAACCTGCTCGTCTCCGTCGCATCCTTCCGTCGATCTCGTCCCTGCTGGACTGTGAGTTTGTGAATTTATGCTTTTGAAATGCCCACAAATCCCAGGGAGAGTTACACAACACCAGAGAACTTTATTAGAAAATAGTACAATTTCATGTTACACAACAGTGTGAGAGAATCAAGCCGTTTAACAAGTCAATACAGCAACTTGAATATCAAACATTCCGCTTATGAAGCCACATTTAAATTCATTACATTCAGATTTCTATTTAGATCTGCCCTAGAATATCAGTCCTTCAAACATAACTGGTGTTTTTTTCATCAACATTCATGAAATCTCTCTTATTTAATGAGATATACAATGAGCAGACTGGGGAGAAACAGTTGGTGTGTGGAGGCTTTAGAAACAGTGACACGTGGAAAGTGGAAGCCGTCGTACATCCTGTCCTTCACCCTGTCCCCGTACGGGATCAGGCTCTCCCGGATCTCCTGGGTCTTCTGGGTCAGCTGCTTCTGGAGGCTCTGGGTGACGGGGATCAGGGCTTCCACCTGTGTCTGGAGTTTGGCCGCCAGGTCCTCGGCGACAGGCTGCAGGCTGGATCCCAGCGAGGTCAAACCTTCCTTCAGGCAGACCTGCAGCTGCTCGGCCTCCTGGGTGAGCTGGGTCATCACGTCCTCAGAAAGCAGAGCAGTGAAGTACTGCTTCACTGAGTCGGTGCTCTGAGTGATCCTGGCGCTGTGAGAAACAGAAACGTGTTGAATGTGTTTCTCATGACAGAAGGTTTCTTAATCAGACTATAAATAAAGATGGACGCCGTGTTTTGGCTTCACCTTTGACGAGCCAACACGTCTTCCATCTTTTATAGACAGACTGTGGTTGAGACTCTTACTTGACGTCCTGCCCCAGCTCAGACTGTCTGAACTCCTTCTCCCAGGTCGCAGCAGTGAGCACAGCTTCGCCAATTCGGTCCCAGAAAAAGCCTTTCCCCTGCTCCAGGTTGATCTTGGGCGCCCCCTGGCTCTGCACGTCGGCATTGCAAACTGAAAGAAGCAGACGCAGCCCGGAGTCATGAGCAGAGTTCGAACAGCGACTGGGATTCACATGGATCCAGTTTAATAAAGAGGAAGGTCACTCACCGGAGAAGAGGGCGAGTGCGAGAACCACGAGGACGTTCATGATTGAACTGGATAAAGAAAAATCAAATGTTAGATTTAGAAAGTGAGCATCAGCTTAATCAGGACAATGTTAGATGATAACATGTTTCACCTTCAGAGGCGGCGTCTGTCTTCGTCTCTCAGACAGTCACTCATGGTTTTATAGTCACATTTAAGGCTAAAGTCCTGCCCGTGTTCCCCAGAGGGCCAGATCCTCTGATACCATCTAATCAATCATTAGGTTTCACCCTATTTTTATAGCATCAGATAAGAAATTAATATGTCTGCTACATGTCCAATTCGATGACATGGAGAAGATGTCAAATCAACGGGGTTCCCCTTCGAGGACGTGTATAAATCTCCCTGATGAGATCCAGCTTCACAAAACATAAATATACACAGAACTAGGTCACATATTGAAGAAAAACACAGAGAAACATTTCTGTTATTTGAAGTTAAAAGTTCAGAAAATGAACAGTGGTTTGTTTTGAATTCCTTTTAGCAGGAAAAAGCTAAAATCATGATACTTCATTGTTCCCACGGATCTATGGAGAATATGCTGACAACTGCAATATTTCACATACAAATAAGATAAATTAGATGAAACTTTAATCAAATGTAAATAAATGTAAAGTAAGAAAATATAATCCTTCATTTGAATATAGCCGCAAAGTTAGAATAAGATACATCAGTTAAAATGAAAGTAGCATGAAATATTTACGTATGGAAATGTTTAGCTAATAAACATATTATACAACGTGAAAATGATCGCTAATGGAGAGATATTGCACAGACATTATACATTCCAATGAGAGTAGGTGAACAGTTATAGAATAGAGTGGATTTCATTTTATTGTTTTTGACAACACTGAGGTAATTTCGTTTTTTCCTTCTTCAGCCTTATTCTTATTAAACACAGCTCAAGGGGAAAAGGTTTTTCATATTTTAATCCGAGTGGGACGTCTTTGTCAACACACGTCAAGGCCTGTGTGTGAAACTGGTGTGTTCAGGTGTTTGTGGGTTTGTTCCTGCTGAGAGGAGGCATGTGGCTGCTCCTGTTTATCTGGAGGGAGCAGCGCTGTGAGGAAACCAAACATTCTTCAGTCCAGATAATCTGCAGCTCTGGTGGAACCACTGGATCAAAGTCCTGAACCACATCTCACTGACCTGAAAAAGCTCCTCCGACAACAGTGTGTTGGAATAAAGTTCAGGTCGTTTCAGTAAAATGTTCGTTTGTAGATGAAACAATGGAAACAAATATTAGACAGTAATTAAGATCAATATAAGTGTATAATAATAAAAGTTAAAATCACATATCAATGCTCTAGTTTCTAGAAATACACAATATTGGCCGGGATGATTTAATGTTGTGGCTAATTGATTAATTACTTTTTAAATATTTATACAGGAAATCAATCAACATGACTGAGGATTATAAAGTGTAAAGTTATGATGAACTTCCTGCATCATCCATCACCACCTGTCCGTCAAATCAGAGAAGGAAAAACCTCCTGATAAAAAATAAATGGATCAAACTTCAGGACGAGCAACAGAGGAAACTAATAGAGAAATGAACCCTGAATAAAATTATGTTTCTCTCATAAAAACATCAAAACATAATAGAAACAAATATGAGAGAATAAGAGAATAAAACCTTAGATCAATACCAAATCTGAGTTTTCCAGACAGTGTTGACATAAGGAGTCTCGTCCCCTTTACACTCAAGGTCATATTCATATAGCACATTGAAAATACAGTTGAGCCAATGTGCTTTAAAATCATGATATGAGAAGATCATATTTAAAACACTTGAACAGAAAAATGCAGATATACAAAAGAAAAATGTACGACAGCCATGAACAGAATCTGGTCGAATTAAAAGCAGGATTTAAAAAGTTGGGCTTTGAATTTAAAATCATTAATGTGGGAGGAGACTTTGTTCCAGATTCACTGATCAGCGACATGGAGACGTCTCCTCTTTAGAGAGGTGAGGCCGTCTGACCTGTGACCTCAGCTGTGATGTGGAAGCAGAAGGTGACAGCACGACACTCAGAGCTGGACTTTGCTCCTCAGCTTCCTCCACTCAGCTCCTCCGCCTTTATAACCTCAGCCAGTCAGCTGTGCAGGTCCCAGACGCAGGTTCCAGCTTCTCCCTGACTCAACAGCTCAGGTAAGCCTCCGGCAGCGAGGTGTCACCTCTGACCTCACGAGATCCAGACGGAGACACTGAACTGCTCCTTGTGCACGTTTTTCCTTTCAGCCATGAAGTTCCTCGTGGTTCTCGTCCTCGCCGTCTTCACCGGTGAGTTTTCTGATTCTGGGCGAAAATCAACAGTTCTGACGTTTGCATCGGTCAAAGGTCGGGGGGGTGTTTAATGACCACGTGTCCTCTCGTCAGGTTGCCATGGCCGCCTCGTGCACCAGCCCAGGCCCCAGGTCGCCATGGTAAAGGATGCTTTCTGGGACTACGTCGCCAGGGCAACCCTCACCAGTGAGGACTCGCTGAAGCAGATCCGAGAGTCGGCGCTAGGACACGAACTGAAGTGAGAGAACAACCTGGATTCAGAAACTAGCCTCCAACAGTAGATATACATCTGTCACAAGAGCTGTAGAAAGGACGTTGACTCCGGGTCCAGAAGGTGAAGCCAATGCAGAAGTGCCTGACACCTGCATTCTGTCACATGACCAGCGGAGGGCGACTCCACTGGTTGCAAAGAGTCAATTTCTATAAAAGAAAAAGATTCTCACTTCATTTACAACTTCAGTGAACATTGCATCTACAGTGGCAAGTCGTCTTCAACACACTGTGGTGTTCATTAAGTAACTTAAGTCAGATTTGAGTTCCTTGAATAAATGAACAGTTTCACCTTCATTGGAAAGCAGAGGGTTGTTTTAAGCTTCAGCTCAGTATTCTTAAAGACTTACTCAGAGTGTGTTTGTGTTTGTGCAGCGTCCTCATCTCTGAGAGCACCGAGGCCATCAAGACCTTCGCCGACACCATGCGCACTCAGGTGGCTCCTCTGACCCAGGACCTCATGGCCAAAGTTACCCAGGAGGCCGAGCTGCTGAAGGCTCGTCTGGAGAAAGATCTGGCCGCTGTGAGCACCAACCTGCAGCCCTACACCGAGGATCTGGAGTCCGCCCTCCAGAGGCACGTGGAGGAGCTGAAGAGCGGCGCCGAGTCCATGGACCCCGAGTCCCTGAAGGCCGTGATGCAGCAGAAGAGCCAGGAGCTGAAGGAGCAGCTGGACACGAGCGTGAAGCAGATGCAGGACAGGATGGTTCCCATCACCGAGGAGATAAAGCAGAAGATGGAGCAGAGTCTGGAGGAGTTTCAGAGGAGCATGGTGCCCGTGGCCCAGAGCTTCCAGACGCAGCTGACCCAGAAGACCCAGGAGATCCAGGAGAACCTGGCTCCATACGGAGAGGAGATCAGGGTCAGGCTGGACAAAGACACAGAGCAGCTGAAGAAGCAGCTCTCTGCTCTGTGGAGCTCCTTCACCAAGCTCACCCAGTAAAACATCTCTTACCAGTTTGAAATGATCTCCTCCTGCCTCGTCGTCACTGGTCTCTGCTGCGGCAGAGGTCACGTTTCAAAATAAAGAAAAAGTGCAATACCTTGTTTTCTATGTTTTTTGTGCTCTGTGAAAAATATCAGTATTTTGTCTTGACTGTTTACAACTATAACATAAAAAAAACAACAATAAACACAATGAATGAAAACTACGGTTTCACGGAACTTTCTTTATGTTTTAAATGGAAAACAACCATGTCCATTAAAAAATAAGAAAATACATTCAGAGGCTTTAAATTCCTGAAGGGACAAAATTTCCAAACCCAGTTGTTTATAAATATCACTTTTATCAATGAAAGTGACAGAATGAAAAGTTTGAGAGAAGAAAAAATCAATCTTCTCTTTTATTAATAAAACATTTGATCGATGAAGAGTAAAATCATTTCTTTGTCCTGGTTTGACAGGAGCTAACTTTAAGGTTAGTGTAAACACTTTAAACACGTTGAGTCTTATCAGCCACATTCCTGAGTCTGATTGTTGACTTGTCACTTCGGCCCCAACGTCGACTGTTCAGCAGAAGTCTCTCAGTTTAACTCTCGTCAACTAAATCAGCAAAAGCATCAAGAAACACCAGCAACAATAGAAGGGAGGCTGAAAGTTAAAGAGGCAACAAACAGCAGGTAGAATTATTGTTATTATCAGTAAAAGTATTAGTAGTTAGTAATAGTTTTAGTGTTGTCTAGAAGCAGTTGTGGTAATTCTAACCAATTGTAATAGTTTAGAGGTACTTTCCACTACTGCTTCAATAAAAATACATCATTGATAATGATGGTACCCAATAACATATCCCTATCTGTGTTAATGCGTAAATAAAAACATTTATTTTACAGTATAAAAAATGCAGAAACCAACTTTATGTTTGTTTCAATTAGTTTTATTTTCTTATCTGAAGCTCTATATATTTGGTTGTAAATGTGTTTTCTTTTTATTTGTGATATTAATTAAACAACTTTATTTATAGAGTTACAAAGTGTGTTACAAGGGCAGCAAAGGGAATCACACATATTAAAAGACAGTATTCATTAAAAAGAAATTTAGAATTCATCAAATTCTTTTAAATGAATTTGAACAAATTGAATTCATACTCACAGAATTCAAGTTTTGGTCAAATCCGGAAAGTCTCTCTAATAAAAGTGTGTTTCAACATTGTATTGTTTTATCGATGTTTCTTCTTTACTCACAAATATCCCCCGAATCCATAATGGTTGTTTGTTTGTTCGTCAGCAGGATGACGCAAAAACAACACAACATATTGACATTAGACTCGGAGGGACAAGACCTGAGCATCTGGATCAGATGACTGGACCCTGTTTGGTGGAAGCTGAGTTCCAGGGAACTGTTGGGCCTCCGTGGAGTCAACAGTCAAATGAAAAGTAGATTTCAATCTTCACAGACAATAAAGTTATTCATTAATTGAAGGTGCAGTTGTTCATTGGACGATTTCCCATCTTGTCCCAGCGGTTATTAAAGCAGACTCTGGACCAGACGAGCTGGACATGGATGTGCACAGAGATTTGGCCTTTTCCTTGCTGCCATATCAGCAGCATGTGATCCACAGGGACACTGTCTTCTCTCAGTATCTGCTGCTGATGTCACAGTTTTTTATTTACCTATCAGTCAATCCAACTACTCCACTTTGTAATTCAGAGGATTTAACCCATCACAGGCTGAGAGATCAGATGTTGTGGTGCGTGCTCCTAATTGGACCGACCTGTGTGTCATCGTGTGTCTTTGTGTGTCCTTGTGTACCCTCGGTGCGACGTGGAGACAAAATAGCACCCACAGCAATAAAAGATGACAACAGCACAGTTCACTCTGGGAACTTCGGACGCATTTATTGGATCAGATCAACGATTCCTGAGCGTATAAATACAGAGGAGCAAGACACAGACGTCACAGATCAGGATTCCTGAGGTGAGACACGCATTCAACCTTTTTATTTAGTTAACTGCTGCGTCGTTCTTAAGAGAGATTTATTTTAAAACTATGTACAGTGATTTCTTTTCTTTGCTCTTTTTGAAAACTCATCTTCATGGGTGAAATTGTCAGATTTTTTAAATTTTAAATATGTTTTTATAAAGTGTTTGAGCGAACTGATTTGTTATATGTGAATGTTTTTCCAGGTGTCTACTTTTCCGGTCATCATGAAGGTCTTTGCAGTGATCTTTGTTCTGGCAGCTCTGTCTGGTGAGTTCAAAGCTTCAACTAAAAAATGTCCTGTTAGAGAATCGTATGTTTACTTTTATTTTTTACTGAACTTTTACGATCAAGGACGAACAGACGGTGACGACGAAAGGTAATTTGTGAAGTAGATGTGTGAAGAGAGAAGTTTAAGCTCATGTTGAAAATACAGAATATGCCAGGACCCTGCTGTTATGATAATAATACATATAAAACTACTCAGCTCTGATCGAATCCACCTGAAGTCGGTTGTTGAGCCGTTTGGTTTTCCTCCCTCACCAGGCTGCCATGCCAGGAGCATGCCCGAGCCCAGGAGCGACCCCTGGGAGGAGGCGCTGGAAAAGTTCAAGGATTATTTCACCGACCTGACCTCCAAGTCCGACGCCGTGCTGAAGGACATCAAGAGCCACGAGATCACCAGAGAGCTCGAGTGAGTTTAACCCACATTACCTATGAGCTTATCAGGAGAAGTTACTGAGCTGATATCACCTGACTGCGACCTCTGACCTCTGTCCTGACGTGCACTGTTTACAGCACAAATAGTCAATAGATTTTTTATTTCACCTTTTCAAACACTAATAAACAGATCTTTTTCTGTTCTGCACCTGAATGAGGTTATTCTCAGTCTTGACCCCTCACTTCATGATGACACCTAACCGACCGCCCTGTGCCCCCCCCCCCCCCTCTCTCTCTCAGCACCCTGATCCAGGACAGCATGTCGGAGCTGGCCGTGTACAGACAGGACCTGCAGACCAAGCTGGCTCCGTACACCCAGGAGGCCGCACAGCGTCTGGGCGATGACCTGGACTGGCTGTCCAAAAAACTCAGTGTCCACATGAACGAGGGCCGGGAGCAGATGGAGAAGTACAGCGTGGAGCTGCAGACCATGATGGAGCAGAACGCCGACGACGTCCGGGTCAGGGTCTCCGCCTACACCCGCAAGATGAAGAAACGCCTCAACAAGGACGCACAGGAGATCAAGAGGTGAGGGAGGGGACACAGATGTTCACTAACTAAACCTGAGGATCTTTGATTTTGAGAGTTTTGTGATCTTTAAAGGTACAAATAAAACTCTTTCCTCCCATCAGTCAAGTCGCTGAATACTTTGAGGAGCTCCAGTCCCGTACCTCAGACAACGTGGGGCAGATGCAGACCCAGTTCGAGCCCTACTTGGCTAAGGTGCGAGACAACACCCACGCAAAGGTCATGACCATGAACGACCTGCTGATTTCACAGGTAGACAAAATGTCGAGCAAGATTCAGGCCGCGGCCGAGGACATCAAGGACCGTTTGGAGAGCACAGCTGAAGAGATGAAGAGCACCCTGGAGGAGAAGATGGAGGAGGTGCGCACCTGGTTCAAGCCCTATGTCTCCATGTTCACAGCATAACCTGTCATCAGAGAGTCCGGACTGACTGTTGATGCACATGTAAAGAGGGATTAATAACTGAAGTTGATAAACTATGAAAAGAGAAGTGACTGATGTGTCGTCCAATAAAAACCAGCTGCTTAAAACCTGAGTAAACAATCACTGGTCATCAATAATGAGATTAAACTGTTCACATCTGTTACAGCATCATATCAAAGACTTCTTTTATAAATCTGAGAGAAGGAAAGCATCAGATTTACATTTCAAAGCAACACAGACACTGAAACATGTTTAAATCAGATTAAAAACAAATTAAATCATCAGAATAATCTAAAAGGCATTTTAAAAGTAATAAAACTCACTCAACTCAACGTGTTCCAATGTGGGTTAAGATTCATTGGTTTGTTTGTCAGCAAATAAAACTGATATTTAATAATAATAATAACAATAATCATAATAGTCATAATAATAGTTTAAAAGCTTCGTTGTGACTTTTTTTTTTAAATGTCTTTTTTATATTTGTATATTTATACTTGAACAAACACACCACAGCTAATTCCTCTAGTGTGAAAACTACTACCAATACTTGGTAATAAACCCTGATCCTGGTTCTAATTCTGATCCTGACCCTGGTTCTGGTTCTGATCTTAACCGTGATCCTGATTCTGATCCTGATTCTGATCCTGGTTTTGGTTCTGATCCTGATCCTAATCGTGATCCTGGTTCTGGTTCTGATCCTGATCCTGAAACCCGAATGTTTACACCACGTGTGAATCCACGGCGCGATGAAACCAAACTATCCCTGCGGACGTCACCGTCACATCCAATCACAGCTCGCCTCACCCTCCCCTCGGCCAATAGAATCCACGCGTCGTCAGGGGGAGGCGGAAGCGTCGCGTTAGCTTGTCACTGGAGTTTCCTCCCAACATGTCCGAAGAAGCCGCTTCTCCCTCGGATCCGTGTTGTTGAGCAGCCTCACGATGAGCGGCCCCTGCCGGGAGGTCGTCACTCTTCAGCTCGGACACTATTCTAACTTCGTGGGGACCCACTGGTGGAATTTACAGGTGAGGGGAGGCGGCTAACGCTAAGCTAAAGCGGAGTTAGCTAGCTAGCATCGCATGAGTTGACAGGACTTTCACGTGCCTGACGTTGATAGAACAGCTGAAATGTGCACGTTGTAATATTTAATTATATTTAATCATAGCAGGTGATGAGATGGATTCGAGGTTCGAGCCTGAAATAAAGTGTCAGCAACTAGTTTGTGTGATGCTAACGATGCTAACGATGCTAATGATGAAGTGTCCCCGCAGCAGGAAATGAGTGAGATTCTCCAGAAGAGGAATCACTTTAAGAAATAAGCACAAATCAAAATAGCGTTAAACACTTTTCTGTTTCCAAGATGGAGACATTTATAAAGTTGTCCAGTAAGAAGACAGTGAGATGAGTTCCACCTTAAGAGGGGGCGACATTTAAGTGATGCACAAATTCACAATTCAATATGTATGGGAACTGGTGCTGTGCTTTCAAATGTTTTGTTTATGAAGGAGCTGCAAACAGATACAAATCCAACTTAAACCAGTGGTTGCTGTGTGTTTCTAGGTATCAGACTGGTTGTTGCATGTTTGTTGTTGTGTGTTGTTTGGCCTTTTGTCGTGCTGCAATGAGTCATGGGAGTTATCAGATGCCTCCCTGATGGATAACGCAGGTTGTTCTAATGATAAAGCCCATTTAAAACACCATCAAAACCAAAGTGCATAGGATAAAATTGATAAGAGGAAACATACTGGTCTGCAGTTTAACCTAAAATCTGCCCACAGAGGGGGAAAGTGTTTCAACTTGAGCATTTTCCGTGGAGTTAATGTAGTTAATCTATTCTTGGTTCGCAGGATGCCTCTTTATCGTACGACCCGGAGGAGCAGCTGGGAGAGATCCAGAGCGATGTGGTGTTTCGTGAAGGACAGACCCGGGGGGGACACGTCACCTACACTCCTCGCCTCATCGCCATGGACCTCAAAGGTAATTTAATCGTCTCATGTGCTTTACACTGACGCTGGAAACACCCTTTGCTTTCGTGGGAGTTTATTTAAGTCCCCGTAAGATTAGACCGACTCATTCCGAGCGTGTTAGACTGAAAACGACATTGTAATTCATGCTCCTGGTAAAACAAACATTTATTCTAAAAACTACGTCTCCTCCTCTTCTGTTTCAGGAAGTCTCAGGACACTGCGGCAGGAGGGAAATCTGTACGATGCAGGAAAAGACCCGACTTCTATCACATGGTAAATGAGTGGGTTCAACATTGATCTGCATTTCAAAGACGATATAAACGTGCCGGGGGAGTTTTAACACTTCACATGTCATTTTCTTTGAAACAGCACATTCCCATGAATGCTGCATTTCACATGTTTGTATGAACAATTCCCGGATATTTGAATACCACAATATAAGAATGTGCTTTGTCTTTCAGGGATGGAAGTGTCCTGATGCATAAAGAAAGTCCCCCATCAAAAAACCCTTTTCTTGAAGATCTGGATAAATTCGATGTGAGTAATTTAAGATAGAAATTAAACTGACCTCCAGAAACATTTGCTTTTCATCAGCCGAGGAGATAGTCAGAGAAAAGTAAGGAGACATGTGAGGACAGGCTTTTAATGGTGAAGGCAAAATATTACTACTTGATATAAACATCTTCATATAATTAAGTAACAGCGCTCTTTGTTTCCATAAGGGAGAGATACTCGCCAAGGGTTTCCCAGGTAAGCAAATCCTCAACCAGACCGAGTTCACCTCAATTACAAGATGTTCTGTCGCACTGCAGTGACCAGTCTGACCAATCTCCCAGCAGCTGGTTCCCTGAGAGTGGACACGGTGAACAGTCGACTGGCCCAAGTCCAAAAGGCCTACAGGCTGGAGGGCAACGTGAAGGTGTGGTCCGACTTCCTCCGGATCCACCTGCACCCTCAAAGCATCTCTGTCATCCATCAGTACAACCAGGACGGGTAAAGTGCAGAGTCAGACCTTCCCTAGCGTGTTTGAAATTCAAATCTACATCCAGTTGAAGCCTGACATCAAGTTTGAAATGTTCTCCTGGGACAAATAAGTTATTTTGTATGTGAATTTGATTTTAACTTTTTCTGTTGAAAAGCAAACAAACGTATGGAAGCCTATTTCCACCAGTGACATTTTAAAGATAAAGTCATAGTTATGAGATCTTAGGACGACATGATATAAAAACTTTTTGTATTAAGAGGAAGAATCACAATCAAAGCACAGAAATGGATGAAATCAAGTTGCCTAGAGCAGACTGAAGCTTCAGTACCGGCCTTTCTCCAGCAGATGTCAGGCTTTATGCACAATTGGACTTAACACTGAATTACACACAGGGTTTAATGATCATTTGATTTTCTCTGTAACGTATTCAAAGTACAGAAATATGTGTTAACCTACTCTGCCATCAGTTTGCATTGTTAATATCGATCACATGCAGATTTGTGGATGTTGGTTCAAGTCTCTAACACAGAATCATGTGTGTGCGCAGCGAGGCCCATCGGCTGGAGGCCTTCGGTCAGGGAGAAGCTCTCCTGCAGGGGCCGGTGCTCGAGGAGCTGGAGGACAAACTGCACTTCTTCACAGAAGAGTGTGATTACCTCCAGGTAACTGAGCTGTTTCCACTCTTCTTATTCACTTTTGTTGTATTATCTTGATAATACTATTTTCCCACCTTCTGCTTCTCAGAAACGTTATCTTCTATCTCTCCTCCTCCCTCTGCTTTCTGTTTTCCTCTCAGGGTTTCCAGGTGTTTTGTGACATTGCTGACGGGTTTGCAGGGCTGGGGTCAAAGGTCACAGAGATGCTACAGGACTCTTACAGCGGGAAAGGCATCCTGACCTGGGGCTTAGCACCCGTCAGTCACCAGGACTCAGTGAGTTGTCTCTGTGTCTACGAGTCAGTATTAAGAATCAGATGTTTTGTCAACAGGCTTCTCACACTTGGTGTTTCTCTGTCACCAGAGTCCAGTGAAGAACCTCTACCACATGTTGAACTGCACTTTAGCAACGGCTGAACTGGCCAATCACAGCTCGTTCTTCTGCCCATTGACTCTCCGTGGAGGACTGGGCCGACGCCCCTCCTCTCCCCCAACCTTCCCTCACCTCAACTTCGATGTGAGGCTTTTCTGTCTGGTTTTATTAACTCTTATTCATGTTTCTAGTGATGAATGATATGTGGGGAATATTTTGTATCTATCTTTGCTGATTTCAGACAATTTCCTGTTTTGTTTCCACATTTAATTGATTTAAAGTAAACCTATAGATACAATTTAAATATAATTAAGATGCCCCACTTTGTTTTGAGTATAGATGTGATTAAGGACATTTTAAGATTGATAGTCTCTCTGATTTCTCTCTGTCCCTGTTTTCCCTCCGTCCAGCCGTCACTGTGGTTCCACTCCAGCGCCGTCTTGGCTCTGGCCCTGGACGCCCTCACTGTCCCTTACAGGCTGAGGAACAACAGCGTCCCCATGTGGCAGATGGCAGACTCGCTGGCCGTATCGGGGAGAAAGGTGAATTTTACTTTAATCCAAAAATAATTACAAAAAGACTGCACATAAAGCTGGATGTGTTAATTTCTCTGATACCTAAATCAATAAGTCGTCCTTCCCTTTTCCCATCTCTCTCATTGTGATCGGATCCTTTGAATTATAGGTGGTGGCTGCTTACGGCGCCGTCCCCTTTCCCATGATGCACGGCAGCTCTCTGCCTGACGCCCTGAGCGCCTGTTCGGACGCTCTGCCCTGGAAGCCTCTGTCAGCGTGTCCGGAACCAGACGACAGTCAGTGCTACAGCCAGTGGGCGACGCTCAGAGGCTTTGAGGACCAGAGACTGATCAGGTGAGCGTTTTTCATTATATTTTGGATTCATAGCAGCTTCATCTACGTTTCAGTAAATTCTCTAAGTGCTAAAACCACATTGAGTCCAGAGGCTGCAAACACAGACATCAAGCTTCAGCTTTATCTGGAGTTAATAAAGAATGAGAGAGTCTTGTAGAAACATACAGGCTGTCATCACCACATTAGAAATGAAATCTGTTTTCAACGTGTTGCTGAAATACTGATCTTCTTTCTTTCAGCTCTCTGGCTCCAGGGACAGAACCTTCCTCGCCCCTCCACAGCCTCCTCAGCGGAGAAGACGTCCTGGCGTCTTACATCGGATCGTTCTATCCTTCAGCTTCTCTGTGAGTCCTGACACAGACTCGTTATTTAAACTGTTTAACCCCAACAGGAGACACTGTATTGTAACCACCGCTCTCTCCGTCCTCTCCCAGCGCTCTGCAACTGGTGTCGACTCCCAGTAGGTTGACGCCACCGTTCCCTCAGATTTTCGGCCAGTCCCTGAATCCTCAAGGCTTCCTGCAGAGCCAGGCCCCCCCCTCCGGCTGTGAGTATTTTTATATTTTCAACCTTTTAATTGCTTCTGTGACTTTCTGTCATTTACCTGTATCGTCTCACGCTCCTCTCTGCAGCGCCAGCCCCGTTGGTGAAGTCCGTCCCCGTCATGACGTCCCTTCAGTCCGGGCCTGCACTCGGCACCTGGCTGTCGGAGCTGCATCGGGCTGCCGGCGCTTTCGACATCCGCCATGTGGCCCCTAGCTTCCTCTCCCAGGGGCCCGAGATGGCCGATTACGAGGAGGCCATGGAGCAGCTGGGTCTGATGGCCCGATGTTACAGAGACAGCAGCGGCGGGACGAATCGCTCGTCTTCCTCCGATGACGACTGACGTGGACAGTTTCAAACAGATGTTTACAGCCTGCATGTTCTCCCTCAGACATGAGGAGCTTTGCTGGTTAAAGGACCAGGACTGAATCACATGGTCAATGAAAGACATGAGATTGAATAGTTCAGATTTAACTGCAGCTTGTATCACCGAGTTTGACTTCCAGAAAAAAGGTACATGTGTAGGATTGATCAGGAAGTCGATGGATGTAGCCTCATGAGAATGTTAGCACTGCTCTTACTTCAATGCTTGTGTAATTAAACACGTTTTTTACTAAATGAACAACATACTGTATAAACATGAACCTCTCCCCGCACAGTCCAGAGTGACCTGGAGCTACAACACACAGAGTTCCAATGTTATGTGAAGCTTTAGTCACAAATTATTGAATGTGAATTCATGTAGTTGACTGTAGTTAATGTTTAACTGACACTTAGTCTCATCTGATTTCCCATTTCACACTTCAGCTTAGAAATGGTAAATATACAGTCACATTGGTCCTATTAAAAAGAACAATGGCAGCAGGAGGGTGTTTATGGACTGGAGGAAAATAAACTGTTCCTGACTATTGTTTTGAGAGATTGTTGAAATCATAAATATACTAGGTAATAAATAAGCAGATAAGGTTGGCTGCACAAACAAAGAGGGCAACAGCCTGTTGACTGTAGAACCACAGCAATTTAATGGCTCCAGCCAGTGGAGTTTCAGTGTCTGTACATTTTGTTCTTTGAGACTTGTGACGCAACTGAAATCTAATCTGAGTCAAAGTGACATCTGGTTAAAGTTGTGTAGACATTGTATTAACGCAGAATTGAGATGTTAAGACAAAAACATGTTTTGTGAATGTAGTTGGTTAATCTGAGGGTGAATTAACATTTTGCCCAAATTTTAAGAAAATTCCCTTGCGTGTTTTTGCAGCTGTACCGATGTATAAAAGAAAAGAATCTGTTGCAGTAGAACAAAAGGACCACAGATACAAAACCAAATCCAGAGCTGGTATTTTTTTTTTTTAATCTGAAATAAAATGATACAAGGGTTTCACAAAAGGTGAGGAGATGTCACAACACGATCCCACCAGGCATATTGACAAAAAAACGGTATGCTCCTACATGTGATTAAAAAAAGGCTAAAGACACACGCACACACACCATATCATTTAAACTTATAAAACTGAGATTGCACCCTGTTATTTTACAAACACCTCCACACGAGACGTCTAATGAAAACAAATGCTGCGTAAAGGTCAAATGAAATGGAGAAGCATGAGCATAAAAGACATCAAGCGGGAGTGCCTGGTTTCCTACAGCTATTTATCAAAAAACAGGAGGCAGGGGCAGCGTCTGGGGGACGTAGAAGAGGGACGGGGGTGTGGGGTGGTGGTGGGGGGGAGACACTGGGATGAGGGCTCATGACAAACAGTCCACGACCTGAAACTAGGAGCGGGAACGGGAACGAGACGGGGAGCGGGATTTGGAGCGGGACTCTGATCGTGAGGCGGACCGGGAGTGTGTGCGGGCTTTGGCAGGTGGGGGGGAGCGGGACTTGGATTTAGACCGGGATTTGGACCTGGCTCTGGATTTGAGGTCGACCGGGCTGCGGGACCGGGAGCGAGAGCCCCTCTCGGGCTCGCCTCCCTCCTCGTCACTCTTCGGCGGCTCGCGGCCCTTTGAGCCCGACTTCCTGGAGCGATCTTTGATTCCTGATCGAGAACGAGACCTGGAGCGAGAGCGGGACCTGGACCGGGAATCCTCCTTCTTTATCTTCTTCCCTTCCTTCTTGGCCTTTTTGCTCTTGGGGCTGCGGCTCTTGGGGGAGCGGCTCTTAGGGCTCTTGGGGGAGCGGCTCCTGGGGGAGCGGCTCCTGCTGCGATCCTTGTTCTTCTGAGCACCGTTGCTGCGCTCCTCCTCCTCCTTCTTCACCTTAGTCTTATTCTTCTTGCTACGAGATCGGCTGCGGGAATGGGACGCCGCCCTGTGGACAAGAAACAGAACTACATGTTATATTACATTCTTTGGTCTGCTCAACTTTCTCATTTAATAAAAACATCCACAACAACCAGAACTTAAGAACCTGTCAGTACCAAAGTGATATAGCTTGTTAATCAATGCCACTACAGACCGATTTCAGTGCCATGGCCAAAAAGTTACCGGTAAGAGTCAGACTGGTGCATATCTAGTAAAACCACAGCCCCCCCCGATCACACTCTCCTCTGGTGGAGCTCAGATTTCTCACCTGGAGCGAGAGCGGCTGCGACTGCTGCTCTCACTGCGGCTGCGGCTCTTGCGAGACCTGCGGCTCCTGGAGCGAGACCTGAGTCGAAGAAACAAAAAGAATATGTCAGCATCAATCTGTTAAATCCCTATTTCTCTTCCCTTAACACTTATATGCTTCTCTCTCAGGCTGTATTGCTGATTGTAAACATACGAATCTAAAGATATGAATCAATGCAGTGATGTGTCTCTCACCTGGAGTGGCTGCGGCTGCGGGAGTAAGAGCGGCGGCGCCGGGCTCCGGGTCGGTCCTCGATGAGCCGGATCTTTCTGCCGTTCACCTCGGTGCCGTCCAGCTTCTCCAGGGCCCTCTTCATGTCAGAGTAGAGCCTGAACTCTATCACCCCCTCGTTTTTCCGGCCCTTGTGGGTGTCGGCGTAAGTCACCTCCCCTGCCTGCCTCATGTAGTCCTTCAGAGACGGGGAGACGAAGTCAGCCACTGATGCTCGTTGTCACAGTCTAATGAGTAAATTCTGTGTTTTTCAGTTTGAATCATCTGTGTGAGAACGTCTTACCTTTAAATCCTGCCAGCTGCAGCGGCTGGAAAGATTCTCAACAATGAGCCGATAGTCTGTCCTTATAGGCGGACCATATCTGTCTCTTCCAAAGCGTCCATATCCACCTTTCAAGGTAACAGGGAAACAGGGAAATGAGGACCAGGCACAAACTGCGGTGATGCAGTTACACTACACTCAGAGCTACACCCTACCAAACATTCCAATATTCTCTTGGAAAAGGAAAAAAATATTACAAAAAAAAATCATTTAAATCCAGAAAAAAAGTATATTCCTATGAATTTATTCAAAAGCCTACACCTATATGAGAACTTTAGCAGATAAAACTTTTTTTAGAAACGCTCACTAAGCCTGTAATCTTAACAAATCAAATTCAAGAACATAACTGATCCAGGAAGTACTTACGGTGAACTACATCAAGTTTCTAAGCTAGCCTATCTAAAACATTTCACTGTTACAAAACATGTTCTGTTTTTTTCAGGCACCTATAAGAGCTGAACCCACATCTGTTCCTAACCCCATGGCATCCTCACCACCCGGCCTTGGCCTAATGGGAAAAGCGGTCTTCATTCACAATGGCTCCCTTTTTTGGTCTGCCCAGGGGCCCAGAATGGTCAAACCACACTCTTGGAAAGGGGGGACACCATGGCCAGCAATAGGGGCAGGCAGTCAGCAAAGGACTCTTTCAATTAAAACATTGAGGTTCTTTGTTAAATCTTTACCTTTAAATTGACAGTCATTTTAAATAAAAAAAAAAAAAATGGAATAAGACATCAATAGATAACAAGATATTTTTGACAATCAGTACGGTTATTTTACAATATTTCAAATCAAGACAGTTATATTATCTATCATTAAGCCCCATCACATATTCACAACACATGGAAACCCAAGATTTGTCAAGTCATTGGTGGCTCTGGTGCACACTGACAAGGAAACCTCCACCCAGCTCCACTATTCTTCTAGACGACAGAGCCGCTAGGCGCCGCAGAGAGTGCTGCTCGAGCGCCTTCTAACTCGTCTACTTGCAACACAAAAATAAAAACAGAGACTTTGGAATGGGCGACACTAAGACACACCTAAACAAGCTAATCAGAGACCAGGAGGACCCACTGACACCAGGGTTACGCCCCAAACTGTCACACTACTAGCTTTCAAAAAACGTAAAAGAAAATTTGGAAATGCTGCTGACCCACTTGTAGTTTGATGACCTCTGGGATGCCCTGAAGACTGTGAGGGGGATTGTAACGGTTTGTCGTGGTCTGTGGTCCAAGAAAAAGAAGTCCCTGGTATTATTATCTGTGCATCTTTTATGGCTGGGAAAATACGTTTTGTTATATATAATCGCAGATTTAATATATTTACCATCTAGGCCTGTATCAAAACATTCTTAAGCTAAATGTATAGAATGAAAAGTATCACAAACAGACAACCCCAGAGTTTGTTATCAAAAACTTGGATGTGAGTTGAACGCACAGCAGCCACCAAGGACGAGATTTAAAACGTTTGCACCCCTTCGTAACTTTAGATCAATGATTCCCTTAAATGAATGAAATCTCTCGCCAAATGAAATCATTCATGTGAAATGACAGAAGTACCCTTCTGGACACTTACTCCTTCCGCCGCCTCCTCCTCCTCCTCCTCCACCACCACCACCACCGTAGCCTCCATCACGCCGGGGCCCCTTGGTGTGCTCCACGATGACCCGCTCTCCACACAGCTCTTTGCCGTTCAGGTCGTACACGGCATCGTCTGCGTCGCGGGGGTCATCGAATTCAACAAACCCATAGCTGCAGTGGGAAGAAGACACTGGGTTACAACAAAGGATGCATACAACAACAACAACACACAGCACAGGTCAGGTGTTTACACTCAAGACCACTAACACATGTACTATAATAATAGGGAGTGCATAATTTCTGAGTTTTCCTAAGATTGTGTTATCAGAGAACAGAGAGTAATGAAATGAGGTTTGGCATTTTACAGTTTAAGCATAAACTTTACTATAAACAACTTCAAAATAAAAACAAAAATATAAATGTAACAATTCTAATCATGAATGTACACCAAAACCCATTTCCCATTATATAGATCTAATAGAAAGTGATTGATTGTTGTGTTGAAACATGTTGATTAATTATAACAACATCTCCAGCTTTGTTACACAATCAAATTCTATGAATGTATTATTTCCTTAGTCAATCATTATCAATAACAATAGGATCATAGCTCTATTACACAATAAAAGCACTATCGTTCAATTGGCTTATTTATTTACTTCACACATCAAAGGGCACCGCGCCTGGAGCTACACGGTTCAGACCGGTCTCGAACGTGTGAAGGTTCCACTCAACCAATCACCGCAGCGCTCTCTGTACGAATGTATGAGCTAAAAGAGGAAGTCGGCGCGTGCAGCTGCGAACACGTTTGAACACGTTTAACAACACGCGCACGATATTCGAACAAAGTGTCTCCGCTCCTCGGGATTTACACGTGCGGGTTGTGCACCAAACACAAACAAGCGCCCGTGACATTGCCACGTCAAACGGCTAGCTCCGGTTAGCTAGCCGCGGCTGTGTGGAGGAGATCGAACAAATCCCACCGAGGGGCCACGCACGGCCGAGATAAACACGCATCAAACACCGAGAAACGCGGGTTCAAGCAGAGCTAGCACATCCGTGGGGATTAGATCACAAGATACACGGCGGCGGGTGTAGCATTAGCATGCTAGGCCCTTCAGATAGGCCTGGTCAGGGCGTCTGGTGCGCGGCCTGCAGCGCGGTGGCTCCACGGGGGAAACCAAATAAAGACCGAATCCGGAGGGAGGGAGTCGTTACCCGTTCTTCAGGTCCACCTCCAGGATCTTCCCGTAGCCCTTGAAGAACCGCTCCACGTCCTTCTCCCGGGCGCGGTAGCTCAGTCGGCCGATGTACACCCTGGACATCTTGTTAGCTCGTGTGCTAGCGCGGCGTGAAGCGAGCAAGCGCGAGGCGGCGGAGGCACATGCACGCGCTCCTCTCACACAATAGGTCGCGGCGGCGGGAGGCGTGGCTTCAGTAGTGGGAAGGAGGGTTTGTTGGGACCCGAGTTCAGACTGTCAGGGGGCGCCTTGACTCGCAGGCAAGACCTAGGGCACAAGATATACATCAGTAAAAGTTACAACAATGTTTACATTAACCTACTAGCCACAGCTCATAACATAAACCGTTATTATTTAGATGTCCCATCAGAATAACCTGACCTGATACCCTCCCAGGTGCAAAGAGACAGTGTTTACATTAGACATGAGGCCATTGTTACCAAAGAAGAGATTATAATAACGCGTTACGCTGCACTTCACTCCAACTAACATCGTAATAAAACGTACACAGACAATAGTTAGACAGTACTATGTGTAGTTTTAAAGAACTAGGAAATTAAACCAAGCCATGGTTATGTAAAGTAATGTAAAGTAAAGTAATGTAATGGTATAATAAAAAGAGTTGCGGCTACTAGGGCCGAGCTCTGAGGTGTAATGGGACGTGGCCTAATACCGGTCTATTAATACAATACAATACAATATAAGTGTATTTCTACCGACCTTTAGAATCGACTAATCGAATAACCCGTTACTATCGAACATGTTGGGGGTCTTTAATTGCTCAACCTGTCCCTCCCTGACGGCTCGACCTGTCGTGACCTGTGTAATCCGCGGGGGGCGGGGTTAAGAGCCGCACACACACCGAGCGTCCCTGTCCTGTCCCCGGTCCTCTAAACTTTTCTTTTGCCGCTTTCCTTCACACAATGTCCGCCGCGGGCTGATGTCGCCCCGGTGGAGCAGGTCGACGCGGGTTCGCTCAGCCGGTAGAGTCCCGACAACTCGCTCCTTCAATGGGTTGAGGAGCGTGTTTGGAGCGGGAGGGAAGTAACGGTACTCGGCGTTAGCTCCATGTTAGCTTCGCAGCAACAGGTCGGCTAGTCCCCCCCCCCCCTCCCCCGGGGCTCGGACATGGAGCGCTCCGCTTTCTCGAAATACTCCTGGATCGACTTCGTGTTCTCGGTGATCGGAGTGTGCACCTTCCTGGTGGACTGGGCATCGGACGTGTGGGTGGCCACCGAGTTTTACTGCCGCGGGGACCTGCTGTGGTTCTCGGTGCTGGTCGGCCTCATGGTCCTGTCCTCGGTCGTGGTCCAGATGTTCAGCTGGTTCTGGTTCAAGTACGACCGGGAGCTGCCCGGGTTCAGCGGGCGGCCCGGAGCGGGGACGGTGCTGTTCGGGGACCGGGTGAAGCTCTGCTGCCTGCTACATGTGCTGCAGCTCGGCTTCCTCTGCAGGTGAGACCCGGTCTCTGGCTCCACACTCACATCGATCCAGGAGTTCAGCTCAGATGTTAGAGTTTAAAACCTTCAGCCGCGAGGCGGACTGGACTGAATATTAATATTAATAATGTAATAGAATTGTTAAAAGAGTCCTGTTGGTCATTATAATGGGAAACTTTCTAAAAGTACTGAGTTAATATCTCATAAACATGACTTTCTGACTCTTTAATCTCATAACTTTGTTTTGTTATTCGTCTTCTGGCAGAAAAAGGACCTCTGCTGATTGAAAATAACATTTTATCACATCAGGCTTATTACAAGGGGCATTCTTTCTCTATTTATTAATATAGGGAAATCACTCCCAGTATGACTATGATTTACAGCACCAGTAGCTATTTGACTGTATCAATGGTGAAGAATAGCTTGTGTGTTATTTATAGTGATTTCCCAACATGTGCAGAGTTTCATCAAAAGATTTGCATGAAACAAAGTGTTGCTAGATCACTTTAAAGTTTGCTTAACCATTCCCAAATTAGATATGTAATAACATTTGTTCTATGTTAATGTTTGATGATGTAAATAGTTTAGACATTTTTACTCAAAACTTTTCCTAAGTGATTATTTTTCTTCACCATGATCACACCTTCCCTGCTGCAGTACCACACTCTCTGCTCATTTCTCCCATAGAGAAACTCAACCAGGCATGTAATGATATTTGTCAGGTTCTGACTGTAAATCCGGTTTGGAAACAAATAAATCTAATCTGCCAGAAGAGAACTGGATTCTTAGAATACACAACAAACAGTGAGTCAATAGGATTTGAAAAGCGTTGAGAATGAAGGGCGTGATTCTCAGCTTCATAAAACGCTCAATGCCACATTGCTTCTTTTCTTTGTAAAAGCTTTGTGGGTTTGGTTTGTGACTTGTTCTCACAGTTTGTGTGTGTCTCATGCTCCTCTCTCACACGCCCCTCCATGCAGGCACATCTCCGCCATACTTCAAGGCTTCAGGGTTTGGTGGCGGAAGGAGGAAGGGTCCGAGTACGCCGTGTACCTGACACATGACCTCAGCATGCTGCGCCTCATCGAGACGTTCTGTGAGAGCGCGCCGCAGCTCACCCTCATGATCTACGTCATGCTGAGCACCAACAAGGCCAGGACGGTCCAGTGTGAGTTCCTCTTTACTGGATTTACCTACAAGCAAATGCATGTTTTGAGGTTGAATAAAATACAGCTGCAGGGTTGAGGTTTCCTCCAGAACTCTATCAGGGTCCTGGTAAGTCACGACATGTGTGTGTGGTCATGTTCACTTCCTCTTGGTTGCCCCACTGATAGATCAACTTCTGTTTTTGCAGTTGTGAGCATCGCTGCATCCACCACCTCCATCGCCTGGATGGTGGTGGACTACCACCGCTCCCTGCGCTCCTTCCTCCCGGACAAAGCCAAGCAGGGCTGGGGTTCCTCCCTGATCTACTTCCTGTGGAACCTGCTGCTCATCGCCCCCCGTGTGGCGGCGCTCGCTCTGTTCGCCTCGGTGCTGCCCGGGTACATCGGCGTCCACTTCCTCATCCTGTGGCTTGTGTTTGTGTTGTGGGTGTGGCGGCAGAGGACGTACTTCATGGACAGCGTGGCTGGCGAGTGGCTCTACCGGGCCACCGTGGGACTCATCTGGTACTTCAGCTGGTTCAATGTGGCCGACGGTCGGACCCGGGGCCGGAGCCTCGTCTACCATTCCTTCATCACCACGGACGCTGGAATCCTGCTGGTGACCTGGTGGTGCTACAGAGACCCGGTCCAGACGGAGTCCTACGCCCTGCCTCTGATCATCACTCTACCTCTCATCTACCTCCTGGGACTGCTCTTCAAAACCCTCTACTACTGCTGCTTCCACCCCAAACTGTGGAGGCCCCCGATGAGGGACCCCGGGCTGCCCGCGGATCTGCCTGATGCCGAAGTGTCCTTCAGAGACATCTCCATCCAGGACGGCGCGCTGTCCTCCCAGCTGCTCAACAAACGCATGGCCTGCCACGCTTCTCATTTTTACTCGGAGCAGAAAGACGTTGGACAGACGGACAAAACCAGTAAAGCAGAATCCCCATGTCTGTGATGTCTGTGATGTCTCAGCCAATCGTATTCAGCCGATAAACGTAACCTTGTGTGGAAGTGATGGAGTTCTGTCCGTCTCCATCGACTGTTTCCTGTGCTCAGTGTTAACCACAGACTGTTTATCATGAAGAAGGAAAGAAATGAAGCCTAAAGATCCTGGACACGAACACTGCCACCGGATTTCAACCAACACACAAGCTCAGAAACAATACTTGAAACAAAATCCTATTCACAGTATTCACGGTACATGTGCTTTTACGATATCATATTCCAATAGAGCAAATAACCAACATATTCAGGTACGACTTAATACAAGAAGAAATATTAAAGGAATAAGATAAAACAAAATCCTGTTTTCATCACACAGAATACACAGCAATACATCTCCACTCTACTTGAAGCTGCTGTAATATGATAAGCTAGGTTTTAGAGTCCCTTTTTTACAGGTGAATGTATTTGAATGTCCTGATACATGAAGTCAACTTGTACATGTGGAAGTTGTTTCACTTATTGCCAAAGGTTTGTTGTGGTTGCGTCAACATCTTGTTTTTCCACAATGCAAACATTCTAATTTCTCAACATGTTACCAACCTCTGATCCCTGTTACTTTTGGAATTTGTTTTAAAACTTTAAAGTTTATACTATTCAGGGGTTTCACAAGACAACGGATGTGCGTTGTGAATGTGTGTCTGTGTTGTACTGTTGGGTTGTGTTACAGCTGCTACCACTACAACCTCTCTGAAGGACCTTGAATGTAGATCCGACTCATAAGCTCTACTTATGAGTCATTCTCTTGTTTAATTGTCGCAGAACTTCCCTATAACTTCAGTTCAAACTCATCAAAACAAACTTTTCCCTCAGTTTATGAGTAATAAGGTATTAAACAGTTATTGTAGATGAAGCATGTTCACTTTAAATCTCTTTAAAAGTCTGTTCAAGTTGCCGTTTGTGTTATTTTTACATGTCAAACCTGTTTTAGTTGATTCATTTCACAAAAATGTTCATACTTAATGTTCCAAGACAAGATTTGTGCTCCAGCCTCTGCTGCGTGGATGTGTTTCTCATTTGCCACGTGCAACTATTAAAAACAAATACCTGTATGAACAGTTTCAATTTGTGTGTTTGCACTTGTTCCTTTTCCCAGAAGTGACACAACCTGAATAGGAAACAGCTGCTCAACAGTTTGTCTTTAAGTTGTGCTGTGAGCTCCAGAGGGTTGTCCTGTGGGAGTGGTCACACGTTGTAGGTTCAACTCTGAACCTTGCTCCATTCCTACTTTCAGTTGTCTTTTTCTCCAACAAGTGTCAACAGGGCTCCGGCATGGAGCAGCCCTCAGATCAGCCGGTAAACGACTCCCAGGCTGTGTTTAAGTATCGCCCTGTGGACTTCCTCTTCACTCTCCTGGGTCTGGTGTTCCTGGTGGCCGACATTGTCCTGGATTTCTATGCAGTTGTGAGTTTTTACCAGGAAGGGGAGTACGTGAGCCTCGGCGTCCTGCTGCTGTTCCTGCTCGGCTCCTCGGTGCTGGGGCAGCTCTACAGCTGGCTCTGGTACAGCTATGAGGACTTTCGCAGGGACACCAAGGTGGAGCGCTGCCTGAGACTGTGGCAGCTGCACCTCCTTCATGTGCTGCAGCTGGGAATCTACTTCAGGTAGGTGGCCTTATAATCTGGCCCATCTCCTGTATGTTGTATAGTATTTAGAGCTGTAAATGAAGCAGTTTGACATTACATTGCATCACCTGTATAATACCAGGCAGTTTCGTTTTCAGATATTCATCTGTGTACTCCACCCTCGGATAGTCCCTCCAGCTCGTATGTGAAAATGTCTTTGTATTCATGGAGGAATATAATGAAGTTAATCGAGGCATCTTCTCATACTTGATTTGATCACATGAATATTCCTATTATGTAAACTGGCTTTTGTAGAAGCCAGAATTCACGGCTTTTCATTCCCAGATGAAACTTTCATAAAGAACTGAAACTAAGAATTACTCCCTAGTGACACCAAAGATGCCAAATATTCACTGGTACCAGCTTCTCCTACATAGATTTCCCAGTTCCCCAATTTTCAAAGAAACTCAATATATATTTGATTTGTTTTCTTACAGCTTGTCTGATGTGTTTTTAGGATTGGTACTGATATTAGGGAGTAAAAGTGTCTGATACAGATATATTTGGCATTATATGTTTGGCATTAATTACTAAGATGTCAGTAACCAACCCTCAGCTCTATAACGAATAACTATAAATTAAAACAAAAAATTAATACAACCACATGAATAAAACTTGAACCTGAAAGTCAACCTTGACAAGACTGAACTGGTTTTCCTCCCAGGGAAATGCTCTCCCAGTTTGAATCAACCTGTAATTCCTGATTCTTGCTGGTCTCATAGTTCAATTCACTTATTGTAAGTAGCTTTAGATGAAAGCCTCAGCTAAATGTAACCTGAACTAAGAAAGCTTACTCTGAATTATTTGTTCTATGCAATAAAATTAGAGCTACATGCGACCACACTTTGATACAAAAATATGTAAAGGACCCACAAAGTGTCCGACTACACAAAGGAGGATGGACATTTTGGAATGAAACCATTGATGGGACCTTTTGGGCCCCTGGATCTACAGTTAACTTGCTTAGTAATATCATTTATTATGGGATTAACTCATTCTCTCTCTTCTCAGGCATGCTGGCGTCGTGGAGGTTTCTGTCCAGAACTTCCTCACAAAGTCCCGCCGGCCTGAGGATGTGGCCGTGTTCCTGACCCACGACCTCAGCATGCTGCGGCTGTTTGAGACGTTCTCGGAGAGCAGCCCTCAGCTCGTGCTCATGCTCACCATCATCCTGCAGCGGGGTCAGCTGGACCCTGTGACCGGTGATGTTCTTACTTAATTCCAGTGCTGAAGTTTGTCTGCCTTCCTTAGAGCTCTAGAACCTGAGGAGTTCACCACTTAAACCCACTGATGTGAAAACATAGATTTAATATAAACGTGTTTTCTTGCTTCAGTCCAACCTGGACCTCGGTGCTTCCGTCTCCCTGACATTCGGCCTCTTGACCTCTGACCTCTTCTCCTCCTCAGTGCTGAAGGCCCTCGGCTCGGCCGCAGCCATCGCCATCAGTGTGACCATGTACCACCGCTCCCTGCGCTCCTTCCTGCCCGACAAGATGGACCAGGGGCTGGTCTCCTCGGTGGTCTACTTCATCTGGAACCTGCTCTTCATCGCGTCTCGGGTCGTGGCCCTCGCCCTCTTCGCCTCCGTGCTGCCCTGCTTCATCTTCAGCCACTTCGTTTGCTCCTGGCTGCTTTTGTTCTTCTTCGCCTGGAGATCCAAGACCAGCTTCATGGACAGCCCCGGTGCAGAGTGGCTTTACCAAGCCACTGTGGGCCTCATTTGGTATTTCAACTGGTTTAATGTGGCGGAGGGGAGCACCAGGACCAGGCTGCTGTTCTACCATGGGTACAAACTGGTGGATATATCCCTCCTCTGCGGCCTGTGGTGCTGGAAGATAACCACAGAACCATCTCACAGTGGAATAACCCTCTTTAATGCTGTAATCACTGCTGTCAGTGTCGTGTCTGTTTACGTCCTTGGCCTCTTATTTAAAATAATATATTACAAGCACTACCACCCAAACCTCAAAAGAGAGCAGATGACAGGTGGCTCTGTTGGGATGACCCAAAATGGAGATAACGCCCCTGTAGATAAATCACCTTCTGGTGACGAGGTGGACTTAATGCTGATGGACGCAGGCTCAGGTGGTCAGACCCGCCTTGTTAGTTACTCTTATGAGTCATCAGATACAGTCGTTGCATTTCGCTGCGGGCCCAGCTCACCACCACCGCCGGCCAGTGTCGGCCGCTGCAATAACAGAATGAGGAAGATGGCCGATAACTTCTACTGCTGACCAGCCGTCACTTGACATCCACACATCAGGGAGTGAGGTTGGAAAGAGACGTGAGTCATGCAGGCGTCTGTCATCACGCCACTGGGTTCATGGGACTTTGACCTGATCAGTAACCACACATTCAAACTCATGAGGCGCTACTGAGGTTCCAGGTGGAGACGGCTTCTTCCTCACAGGCCCTTTGTGGTGAGACAGTCCAATGACGGTCTGTTACTGGTGCTCCTTTGTGTTGACCGGTATCATTATCAATATTATTATTATTATTATTATTATTAATAAAACAATAGTTGTTCACATTATGTGGGAACAGTTATTGGCTGCTGTAATTATTCCTCTTGCTCATCTGCTCTGGATTTGAACAGATCTTATTCTAAATGATTAATTTGAAGGGTCTGTAAGAAAATTAATCTGTCACTTTTTAGAAAAGCAACGTCCTCCCGGGGTTTAATCACTGTTTCATTGGACCCTTAGTTTCACTTTTCGAAAAATAAAGTGTAAGATAATAGAATGTCCGTCAGTAGAGGCCCAACAGTCTCCTTCTGTTAAATTTAATTCACCTTGATCCAGATTTTTATTTGAATCTGAATCAAATTTCACACATCTGCTTTTTTCCCCAATCAAAATCCCGGATTTATTTCCCAGGAAATCTCACTAAATACTCCAGATAATATCTCTAAATGTTTCTTGACTCGCGTTTCATCTCGCCTCAAGTTTCCTTTTAATCTGTTCACATGTATTTTGCGTGACCGAGCTGACAAACAAGAATGTGGACGCGTGAGATCTAAACCTCAGTGCTCGGACGTAAAACATTTTTGAATGCGGAAGTTTAAAAAATGGACAGAAAGAGCAACGGCTGCATTTCTTTCAAGTGACTGAATATTTGATCACAGAGAAAATAATGGAACTGCGTCAAAAATTCTCATTTGAACTAGAAGGAATAATAAAGACAAACTTGAGTCTGAAACTTTAAAATTTATTTACATCGTATTGAGAGTCTCAGGTTCAGGCAAAACCTTACAGGACCGTGTCGAGGAACTGAGGGGAGATAGTGATTACTGTAATTAAATTAGCATGAGTAATAATGACAGGGTTCAGTTTACAGGATCATATTCAGGCTCTGTACTCGCAGCCTCACAGGTCCGGGAAAATGAGATGAAATACTTAAAAAAAAAAGGATAGAAAAATAAACAAGACAGTATTTTAAAAATCAACAACAGTATTTGGCATTAAAAAGAAAAAGAGGACACGTCTAAGAATACAGACCTTTAAATGTTGCATGGTCGCATGCAAATAAAGTAAAGAGAAAACGCAGAGATTGCATATGGTCTCGTGTTTTTCTCAGATGTGTGTCAGGGGCTAATGATCTCATTTCTCCTTAGGACACCGAGCGATCGTAAAAAAGCACGGCCTCTTCAAAACGTGCCTTTCTCTTTCGTAATCTGACCTGCGTTAAAAAAAAAGGAAACCGCGTGTCCAACAGGTTGTGATTGTCTGAGCCACGCAGGGTTTTCAACAGCAGCTAAATAAAACCTTTTCAAAAGGAGCCATAAAAGCTGATGTTGGGAAATTAGATTTTCACCAGTAAAATGGGCAAAATACTAACAACTGGGAACCATTAGCGGAAAAACACAGAGCAATCAACACCAAACACTCTTTTCCTAGGAGACCTTTTAAATACAGTGCAGACAGGACAGTTCAATCCAAAAGTCTAACTCAATAACAACAACACAAATATGGGATTAAAAGAAAGTAACACTTTGGATAGTACAACAATGCAGTGATATATGTATCCAACACAAAAATCTTACACAATTTCCCTTTGAGATTAATGCGTTCGGATGATGGGTTAAAAGGCACAATATAAATATGAACAGGCACACGGGTAACACAAACGAGTAACACACAAATACACAATCGTAACGGTCGAGCTGCATGTGTGTAGAAATCTTCTTCAGGCTCAGAATTGTTCAGTCGTAATCTCAGAGTCAGGGAAGTTGTCGCCTCCCCCCCCACTCCCCATTTTCAACAAGCAGCAAAAAAAAAAAAAAAAAAAAAAAATCCCTTTTGAAATACAGTTAATGAGCAAAGGAGAAATGTATTGCACAGTCGTCACCGCTGCTCATAAATCAGATTAATTGTTGAAGATTTAGACAAAAATGAGGCGAGAAAAAGTTATTAATTGACAATGAAGAAGTTTTAAAGAACTGTTAAAAACAAACGACAGGTAAATAACACACAACCTGAAACAGAAGCCAAGAAAACGCCTTTGTAAACAAAAATTACTTTTTGGTAAAAAAAATGACCGTCGATTTCATCAACAATGCATTTGTGCTTTCGTAGACACAAAAAATAGAAGAATATTGAAATGAGATTTAACAACAAGCCAATAACACATCGGTTGAGCTGCTTTATATCATTTAGGACAGCCATGATTTTAAATACACTTCCATCGCAACACCTTTTTAAAACCAAGACACCAGACAGGAAACGAAAAATGTCGTCGTCCAGTGAAAACCAAGCGATCGTTATCAGCTTCGTGTTAAAGAAAGTTTCAGGCAAAAGACGACTTTTTAAAACTTGTAGCTTAAGAAAGAAGAGACGGCTCTCTCAGCCAGCAGAGGGAAACAAATCAAATTCTGAGAAACGAGCGGCGCGTCTCACATCTACCACATTATCGAGTTCTAATACACGGATAATATGTTCACACAGGGAAAATGAAGTATACTCAATACACCTAGATGATTTCTGAGAGTTCTGTTGATGGCTGCACTTGAGAGACGATTTAAATACTCTGAGGATTGTGGTGAAAAGTGTTAGTTCATCCAGAAACCGGTGATTCTCAGCACACGCCTGCTGACCACAGATCACACACTCACACCACGAGGAGCTCAGCTGACTGACGGGTGGTTTGACCGGGGGGGCAGCAGACTCGTACCTTGTGTTAAAAATCCGACTCAAATACAAACATTATAATTTGATTCTCGATGATGGTCAGAAACTAGAAAGTCAGTGATTTGCAAAGTGAAGCCTTCAAGTCTTTGAACGAGTGCAAAACAACCCGATGTTTGCTTTGATATTATTCTTTCAAATAATACAGGGTCTAAATATAAAGCTACAACTACTCCACAAGAGAAGGACATTTAAGAAGAAGGGCCCTTTGGTTGTCAATATCCAGAAGGAAAAAGAAATATACAAAATGAACAGGAAAGCGTTTACTGCAGGAGATTTTTCATATTGAACAAAGAAAAAGAGGCCAAAGACCGAGAAGGAGGAGAAAGTTAAAATCTGTCTTCCCTTCTGTTTCCAAATCAGTGCCAGTCTCAGCCATGGTGAGGTTAGCTGCCGAAAGGGGGGGGTGCCGGACGTGAGGAACCTCAATTCAGCTGACGGCTGTGTCCAGTCTGTCACTCACAATCAGCTCCGAACCAAACGTCCGTCTCAGTACATTTACCGTCACACACCGCGTCGTCCTTTAGAGCAGATTCTAAAAAGCGAGTGTGTGTTGTTGGGGTTCTGAAGGATTTTTTCACGCAGTGCATCTCCATGAGCCAACAGGACGACGACCACGTTTTCCCTTTTAGTGTGAACGACATTCAGTGCAGCCGCTCCTCTACAGGAAGTCCAGCTCCAGCGCTTGGTGCAGGGACACGAGGTCGCCGTGGGTGGAGATCCTCCAGAAAGGCATGTTGTGCTACAGGGAGACAGAGGACACCAAGGTTTAGCCTCTGGTGGTAGCAGTGATGGGCTGGACAACTTTTAAACAAACAAACAAATCTAGAGTTTCAAGGACAACTTGTATTTAAACGTAGAAAGTATTTCCAGAGGGTAAAGAGACATGTAAAGTAGAATCCACCTGTTTCGCTGCAAACTCTTCGTCTCGACCGTCTCCGATCACCACGTAAGTTACTTTCTTCCCGAAGCGAGAAATGATTCTCTCAAAGCAACTTTCTTTTCCTGCAAGGAGAGAAAAAGAAACAGCTTTTCTGTTATTGAATGACTTTAGCATAAATAGAATGCAGATTTTGGGCTCTGTATTGGGATCTGAACCTATTTTGGTTGCACTGTAGATGTTCTCGATGGGGAAGACGTCTCCCAGTCCGTAGAGCAGGACCTTGGCCAGTGCAGGGACGAGCTGAGTGGTGGTGACCAACACGTTCATGCACTTCCCCCTGGGAGAGGGAATCAGACGTCAATTTCATTTATTGAATTAAAGTTCACCGTTCTGTGGTTAAGCTTATCGCCAGGAGTAAAATTAAGATTCTGGGTAATCCATGTTTTCCCCTGTTACAAAGGACAGGTACTTTTTAAATTGTTTAATCATTTACATAGATAAATAAAACCAAAACCGAACTGCTTTACAAAACTTAGCAGAGGCTCGAAGCCAACTCGGTGGTTGTGTCACAGTGGCTGTCTCACTCAGGCCTCAGGCTAAATATTCATCAAACACAGAGTAGTGTGTAAACAGTGAAAAGAGCCAGTGTCAGCCATTCAGGAGAAAAACAGAACCTGCTGCTTCACAGTTTAATAAGTAAAGAGCAACACTGATAGTGATGTATCTGACCTGGACTGGACGAGCAGCAGAGACTTCAGCGCCGTGCTGAGCCAAGCGTCCGTCACGTTCTCGATCTCAGACTGAAGTCGTCCGAGCAGCTCCCTCTTCATCGGACTCAACAGACCTGGAAACAGTAAATATATCAGGGAGAGTAACCACACGTGCAGACACACAAACTGCAGATTTATGACTTAAGCTAATAAAACTCTGGGGTTTATTTTTCTGGCCTACGTCTCCTTTTAAATCTCCAGGGTCTGGTTTTACAAAACAGGTTAAAGAAACTTGATTGGCTCCAAACTTGAACTCTGACTCTTCAGAGTTTGTCTGTAAACATCAACTTTAAGTCTCTGTTTCAGGTGGGGTTCTTTTTAAAGTTATTCCTTTATATGCAAACCCACCTCCAACACTTCCTTTGTAGCTGTTGTAGATCTCTTTTAGCCGGCGGTATCGGAAGGCCAGTTTACGCATCCACTCCACTCCTCCCTGCACTCCGGTTGTGGTTCCTGTTGCTCCTCCACCACTGGGACCATTAAAGCCATCGGCCAAGAAGTTGTAGTTACTGAAAAGCAGATTAAAAAAATAACTTGTTGGTTACGTTGACAGAGAAAAGAATGTAATACGGTTTAAGTTTGAAGAACAGTGTGCAACACACCTCAGGTCCTGGCCATTGTCATCAGAAGCCACGTCCTCAACATGGACTTGATCACATTCCTGAAGGACATCAAAGGAAATAATCATGAATTATTATGATATAACACCAGACATGCAACTGCGAGACTTCAAAGGTAAATATATAAACAGGAAATGGGCTGAAACTACAGTGTACAAATAGTAATGTTAATATAGAAAACAGGACAGTTTATAATAACAGCCTCTTATTTCTCTTCTCACTGTACCTCCAGGTCATTGAAGAAAAGGTGAGTGTCGGCCAGCTCGAAGATCAGCTCCTCCATCTGCAGACCCAAGTTCAACACCGTCGCTGGGTCCTGGACAAACACAATCAAATGAACAACACGAGTTCAGAAGGTAAACTGTGTCACACTGTGTTGTTTTTTCCTTTTACAGAAACAAACCTTGCCAAACTTCTGTGCGTAGGAGCCAGTGAGCAGTGAGTGGAATATGATGATGGTCTCATCCAGATCCCACAGAAAGATACGCTACAAACAGAAGTGAAAACATATTTCAATTGTTTGCATTAAAAAAAGAAACACTATACCGCTATAGTTCAGTTAGTGGCCAACCAGTGAGCTGCGTGGTTACCTCCAGGTCGCTGTCCGCCGGTGGGGAGTTCTCAGACTTCTTCCCTTTTCCTTTAGCTTTCCCAACAGAGTTCCTGCGGCCGCCCTCGTCCTGCTCCCTGGCATCAGCAGGGAGCGCCACGCTAATGGGAAGAGCTGCTCCTACTGGGAGGTTCTCTGGTGGAGAGGCATCTTAGTATAAGATATCAGAACAAATGCTGATGAACAAGTGGTGATAAACTATTCAAATAAATACATATTCAGGAGTTAGTGTAGCAGCTATCACAATGGACACAAGACAATAATCTAACGCTGAATATGAATCATGCAAAGCGATGAACTCACCTCTGGGAGGAAGTCCGGCTGAGGCGGCCTCCTCTGACTTCACAGCCGAATATCCGGCCACACCCGCCCCCTGCTCGTCGCTGCTGGCCAGCCCGGCCGGGACGTAACTGGGAGGCAGAGTGTAGTACTGGGAGAACTGACTGGGACCCAGAGAGTTGTAGCTGCTGAACTCCTGCAAGAATATAAGAAAAGAAAAAAGGGAAGATTGTGATTCTCTCTATCTTCTACTTCACTAGATATATTCATCATAACAGCAATGAAAAGAGATGGAATTGAAAGAATGTTTCTCAAGGGCGGAGTAACATAGGAATGACTTCCTGCAGATTCTTATTTACTTAAAGACTTAGATATGGAACTCGGCTTGTGCTGTTCAGTAAACACTGCATGTTGACTTTGTTCTATTCAATGCGCTATTGTGCATGGCTGCTAATCTATATAGGAAATGCATCTTTCAGGATTTATGATGTCAAAACAAAGGGTTTTAGCTTTTTGATTTCTCCCAGTAACCCTAGCATAGCTCCTACCTGTTGGGTCGCTGTGGTGGGGGCCGTGGTGGTGGCTGTAGCTGAGGGGATGTTGGAGTACACACTGGATGTTGTAAAACTGGAGCCTGGAGACAAAAGGGAACTCATGTAGAACCGTGCCAGCAGGGGAACAACTCATTTCTATACAGTGATTGAAGTGACCAACAAAGACAGAGGAGAAACAGAACTGTGCTGCTGCGAGGACAAACTTCTTTATGTTCGAGTGCTTCTCGTATTTGCAGGGAGTGTGACAGCGTTATCTCGTGAGGCAGAGTGAGGTTGCAGCTTGCCTTGGCTGGGGTATGAGTAGTGCAGCTGGCCTGGCTGGGTTGAGGTATATGTGGTGCTGAAGCTGAGAAACCCAGGCTGGCCACCAGAGGGGGCCTCAGGCAGCCCTGTCTCTGTTTTTATGCCTGGCCACATAGCACCTGAAGATGGAAGAGAGCAATGGAAGCAGAAAATGTAAGATGCAGCGAGAGGAGTGGGCCATTGAAGACCAGGGCAAAGTTAAGAAACCAGTGAGGATGTGTGGGCCTTGTGTGTTTAAGCAGAGATCAAAAGCAAACCGATCCCACAGCACCGAAGCACAGTGAGGCCTTAAAAAGCAAATGAACTAAGGAGTGATTGTGGTTTTAGTGAGCAGAGAGTGTTAAAAAAAAAGGGGCAGTTAGAAATGGGGGGGAACTAACCAAACGGTGGGAGGCCGTAGGTTTGGCCCGTCTGGGGGAAGGCCGAGTACACAGTGGACTGGACCAGAGGAGGAAATCCCATCTGACCGGTGTACGCTGTCACCGCGGGACTGAAACCGAGAGAGGGGAGTTAACATCAAACAAAGCTGCTGCGGTATCTTCTATAAAGTGTCCTGCAGGTTTCAACATGTGACATTCAAGACTTTTTATATTTATGTCAAGTGGGACAGACATGAAGGAATAGTCCCAGACTCATGTTCCTATACCTGAACAAAGGAGGAAGTAGCAGAGTGGTCAACACAACTATAACATCCACAAAACTAAAGCACAACCACAGCACACACAACCTGTTCAGGCTTTTTTATGCTTTTTTAAAAACCCTGTACAACACTGTCTGACTCTTGATGGACAATTTAAAGACATGTTCATTTCCTTTACTGCCTTTGATTCTCCTTTCTTGTCAAGACTTGGCGTCTACATCGCCCACAACACAGTGTAACCACTTCACTCGAGGATTCAGGTGTGTTAGATTAGCGGTAGCCTTCAGCCAGATCTGTATAATGTCACCTTTCAACATGCTTAATGTCTATTCCACATTAAAACGTGATAAGTGATAAGGAGATTTGAATCTGATCAATGCCAGGTACTCACTTGCTTCCTTGATAAACCTGTTGGGTGTATTCAGAAGTGCCAGTTGAATCTGTGGCTGTAAATAAAACCCAAAACAAACAGCGTCAGTTTGACACATGAGTGGTTGTGTTACTTTAATCGCACAGTGTGTTGTTCGGACAGCTCATACCAGAATGTGCGTATGAGTTCATCGTGTTGCCACAGTCCTGAGACGCTGCTCCTCTGTCGATGTCCGACTGCTCCTGGTCGTCTGTAACCGAAGACGGATGTTTAAGTGAAAAGCTTATTTTCCTGGAACACTTGTCGTTTTTTCCCATCCTCTATTTACCTGGATCCAGCGGAGCGGTGGACAGCGCAGAATATGAGTTCTCCTGCTCTGAAGGACCTAAACCAGCAGCTGGACTCCCATCGTCACCAAGACCACTGGAAAAATGCACCAGAGCCCATTATGATTTTATACAATTCCTGCCGCTTCATCTAAAAAGTAAATTAGGATTAGAATCAAAAGAGGAGAAATGGATTTCAAAATAAATGACCAACCTGGAATCTTTCTCCAGTCCACCATCAATGTCAAGCTTGGCTTTCTTTGACTGCACACACAAACACACACACACACACACACAAAAACAAGTTTACAAACACTGTCTCTCTGCTGCTTCAGGGCTTTGATATTGTGTATTGACATGTTTTCTCCTCCATACTGTCATGAGTACATTCACATTGATACTAAATATTAGATTAGTGTAGCTTGAACTCTACTTTCAGCCTCATCAGCAATTTCCTTAAAAAAATTAAGCTTTTTGTCAAAAACTAAACAAACTGAAAGGAAACTGAAAGAAGATTTACACTCTACTTTATAGAGTACATTTGCTCTACAGCATTAAAATTAAATAACTGCACATCATCAAAATACTGGAGGTCTGTTGTGTCATATTTTGATAAACATTCTGTAGTGTGCTGCTAAACTGTATCTAAAACCCTAGAGGCGTATGTAGGTATGACACAAACAATTAAAAAACATCCATCTTAAAATTTGAGGCACAATAATTAAAGCAACGTTCTTTGGTGTGGACTCACCGGCAGCTCCGGCAGCTCCTGCGAGTCGTCCATCTCTGCAGCGGAGCGACCCGACATGTCTGCACGCTCAGCCCTCTACCTACACAGCCTGTCCGGACCCTGCACACGACCACAGGGACACACAACGGCACAGAATGAACAGCCAGGATTTATGCCTTATGTAGTTTTCTGATAGCGTGATGCCCCCCCCCCTCCCCTTTGTCCAATAAGTGCTCATCGATGCACACCCCACCCACTATCGCATGCATGATCAGCAGGTAGATGGCGGCGATGGAGGACATGGGACACCCCCGCTCTAATCTCCAGCACGAGACCGGCAGGTGAGATACATGTCACCCTTACGTTGCTCGATGTCTCCGCCTTGCTTGTGTTTGCGGCGGGATTAAGGAATTGTGCCACCTTACATGTGACCGACCCTAAATTCAATGAAAACATATTCTCCAGAAGCATTAAGTGCTCAGGTGCAAGCTGTCGAATCAATAGAAGTCCCCGGGGGATAAGATCTAACCTCGTTCTGTCCACTGCTCGCTCAACTGGCCTTTCCCCTCGGCCGGGGAGAGACGGCACGTTTATCTGACTGACATAACGCAGACACAGAAAGAGAAAATAGGTCAGACGGCGAATTCTAAATCCTACGAATGTGTCTGGCGGTTGTTGGCGGCGCACGTTGGGTATCGAAGGTGCGTTCCTGAAATTGGCTGTACCGTCGAAGCATACGTCAAAAAACTTTTAAAACGTGATAAAGTAAATATCTACACATGCTCAGAGGCTCTGACCCCGAAGCAGCTTCACTTATGTGAACGAAAGCCCAAGTGATGTGATGGTCAGCTGATATCAGTCTATCACAGGTACATCGCTATCAGCACATGCCATCCAGGGATGGGAATCATTAGGTTACCAACACTGTGCATCAATATGGTACTTTAAAGAGAAACATTATTGGCATTATCTTTGTTTCTTTATTATAAAAAGGTAAAAAAGAAATGAAGTGAATCAATGCAAAGCTTTTTTCCCTCATATTTACTGTATGAAAATGAACGTTCTAGAGCAGCCAAAGAGCGTTGATTTAAAATAATCACCACTATAAACTTATTTGACTGATAAGTAGTAAATTAAACAATTTGTAAAGCAAAAAAAAGGCATCTTTTCAACAAACTACTATTTCAAATATTTACATTTACTTTCATACTTCGTTTGCAGCTGCCAAATCAATACTTCCAACTCTGGCGGTTGTTGGCGGCGCACGTTGGGTATCGAAGGTGCACTCCTGAAATTGGCTGGACCGTCGAAGCATACGTCAAAAAACTTTTAAAACGTGATAAAGTAAATATCTACACATGCTCAGAGGCTCTGACCCCGAAGCAGCTTCACTTATGTGAACGAGAGCCCAAGTGATGTGATGGTCAGCTGATATCAGTCTATCACAGGTACATCGCTATCAGCACATGCCATCCAGGGATGGGAATCATTAGGTTACCAACACTGTGCATCAATATGGTACTTTAAAGAGAAACATTATTGGCATTATCTTTGTTTTTTATTATAAAAAGGTAAAAAAGAAATGAAGTGAATCAATGCAAAGCTTTTTTCCCTCATATTTACTGTATGAAAATGAACGTTCTAGAGCAGCCAAAGAGCGTTGATTTAAAATAATCACCACTATAAACTAATTTGACTGATAAGTAGTAAATTAAACAATTTGTAAAGCAAAAAAAAGGCATCTTTTCAACAAACTACTATTTCAAATATTTACATTTACTTTCATACTTCGTTTGCAGCTGCCAAATCAATACTTCCAACTCTGTTCTGAGGGATTTGAAACTAAAACTCTGAGTTTCAGACCATTTTATACTGAAATTTGCAAAACAAACTAAATCTGCTGGCTAATAGAACCTTCTAATCATCAACCCATGCCTGTGTGATTCAGTTAACTGTGTGTGGGTGTGTGTGTGTCTGGGGGGGGGGGGGGGGGCTGCAGCCTGGGACCATGCGTAACATACCTAGGGCACGTTATCTGCAACACGAGCTTTCCCTGAATGATTTAACACGATCGCTTGTGATTACGTCCTCGCACGTGAACATTTACATCTCCACTCCCCACTTTTCTGACAGCAAAGAAACCATTAAAGGGTTCATCCCACTAGCTGCTACCACCAGTAACCAAGCCAGTGTCACCTGAGGAGCATCCTCGCCCTGATACAGGAACCTTTGCCTCAAAGGTTTTGTGTCTTTTACCGAAAGGGAGGAGCATCAGGGCCAGAGGAGAAACCCCAGACCAGGGACACATCGGTTAATCTGAGGCCACGGATAATACGAGTTTAAAGATGGAAATGATTTGGAATAAATCCTAATTTATTTGACAAACAGGTCGTGGAATTATCCCAAAGGTTACTCTGTGAAGAACCACGTCATTAAGACATACTACGGGAGAATGTATAAGAAATACTCACAATTAATATGCTAGAACGCAACGATTACTGCAAATTATATTAGCGTTTTAGTTTATTTAGTTACACATATCGGTTAAAGCTTCTCCAAGTCACGAGATATAATTAATATTTTCACAATTTATAATCTTATTAGATATACAGATATATGAGAGCAGTTATTGATGTATACTTTATTTGCTGTAGCCCTAATATTATCATTGTTGTAAATATATCCATTATTTTTACTTTATTACAAACTATTTGTTGAATTCTTTACATTCAAACATTTAGTTGACCCGATGCATGCTTACCAATTTGTCAATTAAATGTTTAAATCACTAAAGTTTCTACAAGGTCCCGATTTTGTTTGTCTTGTTTGTTTTGACTACTGATCAACAGTCTCAAAATCTCTGTTATCAGGTTTAAGAAAAACAAAATAAACATCAAATCTCCACATTGGAGAAGTTAATACAGCGAATATTCAGCATATCTGCTTTGATTAAGAAAGTGACTAGAAAGACTGTTCGATTATCAGTTTAATCAGTTCTCTGTCGATCATCTAATCGATTAATTGACTGATCCCCGCAGCTTTCAACACAGACACATGAATCTAATTTCCCTTTATTGTGGTAAACATTGTAAACTTTGCCTGGATAGTGATTAATGATCATAACAACACTCTCGTCTTTTCCCGACACTCATGTCTTCATCGGCATGTCTTCCAGCAAATAGCCGAGCCGAGGACAGCTCGCTGTGAAGGTGAAGTCTGACACCGGACTAATCTCTGGGAGCAGCAGATTCCTCCGGGTTTGACTTGAACTCAAAACAACACAACGCGTTAAACGAGGACAACACATGTTTACTGATGTGTTACTAAAAACTAGCAAACCTCACAGAATGTTGTACCCCGGCATTTAGACGCCACCGGGCGAGCTTTGCAGTAGCAGTGTTAGCATCCAAATGCTAACTGTGTTACTACGAGTTATAGCTACGGTATAAATGGAAAATACTCCGTTAGCTTGAGATTACTCAACGTACACGTTAGTATCGCTACGATGGCGAAGGAGTAGCCGCCGGGACTTAGTTCGGCCCGGCCATGAAAGTTTCCCGCTCCAGGGATTAGCCGGGACCTGCAGCCATTGGAGTGGGGCTCAGAAATGGCAGCGTGTGCGCGCAGCGGCTAACGGTGGAGCTAACAGGGAAGCTAACAGTGAATCCCCCCCGCACCGACACACAACACGGACGCGCGTCAGTCTCACCATCGATGGAGCGAAGGACGAGCGTCTTTAAATCCGCGTCTTCATGTAAATCCACAGACTCAAGCTTTGTCTGTTGTTAGGGAGCACTATCTGGCAGGAAGCTGTGGTGCGCGGGGGGGTCCACTGCGCATGCGCGATGTGTCTCCGCTTTGGTGCGACAGGTGAGAGGAACTTATGTTATTTATTTAAACTCGTGAACTATGAGGTTAAATGTCCATAAATACACGTCGATGTAAAATAATAATTAAATAAATGTGTCAACAGAACTTTACAGTCATAGTCAGCTAGCTGAGGGTTTAGTTTAAACCGGCTAACGACTAAATTCAAGCTAACGTTTAACTTTGGATGATATTAAAATCTTATTTACTGTCGGGATATTGTAGAAAATATCATTGATTCACTAATGTTTATTAAGACATTGTTAAAATAACATAAGCTAACGTCCCTTATCGTATAGACTGTGGAAGATGTTCAGATATTTATAAGATGTTTTGATTAAAAGGCTAAAAAGCAAAAGAATGAAAGAAAAACTGTAAATATTTCACACCTGGGAATCTGGCAGTAGTACAGTAGTACATTAATGATAGATATTACTTTGTATATCTATCATTTAACTATCAAAATAGTTGTCATTAATTAGTTATAGATCAAAACTGTCTCATTTATTGATTCATTTAAATGATTCCAGTTGCCAGTTGCTTAAATTGGCTCATGTCTTTATTAAATGTGTTAATAAACCTAATAACCCTAAAAATGATATATGAAGATAGTGTAATACTATAATAGTGTAAATAATTCTTACTTGCAGTCCTACTGTATCATATACATTATTATGTAGAAGAAGTTGTAGGTCAGTTTAAAGGTTGTGTGATTGCATTGCAAAAAAAACGGTGAACTTTCCAACTCCTTAAAGATTTTATTTGCCATTTCTGACAGATTACAGTTCAGTATTTCAGTTGATCATGTAAATCAAACTCTTTTACACAGTAGCAGTGGCATGAAAATAAATTACACATTAAAAATACAAAACAAAAAAAGGAACGCTTCCAAATATGGAAGATAAGTTTTCTAGAGCTGTGTGTTGCCTTATTATTGTTTTATTATTAATCTTCAGCAGGCCTGGAAATGCATCTTCTGTATGTAAAAACCTTTAAATTGGTCAAAACAAAGTCATCATGAACAGTTGGAAGAAGAAGATCCTCTATTAATAATTTAATAAATGTCAGAACATAAATTACAAATCACACTTTTGCTTTTAAGAGATCAAATCATTATTATTCTTTTACGCGTTAACAAGATTTTATTGCACTTTCCAAGATCATGTTATGGAGTCGGTCGTTGTCTGAGAGCCAGCGCCTGCTCGGGTAAAAATAATCAAGCACTTTAAAAAAGAAATACAGATTACTTTCTATCAAAGGGACCGAGAGGTTCAGGGTAAAGAGATATGTGCATACAGTATACATGGATCAGGCCGCCTTGGACAGGCACAAGACATTCACACTTCTTCTCTACACGATGCATAAATACAAAAAAAACATTTGTAATCGTAGATTTCTTATATTTTCTGGAGTGTTTGCAAACAAACAGCAATCACTTGAATCAGTAACTTCAAATACGATTGATATACAGTGTGTGCTATCATTGATGTGGGCCTGTTATTGCTGGTTGAACATATGAATCAATGAGATTATGGGTGTGAACAGTAGATATGGATTAACACAGTCACTAGTTGTGGATGAGTGAGTGGAAAAAAAACTGCCTACAGGAAATAGGATTTAATTTAATCATTTGTTTTATATATGTATTTATACTAGGAAACATTTATAATTAAATTACAATATACGATTTTATTAAAAGTAGAGAGTGAATGTTTGTGGTTATTCAAAACATGGAAAACCATTTTGGTTTTGTAATAAAATATAAGTAACTTTTTCTTCTACACAGTACAGTTAAACTTTGATCTTCGGTTTTATGAGGACAAGCAGGTCAAAAGGAAGTGTCGTCAAATGATGAAGTATATCCTAGTTTACAGTTTGGTCCAACTATCATTACTTATGTGCAATATTGAAATGCCACAATTCCTCTGTAGAGAGATGAAACTCAAAGTGGAGAGATATGCAGCTGAAGTTTGCTGAAGCTTTTTAAGCAGAAGGTTTCACTTTTCCCGACCCTTGTTTCCTCAAGTGCAATAGAGCATTCACATGAAAAAATATCAATGCATTATGAAATTAAAAGACGTTATTTCGACATGTAATGTAATGAAGGCATCACCCTGATACGGCCATCGCCCCCGGGCGAACAGAGTCCAAACCAATGAAATGGTTGTGTGGGTTTTGATAAAGCTGGCTCTTCCTGGCCAAAGCCTCCGCTACCACTGCCGCCATCATCCAGACTGCCTTGTGAACCTCAGGCACTTCTCCTCACTTCACCTCACCAGTATCTGTGAGGTCCAGAACCACGAGAGCGAGATGTTTCACGACCTCAGTGTGCATCCATTCTTGGCACACATGTATTGTGGATGTGGGTGCTTGAGGCAGAGGAGATGGGCTGGTGGTGTAAAAACATGAGTCCCCATCAGAAGTCCTGCACAAGACCCCTCATGTCCTGCCCCTCGTGGTTCACGATCAGTTAAATCCATTTATCAGGCCCTAGTTGCAGCGTCCCCTCTGTCAGTGTGTGGCCCTGCTGCCAATGTCAGGCTCTCAATCCAGAGTCCTGTGTCTCTTCCACTCTTCTTGACAGGTGTGCAGAGGTTTAGCCGTTCACATGAAGGAGAGGTCCGCTGGAGGCCCGTAGGAGAAACCCGGGAAGGCTCCGGCTGCTTCCCTGATGCTGCTCGTCACAGCCAGGGTGTCGTTGCACAGGGAGGAGGACACGGGCATGTGGGTGAACTCTGGGTCAAAGTGTCGCAGGTCTGTGGGACCAGACTGTGAAACAAACCAGGAGATGATCATTGTTAAGCACTTTATCGCTGTATTGTAGCTGATTCATCGTTTATCAGGAAAACATCTGATTCCAGCCACTTAAACATGAAGATTAACTGCTCCTCAGAGGGGTTTGCTTTATGATTGTGGAGCAGATTACTATGAAATTGAACGTACCACTGAGGGGATAAAAGGAGGGATGATCTTCTTGGCCATCAGGTCGTCCCAGTTGATTGGAGAAAAGAAGGAATGGAACTTGAGCTCAAGCTGGAGGGAAAGAGAAATTCCGGATGAGCAGACTGATAGAAAACAAGCTTCACGGATCTCTTACTTATGACTCAGCTTTGTGCACTCACAAAATCATCCTTGACTCCCAGCCTCTTGGTGCAGTCCTTCTGCAGGAGCCCCTCAAGCAGTTCCCGGCCTGCGTTGGACACGTTGGGCTTGAGCACAGGCGCCTTGTGCAGGATGTTGTTGTACATCTCCGCCGTGTTGCGACTGTAGAATGGAGGCTGCAGCGCAAAACGCAATGACAGCGAATTGAGTTTATTTGGCATATAAACCAAATGTCTGTGATTTCCATTCAAGGGCAAAATCATTTCACTTACAAGTCCGTAGAGCATCTCGTAGAGCACCGATCCCAGGCACCACCAGTCGACGGTGCGGTCGTACGCCCGCTTCTGGAGAACCTCGGGGGCCAAGTACTGTGAGGAGAGCAGCAGGAAGAGGTCAATGCAAGTCCAGGATTTAAAGAAAGAACTCGGTGACAGTCTAGAGATCAGTTTCGTACCTCTGGCGTCCCGCAGAAGGTCGTCGTGGTACCATTTGCCTCGACGCCTTCCTTGCAGAGACCAAAGTCTGTCAGCACAATGTGGCCCTGCGAGTCCAACAGGATGTTCTCCGGCTTCAGGTCCCTGTGCAGGACAGAGAGGGGAGGATCACTCAAATGCATCTTCCCCATTATTCCAATTTCAACCTATGCGCACATTTGTCCACCAGGGGGTGCTGCAGGATGGTTCATTACCTGTACACTATGTGCAGGGAGTGGAGGTAGCCCAGCGCACTTGCGATTTCAGCCGCGTAAAACCTGGCTCTGGGCTCTAGGAAGACCCTCTCCCTCTGGAGGTGGTAGAACAGCTGGAGAGAGAACAGAACATCTGTCAGAGGGAACTTCAAACACCGGGATCAGCTGACCTCATTCACTTTGTGTGGGTTGCAGCTCACCTCTCCACCGTTGACATAGTCCAGCACAAAGTAGAGTTTGTCATTCGTCTGGAAGGAGTAGTGCAGTCCCACCAGGAAGGGGTGTTTGATGTTCTTCATCAGCACGCTGCGCTCAGCCATGATATGCTTTTGCTAAGAGGAAGAGGAGGAATAAGATATGTTATTATATATATGTATTCATCTCATTAACATAGAACACAAGGGAATTAAATGCCCAAAGATAATGAATCTAAGTGAGGGCTCTTACCTCTTTCTTCTTCATGATGATCTTCTTCTGCAGAACTTTGACGGCGTAGTATTCGCAGGACTCTTTGTGTCGAGCCAGCAGAACCTGGAACAAGACACACATTTGCATCAGTGATTACATTAGCAACCCTGAGAAGATGAGTGGTATACAGGATTCACACAGTACGAGCAGATAAGAGCAGATACCTACAAGAAAGTAAGACAAAGATCTCACCTTGCCGAAGCTGCCTTTACCGATGATTTTGAGGTAGTCAAAATCACAGGGTTTGATCCTAATGTGGAGAAACACAGAGGAAATTAGTGTTTTTACTTTGTGTTTCTTAACAGAAATCATTGTCAACATTCATGAAGATTAGGAGCTCTCATCAGGCTACTTACTGAGTTTCCTCAGCCAGTGAACTTCGGGAATTGAGGCACATCTGGATAAAATAAAAAGAGGGAAAGTATAAATACATGTTTTGGAAATGTTTTGGAAAGAGAATGAGTCACATAGTCCGAGAGAAGTTTCCACTTACAGGATTTTCAAGAAGTTCCTTTTCCATCTCTTCATTTTGATTCTCATCAATCTTCATGAGAGTGTTCACTTCCACACTGAAACACAAACAAAGCATAGTTGTGAGATGAATATCGTCTTTTACATCTGATTCACTTCGGATTGATGCATTTTGAAGATGAATGAACTGGTTCTGGTTTGTGACCGACCGTCTGAAAACCTCCAGACAGGTCGGGTTTAGGAAAAGGCTCATCTGCATGTAACCACCTAACCTGTCTGCAGAAGAGCTTAAGCTACAGACCCACAACAAGCCGGTTAACACAGCTCTGCAGGACACAGCGGTCCAGCTCCGACCGCCTGTCTCTCCTGGAACACATTCTGGGACAGATGCTGCTGCCCAGATTTGTTTCTTTCCAGCAGCCCAGATCCAGATCCTGGAGGACAGGCCCGTGAGTTCAGCACGGTGTGACGGGCCGGGCCGCGTATCATGTCCTAATTGAATTACTGGTTTATCCTCGTCCAGGGGACAGAGAGGATTTGCTGGAGAGGTGATTATCCAGTGGAGCAGTTGTTCACGGGCTCGTCATAAAAGGACTATTCTTACCCTGGCTTCTTGGACCCAGATTACAGTTTTCACAGGATGTCCTTCCAAACTCAAGTGGCTGATTGGATTTGCAAACTGCACACTGACCACGAGAGGCCTAATCATCACAAATGAGTACTCCCCTCCATGATGCTCCATACGTTCCTAATCTGACATTTTTACATAACGTTACAGAGAGTACTTACTGCTGGCAGATATGTGGGGTGGACACCAGCTTCTGGATGAAGTCGTTCAGCCCCATTTTTCTCTCCTTGATGAAAGCTGCAAATGGAGGGAGATAGGAACATGAGCATCACAGACGCTGTATCATTCATCATCACACAGCGGTTTCACAAAGATTTCTGTTTCCCACCAGAGAGGAGGAAATATGCTCTGTGAGCTGTAATCCGCTGTCCCAAATATCCTGCTATAGGCTAGATTTGCGTGTTGTACAGAGACCTCTAATGCTGCAGGCTTACGGGTTATGCAACCACTTGGGTCAGGCGTTCAGATTCCGACAGTGGTGGCCAAGAACCCATCTTCCCACCTGGATTAGTCTCACAACGCAGATCCCCAGTGTGTGTTCATTTTAAAACAGATTTCTTACAAGTCACTTAAAAAGCGATAAACCACAAAATATATCCACAGAATTATCAACACAATTCCAAAGAAGTAAACAAACAAAAGCACGTTGCAATCAGGTTAAATCCCTAAGCAGCGTGTATATAAATAAACAGTATACATTAAATTACGCTCTCTGATGAATGACCCTCTTTATTATAAGGACGCTGTTAATTAAATAGGTCGCTCACCGGCGAGGACGGTTACGATCCCCCTCATCTTGCAGTAAGTTAGATCGCATCCCGCTTCGGTCACGGCCATGACGATGGACAGGTAAATATATATATCCGGTGGAAAGAGAAAAAGGAATCAGAAACACGGACAGTGCGCTTCTCCTCCAGCCGTCAGTCAAACGTGTCGTGTCCGCTCCAGACGCGCGCGGTTCCAAAACACCCCTGAGCGCGTTCCTCTGCGCAATGCCGCTGGAGACGACGCGCACCAGCCCGGGTATTTATACCAAACACGTGGTGCGAGGGGAGACCACGCCTCCTCCCTCCCCTTTTCTCTCTCCTCATCACTGTAACCACAACAACCACTTGGCAGGCGTGACGTCACGGGATTCCGCTGCAGCCATATACTGTGTGCCTGCAGGAGGAGAGGGATGACGCAGAGGAGGAGGTGCCTGTGTGTGTGTGTGTGTGGGAGAGGGGGGGTGAGAGGGAGGGGGGGGCTTCTTCACACTCCCACCTCCTCATCTCCTGTCAATGGAAAACTCCGGCCTACTGTAAACCGCTATGTCCTCGGCCATAATCTCTTTTTATGGCCGAGGACAAAAGAAAGGCAGAATGTAGCCAAATCTCTCTCTCTATCTCTCTCTCTCTCTCTCTCTCTCTCTCTCTCTCTCTCTCTCTCTCTCTCTCTCTCTCTCTCGCTCTCTCTCTCTCTCCCCCCCCCTTTCCTCTCTTCTCTTCTCTCCATCTGTTTTATTTTGAAAGGAGGTGGAGGAAATGTGTGTCACGACTCGTGCATTTCAGATCCCCCCCATGCAACAGCCGCCATCTCCCACATAAAGGGTGCACAGCAGACAGATGAATGCTCAGACCCTTTCCTACATAAATCCAATCGTGGTTTATCAGAAATCATTAAATACTGGGTTTCCGTGTTTGAGGAGGTCAGGTTGGTGAAGGTGACCGATGACAGAATTACATAAATTCAGAGAACCTGCACATGACATCATGTTCATGGAAGCTTAGTCGGTGATCAGAGCAGATGTCAGAGAGACGCGGTCCACTAACCCCCCGACGTTACATAACTGTGCCATAAGGCCGACAGCTATGCCCCCCCTCACACAGTGAGCGCTCAGTACTGTTGAGACCCAAACACGTTTAGTTGATGATGATACACTTCAAAAGCAGACTCTCAGATCCACATCTGAGAAGCTGAAAGCAGAAAACATTCGGAGAACTAAGAAAATCCTCCAATTATTAATGACTCCTTCTACTTTCTCTAACATGAAGCCTCTGAGTTCTTCTTCCTCTCCACTCTTCTCGTAACCATCTGCCTCAGAGAGTCGTTCATGTGCTCGTGGGGGAACTCCTGGGTTCTGTCCCGTCCGTGACATGTCACATGCATGAATCATTTAAACGGAAGTGAGACTCCACAGAACCGGTAGTTCTGGTATACTGTGGAAAGAGAGAAGAGGAAGTTGAGTGGCTTATCTGTGGCGTCTAGGCCTTAACAGAAACCGGCCTGTGTGGAGCCGACCTGTGGCGTATCGGCTCGTACCTGAGTCTACACCGTGAGCTCAGCCTCGGCTCCGCTTACCCAGGGACACCGGTAGATCGATAACATGACACCGACACCTCTCCGGCATTGTGTGGGGCGTCTTCCCCCCCCCCTTGTGAAGTCTCTCTCTGAATTATTCATGCGTATCATGTTCTCATCTCTGGTGACAAACATGAGGAGGGGCCGTTCCCTTCACATCACTCTGTCGCTTCGGTCATTGATTTGCATTCTGTCTGTTGTGATGGAAAAAGTCAAGTGACTGGAAAGCAGAGCAAACAGACGGTTGAGGTGGGATTTCCCTTTAGTGACGCGTGGGAAACGATTCTCACATTTATATCAACACGATAAGAATCTGCTCGGTTCAGGTCTGAACTCCAGCTGAAGGTTTTGATTTGAATGATCCATTAATCATCAAATCACTTAATTTAATATAACGTACAGTTTCGGTGTGAATCAGCATCAGTCCAACCAATAGCTCACGACTTGTAGATATGTAATTTGCTGTAATCTTAGAAAAGGGGAAAGAAGCTTTGTCAGACCGGAAACATGTATCTTTTGCAATTGCAGCTTAAGAATAACAGTTTGCAGTTGCTGTGTATTTTCTGTCAAGTGATTAATCGTTCAACTAGCAAATGATTTCAGCTCTCGTCTCTCGTGAACACGCATCAGAGAAGCCATCACTCAGTCTCTCTTTATAAATGTCTCTCCAGTGCCGAAGCTGTCAGGGGACGGATTCATCAGGTTTTATTTAGCCCCTGCTCAGGAGCTGCCCTGCTTTCTGTCGCTCTATCAAACATGTGACGATCACTTCCGCTCGCCCACAAGTTCATCGTGTGAATCACCGTCAGCTGCAGCGACGATAAAAAAAACTTTTTCTACAGGACAAATTAAAGATCTCTCTGTTGAACAATTAACGATATATCGAGCAGTTTCTCAGAAAGTGCAGTGTACAGCAGCAAAGTGTCAATTGATGTTCCGGTTTCTTTACAGGTCGCCAGGGTTTTTCCTGTAGGGAAATTCGATGTGTGGCTGTGTGACTCTAATGTGAGGGTGGGAATGAGCGGCTCAGCGTGGTGCTAATGGACCACAGCTACCTGCTCAGCTCCAGTGTGGCGAGCAGGAGGCAGCAGGAGGTGGATGAATAAGTCCTTTGGGCAAACGGTTCCTCTGTGACCAGCTGCAGGCTTGTGAGGACCGGTCGGTGATTACACTGGGGCTCTTATTGATGGTGCTGAGGAGTGATCGTGGCCTTCACACCCACGCAGTCACGATAATGTCATCAGCTTCTGCTCACTGCCAGACTCTTATCTCCCTGCAGCTCCTCCACTCTCACGTTCTGCTCTCACACTGTTCCTACAGAGAACCACAGAGATGTTTCCCTCCTGGATTCTCAGGCAGGAGACAAGATGTGTTTTTTATTTGCTCTGTTCTCCACAAGGGATTGGATGGCTCCTTATATGTGTCTGCTTCAGCAGTTTGTTCTCTTATGTAATGACTCACGCGCACACTGCTGCCTCATCGTTCTGTAGTATTTGAATTTGCTGCCAGGTAATTTTGACAGGTTAAACTGTTAAGCTATTAATAGAGTTACCAGTGTGATGGCTTTTTCATTTACTCTGGTATTAGTGCCAGTCTACAATGTGTTTGCTCAGTTGGAAATAACCCTGCTGTTTGTGACTGTGCAGCAGGTTTTTTCCTGTGTGTGACTGAAACTTTATAGTTCAGTTAAAAGGAAGCAGATAAGAAAACAGAGAAGCTGCTTCATCAACAGAGAAAATGACTCTTATTCACCAAGTGCAGCTCCCAGGTCAGACAGACATGAGTCAGTGGACAGCTCTGGTTTCTGGTGTGAATTATCTGAAGTGTGTGTGAAGCGACTAGCTCCTGGACATCTTGAAAACAAAATCCAGCCTGTGGCCTAGGTGATGAGCCTGCTCACTGAATGTCAATGACTCACACAGGTCAGCCTGAGTAAAGTGAACTCACTAGCTAAACCATCATCAAGTTATCAATTGGATCCAGTTCGTGGTTTGTTTTCACAGTCTCGCTAATCCAGCGTGAAGCTCATGAGGTCAGTTATCTCCTGGAGATATTCATCTGGAAAACATCCGCTGAAAACCACTCATGTTTGGCAGCTGGAAACCAAATCAATTAACTCCCTTCATTAAGTGTGTGAAGTGACTTGGATGATGATGACTGAGACTTCACATCTCCACAACAACAAGCATTTAAAACAAGACAATACAAATCAGGCGTGTTTGTGTGACTGCATGGATTATTGGCACTTCAAATTCATCCAGAAAATGATTTCAGATAAGTCTGGAAGGAATGTCTTTAACGGCCTGTTTCCCCTTTAAATGGGAAATGAAAGCTCAGTGAGCCGTGCAGTTATTAATTAATATAGATACTGGTCTGATCCGATCACCTGCCGGGTCCACCACCGCTCACGATGCCTGAAATCCACAAAACACTGGCTGAGCGTTTCCAGAGCACACAGTGAAGTTCAGTTTATGTTTCTGTGAGGCGACAGAGCGGACGCTATGTGCCTATATGGACATTCAGTCAATATGAAGCCAGCAGTTGTTTATCTCAGATTGGCCTAAAGACTGGAGACAGAGGGGTACAACCCTGGTTCTGTGAGAAGGTTACATCATCCGACTATACCTGCACCCACAAGGGGATAGCTACAGCTTCACGTTTCACAACCTGACCTGAGAGAGGTATTGATGTCCCAGAGAGAAAGGATAGTACAAATTAGGAATAATTCCAGGGTTTAGAAAAGAGCACATTTGCTTTTCCGTGTTTTCATTCTTATAGCTTTTCTTATCTGTATCTTTGGAAGCTGAAAATTGGTTTTCAGACTATTACTGAATGCAGATCTTTCAGTCGAGGCCCGGGAGCAGCTTTTATCCTCTCAGCTGACAAACGAGAGGAGGAGCAGAGGAGCTGCAGTGTGGAGGCGAGTGGCTCTGGGCTGTGCATTGTAGAAATGAACCAGACAATAGGCGAACAGACAGCGAGGACACAGAGGGACGGTGCATCCAAATCCAGGCATGCAGTTGCTCGTGCTGCCAAAAAGGCTTTGTTATGAACCGAGGCAGTGACGTCAACACCAGCGGAGGGAATGCAAGGAGGAGGAGGGGACCGAGTCGTCGTTAACAAACAGTCATAAACACACGAGAGCCATGATGGAGCAGAGAAGGAAGGATGCTGTTTAGGGGGCAGAGAGGACACGTTGTGGTGCCTCCTGCTCCACTCTGCACGTTCATCCCCTCACATCTCATGACACACGTAAAGGAGCACCTACCTATGAAGGATTTCTTGCCGGTCTTCATGGCCCCCCCTCGGTGTTTGGTGATATTTAGCTATGGAGTCTCTGAAGAGTGGATTCCTGCCTGCTGCAGAGCGTTCAGGTGCATGTGACAGAGATGCAGCCCTGTGCCTCCCTCTTCCCCTTTTCCCTTTCGCCGCAGCTCTGGTCAGAAAACAGTCTTTGATTCTCGTGCTAAATCACTTTCTGCACTTCCCTCTGCCGTTTCCTTCCTCCTCTCGTCTTGGCTGCGCTGAGACAAATTGGCTGAGAGCAAAGATCTGTGACGCACCTGCCTCTCCCTCCTCTGTGCAACCCACTGACTCCCCCCCCCCCTCAACCTCCACCCTCATCTGTTCTATCCTCCACCTGGAGCCAAACAAAAGCAGGTATGTGGTTACGGCTCCCGTGAGCGTAGGAGTCCCGCCGGAGGGGAAACCGGTCTCCATGACATGGGAACCACCTGAGGAATAAAGAGAACAGACAGAGAGGTTCATAAATCTGCTCTTAATTGGCCACTGATGCACAAGTGATGTGTTCGCTGCTCATCCTCCTCCTCTTCCTCCTCTTCCTCCTCTTCCTCCTCCGTTTACGGCCTCTCAGGGGTTTTAGGGACTAAAAGGACCTGGTTAGTCACACCGACGGCCCTGATTGCTTTGTTTTGCGGTCTACCTGAGGCTGAAGGCCATCACAAACAATGAGGGCCATGTGATGGAGGGAGAGGTCTGTGGGGGGGGGGGGGGGGGGGGTGTCGATTTACATGAGCAACAACATCATTGATGAGCAACACTGTGAAGTGCAGCATTGAATTAGGATTGTGTTCGGAAGCTGGACAAGTGAATCTAAATCAAATTTCATTGAACGTACATAGACAATAGTACACAACAATCAAATTGACAACACAATAAAACATCAGGAAGCGATCAAAAACCAAAAGATACCATAAAACAAATAGAAAAACAATCTCTGTATAACCAAGTCTTTGATTGTTCTGATTCACTTAACTTAACTTATCCTGTTAAGATTCAAACTTTAAAAGAGCAGCTTCCTGTTTAGTGTGTCTCTATTTTAGGTGGTAGGGTGCAACCTGGTGACTGCTATAACGTATCATCTTCAGATTTAAGTCCATGCACCCTCCTGTTCTAACTATTTATACACGTCTATTTATACACACATTTGCTTTAATTTGTCATAAGTTTCTGTGAAGCCCTTCGAGGGAGAGCTGCTGGTTACTCTTTGATATCAGCTCACACCAGAGCTGTGGAGCTGAAACTGTCCTGAAGATAGGAGCCTAAGACTGGTGGACATGCAACACTACAGTAATTTAACAATGATGAGTCAATTTGAGGGACTGACCACATTCAGAGAATACAGTTCACATAAAATTCTCTTAGATATCAAACTTTGCTGTGCTGAACTCACAACTTCAGAGCAAACACAAACCGCTCCCTCCTCCAGCAAACAGGATTTACATTTCATGAACCACACAAGTTTGAAGAGAACTTGAAATATGCAACATTCAAATGATTTTGGAGCAGAGCCTCTCTCTCTCTCTCTCTCTCTCTCTCTCTCTCTCTCTCTCTCTCTCTCTCTCTCTCTCCCAGTCACCTTATATCTGCAGCCCTGTGTTGAAACCAGGCAACTTCGCCAACAAACATATTTTTCCAGCCTGTGAACAAACCCGCACGGCAAAGTTCACAGGGAAACAAACACCGGCCGATATCGTGTAGCTTGAGAAAGGACTGCGGGGATGTTTTGTTTGAACCGTGTTTCTCCACGAGGACAGATTGTCTGCAACAGATTTGCATGTGATTTAAATCCGGGCAGGGAGCGAGGTGAGGGGACGTGGAGGACGCATGTGAGTCGCAGGAGGAGAGGGAGTGATGCAGAGAAACAGGACGGTTCCGACATGTGACCTTCGTTGGCGTCGTTGTCGAGGAACCGGGTCGAACCAGAGGAACAACAACAGACGTTAAAATCCCATTCGTCTTGTTGTGGGACTCGTGTCAACTTCACAGATGATGTCAGAAGCTGCTGTTGGTAAATTTGATTTAATACCTAAAGTAGAAAGGTTAAAGATCGGCTGCTGGACTACAGAACCTGAAGAGAACTGCATTGAGCCACACACAGACAGTTATTAGAAAGACAGTTTGAGATGGAGAGAAACCGACAAGGAGTTGGGCGATAATGGGATGATGGTGGGGTAACTGGTCATCAGTGTGTCAGTGGGCAGGGAAGCATGGGTGATTGAAGATAAGACACGGGTGAGCAGGCGGGTATGGAGACAGGAAACCGGTCCGAAGACAAACCGGTGGTGGGCTGATGGAAAATGGCCGGTTTGGAGAGATGAAGGGACAAACCAGACCAGGAGGAAGTAAACAGGCCGCGGCGGGGGGGAAGTTGGAAACCACAGAAGTTCCCAAATCACAGCCAATCCCACGAGGTGCTTCGATAAAACTAAACTGAGAGATTCATTATAGGCACTTTCCTGCCTCAGCGTTTATCAGCCCATTCACGGACACTGTGGACGGGGCCGGAACCAATGACCTGTGAGCAGGAAGGCGAGGCAAGAGGGATTGAGATCACTCTGTCTGTACTGCAGGTCACTCTGTCTGTACTGGAGGTCACTCTGCGAACAGCCCCGGCTCAACTGCTGCTATCTTTAACCTGATTAGCCGCAGGTCAGCAGGCATGTTGGAGAAGATCCGTTAGGGGTGTGTGTGTCGTCTACATATTCGTCATGGTGTTGGGACGCAAAACTTTACATTTCAAGATGAAAATATGTTTTTAGTTAAAGATTCAGCAAGTTGGGTTGAAGTAAATGTCAAGGAAACGAGATGTAAGTCAAGGAAGAGTGGACTTAATAAAAATTTCTGAGGTCCTGGTTCAGGTTTGGCCGTCCACAAGGAATGTCAACACAATGTGCCAATGAGGATGGCTGCACAATCCTGTGTGTCTGTGTTTGTGTGTCTGCGTGCTCGGCTCTTTAACTGCAGAAGTCCAGGAAGCCATGTTCCCATGAAAATCTAGTGATCTTTCTATAGCACCATAAGAAGAACCATAGAAAACCGTATTTCAGGCCTATCCAACGTGAAACACCTGATGTCTCTGTTTGAGGGTCACCCGCTAGGTGAGTGTGGATTTAAAGGGATACAGTCATGGAGGAGCTTAACTGTCGCTTGCTTATAAATAGAAAAGAGGAGGAGGAGTCGTCTTAAGAACCTTGTGATCCTACATTTGGGACATACATACGCTGAGTCACTCTTGGCACACGGACACTCAGCGGAAACGTCTCGATGACACTTGCATATTTGTCCGTCTCATGTGGTAACATCCACAAATACACATAAATAATAACACTGGCAATGGCTGGATTCCATTTAGCTCCTCCAGTTGTGGGTTCTTGTGATTGACATCCAATCGTTGCTGCTTCCTTCCTCTCAATCAGATATTTTCTGATGTATAAATACTTTAAACAGTGACAGACTTCGGAGACGCTAAACGTGGCCAATCCGTTAAATATCTACTGACGCTCTGTCAACTGTTAATCTTACTGATACAATAATTCTCACGTATGAAAGTCTTGTTCTTCAGCTGGAGGGACCAGATCAGATAGAGGTGAGGTGAGGTGAAGTTCATCTCAGAGAAACCACCGACCCACTTTGGAAAGACAGGAAACAAGGTATAGACAAATGTAGAGAAGGACAAGAGGAAGGAACATTTGCTCGGGTGATCGTGGGGCGGACAGATCGGAGGGGGGGAAATATAATGCACAGTTATATCCCACTGATCCACGGCTCAGTTGCATATAATTCTCAGAAGTACCCCGGCTTCTTTTTATCATTTAATGACACAGATCATTGCATCACTCAGATCATTAAAGTCCCCATGTCCTGTGGAGTAACCCTGACTTCTAATCTCTCCACTAAAGAAAGTCATTATCTGCCAATTCTGTGATGACAGCTTATTTTATAAGTGCACAAGAGGGAAGGGTAGAGTGTGTGTTTGTGTGTGTGTGTGTGGGTGCAATCATGCATTTATAACCCTATGTGTGTGTGTGTGTGTGCTGCAGGATGAGTTTAAATGTCTATCATGAATGCTTTGGGCTGGAAAAGTTACACAACACCTCTTATGGTCTTACCTAACAGCTACTGGGGAGGATTACGGGGATGTTGTGGGATACTGGGAAGGGGCGGTGTATGCTGGAGGCTTAAGAGTATATATTCGAAATTATACGTTTGTCACATACCGTGCACTCTTAAAACCGTTAATCAGCAAATAATGGCTTTGCACAGAAGGAGCAGGATTACTTGGGAGCCTCTATGTAGAGGGGAGGCAGTTAAATCAAGTGCAGAGGTAGAGTTGCTGCAGCCGGGTCCCGGATATCAACTGGAACATTCCTCTGCTCGATTGGTTTCAAAGACCTTTCAAGAGTTTTCTAGAGGTTTCCATCAGTTTAGTGTTTTTTAACGCCTCAGACCCGACGACAGCCAGAAGCCAGAGGCCTCATGTTGTGAACACGATATCTCAGGAACGCCTCAAGGACATGTTTTCAAACATGGTACAAACGTTCACTTGGACTCACGGACAAGGCGATTGGATTTGGGGGGTCAAGGGTCAAGGTCACACTGGCCTAACAAAACCCTTAATCTTAAGAAGACCGTGAGAGGATCTTTCTACTGATAAGAAATAAATAAATACTTTAAAATACCTATAATAAAACCTATGGGATCACTTTTTTCCTCTAATTTCTCCCTGTTATGTTTTGCTGCAGCCTTTCGTGTTTTTTACATAACCGTGCTGCATGACTGTGCTTCTCCTCAGCCTATAAATTAATTCATGCACCAAACACTCCCAGCTGGCGTAACAGAGATTTGGAACATGCTGCCAAGCAGAAGTTCTGCTCCTGTTTTTGTTTTTTATTTCCTGAGAGAAGTGAACCAGGCAGAGCCGCGTGAGCCTGGAGAGCTTTTTAATCCAGATGTACAGTTACATGTTCAGTGTGTTGGGTTAGGATTAGATGACATCACTGCCGCTGGGCGTCATGGAGCTGGTGAGGACGGTTATATCAGACCCCGGAGCAGCGGGTTTAATATTAATGAGTCTGCAGTGACTGAGTCTGTGGGGGAAAAGCTCTGGAGACAAGAACCAGGGAGCAGGTGCAGGGCTGAGCAGCGAGTGGGGACGAATCACAGCACAGCTTCCGGAGAACATGACGAGAACATAAACATCATGTGCGTGTGGGTCTGTGTGTGTGTTCCCATAACACAATGATAATCAATGATACACACTTAGAGGAAGTGATGAATTGCACTCATTCCTGCATTCTCAGCCTTATTTTCACTTTCACTATTTCCTCTGGTTATTTGGGGGAAAATCCTTTGATTTATTGTTATTGTCACTGGAAAATACATTTGGTTTCATATAACTGGTAAGAGTACCAAACTTAAACTTGACACCTTATTTTGGAGAAACAACCACATTTGAATAATATACATATTTTATATTTAACTGAACAAGTCACAGCAGCTTTTATTTTCACATAAACCTGTAGCTGTTAATTGATTAGTTAGTAGATTTGATAATCAGACATTTACTGACAAAAATATACTTAAGAAGATGTTCTCTGTCGACTTATCTTATCTGTATGATGTCCAAAATTATTCACATTGCTGATTTCTTAATTTCCTTTGTTCAACTAATTCTTTAATCTCTTTATGCCAGAAAATGCAGTTTTGATTTTCGATCTCATTACAGCAACAGAGATGAGGATGAAAGTAGAAGTAGCTCTCCTCCCTCTCTTGTCCACTGGGGGAGTTTCATTATGTAACATCCAGGGAGGAGAGGCTCCAGAGGGAGGAGCCCTGGGGGGGGGGAGATGGGCTCTGACCTGCAGCTGCAGCAGCCGTGGGAGGACCATCGGGTTTTTGACCTCCTGACCCTGCATACGAATTTAGCACGAGACCCAAATACCTTTCAAAATAAAATCCATAATCCCGGCTGCCTGCAGAGAGGAGCGGAGAAAACGTAGATCATCAAAACCAGCTCCACCTGTTTATTGTTTCTGCACAAAAATGTCTCAGACTCAATTAAGTCACTAAAGCATTCAGAGTGTTTGTGGGCCGCGCTGCAGTTTGTGGCAACAGAGGAAAGTTTCACACCTCGTCTGACGTCTGTGACATTTCAACAGCGAGACAATTCCATGGAGCTTAACATTCTGCGGGTGTGAATAAATGGGCGTGTTCCACTTTCTCTGCAGCGTCTCCCACAGAATTCAGTAAATCTCCTGCATGTTGACGTGACACATGATGGGTGATCTTAGGTCACTGCTCGATTTGGCCGTCCTGTGGAAGGATGCACCTCCTCCCTGATCTACATCCAAGCTCCTCCAGAAGATTTCAGGAAAGAATCTGGAATTCAGTGCAATGTCTGAAAGGAGCTAGAATTTCTTCCACCTAAGGAAATCTTATTTGGTTTTGCAGTATAAGGCAAAAATCACTTTACGGATTTAACTGAAAACTGGGAAGGATGGTTCATGGGCCAATAAAGGACCCATTCAAATTGTGTAATAGGGCGGATCAAGGATTTTACCTCTATCATAAGCCTTGTTAGGTAGTATTTGTTTTTAACATTTTGATGTGTAACCACTCTACTGAGGATGTGTGTGTCTGTGGTGTGATAACAGACCCTTGAGACAAACCCGATGAATCGCTCCTTCATTATACCCAAGGGCAAACAACTCGTCTTCTGAGTGCACGTGAAACCACACGGCACGTCTTGTAGCAGCGTGTGCAATCACATTGCTGCTCCACGGCGGAGATGACAGAGGAGCTGCTCTACATTCCTGCTGCTAAGACAACATTCAAGTCTCCCTCCGTCACGGACGCTCTGCAGAATGAGTCTTTTGTTTGTCAGCTATCGTCATTTAAATCTCATGACAGGACGCGAGGTCCTTTCGGGTGAATTCATCCCAGAGGGGAAAGTTGAGTTTGACGAAGTCAGATTGAAAAGGTGCATGTGGATATAACGGTAGTAATTATATATATTGTGGGAAAGGGAATAAAGTCTCAAAGTGAAATTTGGAAACGTTAAATTCAAGAGAGGGATGCGTTTATGAACACCGTCTTGTACTTATACCTTCTCTTCTGTTTCTCAATATTTATTAGTATATATTTTCCAGATCATGTGTTAAGTCAGGATTCAACTGGTAGCTGGTCTGCAAACTGGTTTTCAAATGCAGCCTCCGAATGAGACACAGCTTCTATTACAGTATCTGAAATATCAGGCTGGGGTTAAAGTGACAGGAGTAAGATCACTGACTTTGCTTTGTGATTTCCGTTTCCCATTCTGATACATAAAAAGTTTCCACAGGATTTAGCAGTTCAGTTTGCACTCTGTTCTCTCTGTGTATGATTAACTCTGTTGACTGGACAGGAATCCGCTGCTGCAGTGGAAGAAGTGTCGCTGCTGCTGAGCTCAGGGAAGTTTCAGGAACGGATTATGCAACCCTGGGATTCTGGTTTATTCAAGCACTTAAAAAAACAAAACAGATACAAGCTGTAGCACAGCTGCTTGTGAAAGAAGAGCAAGAGAATTATTACGTAAAGCAAAAAATTAAAAAGGAAAGAAACGTTAAATTACAAATTTGATTGAGCTCATGTGTTTTCATAGACAAATTTATACACAATCTTTAAATGGAAATATTGAAAATCGAATGAGCAAACAGATTGATGACGGGTGATGATGCAGTTGAGGCATGTTGATCCAATAATCCCAACTTTGTCTCCCGATTACATTTTCTCCCTCAATTTGCTGCTGCATCTTCTGCCTGAGTCGCTCTTCATCTGCCAGAGGCTCCAGACGTCACCGGGCCTGATTGCCAGTCTTCCTCTTACGTAAACATCGAGGCCAGTGCAGCACAGACACACAAACTCCTGTGAAAGGCGAAAGCTCTTTAGCTTCCTCCGGGTGAGTTGATGCATGGCTGCCCGGCGCCCACCCCAGACTCTGCAGTCAGTTGGCTGCAGGGGCTGCAGCCAGTGAATGAGATGTCTTTCACTTTGCGTTCTTTACATCTCTTGCGATGTTCTCGACTCGTGTTCCATTTTCGAAGAATAAACGGCGATGCTGCCCTTCTCAGAGGATGGGGGGGTTGCGTAAGAAGCAATTTTTTCTTTCCTCAAACCAGCTCCTCCGGTCTGTTTCTGGGTTAATGCTGCGGCAGCTTTACTGAAGGAACAGTGTGCAGCGGATGCAGCTGATAAGAAGAGAGGAGATCATAAAACCAGGCTGTCATGTAATGAATGGGTTGTGGTTAAAAACTGCTTCTGAAACATAATGTTTTCTGGAGGAGCTTTGTGTGAAAACGCAAATGTCTTAACATTTTAGTTTGGCCTCAAGTTAAGAAGAAGATGAGATTCTAAAGTGTATTTTGCAGATCGCCAATCACACGTATCTCCTCTCGGTGTGAACCCGAACTGCTTCAATCCCCATGAAGGACTAGAGGGGTCCAGCCTGGACCAGCTTCACTGCGAGGTGAGAGATATGATTCACGTCTTCCACACAGCTGATGGATAAGAGCTTAACTTTTTAATATTTCCTCCAAAATCCTGTGCTCAGTTGGCATGAGAATCATATGAGCAGACGGTGGTTGCAATGATGCTAAGTGTTCGGTCGTCTTTCTCCGCCGCCGCCGTCTCTCTTATTGATCTTCTTCATTTCTGTGTGATGAAGAAGAAAATCTGCACAGGTGTTTGATAGGCAGGGGGGGGGGGGTGGCTGAAGCACATGAGACAATACAAAAAGGTTCCTCTGGACTTTCTGGAGGCCTTCACTCGGACAATTGCACAAAATGTCTGGACGTTCCCCAGAGTTCAGTACTAGATTTATTAAACTCCATCATGTTGGTGAATTTCCTCTTTGACGGTCCCACGTTGAACATTTCAGTGATAGGTTGTGTGGTTCTTTGTTTGTTTGTTTGTATAGTTTGCTGCAGTGTTGTCAAAAGCACGACTATGAGTGGAAACTGGCCTGAAGTCTGGAGGACTTGGCCTTTACATTGTTTCCTGGGGGGGGTCCGTATTCGTTAAACATTGACAGAGGGCGCTGGGTCAACTGAGCCTGGAGACTCCAACAGCCTTTTTAATAATCCTTTCGATTGAAATGTGGTTTCTTCTCCATTCACCCGGAGGAATCCCGGTACTCAGGGGCCTGTGCAGCTCCCTCTGTCTCCAGGGATTCCTCCGACCAGCCCGTGGCTCCTCTGAACAGGACCAGGTCTGTCTGGGCGTCTTCTCGGCCCCACGCTGTTTGCTTGGCCACTGGAGGAGGAATTTTCCACCGCGAGCCTTCCCCCCCCCCCGGGGAGAGAGCGGCTTTGTTCTCGTCTTGCTTTATAGACACAGGTGGAAGTGGGTCACATGCACCTTGTGTTTTTATAATCGAGGAAACAGTGAAGCATCTTTAAGAGGAGGAAAACCTGTGGCTCTCACATGGTGCTTGACACCAGAATGACTACAGCGAGGGCAGGTGGTTTTATTTTGAAGCCAAAACGCTTCACGCTACTTATCTAAGAGCCTAAAGTGTGATCTTCAGTGTTTTATTTTGAAACTCCAGGGCTGTGTCTTAGAAGTTCGGATGCAACCTGACGTCAAATTAGTTTTGACAACCCAATGTCCCTCAGGGATCATGGCCTGTCAATGACATCTATAAATAGCCCTGTTCCATCACCTCGACGCAGCAATGCAGTCGATCGCCCGCCTCGCCCGGCTGCCTGTGACGCTGCAGCACACACAAAGCAGAGCGTGTGAGCCGAGCCACTATCACGCCACCTAAACAAAAATAACCCGGTGCTGCTGAACTGTTTTTAAACTTTACAAGTCAAATAAAGTCCGGCCGGCTTCACAGGACTCGCGTGATCCTCTTAAACATACGCTGGACCGGTCTGAGTTCATCTGCAGGCCTGACCCGAGCTGGATGAATGACTGTATCGTGGTCCTATCAAATGTCCTGTTTGGGGACAGGCAGAACAAAGTGTCCCAACACAAGCAGGACATGTTGCTCTGCAGCTGAACGCTCCATCAGGCGCGTCAGCTCCTCACCTGCATTCATCAAACCTTTAGGAAATGTATTCCTATAAAGTGAGGGATGTGGCTCAATGCATTATCCAATTACACTTTGGGATGGATCTGGTTCAGTGCACGAATCCAGGAACTGTTTGATCACTTTCTTTAAGAGGCATATTTCAACATTTCCACCACGGAGCTTGAAAAAGTGTGGGCTTTGCACTTTTACCTGAGATCCCAAACTTCACTTAAAGCAGTCCTGTAGCTAATGAATCGTTCTGTGCAAAGAGGAAACTTTGCACACGCTTCAGTCACAGACTCACTTCTCTCCTACAGCTGTAATGAACTTTTTTTTGCAACTTTAAGTGCTCGTCTTCCTTCCTTCCTCTCCGGCCTCCCCGACCCTGATGATGCGATGGGCTTCTCCTTCTTCTTGTGGCTCCAGTCGAAGCAGCTGCTTCATTTCACCGGATCAAACGCTGCAGCTCCGGCCCGACGCTCCTCGCCTCTTTGATGTTTGCTTTGTGCAGGATAGAAAAGCAGCTCACATCTTTAACAGGCTTAGAAAACCTGCCCCCTGCAAACAGACACCTAATATGCTCTGGGGTTGAGAGTGAGAGCCTGTAGCTCACCGCTGCACTGAAGAGGAAGATGAGTTAATAGGCTTGTGTTACTGTCCTACATCCAAGGAGACTCCAAACATAGCTGCACTTCCACGGAGCTATGGTGTGAGATGCCACAGTCCGGGCACAGAACCTGCAGAGCAAGACGTTCGGAGTGTAAACATATTTCATTATCGCTGAGTCTGTGAGGACGTGTGTGTGAACTGTAAGTCTCAGTTTCATGTTCACAGACAAACAACAAATCGTTTTACACTAAGTTGTTATCTTCAATGTGTCAGTGAGGAAATACGTTACATGTACATTATGCATTTATTGCTTTAAGTGTCTAGTGAAAGTGCAGGACACTAATTTAAAACCTTAGAGAAATACGAGAGAGACTAAAAGTTGTGATAGTAATATAACAGTAGATTTGTTGTGTTTTTAAGTAAAAGTACGAATAAATACACAAAAGTGTTCTCGAGTGTAAGTAAAAGTAACACATCAACTTTTCTACTTGTGTAAAAGTAGGTAAGTAGTTGCTGAGTGGATCTTATTCCTTAATGTAATGTTATTACAACTACACAATTACAACACCATGATGAAGAGCATTGCATTAGGCAACAGGCTCCTCATTACATTACATTACATTTAGAAAAGTGCTTACTTGTACTCAATTAAAAAAGTTATTTCTGTACTTTTACTTGAGTCAAATGTTTGAGTCCTTCCTCCACCACATGGTTTCTGTGACAGGATCAAAGTTTACGACAAACATCAGACCCGGAGAAGCTTCAGGGGAAACGTCTCTCCTGAAGTAGGGAATCAAACCCACGGCTGAGTGCTCTCCACCCACGTGACGGCAGGAGGCCTTGAATGGTTCAGTCATGAGAGCGGAGGAGCTCTGAGCTCAGTCATGGGAACAGAGCCCCGGTGCAGACGGCCGAGCGTCTCCTGATGTTACAGAATCATATGACACAGGCCGAGACATGGGAGACGTACAGTCACCGGCATTCCTGACCTCACTTTATCCTCCACTCTGTCTATATCAACACAGACACACACACACACACACACATATTTTCTGCTCATGAGAACCATAGAACCAGTGCATTCCTGTGCAGAGTCACATGAGAGGAATTAGTCTGATATCCGAGGAGTTGCATAATGCTGTGTTAAATCTGCAGCCGCTCGGCCTGTAACCTTTATTTGCTTTATTTACTCTCATACAGACGCATGGGACCACGAAGAGGGACTGGAACACACAGAGCAGCAGGATATCACGCTGATTTATTAATCAAGATGTTATTTTAGGGTTTGACAGCTGACATGTGACCTTTGACCTCTGAAAGACGACTCCTGCAACGATTTCATTAATTTTTAAAAGAGTAATCAAGAGGACCAACTTTATTTGTAAGACCTTTTATAGAATTACTTTCTTTGTCCCTACGTTGCACAGAAACACTGGAGTTAATAGAAGTGATGTGAGGCTGTGAGGCGGCATTCACAAAAACCAGTTGAATGTGTCACTGCATGTTTTGCTTCTGTCGTGTGAGAGATGAACACATTCAATCTGAGGCAGAGGAGTAGATGTCAGCTCTTGGGCGGATCCTCTGCTTCTCCCAGCAGCTGGCAGCCGCTGCCCCGTGGGATTAAACATCCTCTGGGTGCGTAATTGGGATTATCTGAGCCTCAGCTCCGTGATTCTGCACAAATAATCTGGAGACAAAAACCATCATTCTGAAGAAAAAGCAAGGACGCACAGTGAGGATCGTGCACAGAGGGATTTCACAGGCTGCACGCTCACGTAATCTGATTTCATGAATGAGTTAATTGATGAATGGACGGGGGGGGGGTGTCGGACAGGAAGAGCAAGCTGGTTTATTCTGTGTGTGTGTTTGATTACATTACATTTGATTACAGTTCCTCACAGATAGGGAATGGAAAATATATTTGAAAAGGTTAACTGAGACGCATCAAACTGATATTACACAGAAATAAAACTGGTCTTTATTATTTTTGAATGTTCTCTGTCGTTAGTATTAAACCATATTATACGAGTAGATTAGATTATGATTGTGTTTATATGCAAAAAGCAAGGAAAGTTATTTATAATCAAGTTTATGGTTCAACTGTAAAATGATTGAGCCTCAATTATGTTTCTTTGTCAGAGGGTATTAATAACGACATCTCAGTATTTTCTTTTGAATATATTTCTTTTTAGATTCATCGATATCTCAGATATTGAGCTTGATAACATTTAGTTAATTTTCAGGCTCCAGCTCATTACGTCACTGGTCATCAACCGTCACTGAACCTCTGACCCTAGCGTCATGTGGTTTTCTGTTCATGTAGCCCCGGAGCAGAGCCCTTATCCTCAGTGTGTGATGTTAAACATTAAAGCTGGAGGAGGAGTGCATGTGTCCAGGGGGTCAAGCTGGTTTCAGATGTTCTGTGATGGTGTGTTAGAACATAAGGAGCGCTTCCTGTAGCTGTTGTGTGTTTGTATTTGCTATAATCAGAGAGATTTCAAACTCTAATTGCATCTGCTGCAGAACATGAGGATTTGCCACAGGGAGACGGATGAAATGAAGGTTGAATGAGAGACTTCATTTGAGTTCCTGGCGACAGGAGGACAGAGGCTCGTGATGGAAACCGTGTGAGCGCGTTAACTCGTGACCGACGAGGTCTCAGGAAACAAACGTTCTCACACACAAACATTTACTGAAGGTCAATGCTTGTAGAGCCACCTGACTCTGAAGGTCATCACTCTGGCAGTCTCCAAAGGGTAAAACATTCCCCAGTCGGGATATTCTTCATGGGACCACCTAACCGCACATGCCTGAGGACTCGACTGGGTATCAAACCGCCACGTTCTCCTGAGTCACGTTGCATAAGACTTTCCCGAGGGAAGAGAATCAATCCCAGAGCTGCAGGGCCCCAGTGTTATGTCTTTCTGTTATAGTTCAGTGGCCAGTCTGGTCTCACAACACAAGATGCCTCCTTGTGTTGTTGTTTTCCCGACTCCCTGTATCTCAGCACCTGCCTCTATCAGGCTCACATGAGATAACACACGTTCCCTGTGTGACCAACACATTTCAGCCACACTGGACCACAGTTAACGACTCGTGCTTTACTCAGACTATTTGTCTTTCCAGTTTTATATCTGTAAACAGCCAAACAAACAAACTGTCCTGAAACGCTGCCTGTCCCCAACAGCAGCTGGAGGAGCAGGGACACACAAACAAGCTGTGGGATAAAAAAACACCCAGACGCACCAAACTGTAAGATTACAGCTCTGATTTGTACCGACTGTTCTCAGCAAACCGACACAGTCTGTACTGATGCTGCAGAATTTCAAGCCGATCTCTTTGCGGCACAGGAAAGCTTAATGGAATCGAGGTTCCAGGGCCACATGTGCGGGTTCCCCTCGGGGGCCAGTGTGGGTCACTGTCGATTCCCGTAGAGACTTCACACGTGAGCCGAGCGGTTCCCAGCAGCACCGGGGACGACTTGGAGATCGCCTCCTGCAGATAGGCTTTTTTCTTTGGGTCGGACTCAAGTGTGTCGGGCTAATTATGGCAGCTTCAGACATCTGGTGCATTTCTGACGGACTCCTGCTGAACACAGGTCACTAAGAGACAGCAGCTTGTTTTTGAATCTGTGTTCTCGGCTGTTTTCTGCTCATAAAGTCACACAGTCAATTTACAGTTCAGACACAAAAACACATCATTAGACGTCTGCTTCAGTTATTGAATTCAACTGGGTTTTCAGATGAATCCCCAATTTTATTCAAGTTACAGGGATGTTTTGTTTCATTCGCCTTTTAAATCCATCACAGCCCCTTCACCTGTGGGACTCTGCCCGTCTCCTGATGTGGGAGCAGAAGGCAGGAGTCGGCTGGGTGATGAGGGCGGATGCAGTTGAACTCGGACTAGCAGAGGATCCTGTGGGATTTGGGCGACAGATAATACACTTAAACACAGATCCCTGCTGCCGCGCCCCTCTTTTCTCAATGAGAGCTTTAGTCACTGAGCCTGCTGGTGGGGGGGGGGGGGGGGGGGGGGACTGTGGTGGAAAATTCCACCCGTGTGTCCACAGAGCAGTTTTTTAAACATGTGATGAACGACACTGATCTGAAAGACGAAGCTTTGGATTCATCAGTCGATCTGTGTGCAGACCCTCACCCACTAGTCATGAGCTTTGGGAATAACACCAGAATAAAACTAGAATAATTCAGAGTTGTAATGGTTGTGATACAACATGTGACCACAGCTCACCTGGCCGCGCCTCATGCTGCTTTGGGCCGTTTGCCAACACGTCCAGAATAACCTGCGCCTCAGCCAGCAGGGTAATGGGATTGAGTCCGGTTGGAGAGCAGAGGCTTGATGGTGAGTTCCCGGCCTTTTCACCCGTCAGACGCCTCGTCTGGTTTTTACTAAGACGACTGAAGTGAATCAATGAGACGCAACTTTACAGGCTGCAGGGAAGGAAGTCGTAAAACTAAATCCTTTCACAATAAAATGCGGTTATGTACCGTACACTTTTCCCCCATGACAACAGACTCTATATCCCACTGATGTGTGTCAGTTTGTTCATTTTAAAGTTTGGTTTTGATCCGTTATTCAATGCTTTGAAAAATGAGGTGAAACGCCAGCTGAGACTGTCTCACGATTGGTTGAGCTCATGAACAGGCAGGATCTCGATATCAATAAGTGGAGATGCATGCTCCACTGTTATTCCCAGTGTACGTGCACAACCAGTGGATCCAGTGGCAGCCACTGGTGCAATGCCAGCAGTAACTTCAGCAGCTCACTTACAGTAGGAACAGGACGCACAGTGTCTCCGGTAATCAGGACCTTTTTTTCTGTGAGTGAGGGAAATGTTAAGTAAGATAATCTGATAAGGTCATTGATGCATTTAGACTTGTGGAGCGCCCCCCCCCTTGTCCCTACAACATGTGTTCAAGGATTAAATCTATCAGAGGAAAGAAATGCCCCTCATAATGGATTATCCCGGGGGGAGCCCCTGAGCACTGTTCCTGAGTGGGCGCCATTAAACCGTGGCTAACTCGACTCCCGGCAGGAGACCCAGTGACCCGGTGGGTTCGGCTTGGAACGACTCCCTCAGGTAGACCCGAGGAACACACGACCAATCACGAGCTGCGACAGGCGGATCGGCGTGTTCCAATCTGGGCCTCCTCCCTCCAACCCGGCCTGCTGTCAAGCTGCTTGAGCTCAGCCCCCCCGCCTCGGCCTGCCTCCTCACATCTACTTCACAATTACAGCCGGTCTGAGGGCGTCCTAATCACTGCAGCCGTGGAATCAGGCCTCAGATCTGCTCCCGTGTTTTCTCGACTGAATTCTCCAGGCCTGCTGCTGCTGCTGCCCTGACGACGGGCACGTGAGCAAAATTGGACTGGAAATATAAAAAGAGGAATGTTCTAAGGTGTGAACCACAGTTAAGTTAAAGGCTTCCTGGAGCACCAGTGGACTCTCCCTCCCCACCAGTTAAAACCACCAGACCGGCTGGATTCCAAGAGGAGAAGGAAGCAGCCAGTGTGACATAAGAGAACAAACATGAATCTGAAGTCGCTTCTTGAAATCTGTGAGGACAGGAAGCAAAGTGACCCATTGTTCTAACATTTCAATCAGCTCCAAACATCACGTTGTCATTTCAAACTCCATTTGACATGTTCGGGAAATGTGCACGAGGGGGAAACAGCTTCCTGCTCTTATAAAGCTCTCTGATTAACTTGTATAATATATGTTATGTTTTAAATTTATATATTTATCACATTCACGTTTAAGAGACGGATATTTACGAGCGTGGGAAAATTGGTGCAGAACCAAATAAAATTAATCTGGATCTTGTGAATTTAGATGTGATTTCATAAGGGGCCCCCCGGGGCCTGGGTGGAGGTATGAACAAACTGAGTCTATTCATTCCTCTTTCCGCTCCATTAATGAAAACTCTCCCTGGAGGCCGCGCTGCTGTCCCGGCCAGAAAGCGAATAAAGCTCCACGTGCAGTGGATTCATTAAGTGAAGTGAAAAGGCTCTTCTCTGGTTTCTGAGTGTTTTTCCATCCGTCACTTTCACCACAATGTTCCCTGATTGGAAAAAAACACAACGTGCCGACCTCCATTGTGGCTCATTGTAAATACTTGATGTGTGTCCCTGTCATTGGGACAGCCTGGATTTCACAGGGACACCAGAACAGCAGTAAAACGTGATAACATAAGTTCAATCGCCTCCTTGTGAGAGGAGATCTGTCCAGGCATTGTGAAATGTGTTTGATCAGGTCAAGTGCAGATCATAAAAACACTCTTATCACCCAGTTATTGCTTCACTTTGTCAAGCACCTTTTGTACAAAACATGTCCCTGCGTCTCGAGCACCAGGAACAAAGTATTTTTTGATCTGCCTGTACTGTAAACACGCGTGAGTAACCAGTTTCCCAGCACTGTGGGTTGTGAAATCCCATCACAGCGTGCAGAGGCCAGTGTGAAGCGTCCTGCTGAGTAATGCTGCACAAGGTCTCACTTGCAGGACACGTTACTCTGAGATAAGGGCCCTTAAGCTCCCTGACTCCAGCTGAACGGACACCGGCTGCGTGGCATTCAGTCGTGTTCCAGGTGGTCCGAGCAAACGGGCTGATATGAGGCCAGGAGGTGAGCCAGACTGGGAGAAGGTGCAGGATCATGGAGCTGGGACACCGTGTCGTGTGATAAGGTTATTAGAGATGGATCTGGTGTCTTTAAAGACCCGGGATTTTAGCCTGAAACTGTGCCGTTGAGAGAAAAAAGAGATGAGAAGAGCTGGAGGAACTGGGGCATGGATGTGGTGTTTAGGGGGGAGGGGGGCAAAACAGCTGAGATGCTGAGTCAGAGTTCGGAGGGAACATCCAGCTTCGTGTCCTCGGAGTTAAGAGGCTGACTCAGTCTGCAGAGCACTGGGGAAATGGTGCCCTGGACAACTTCTTAGTGGGTGATCCATCTCCTGAATTACTACCTCATAGCTAAAGCACCTGGATGCACTTTGTCCAAGTTTCCCAAGAGACAGGAACACCGATTTTAAAAACCTTTCCCTAAGATGGGGGACCTTCAACTCTGGGATGTTCCATCCGTCAATTGAAGTTAATGTTTTGCAAACACAAAGTTTGACTTTTAACTCACACAAGCAAATCTTCCTTATATAAACTTTTAGCGGCTCACCCAGTAGTATTAGATTTCAAGATTTCAAGAATATTGTTGATTTAAGTGGAATTAAGTCGTAATTTTATGAGAAAAACGTCATAACGTTTCAAGAATAAAAAACAAACAATAAGCAGCAGAACCTGTGCTCAACCTCTACTCTTTTTCCAATTTTGTTGTTGGTTAAGATACGCAGAATTAAAGATAACCTCACAGTCGACCACTACCAAACATTTCCTCCTCCACAAAGATCTTCATTCTCATATATTTATGACTTTGTTGTTCTAATATCATGACTTTTTTCTCATGATGTTACGATTTTATGACATTAGCCTAAAAAATATGAGAAACAGTGGCTCCAACACTAAAGACATCTTGACTTGGGTTGACTGAAACTCTTGAACGTTAACTATAAGTTACGAGCGAGCTGCAGCAGATACAAGACGAGGCCCTGATTCCATCATGGCTACACTCCGCCCTCCCGTCGAGCACGAGGAGTGGAGCTGTCATTTAGTCAAACAGGCATCAGGTGAAAAGGATTATGTGCTCATTAAACCCGGAGCCCCGAGTCCAGCCTCAAACCTGAGGCCTTCACAAAATACCCTCTCAGGTCACTGCCCGGTGGCGTGAGAGCTGCTGGGAGGTGGTGGACCAGCTGGAGCCTGAGCTGCACCCCAGTGTCTCACCCACTGATGCTGCAACCAAACCAAACTGGGGGGGGCCGGCCACTTAAGATTAAATTCAGACAGAGCTCGTTGATCAGTTTTTATACAAATGGTTTAACAGAAATAGTTAAAAGTCAAATCTGCAGATGTCATCCCGGGGTCATGATTTAAAGACTCTAATGATTAATTGGTGATGAATGATAATTGTCTGAGCTCCACGACATGTTGGCATCTCATCAGAGCTCAGAGCCGCCGGTCAGCTGACAGCCGGATGCAGCACATGCACAGAAAGGCATTATTCACATGCCGGCTCTGCATGTGAATAATGCCTCTTACATAACTGATACTTTTAGTCTGTAGTTTTACAGAAACAAACCCTCTGCATGTATGTGGTGCTGCCGGATTTACACAGAGCGTCTATTCTCTTATCCGGCCAATCCTCTGGAGTTTGATTCAGTTTGAGTTACAGTCATGTCTTTATTTTATTGTTATTGTTTTTACATTAAACTGTATGAGAATGTATATAAACATAGGAAGAGAATACTTTTGATGAGAGCTGCAAAGATAAATGTTCTTAGATGTTAAACTGTGTTGCCTAGTCAGGACTTTAGAAACACCCCTACCCCTGCAACCTGGGGGAAAGATGCATTCTGGGTAAGGAAAGAACCCCTTTTAGTTTTGAATCATTGTTTGTTGCGAGAAAAGGTATTTGTTAAACATTTGACCCCCCCTAAACATAAAGGCTTTGACCCTCGGTGACGCTTCCTCTTGAGTCATTTCCAATATGAATGTAAAAGTCGATTTCTGTGATCGTGGTCACTGAGCTCTTTTAAGATCTCTGGCCAGAGGCTGAAATGTGATTAACTGATTGTTCAAGTCGGGGAAATCATTTCAAGCTTTGCCAGATCTGAGCTGCTCTGCCTGTGATTGGTATTGAACAGACAATGTTGTACAAAGCCAAACAGACTCTGTCAGGATTAATCCTGGGACATGTCTGAAACAGGATTATTCAATTATGCTCCGTCGACATGGTATTTTGTTCGGTGAAGACTTTGATAAAAAAGTTTTTCCTATATTTATATATTCAGAGGAGCAGTGATGCTGACTCTGGGCTCTTGATTTAACCCAACTTCCTGTTAGACTCTGTGTTCATACAGAAAAACAGAGTAAGTGCAACAACAGCTCATGTTTTTGTCCAAACACAGATTTCCATGTGGAGGCCGAGCGGTGTCAGCCGGTCGAGAGGTCAGCGTCACTTCAGGGAGACAAAGCCCAACAGTGCTTGTGTGTGGTTGGTATTGTTGTACGGCAATTCAGTCTGAGTCACCGACCACGAGCGTCCTCCTCGTGGACGCTCCAGAGCTGCCCACGCCCACGGGCAACGGCTGTCCACTGGGTTATGAAAGACGTCCCACATAAAAATGTTCTGTGGCGGGGGCTGGAAAGACGTTTTCAAACTATTAATCGTTTTTTTCTTTTATTGAAAAATCCCTTATAAGGTTTCCATTCAGAAAAAATGAATTTGCTTTATGAAACCTGTCACAAAATATTTGAAAAATAAAGTGACATCTCCCAACAACATAATAAATAATCAGTCTTTACTTGATATGAAGGTTCAATGTGGGGGAATAAAGTTTTTCATTGTTCTGAGCACAAGTACCTGATATTGTGTGTCCTGTTTAGGACTTCATGCTAAAGGTGTAGATTTATTTGTACTATGTAAGTTGTGAAATAAATGATAACTCTTCATACACAGGGCCTGCAAAGGAACCCACATATTATCGTTAGCCTTTTCTTAAAACCATTATTAAAAATATTATAGTTTATGTCCTTTGTGTCACAGTATTTTGCCCAATCTTTAATAAACCCAACTTGTTTGCTCTCTTGTAAAGAAAGGTGTAGTTTCTGTATTGGATAGTGTTGTATTAGTTTTAAATCATTTTATTGCCATCATCTATTTTCGTGCCACTTCTCTTTTTATTTATAAAAAAGGAAAAACGTCAAATTTCCTACAGAAGACTCAAAATCCAGGTCACGCATTTGGCAGCCATTGTTTATTCGTTACTGCCCCCTGCAGGACAACTTGTGTCCCTGCAGTACCAGAGGCTGCAGCTTCAGGACCATGTTCCTCAGGCCTATAGTTTAATAAAGATGTGGATTTTTGGTTAATGTATTTAAAATAAAATTGTGCTCATGATGGAAACGGTTCAATACATATTATTAAAAACAAAAAGTGTAGAATAGATGTCTTGTTTTCAGGTATATGTTCTTATTTATTAATGTATGTATTCATTCATTATTTTTTTTATGCAAAGTAAAGGACAAAAAATAACTTTACCTTAAAAACTATCATTGACTAACACTAGGTGGCAGTGTCGCGAAAACCACAGGGTCCCAAGAATACGTTCCCGGATCTGCAGCTTCCGGTATTGCAGGCCTAGTTGGTTAAGTACGTCACATCCGGGCTAGTGTTTCACTTTCCCCTGGAGCCGCTGATCGTTGAGGCTCGTCTGGTGAATCTTCTTCCATCTAACTTCAATTCAAAGTAGATAAAGTTTCTGATTCTCTTAATTGTTTCAGGAGCAAAGTGATTTATCGCGATGGAGGATTGTTGTCGCGTGAAAGTGTTTTTAAAGTTTTGAAGTTGAAACGTGGCCTCGGTGTCACAAACATGGAGGATCTGTTTCTAACTGTTTGTTTCTCCTCTTGTTTGTTCCGTTTACAGACTGAAGACGAGGGATGCGTCGGTTTCAATGATGAACAGGTGAGACTGAGTTCACCTCCATCTTATTTATCATGTTAACAGTAATAAGACGCAATTAATACATGATTAATAACCTCCTAACGTTGAAGGAGGAAATAACTTAATAATCAGGGTCTGGTAACTCGAATTAAATCAAAGTCAAGGTTTTATCTTAGACACACAACGTTCCACCTTAGAAGTAAAGGATTATAAGTTTCTCAGCAGGGATCTTTAATGTACGGTGGCCTAGAGAGCTCAACACGTGCAATTTAGGAAAACCACTTCATCAATTCGATCCCAATCAATGGCAATAAAACACAATTCTGATAAGTTGCTTATGCAGAGTTAATACGTGTAACACAATTCAACTTGTAAAGAAACAATAATTAAAAATATGTACATTGTAAACAAGTATGTACATTGTAAACAATATAATCTGTGAAGTAGTATCAGACCTAAATGTGTGACTGATGTGCACATTTGTAGTTTGGGAGTTTTGTCCATATTGTTTGCTCCTAATCAGAGGATTTCTGTGTAGGCTATTGTTTGTTCACTTCCTGCAGGTTTTTGTGTAGTTAAGCAGTTTTGTGTTAAGCTGTGCAGACCTTTTCCAGCGAGACCCAGCCTGCAGTGGCTCTGTTCTTTCCTATTGTGTCTGCTAGAGAGACTTGAGGCCGTTTGAGGCCCTGCTGTGTTTCTCCATGGCGGGGTTATAGGTAGATCTCAGACACACTGTCCACTCTGTGCTGTGGAAAGTAATACATCTTGGGAGGATTCTAAAATCTATTCTGTTTATGAAGAGACCTCAGCTTGGGTGATAAACTTCCTGAATGGCAACTATAGCAAACTGTGACTTTTACTTTAACTAGAATATCTGGACTAAACGAAAAATGTTGTTTTAACAGAAGTCCAGAAATGAAGCCAGGCCGTGTTCTACCCCGACCTCCTGACTGACGTCTGGTCCTCATGTCTGAGTTTGACTGAACTGAAAAATGCAGGTTTGTGAAAATGTGAAACAGCTTTAACAGTGCAGACCTTTTCCAGCGAGACCCAGCCTGCAGTGGCTCTGTTCTTTCCTATTGTGTCTGCTAGAAAGACATGAGGCCGTTTGAGGCCCTGCTGTGTTTCTCCATGGCGGGGTTATAGGTAGATCTCAGACACACTGTCCACTCTGTTAGTTATTATGACTGAATTGTGAGTCTGCTTAGTGTTTTATTGAAAATATCATCAAACCGTAAAGGGTTAATTGTGCCATGAAAGAATTTCGGCTAAAACAAGTTAAAAAATGTTTAGAAGACATCTTTTGATATTGATCTGCATTTCAATCTGTTTTATAAATGAAAACATCTTGTGCTTTCTTTAAAGAAAGTCGCACAAACAAGTATTAACCTGATAAAATCTCTATAAACAGATTCTGTTTGTGAAGAGATCTTCAGTTTGTGTGATACACTTCCTGAATCACACATAAAGCAAACTGACTTTTTAGTTTAACTAGATTATCTGGACTAAACAAAGTAAACTGTTTTAACAGAACTGCAGAAATGAAGCCAGGCCGTGTTCTCCCCCGACCTCTTGACTGACGTCTGGTCCTCATGTCCGAGTTTGACTGAACTGGAAAATGCAGGTTTGTGAACATGGGATAAAAGGCTGTAAATGTGCAGACCTTTTCCAGCGAGACCCAGCCTACAGTGGCTCTGTTCTTTCCTATTGCGTCTGCTAGAGAGACATGAGGCCGTTTGAGGCCCTGCTGTGTTTCTCCATGGCGGGGTTATAGGTAGATCTCAGACACTGTTATTATGATGATAATAAACCTGATCTAATCTCTATAAATGTATATCGTTTGTGAAGAGACCTGTTAGGGTTAGACCTTCAGCTTATGTGATAAACTTCATGACTGGCACATAAAGCAAGCTCTGACTTTTCAATTTCACTTCATAAAAATGACTGGACTAAACTAAGTAAACTGTTGTTTTAACAGAAGTGCAGAAATGAATCCAGGCCGTGTTCTACCCCGACCTCCTGACTGACGTCTGGTCCTCATGTTGGAGTTTGACTGAACTGGAAAAATGCAGGTTTGTGTTTTGTGAACGTGACACGTATGGGAAACGGGGTTAACGGCGATAGACGTAAAGGAACTACTTTCTGTCAACTACCCCCGTAATAAACATTAACAGCTGAGAGCAGTTCTGAACTTGTAAACAGGAACAAATCACATTCTCATAGTCTCAGGTTATCAGCTGCTCATCTCTCCACGTGTTAAAGTGAACCAGTAGCTCCTGTGCAGACCTTTTCCAGCGAGACCCAGCCTGCAGTGGCTCTGTTCTTTCCTATTGCGTCTGCTAGAGAGAGATGAGGCCGTTTGAGGCCCTGCTGTGTTTCTCCATGGCGGGGTTATAGGTAAACCTCAGACACACTGTCCACTCTGTGCTGTGGAAAGCATCGGTATCATCCCACTTCTCTGTGACTTCATTATAACAGACCGCTTCAGTCTGATGTTCCTCCACTGTCAAACTGAACTTGTACAACAAGCTGTGAAATGTGAATTTCTCTTTCTCCCCTCAGGTGTTCAGGACCTTCTGGATTTGCTACAGAAGATGGTGACTCAGTGATGTCAGGACTCTGAGGTGCAGGAAACACAAGGTCAGTACGTAAGAAAACATTGTTAGTGAGTCTCAGTTAAAGAGCTGATGTCAGACATAAAGTTTAATATGTGACCAGTGTTGTAGATCTAAGAGCACAAACAAATCTATTAGCAATAAATTTAAATAAGTGACCTTTTTCTGTTCTATTTTCTGCACAGGAAGTGAAACACAGAAGTATCCAGAGCTGCGGCTGGTCAACCTGTGGACGTCTCTGTTCAGGACACATTTACATGATGTCACAGATTGTATAACAATGTATATCTGTCATTTCCCTGCTGAGGATCAAACCTGCAGTTTCTTTATGCTTTAAATGAGCAATGCACCAGAGAACCACTGAGTGAAGAACTAATGAGGAGCAAAGAGGGTCGAGATGTGACGACCACTGAAATGAAATCTGTGTCAAGACAATACACAAACTGTCCTACAATAAAAGAGGTTTTCTAACTGTTGCCTTTTGTTGCTTGAGTGTTTATTTGTTCATGAAAATCTGCTGAAATAAAATGTTGGTTTTTAAATCGAAGCAATAGTTTATCAGAGGGTTTTTAGGTCACAGACAACATGCACACTTTCCACAAACCTTATAGTGGATGTGAGTTATTGATGTGCATTAATTAAGGTTATCAACAATCCATACAAAGTTATCTTGTAGATTTACTGTCCTCGTCCTGCTTCCACTGAGCGTCAGTCAGATAATAAACACCCTGACGTTGTCCTGTGGTTAACGTGGGGAACCAGTTTCCCTACTGGGATGTTTCATGCTGGAATGAGGAACCCTTCTGTGCCTCACACACCTCCGCACGTTTTTCTCACAGCAATTTATTTTCAAATGGTGTGATACTGGTCCAGATCCAGGTGGGGGCGCTGTTGTACCACATGTACACAGACCAGGTATGAACTCCACTGGGTCATTCTAGTTTTTTTATTATTAAATATTGAAGGGGTTTCCTCTGACAGTATAATCATCAGTACTGATATTAATTTACAATGTGACTGACTTCGTGTTATTATATTGAAGATTGAATAGTGAGCCTGAAGCGGATGTGACGTTGTCACCATGTTACTTTCACTTTGACCAGCCCTGCAGCGAGACACTGACCAGAAGGGATCAAGTGAAGTGAGTGAGTGACACGTTCATTGTGTGTCCGTCCAGTGTGTGCTTGTCACATGTGTGCACCGTGTGTCCGTCTGCTCGTTAAAAACACACATCGACGTGTTTAACTCTCAGATCGACTCGCTGCTGCTTTTTCGACAGTTTTTTGGAGACTCCTGATTTGTTGAACATCGATTTGTGTGATTTGTGTAGATCAAGTTAGTTTTGTTTTTTCGTAGGGGGGGGTATATATACGCATTTCCGGTCAGCCCGCGAATCGGTTACCTTGTATCTGTTCAGTGTGTAGAGGTTTGGCGGGAAATTATGATGGTCTCACAAGTGACTGACCTACGCAAGCATATAGCCCCGCCCCCACATTTCTCTCTCTCTCTCTCTCTGTCTCTCCCTCTCCCTCTCTCTCTCCCTCTCTCTCCCTCTGTCTGTTGAGACACAATCGACAAATGTGTAAGTACATAATTCAAAAAACAATCACAGTGGATGGGTTCCGGGGAAATTGAAACTCCTGAAGAACTGCAGGAGGAATCCAAAGTATGGGAAGCATATTATATATAATATATAATAACATATGTGCTCATTTATATCATATAACTTATTTTTCATGAGAGCCACGGTTTTCACAAAGCCTCACTTTCGCTTTCTGTTTGCAGCCCGGAGACTCCACATGTGTCATGCACAAGGTGAAGAAGAGGAGCAGGGGACGAAGGTGACGGTCTCCTGTCTTCATCTCTGAGGAGGGTGAGTCACCGAGCACAGGACAGGATGGAGACATGAGGAAATGTGGTTTGATAACATCTAGGTTTATTTCTGTGAAGTTTTAAGCTGCAAACTAAAGTAACATTTAAAGTGATAGTTGAAGCAATCTGATTGGATGGATAGATAGATGGATAGAATTTGAGGGAAAGGAAATAGATGGATAGATCCTCTCATTGTACAAAAAACTAAACCTGAACATCTCAAATACATCATGTCTCTTTTCTTCAGTTGAAAGAAAAAACCAGAAACATTAAAGAGAAGCAGATTTTCCTGAGGTAATCAAACACATCATCACACATTCTTCACCTTCGACCTCATCAGGTTGATGCTTCACTTGAACCAGTCTCTTCAGAGTCTCTTCTCTCCTCAGATGGATTTCCCCGTGGAGGCGACGGTCCATCTGGAGGATTTCCGAGATGACACGAAGGTTCGAGAGCTCCTCCGGTCACATGACTTCCAGGTGACAGATCTGAGCAGAGACCGGGTTCGTGTCAAGGGTTCGTTTCTGAAGCTCAAAGCTGTAAAGGTCCGTTTGGAGCAACTCCAGCAGAACCAGACCGAGGCCCCCCCGCGCCCGGCCTCACCCTTCTCCTCTGGAGCGAGCTCCAGACCGGACCCCGATGTCCGCCCTAAATCGGCTGGCGTCAGAGGCAGGTTAGATTCCCGTGGCGGGCCACTGCACGCTCACCCTTCCTCCCCCCACACCTCTGCACCCAGGGTGTCAGACCCGCCCCGCACTCATCAGAACTCTTCACCGCTCAGAGCTGCTGCCTCTCCAGGAGCCCATGAGGCGTTCAGGCCCAGGAGTGAGGTGCTCCATGTGGACGCAGATGTGTTCAGGTACGCAGAGCAGGTCAGGAAAAAAGAGTTTGACATGATCCTGGAGAATCACAGCGTCAAAATGAGCGTGGACCAAGTTTATGATAGCACCGAGGTCACGTTACTGGGGAGGAATGCAAGGATGGCTGCCGGCAAACTGCAGAGCATCTTCAATGATCTCAGCACATCACTGCGCACTCAGGAAGTTCCTCTGAGGGACATGGATTGGGAAGGCAAGGCTTTCTTAGAAAAGATTCGCCGGGGGAATAACGTTATAGACTCTGTGCTCGTGTATGAGATGAGGGACAGACTCCACCTCATCGGGTCCTCCACCAGGAGCTTCGAGGTGAAGCAGAAGCTGCTGGGGAGGTCGGTGGAGCCGTCGGGACGAGCAGGGAGGACGCTGGACAGAAGCTCCGGGAGGAGGAGCAGCTCCCTGCCACCAGTCAACAGACAGAGCACAGACACAGGCGGTGTCGATTATTCTTCTCCTGTTGGAGCTGCAGGTTACTCCCCCTCGAATTACCAGGATGATAAACAGGAAGGGGCCAAACCCGTGAGGGCGGCGGGAGCTCGTCCTCGAAGTGGAGCCTCAAACAGACGGAGCTCCTCCGTGTCGCGTCTAAAAGGACGAGAAGAAAAACCTCCTGACGTCGCTCTAGAGACGGTTAAAAGAAGTAAACCTCCCAGCATCAAGCAGGCGCTCATCACGCTCAATCGAAGGCTCAAATGCAAGAAATGAGGAATCTGATGTCACTGAAAGTTAATACAAATATTTCCCCAAAAGCCCCAGAGTTAAATGAACATCAGAGGATTTCACTAAATGTTTTTGATAAGAATCCAGACCAAAACACCAAAATGCACTCAACACACACGTTCCTGACTGTTCTGTTTTATACCCTGGACCTACACTGATCAGAATGGGCTGGACTGAAATGTCAATACAAGAGTAGTAAGTGTGGTTTAGAGCTCTTCTTTTACCTGTGGCTATACACAGCACATCAGTGTACAGGATCTTCATTAGATGGAATTCCAATCAGCCAGTTCTCTTTTAAATAAAAGCAACATGTTGATCTGTGAGTCAGACTAAAGTAGTCTACTTTGTGTAGGAAAAGTTTCAGATTTTTGACTTTTAACTCCACTGATGTCATAATTTTCCTTATACTATGACATTAGAATTTTAAATCAGTGTTCAATATTCCATTTGTATTAGTTTTAGTTCATTTTTCTGCTCCTGACACGTCTGTTTATCTTGTGTTTGTCGACACTGCAGTTGATTTACTCTGAATGAATTCACGAGCTGAGTGGATGAGATGTAAATGATGCTAATTACACAAATGACCACTGAAGCATCATGACGCCTCTTTGACTGTTAATTAAATGTGATAATAAAAAACAAATCTCTTAATCTCCATGTCTTTGCTCTCGGCCATAATTACATCGTGCATCTGGGGCTGTTGTCAGAGTGCGATGTTTCGTGTTATTTACGATGTCCCACATTTACAAAATGAACGACGCGATAAGTTACATCTGACATCTCCCTGCCGAACCTTTGATACAGTACAATTCAGTTTGTTGTAAGATTCCATGTTTCAAGAGGTAAACCTGAAAACTGGTGTTTTAAAATCTCCTGCCATGTGGTTGTTAAAAGCTTTGAGCATCCCCCCCTCTGCACGGCCCTGAACCTGATACTTCTCCTTTCGATGTTGTTACTGTTACGCCTGAGTCCAACGTCTAGATGGAGACAGTTACACAACAACAACACTTCTTACATAGTAAACAACTTTAGATATAGAGATCAGGTTTGTGTTTTTCTGGAAATACATGTTTCAGTTTGATGGGGAAATTCCCTTTACTCATACTATCCCAATCGATTCTTGAATGAGTTGACGACTCCAGTTATGACTCCGAGGTTTTTTCTTTTAGTAGAAAACCCGAATCAACATGATGAGGAACACGAGTTTACAGCTGTGGTTCCCCCTCGTAGTGTTTTCTGGTTTTTGTTGCCAGGTTATTTCAAAACTTGGCATAAAAGTCAAATGGGCGGAAGGATGAGATTAACAAGAAGCTAAAAGAGGGGAAGCTTGAGGATAAAGGTCCATTTAACTGCTTGAAAAATTAAATAAACAACTTTAACCGTTAAACATTGACTAGAAATCGCGGTTAATGTTTCTCAGTGTTTAAATACCAGTGGATTCTTTGAGTTCTGCTCAGTTGCCAGTTCGTTTGAGCCTTTTTCTTCAATTTTGCCATTTCAAAGTTGAGCTGCAAAATTCATTCTAGTAACCTACAAATTATAATTGGTCTTTAAGCTTCATTTACCAACTTCCCCAGATCTATCGTTCTATCCATCTCTCTCTCTCTCTCTCTCTCTCTCTCTCTCTCTCTCAGACTATCTTTCTTTATCTCTCTATCTTCCCATCTCTATCCATCTGTCAAGCTCTATCACTCTATTGCTCAATGGCTCTATTACTATCATTCTGTTGGTCTATCTAATATACTCTGTCTGTCACTGTGTCGCTCTGTCGCTTCTTCTGTGTATCGCTCTATCACATTATCATTCAACTCTCACTCTATTGCTTTATTTATCACGCTTTCATTCTATCGCTCTGTCACTTTGTTACTCTGTCGCTCTGTCCATCCATATTTTATTCCCCAAATTATACAATAAGCAAGATTCATGTGTTTTTGTCATGTTGTGTTGGATGCTAATCTGGAAAGTGATCTGAAAGGCTCTTGTAAAAGTTCACAACTCAGGGGCAAAGGTCAAAGGTCTCACACACACAACCACACAACCACACGTACACACACACACACACAGTTTCATCACTGCTGAGCATTTTCTTTTCGGGCTCCAGCCTCCGATTGGCTGGGAACCTCTGGTTTGGAGAGCAAACCCTGAGGGACACGTCGCCCTGCCAGAGCGGAGTCTAGAGAGGAAATGCCACGATCCTTCCCAGGAGATAAAGGCCTCACATACCCAGGGTGCACTGCTGCGGCCTGGCAGCGCACGTCGACCTGAGGGAAGCAGAGATGCTCGAGGAGAGCGACGCCTCGCAGCGAGAGTCGCTCTCTGCTCGGTTTTGTGGCAGGAAGAGGATGCAGAAGTGATGTGTGCTCTCAAAGATAGCCTGCTTCTTTTTATATGAGTGGCAGGATGACGTGCTGCAGCATGTAGACCACAGCTCTGTGGGACTTGACTAAGCCCGGCCTAAACTCCACGCCCACAGCACACACAGACCATACTTCTTCTCTTTCTTCCTCATTCAGCTGCTCTCCGTTCCTCTGCGTCTCGTCCTGTTATTTACTTCAGTGTGTGAGTCGAGCCGGTTCCGGGCGAGGCATGGCGGCGCTGGAGGGTCTGGAGTTCGGGAAGTCGGACTTCGTGCTCCTGGACGAGGTGACGATGGAGCAGTTTCTGGAGAACCTGAAGCTGAGGTAAGGCCTGAGAGGAGGAGGGTGGAGGAAGCCGGGTGTCAGACATGTCAGAGTTTCACACTTCACAAGAGCCTGAAGGAAAACTTTGTATTTCTTCAGGTTTTTTGTTGAATTTAGCTTCAAAATAGCTGCGAATTAAATGAATAATATCCCATCTGTGTCTGAGACTCTTAAATAACTTTTCTATGGACCCTTGCATCATCTTTTGGAACCATGTGACTTTGGCTAAAACCGGTCAGAGTTGATACGTTTTGTATCCAGACAGTTTAAACCAGTCTCACTTCCTCGTGTGTTTCACGGAGCCGGATTCAGGTCCTCACTTCAAACTGTGTGAAAACCCCCAAATGTCAAACAGAATGAATGATCTTCAGATTCAGAGAATAAAAATCCCACTTCCTCAGCTGACATGTGCAGAGGACGGCCCCCAAATTAACATCTGTCACATCTGTCACATCTGTCATGTCTGTCACATCTGTCACATCTGTCATGTCTGTCACATCTGTCAAGGAGGTTCAAGGAGGTTATGTTTTCACCCATGTCTGTTGGTTGGTTAGATTGTTTGTAATGAAGATTACACCACATAGACTTCCATTAAACCTGATATAAGGAATCAGTATGGGTCAAGAACCCTTTAAAGTTTGCTGCAAATAACACACATAACAACACATATTTGCATTTTGGGAAATTTCTTCACAAATATTATAAATATCTTTATGCAAAGAATCAGGAATGTGTCGAGAATGTGTTACTCCGGCTGCGCCTCCATCGGTTGGTGCTTAATGTTTGTGTCTCACAGCTTCATCGGACGCATCCGCCCAGTTATTTATAGTGCTCCTCAATCTGACAGCTGTTAATTGAAGTAACAGGTTTGTTCGGTTGTTTAGCAGGAAGGAGACTGGGGGGGTCACTTCTCTATTTCTCTCTCACCAACACCAAATCGAACTCTGAGAAAACCAAAATCGTTGTGTGAAATCAGTATTTCTGGTTTCGGGGATGATTTCAAACATCTGAAGAAGCTTTCACGATCTTTCCAGTGACTTCAGGACCTTCAGGAATCAAATAATCTGGGATACTGAGGTCTCATTGACCCGACATCTGTTACTCTAGCGTTTCATTTAGCAGATCAATTAACCCCAATGACACCACATTTTGACTCCTCCCAGTTCTAAGAAAAACCTCACAAGAGGTTACACAAACCGGCGACGCCCCTTTGAACCACAAGTTTCATTTCCTGCCCTCACACTTGTGTCACTTCCTGTCAGCTACACATGAGATAGGTGCAAGGTCTTTTATGGAACGTTTATCTCGAGGGTTGTTTCGTGGGAAAAGTACTCTTGTGAATAAATTAAATATCTTTTTATAGCATATATATCTATCTTTATCCTTACTCACCATGAACGTGTCATTTGTAATCCCTCGTCTGTGTGCGTAGGTTTGATAAGGGACGTATCTACACCTACATCGGAGAAGTGGTGGTCTCCGTCAACCCTTACAGACAAATGGACATTTATGGCAAAGAAACCATCGATGCGTACCGAGGCCGGGAGCTGTATGAAAACCCCCCCCACCTGTACGCCGTGTCCGACGCCGCCTACAAGGCCATGAAGAGGAGAGCCAAGGACACCTGCATCGTCATATCAGGTCACAACACGTCCTCCCTTTAATTAATTCAGATTACAAGCAACACCAGCTCGAGCTTTCTTCACAAGAGACACTGGAATGCAGCTGTGAGAGTGTGTGTGTGTGTGTGTTATGTGTTCTGTTCTTCAGGTGAAAGCGGGGCAGGGAAAACAGAAGCCAGTAAATACATCATGCAGTATATAGCCGCCATCACGAACCCGAGCCAGAGGGTGGAGGTGGAGAGGTGAGAGCTGCAGTGATCTGAAGGTCGTGAGAAACGTGACCTTAGATACGATTCATTAGAGAAATATAAACGTGGCTCCAGACGGGATTTAATCTCAAGTCCATCGCAAATAAATAACTGGATCATGAGAATTGGATGTTGTCATAAATCATTTCTTCTCCTCTGTTTCCCCCCCCTCCTCTCGGCTGTTTCTCACATGTTTCCATCAACGGCCGTGCGATGCCTCAGCGTGAAGAATGTGCTGCTCAAGTCCAACTGCGTGCTGGAGGCCTTCGGGAACGCCAAGACCAATCGCAACGACAACTCCAGCCGCTTCGGCAAGTACATGGACATCAACTTCAACTTCAACGGAGATCCCACCGGAGGGCACATCAACAACTACCTGCTGGAGAAGGTGAGGGGGGGGGGGGGGGGGGGGTCCAACAGACACCCTAACGAGTCCACCTCTACAGAAAAGTGCAGCTTATTTAGTTTTTAAATTACATCTTTGAATGTTTCACGAGGTGATGACAAAGAGGTGTGAGGGAACATCCATGAATAGACGTGTCTGTGAAGTCGGGGGGGCGGGGGCGTGTGGATGAATGGCTCACCTGGGGCCACTCGATGCTGCTCTATCTATTCTCTCTGCCGAGGAGCCGTCTGGCACCCTGAGCCCGTGTGAATGATGGAGCCAGGCAGAAATAACCAAACTGCTTCTAAGCTCTGTCGTTCTCTGGACGGAGGTTTTTGATTCAGTGTTTGTCTTGAAGGGAGAAAACGACTGACATGTAAAAGCAGCTGGTGTTGATTCTGAAGGCTGGATCGATGGGTTGTTCCTATTTCTGCAGAGAAACAGTTTTTTATATTTAGTTTATTTATTTAGTAATTTTCTCAATTCAGGGAAGTTACTTTGGGTGGCACCAGTTGCATTTTGAGTTTAGCGTTGCTTTCCATTTTTATTTAAAACTTGCTTTAGTGTTCTGAAACTCTGAGCAGGAAGCTGTATATCATTCATATCTGTGTGTGTGTGTTTGTGTGTGTGTGTGTGTGTGTGTGTGTGTTTGTGTGTGTGTGTGTTTGTGCAAAATAACTCAAAAAGACTTGGATGGATTTATACCATACGTGATGAGTAAATGATTTGTGTATCACCATTTGATTAACTTTGGGAGTTCATAGGTCAAAGGTCAAAGGTCAATAATAAAAACAGATTTCCCTCAGATCAGAAAGATAATCCCCCATCATATGATGTCCTGCATTTATTTAGTTACTTCTGCTTCCTATAGGATTATAGGCATGAGCTGAATTTGATATAGATTGAGAAATAAGATATGATCATGTTGTAGGAATGGTGTCAATCACGTTATATCATTATTAAAAGGCATTTTCAGAATATAAAAGATTGGGTTTTATAAAGCACGTTATGCACCACCCCTCAGATTCTTCTTCATTTGACCACTGAGCTCCCACAGCTGTTACTTTCTCCTGTGAGCGACGTGACTCAGTTGAACTCTCACTCTTTAAGGTTTCCTGGAAACTGTCGTTAGAAAAGCTAGAACACCACTTAACTCTGGTCTTTATCTAATTCTCTAAACCGTGTGACCTAACGATGGATGTTTGATCTACTGCCTTAATCTGTTTTTCCTGTTAAAGTCCAGGGTGGTGCAGCAGCAGGAGGGGGAGAGGAACTTCCACTCCTTTTACCAGGTAGAGTCTCATCAAACTTTTTCATTTCTTTGTCCAAACAAAAGACACGAGGACCGAACCTCACTGGTCCCTCACTGGTCCCTCACGTGTCCCTCAACGGTCCCTCACTGGTCCCTCACTGGTCCCTCACTGGTCCCTCACTGGTTTATCTGTTGTAATTGTGTAGTTACTACGTGGAGGCTCAGATGAAATGCTGGAGTCCTTTCACCTGCAGAAGGATCCTGCTGCTTACACCTACACCAAAGCAGGCGTTGCAACAGCTGTGAGTCTGACATGATTTCCCCATCCACATTTTAATTTTATTTAGGATAACAATGAACCTCAGGTCACATTCTTTACTCATCAGTGGTCAAAACCTTTTCTTCCATCTTTCTTCAGACGACCAACAACGACCGGGCGAGCCACAAAGCTGTGCTTAGCGCACTGGAAGTGATCGGCTTCTCCGAAGAGGAGATTTCCTCCATTTATCAGATCCTTGCCTCCATCCTCCTGCTGGTAAGCTGCAGCTCGGAGTGTTACACATGGGACATCTCAACGCTGAAGATGATATAATGCTCATTCTAGATCTTTGCATCATTGCTGAGAATCAAAGAGTCATGAGATCGGGTTTCTTTTCAGGGGGATGTTCAGTTTGAGAGTGACGGGGAGGGCGTTCAGATCCTGGAGCTGGAAACCGTGAACCACATCTCGGAGCTGACGGCCACAGATCCCGACTGCGTCAGTAAGAGCCTGCTGTATCGCACCGTGGCCACCGGGGGCGGAGAGGTCATCGAGAAGGGCCACACGGAGCAGCAGGCCTGTTTCGGACGGGACGCTTTTGCCAAGGTGCTGATTCCTCCCCCTGCCGACCAATCAGGATGAGACTCATTGTCTTTACAGATGAATTGTTTTATTTTAATTATTTTACAGCTTACCAGGGACAAGGAAACGATGTCATCACAATATTCCCATTCTCTCTCCTCTCTCTCCTCGTGCAGGCTCTCTATGAAAGACTCTTCGGTTGGATTGTCAGCCGCATCAACAGCGTCATCGAAGTGAAAGACTACGACCCAGTGCTTCATGGGAAAAACACCGTCATCGGGGTGCTGGACATCTACGGCTTTGAGATCTTCGAGAACAACAGGTCGTTGTCGTGTGTCTTGTGAAACCTTCTGTGTTCCTTCGTTCAAACATTCAAACAAACAGAAGTTTAGAAAACGTTTTGCTTCTCTGTTGTCGTCCAGCTTCGAACAGTTCTGCATCAACTACTGCAACGAGAAGCTGCAGCAGCTCTTCATCGAGCTGATCCTGCGTCAGGAGCAAGGAGAATATCAGAGGGAGGGCGTCACCTGGCAGCATGTGAGGGAGATGCACACGGACAGTAACACACGTTTTCAAGAGGTCCACATGTCCACAAACCAAAGAGACAAAGACATTCATTCTGTCCTTTCCATTGATGTTGTCCTTAAACACACAGAGAGCTCAACACACTGCAAATGAAGAAAACACATGCACACAGACACTAAAACACAAACACACACAGAAACACGACAAACCGCTCGATCCTCACGTTGCTGCTGTTCCCACAGATCGACTACTTCAACAACCAGATCATCGTGGATCTGGTGGAGCAGCCGCACAAAGGCATCATCTCCATCCTGGACGAGGCCTGCCTCACCGTGGGGAACGTCACGGACAAGGTCTGCCTGGACAGCATGGACACCAAGCTGGCCCAGCACCCCCACTACACGTCCCGCAAGGTGAGAACTGGTCACCAGGGTCACGCTCCCTCACCTGTGTTTTATTCACACTTCAATAACTTTATTAACAGTCATTATTTGCAGCAGCTGTTTAGGGTTCGAGCTGAAACATTCAAACAAATAGGAAGTGGGGATCGGCTGTGGACACCTCGTCTTCTGATCTTACAGAAACTGTGAAGAAATAAAATGAAATATTTTATTTTCAGCCCAAACTAATTCAAAGATGTGTTTATCAAAATAATCACATCTGCTGGGAATGAAAGATGGTTCTGACTAAAGATATAAATACACAAGGTTTTAATGAAGTGACTTGTGGTTTCTATATTCGGCTTGACCACAAAAAATATAGGAAATGGTGCAATTTCTTAAAATAAAATTCAATCCTTGTGTTATATACATATAGAGAAGTAGATAACTGACAATAAGAAACATTACAGAATGATAATATACAAACAAACAGTAAATAAGAGTAAAATGATGGGTTTTAAAACAGATGGGTTTCATTGTACATGATAATATTGCAAATTACTGCATTTGGACTGCATTAGTAATAATACAATCAAAAATGAATACATATTTGTTGCTTATCTCCTTAAATTGTGTGTTTTGGTTCGATAGAAAGAACAAAAAGTAATTTTACATAACGTCTCTGACTCAGGTGCAGTTGTGTGTGACAGTCAGTAGAGGACAGAGTTTCTCTAATGTTTTGTGTCCAGAGATGCTTTTCAAACTAAAGAGGCTCCAAACCTCCTCCTGTAGTTTATCTTTGGCTCTCTACATGTTTGTTATCGCCTTTAAATGAGAAATAAGTTTATTATTTTACAGTAGGCCCTTTGTGACTGTGTCTTCTTCCCGTTTTCCAGCTGAGCCCCACTGATAAGACCATGGATTTCCAGAAACACTTCCGCATTCGCCACTACGCCGGAGACGTCACGTGAGTCGACCGCACACGATCATTCTCTCTCTTCTCTCGAGCTTTTCGCCTGAAAGAGTTTAAGCCTTGTAATCCTATTAAAGGGGCAAAATGTAGGTGTTTTACATGAAATCATTCATAAATTAGGATTATCAAGAGAATGTGAGGAAATACGGGTTTTCACGTTAGGCCCAAGAAGTTTATTGTGCTGCAGGGAGCTCTACTGATACTTATTAAGTCAAGTCATCAGTCTAACAATAACAAGGGAACACGATCCACACAGAGAGCCTGCATGGAAAAACCTTATTCCCCAGTCGCTGCAGGTTTGGCAGGTGAACGACCGCCCATGTGCTGAGGTCAGATTTATTCCAGATGACACATTAGCTCGATGTGAAGATATAAGACTTTGTTGTGATTGGCCATCGACCTTCGGGAGGTCAGTTAATGTCATGGGTGTATTGAAGGGGCCCAGTCGTCCAGAGGCAACGATTTTCTGTCTGGAAAGTGTCATAAATGTGCATATGAACAAATCATCTGTAATTTCCGGTTAGTATTCATCATGTCCTGGATAATGTGGGACCTCTCTAATAATAAATGTGTGGCTGTGATCTCACATCTGAAAACATCTCCTCAGAATCCAACACTGAATATATTGTATGATGTAAAAGTTCAGTATCTTTTATTACATGTAGAAGGTCAATGCCCACGTAGGTGAAGTCCACTCATTAACCTGCACATCGGCACATAGAGACAAAGCCATGTACACGTGCCTTTGTGTGTGTGTATGTGTGTGTGTGTGTGTGTGTGTGTGTGTGTGTGTGTGTGTGTGTGTGTGTGTGTGTGAGTGTGGAGGGGTAGAGACAGGAAACCAAATGGCTCCACAGTAGTTGCCCGTGGAGACATAATATTTCACAGCATCAGTGTAACAGAAGCTCTGACACGTCATTTTATGACTCATGCTGCGTTTCCCTTTTTGACGGCTGCTGACACCACGAACCCTTCGGCTGCTGCGTTTTTTCAGAAGATGAAATAAATGTCAACTCATAAAGATTTTTCCCTGGCATGGAATTTATTAATTTTTTTGTTTGAGATCTTGTAAAAGAACCAGGTAGAAGTTCAAATGAGTCATATATTTGTCTTTTCAAAAATAGCATGAACATTTGTTTCTGGATTAAACCCTTTAGCCCGACTTGACTGTTTAAATTATTCTGAATCCTCTGATTCTGTATTTATAAAGATTATTTGTTGTGTATTTGTTTACAGGATGAATTTTATTATGATCACATGTGAGGGTGTTAAACAGATGCAGTATTTCCATCTCTTTTATTCTCTTCTGAATATGTTTCATTGGTGATAGTGGTTGCTTGGTTTATGATCTTCTTCTTCATCATTGCCCCTCTTCACTGGGCAGCGGTCAGATGAGGCCTCGGTGGCTTCGGTTTCAGAAGATCCCCCCCGCTCACGTGTCCTGCCCTCGATCAGGAGACAGCAAGGACATTCATATGTCAAGGGATCGCGGGAGAAGGAGGAGGAGGAGGAGGAGGAGGAGGGTGAAGGGATGAAGAGGGGAGGGAGGGAGCCAGCTGATGAGACAGTTTTGGCACCGGGATGTAGCAGCAGCAGTAATCAAGGAGAAGTGGACGAGGGTTTATTGACGTTCTGTCACTCAGTGAAATCCAGGATCACACGATGTCAAACAACTTAGAAGCTCCAACTACTACACTGTTTTTTTTTGTAATCTTTAATGTGCTTTGACAGCATTTAGGCCTTAATTCATAAGTAAAAGTACAATTACCCCCCATCATAAAGTACCCTATTACAAGTAGAAGTCTTTCCCTGAAAAGCTATTTCTTAAATCGTCCTGCCTCAGCTTTAAAGTGACTTTGTCCCATCGTTGTGTCTTCTGACCTGAAACTCCACTGCTTTGCTTCCCTCTCCGGTGACGTCCTCACAAACCCCACCGTCCCCTGCCTGCCTGCTCAGCACCAAACTGAAGACTGACTGTAGCTGGTGAACACAGCGGAACATTCAGCAGCGACAGAGTCCGATATTTCCCTCCGGAGTTAGAGACAATAGACGACAGCTCCCTTAATGTGAGGCCAAATCATCTTGATCGCCCCCTGGTGTCTGGCTGCAGTGGAGTTCATAAAACACGCCTCAGCAAGCGGGACATGAGCCAAACAAAATGTTTTCATCACACTCAGGTGTAGGTTTGATTTTGATGAGTTATTTGATGCTATAACTTCTTGTGTTCCTCGATGATATGTCAACATTTGGTCCACAGCTTGTTTACGCTGCCCCCATGTGGACAAAAATAATAAGACATTGCAGGTTCAAGGATGTTTTTCTATTCCTGTTTATGTGGTTTTAGATGCACTCACTTTTATGTGACTCCTGCCAGCGTTAGCATGACGGTGGTAATGACAGATGTTCGCCCCTGTCACCGTTCGTCCCCGTCACCCGGCTTCAGCTCGTCTCGGGGCCACGCTCCCCCCCCCCCCCCATCATCCCCTGTCCCATCCCATCCCATCCCAGAGTCTATCCTTACCCTGGCTAAATATACCCTCGCCACCCGCTGCCCTCCTCCCCCTCCTCTCACCAAACCACCGCCACGATCACAAGCTTTGACCTACTTCGCCTCCTCCTCCTCTTTTTCCTTCCTCCTCCTGTTTCTTCATGTTTTATCTTCCTCCTTTTCGGCGACTCTCAACTGACTCTCTTTGCTGCCCACCTTTTAAATTCCCTGCAGCGTTCAAGCCTGCACATGCAGCACTGTGAGCAACCCTAAGATTCATCATCATCCCTTAATGCACAACTTTGTATCGCAAGAAGTTTTGTGTTGGTGTCGCCTGGCTCCCGGAGTGTGTGTGCTCCCTTCAGCCCAGAACAACACAGCCCTCTCCTCCCACTGACCTTCACACAAATATACCTCCCTCTAAATCATCCTCCCATCTCTGGGGAGCTTCTGTCTTTATCTCTGCATGTCCTGTCCTGTCTGTCCTGTTCCATCCACTGCCCTGTCCTGTCCTGTCCCTGTGACCCAGCGGTGTGGCCTGTTATTGTGTGTTCTGTTCTGATTGCTCCCTCTCATCCTTTCACACTCCGTCTCCTCTCGGCAAGCTTCCTAGAATCCGGTCAGGTGGTTTTGCCGCTTGTGAGGCGGGGGGGGGGGGGGACGACACATCAGTCACAGCCAGCTCTGCGTCGCTGCCTCCAGATGTGACAGATGAGGACACAGTCGCAGGCGGCTTGTGACATGTTTGTGTGTGTTCACTAGGAAGCTGGAAGGGGAAGTGTGTGAGAACCACGGCACTGATGGGAAGTGAAAACCAGGTTTTGAAACTGAGCATTTAAACGTTGTTGTATCGATACTCCAGTGAAACGCTGCTCGTGTCTGCATGGTTTCTGCAGCTCTATAAAAAGGATACAGCTTTTATCTCTCTAATTGAATTGTGAATGGAAGAGAAAGAGGCAGAGGTTTATCTGAGACACTCTGGATGACCTCTTGTGACGGTGCCTCCCAGTTGTGCCCGTGACCTTCCACTGATGCCAACTGGACACATTTGTTTGTGGACAGGGTTTCGACCATTTCCCTAATTTGTAAATTGTCTAAGTGGCCTGACTGTTGCTCTAATCCTCCGGCCTGAGGTCTGTGAATCACTCGGAGCAGAGAGAGGGGCCAGTTAGCGAGTAACAATAGTGACCCTCGCCGTTTAAATCGTGTTATACTTTCTGTCGCAGCTTCCTGACGCCAACACTTTACTCTTCTTCTGATCCACTTTTGTCCTCTTCCTCTGTTGCAGATATTTCGTCGAGGGCTTTTTGGACAAAAACAAGGACCTGCTCTTCCAAGACTTCAAGCGCCTCATGTACAACAGGTGCCAGATAAAGACTCCACCTCATTTCTAGGTTCAGTAACTGGGTTAATTGGAAATAAAGAGTTTCTTCTTACTAACCCAGTTAATGTCGTCCTCTCTCCATTCTTCTTCTCAAAGTGCCGACCCCGTCCTGAAGGAGATGTGGCCAGATGGTCAGCTGGGCATCACCGAGGTCACCAAGCGACCTCTGACCGCCGCCACCCTCTTCAAGAACTCCATTGTGGCCTTAGTGGACAAACTGGCCTGTAAGGTCAGTGGCTCCGGCTCACGATTTACGTCCTTTTCATTTCACCCAGAGCGGGAAGCGGCAGATATTTAGATCAGCTAATTGTCACAATAAAAAGTTAAACCATGTGATGTTGTTGGCAGAGAACGGTGAAGATGTGAGGTTGAGTATTAAGACATTGATATACTCCACTCAGATAAACAACAGGATGTGTTCTGTGACCATTTCATTGAAGTCTATGAGACAATAGTCCTCCTTCTCCCTCTCATAACTTAAATAACATTTTCCTAAGGACTTTATGGTCTCAATCTTTAGTTTCAAGTCTTCCTCAACATATCATTAGTTAATTTTTGTAAATAAGGATCCCAGTTAGAGTCAAATTGACGTAATACAGTCTGCTCCTCCAGATCGGCTACAAAATGCCAAACTGAAGCCCTCAGAACGGAGGCTCACAGACCAATGGGTGACTTGTTAAATTCCTGGACTCTTAATCTTTAGTTTACTCATACGTGTGATCATCAGGACGATGCTCTGCCCCAGCAGACGCTCCTCTGGTCCCTGTAAAGCTCTGAGTCACATTCTGCGGCTGCCAGTGCATCTGTGCCGTGTTTCTTTCGGGAGGACGGTTTATGGTCATGCATCACAAGCTACGGGGGCGAGAGGAAGCGTGCAGCTGTCCAGCAGGAGCATGAATACACAGCAATGTGCTCTTGCTTGTCCTCATCCTGTCCGAGTGTGTGTGGAGTTCGGAGGAGGAGGAGGGGGAAGAGGAGGAGGAGGTGCTGCTCACCTCTCCTGGCCTCGTCTCGCTGACTGGAATCTGACATTTCCTGCTGTTATTTTGGGATGGCCTGCTGCTGGGCTGTTGCTGCGTCCTGTCTCGGTGCGGCTGAGGTAAAATGAAAGAAAGCTGCTCTGGCAAAGATCACGTTGAAAGAGCGGATGACTTCCTCTTCCGCCTGTTCACCTGTGCCCCGTCTGCACAGCTCATTTCCTCCCGACCCTCATTAACCACCTCGTTTCTCTGCCGAGTGGAGCTGCATCTCATGGCCACACAGGCACATCCATCATTGATATGATGGATGACACCGTCGTCAGGATCTTCTCACTTTGTTCCATCTTGTTCATCTTTCATGGACAGAAAGCAAACGACAGTGAAAACACAGCGGTCGTGTCCCTCTGAGATCCCAGACATGTTTTTTTACTGTCCTCCAAGTTTGAACCTAAAGTTCAATGTGCCGTTAGTAAGTGGACATGAGGCTCAGCTGCTCACTGTGGTGTCTGTGGAATCACTCACATTAAGGTCACTGAACCCAATGTGTGGCTCAGTGACAGTTTACAGGCTGAGGTTGGTTTGTATACTTCTACCGCGACTGACACATGAGAAAATAAATTTACAGGATTAATAAGAAGAAGAACAATAATAATAATATTGATACGTTTTCAGCACTTTCAAAATGTAATTAAAGTGCTTTTCATGGTTAAAAGAGGATTCAAAAAAGATAACAGAATAAAATGATACAGAAATCAGACTTAATTAAAATACAGCATTAAAACAACAACAACACAATAATAAAACCATTAAAGGTAATAGAACTCCTGATCTGTTTTCCAGTCCCTTAGGCCAACAGCCCTCTGTTCTGTCTTCCAGGAGCCGTACTACGTGCGCTGCGTGAAGCCCAACGAGATGAAGTCTCCGGTGCTGTTCGACGACGCCCGCTGCCAACACCAGGTGGCGTACCTCGGCCTGCTGGAGAACGTGATGGTGCGCCGGGCGGGCTTCGCTCACCGGCAGCCCTACGATCGCTTCCTGCAGCGGTAAGAGAGCGCAGCCGGAGGTTGGTCCGTGTCCCCTCTGCTAACATGGAGGAGGCAGGGGGGTTTAAGACCCTGTCGGCCACCAGGGGGCGATAAAGAGGTTTTGGCTTCACTCTTTCTCAATCACAACCCATGATTTTTCTTCTGCAGATATAAGATGACGTGCGAGTACACCTGGCCGAATCACCTGATGGCGTCTGACCGACACGCGGTGGAGGCCATCGTGAACCACTACGGGTTCCAGGACGACGTGGCGTACGGCCTCACCAAGCTGTTCGTCCGGACGCCGCGCTCGCTCTTCACCCTGGAGCAGGAGAGGGCGGCGGTCGTCCCCATCCTGGTGCTCTTCCTGCAGAAGGTACCACTGTAGTGTAATTGTTGAGATTAAACGATCCTCCATTCGCCCTTCACCCCTCAATGTGATTCTTAAATCCTCCACGAATGTTTTTTGGAATCCATGCTTGTATTTTAATGAGGATGTATTGATCGGACACAGAGACCTGATGTCGTGCAGCAGGCAGCTCAAGTCGTTAATCACCCACAACATTATCTCCTCCGGTTTCAAGCCTTCACTTTGCCTCAGCCTCGGGAGTATGTGGCTCCTGGTTAACTGGGACTGGAGTTCATCTGCCCGCGTGAATCCCAATTTCCTGTAACAATAATTGGAAGGATTAATGAGATCCAGAGTACAGTTACATTAAAGTCAATTACTCGGCTGGCACTGTGAAATATCCTTCTCTTCTCGCTGACCTACTTCGACGGCTGTGCAGAGTGTGGGTCTCTAACTGGAGCACCAGAGTTTTTGTCTTCAGCTCAGCAGGACTCCAAGAAACAACATCTCCCTTATCTCTCTGCCCTGTTGTTCTCCCGCCGGCAGGTTTGGCGAGGGGCGTTGGCTCGGATGCGGTGCCAGCGGATGAGAGCCATCTACACCATCATGAGCTGCTACAAGCGCTACAAGGTCAAGGCTCACTTCTGGGAGGTGGCGCGGAGGTTCGCTAACGTGAGAACCATGGCCGACTACGGGAAGAGCGTGGAGTGGCCGACCCCTCCGGCAGCTCTGTCCCAGTTTCATAACAACACAGTCCTGCTGCACCGCCGGTAAAACTCCTCCACCAGGACAATTACATGCAGCACCAATGGTTTTTAAAATCATATTTTACTTTGAACAAACAGACAGAAAGAAGTTTTTGTATCTTTATTACAACAATGTTCATTTCAAATCATATAATTCAAATTCATAAGAGAGAGGCGTCAGTTGCGACAAACAACAAGAGAAATAACTTTTCAAAAACACCCTTTCAGCAGAATTTGTTGTGCGAGTGTGTTGTTGTTATTCTATTTTTATCCCCACACACATTAACCTGGAGCTGCTCCTCCTACTGTTCTGCAGCTTTGATGTTTTATCTCACCCACACGGCTTTGTCCCCCCCCCCCCCCCCCCCTTGGTGTCAGGTGGTGGGCGAGGCAGATCGTGAAGAACATCCCGCCGTCCGACACGCTGGAGGTCCGGGCTAAGGTGGCGGCGCTGACGGCTCTGAGCGGAGAGAGGAAACACTGGGGGGTCAGCCGGGCCTGGGAGAGGGACTACCTGGCTAATGTGAGAGTCAGAACACACACACACACACACACACAATCAAGTGAAAAAGAAGGGTGGTACTACTGAGTTCTCTTCATGTTACACATCATGTGTACTTGTGATATTTACTTTAAATCACTAGTTTCTACTCTATTTATTAATGATAGTCCTATGATGATGATTATTTTCTCAAGGAGACATTTGATGAAAATTAACTTTATGTATTTCAATTACATATCAAACTTCCATGTAACATTTTTATATAAATTCAATCTAAAAGGTATTGTATATTTGATGCAGCCGAGAGGTCGATGATGTTGTAGAAGTTGTTGATGATGAAGGAAGGATTCCGAGGACCCAGTAGTTTCAGTGTGACAAAGTTTATTACAAGAAATTACAGGTCAGGACGGGCATCTAGATACCCGGAGACACACAGCCAATAGTGAAATCTGACTTGCAGTTGTCGAAAGCACACATATATAGGGAGTTTGGTTCCACCCATGACTTCAGGTCACATGGGATTTCTGACTAGGCATAGTACATGTTTGTGTCTGAGGACGAAGATAAGTTACTCAAAAACATTCCCTCTGAATCCATACATCAGCTGGTCAGAAACAATTCCCCAGGTCAAAGGTCATACTCAAAAGTTAGGGAGTAAATAAGATAACCGTTTTGAGGACTCTCTGAGAATGACTAAGAGTCCAAAAGGCAGGCATCATCAACCTAAGCCTGTCATTATCTTTTAAGCACACATACCAAGATGTTTTAGTCTAATGAATACACAACAAGGGTTTTATATCATGTTGAGTTAGTCTAAACAAATCAAATAACTTGAGAATTATTTGATTAAATAATGTTAAAGAGAAACAAGAGGAGCCTTGAAAACCACTGTGAGATAGCAAAGTATTTTTAAACTCAATAATGAGGTACAGCTAATTATTTTCTAAGCTTTAATTTGAAGTTGTAGTGACACGTTTGTTTTGCTGCTACTTTTAAAAAAGGTAAAATCTTCTTAAGGATAAAAAAGACTTTAACATTTTTCCAAAATTAACAGATTTTAGTTTTGTCGTCTTGTTTTATTGCGTTTTCTTTGCCTTCCCGGCCACAAGAGGACCTCACTTACTGTTAACTGGCCGGTGTGACTCTTTCTTTTTATGAAAACAACTGTGAAAATCCATGGGACTCACTTCTCACTCGACTCTCTCCCAGTAAGCACAACTGGAAGCGTATGGAATCCCAGGAAGTTGTGTGTTGTTGTTATGTATATAAGTGCATGTGACGGGCCTCGGGGTTAAACAGCATGACCGGAGCAGGAGGATGGTGCTCGTGAACACAGAGGTTTTTTAATGAAGCCCACACTGGGCTCATTTACCAGATAATCTGAGGTTATTTGGTGTTCGCCGGCTTGAGAGGCTCCTTCAGGGAGCGTGAGCCGGACAGAGAGTCCTGAGGCCACTCCCCTCGTTAGCTGGTCAGGCGGCCGGTGACACACTGGCCTCCTTCACGTGATTGTGGTTAATTCCATAAAGACCTGATAAGTGCATGTAATGCGGCTCGCTGGTCGGCCCGAGTCGTGTGGAGGTGCTGACGCTGCTACAGACCAAGGAGAATAAGTGGAAATGGGAAAGTTCCACCATTTCGTGGGTCAGGTCTTTCTCTGAAACATCAACAAGTCCATACCTTGGATTTGATCTGCTGGTGTTTTCACTTCTAACTTCATTCATTCAAAACATCTGTGCCCCTGACATCACATCAAAGCCCAACTGGTTTATCTGCTGGACAATTAACAGCGTCCGATTAGAACTTTTTCACAGATACTCTCTAAAGTATAAGAGTATTTATCTATCTATTCCATAAGATGTTGTTATCAAACCATTGTCATACGTGTTTAATAACTAACTAATGTAAGGGAATCATTGCCAGTAATGTCAGTATATAATCGACATTAGAAAATCTAAATCCACTGGTGTCCTGAAGTTGCTTTAGGAAGCAACGTGAGGTCCCAGCTGTGAGATTAGTGATGGTCCCAGCACAGGCCTGTCATCACACCACAGTCCTGCAGTGTGACAACATGAACGCACAACAGCTCTGAGGAGACACAGTCACAAACGATTGAAGACTTTATTATCATGGCTCCTTTCCACAGCAGGGACACTATGACACGGTTTTCAATTTCCCTTCTCGACTGCCCATGACTGTATTTCTCATCAGCCGCCCTGCCCCCCCCCCCCCCCCCCCCCCCCCCCCCCTAACGGCATGTCAAACACCGTGTCTGGTAACCGCAGCCCGAGGCCACCGAGCTTTCATCTTCCACTCATGGTATTAAAGCGATAAAGAAAAAGAGGCTGAGCGAGGTCACACTGAGTGTTTACGACGAGATTCGTTCCATTACCATTTGAACTGTGGCATTAACGTTGGCCTTTCCAATTTTTCCTCAGGTACGAGACTGCCCTCAGACCAGCTCCGGCTTCGTCCGTGTTTCCAAGGAGCTGAGGAACAAAAACGAATTCAGCTGGGTCCTCTTCTCCGGCTTCTGCAGGAAGGTACAGTACGAGGGAGACAGACTCCGTGAAATGAGAAATCTGTGCTGTAGCCACGACGAGTTTCTGAGTTTTCTGTTTTATTCCTCTTTCGCTGTGGGATGTTTTTCTCACTTGCTGCCCCCCCCCCCCCCTGTTCTACCCCCTCACACTCTTCCTCCTTTGTATTTGCTTGTCTTTCAATATTTCATGTTCCAATACAAGGAGGAAAGAAGTCTAATCAAAGGATTACTCATGAAAGGGACTGAATTCATTCAAAGACTTTTCTGAACCTGGATGATTCTTCAGTTCTTATGACTTCACCTCGTGATGAACTCATCATCTCCCTCTGGATAATAATGACCATATTTTCATAGTGAGGGATTGTACAGGGAGGGTTCTTACTCAATCCTGGGTAAAGCTTTAGATTTTGTGTTTCTGAAGAAATCTGAGCTTTGACATATTATAAATAAAACAACCCAGAAACTGACAGAAGCATCAGAGCCTTTGATTTGTCTTTGTTGTTGACGAGTGTTGCAGCTCCTCAAGGAAACCCGATCTGGAAATGAACATAGCGATCATAACCCAGAGGCTTCCACGAGTGACAAACAAAGCTCTTAACAGGAAACAGAAAAGAAACAAGTGCAGTTTCTCATCTTCTCTGTTTCTCTGTTTCCCTCCTTCGCTCTCTCAGGTGAACAGATTCAACAGAAGCACCGACCGCGGCCTCCTCGTCACAGACAAGTTCCTCTACAAGTTAGAGCCCAAGAAACAGTACAAGGTTCTGAAGAGGCTTCCTTTAGAGGCGGTGAGAACGCACACTCGCACACTCCTTCATCCACAGAGAAACACAACACAAGAACTCATTTGCAATGCTCGCAGGGACTAGGTTGTACCCGCTTTGTTCTTTCACATCATTATGAACATTGTCTCATTAAAGGTTCTGTGTGTAGAATGCAGTGACACCTAGTGGTGAAGTGTCATGTTGCAGCTGAACACCCCTCACCTCATCCTCGACTTCTCAACACTATAGAGAACATGTGGAAAAGGTGTTTAGCTTGTCCAGTCTGGCTGCTGCAGCGCCCCTGCCCCAAATGAACAAAGTGCTAGGGACCAGTGTGGACCAGTATGGACCAGTAAGGTTGATTATGTGCACGTTGGAGTGTGTGAGGCGGCGTTCCTGCTACACCAGCGTCGTCCTGGCTTATCTAACGATTTGTCTGCCATCTGGGGCGAACCTGGCTCGTTTCCTGGCCTGATGTGAGAAATTGGATCCGGGGAAGTCACCAGGGACGTGAGGCTGGAAGTGAAGACGAGTGAGACGACAGCTTTATTTGACCGGATCCTTTAAGGTCCCGGCAAATAGCCTTTTTCATCTCAGGGTTCTCTTTCCAGGGGTTGACGTGTCTCTGACCAAACAGGATGTTGGGGAGGACTGGATGTGAGAGGTTTAGGAAAAGAAGAACTGAGGGGGGTAGAAAATCGGCTGTTATACATGTGAAGCTTTCCAGTAGATCACAATTTTAAAACTGGGTCTATAGTCAACTTTTTAATATTTTTAGCTTTGCAGAACGTCTACATTCACAAACAACCTCTCACACACCAGAGGAAAAGAAAAAAGCACAATGTCTCCTTTCAATATACAATATATGAATAGATCTAATAATGCACAAGGAAAGTTTAGTGTCTATTTCATGCAGTTTCACTCATATTCAATTATCTACATCATGATTATAATTTTTGTTTTACTTCTGTTTCTGTGACATGAAGTTTGTTGAAGTCTGGAAAAAGAAACTCTGAGAAGTTTGAGTTGAACAGCGTTTGATTCTCACTTTTAACAGTAATCAGTAAATTCCAGTAATAATGAGTCGGCACAGCTGGACGTCCAGCGGTCGGCTGTAGAGAGCGTGGAGGAGAAACAGCTCAACACGCGCCAGAGGGTTAATAAGCATCATTATGCAGCAGCGGAGCTCCTGAAGATAACTGGTGTTATTAAGCTCTGCTGCTCAGACTGAGTCGTAACCAGGTCAGATACAGAGAATGGAGAAGGAGCCGAGCAGCTTAGTGTGTGATTGTGATGTTTCAGTCGAGTGTTGTGTAACTGAAACTCACGTTTGACACCAGCTTTGAAGAAAGTCCTGAAAAGCAAATCTACTAAAGAACTCAACAACATCATACCCTTAATTTGTTTGTTAGGAAAAGTCCCACTCCTGCTTTTATTGACCTGAATTCTGTTTTTTTGAAACCGATAAATAAATTTCGCGTTTGTTTATAATGAGAAATAAAAGTCGACATGAAAAAAATTGTGCCTCCTGTGCCGGGTCGGCTCGCACAGGAATCTGGACAAAGTTGGGACGTCCTGCTCACGATCGCCCCTGCTGGATTAACCTGTGTGTGTGTGTGTGTGTTTGTGTGTGTGTGTGTGTGTCTGTTTGTGTGTGTGTGTGTGTGTGTGTGTGTGTGTGTGTGTTTGTGGGGGGGCTATAAGAGGCTTAGTCCACTCTGACTCTCCCTTTCTCCCTTTCTCCCTTTCTAAAACCTCTGATGCAGCTCTCCCCCTCTCTCTCTCTCTCTCTCTCTCTCTCTCTCTCTCTCTCTCTCTCTCTCTCTCTCTCTCTCGCTCTCTCTCTCGCCCACGCTTCTTCCATCTGGGTCGCACCTCATGACTCTCCCGTCGCTGCGCCTCACGTGCACCGCTGGCACAGTTTCTCTCCACCTTCAAACCGGGAGCAGGACTAATCCGCCCGACTTTATTGATGCATGATTTTTGTTTGATCCAGGATATGCTGCCCTGGCCGAATTAAATTCACCAAGCATTATTATACGTGTGACGCGTTAATCCCCTGACGTTTTTATACAAATTAATTTCCGGTACCCTTGTATGTGTCCCGCTCTCGCTCTACAGTCGGGTCCTGTGCATTATTGTTGTGTGTTATACAACATCTGGAAAAGGTAAAGGTAGAGTTGCAGAACATCTGGATAGTTAGCATGAGTGGACTAGGACATTTCAACGTTCAGAAAATCTGTAACTAGTGTTAATTGTGTAAATGTTTGATTGACTGTCTGGTTCATACACTGTAAAGATGGAGGACATGACAGCCACCTAAAAATGAACATAGTAATTTGGTCGCCCCCTGGTGGTGGGTTGCAACATAGATCGCAAATTCCGCCTCCTCCATATTAGTGGATAGGACGTAGAGCAAAAAATGAAAGAAGATGGATTCTGTCATTTCAGCCATTTCTTATCACTGTTCACGTTCCTGATACGTTTTCATGAATTCATTATTGTGTGTGTCTCTCTACAGTTTACGGGACTGAGCGTGACCAGCGGCGTCGACCAGATGGTGGCGCTGCACACGACCTCTCAAGACGACGTCCTGCTGTGTCTGCAGCGAGGGGAGCTGTGCCCCTACCAGGACCGAGTGGGCGAGCTGGTGGGAGCACTGGTCGACCACTTCACACGGTCAGTACCACAACCACACGCTGACTCTTCATACTGTGGCCTCTGTTTCAGGGACCAAGGTTAAATAACTGTTACTGCAAAATATGAACACTAAAATCAAAAGTTTGATCCGAACCAGGCGATAAAGAATTCTTCTCAAAGCATCTGGAGAAAACACCTGATTTCTATTTCCTGCAGCACTGGTGTTAAACTTATTTAAAGCCTCAAACAGTGTTTTATATTTATTACAGAGCCAGTTTTCATTAACACCTGTAGATTGATGTCATGTGGTGTTTGTGTTTTTATTAGACACCGCCTGAGAAGGTGTTGATGCTGTTTTCTGAGCTTTAACATACAGCTTGATACTGAGTCACATGTGTTGTGACTTCAGGCTCATTCTAAATTGAACCCTTGATTTCCACTGGTAACACTGGTAACACTGGTCCATGGTGTTCTTCTGCAGCTGAAGCTCTTCAGATCAGCGTTAGGACTGTAATGAAAACGCTTGAAGATCCGTAACCTTTTATTTCACGTGATATTTTGTTTTTTTTATTACTGGTTACAGGTTAACCAGTCGTCTCCCATTCGCAGAGTCAGGAGGGTATTTCTCATTTGCTGGTTTAATCGTATAAGAGAATATTTGCTTCTTTTCCTCGTCATAATTCGTAGAAACCTTCAGACTTTGAAGAAAGAAATCAGCAAAAATAAGATTCATGAAAATCGTTATTAGTTGCTGATCTAAATATCTTTGTTGGTTGAACTGGTAACAACTGGTTGACATATACAACCAGTAATTAGGCGTCTCATGCCCAAAAGTAATGAGAATAAGATAAGCAGATAATAGAACCTATTAACTAAAGTGTCAGAAAGTAGAAATGATAAAGGAGTATGTTCTTGTACAGATTCTGGGCTGTTTCTGGGCTGTTGTGTTACTTCATCACTTCATTAATGTCACTCAGTCGACACACAAAGATATTACAAATGTTTCCATCAGAGCAAAACTTCTCCAGCAGCTGATTCCGGCCTCTAGACGCCACTGAGGAGAGGAGGGACGTTAATGAGTGTGAGCAGCTGGTGAAGTGATTGTTTGCACAGAAAACATTTAGTCTCTTGTGTCACGTGAATAAACACCAGTCCCTCGTGGTCCCTGGTCGGAGGCCTCGGAGAAAAACCAGGTCCATTAACCCAACACAACAATAACACAAATCATACTCTTGGCATTTATCACTGTCGTAGTTGTCGCAGCTCTGAATAAAAGCCGTGAAATGAGTCAGACACACTGACATTTATCACATCCACCCCCCCCCCCCAAACCAGTTTATGAATCTGATTCACTTCCACCCACATTCAGCTCTGGCAGTCTGGATTTGAATGGGACGACCCGCAGGTCTTCACAGGGGGCACTGTTTTGGTCGTGGCGACTCAGCGAGCGTGGGCGTGTTGTCGTTAGTACCCCCCCCCCCGCTGAGGCAAGGGAAAATAAATAAAAATAAACAGAGTCCCTGCAGAGTTTCCTGTTTTGGATTTTACAGTGAAGATTGTGGATTTTTTATTTTATAGAAGGTGATAATTATTAGGTGTATTAGCCAAAGGGAAGTCCATTATAATTTAAAATATACCTATTGAGTTGGTTTTCTGTTGATCTAACTTAAATTCTGAGTGAAACCAAATCTATTTGGAAAAGTCCTCAACAGTTTTAGTTTCCGTGTGATTTTTCTTGTGTCGTGCAGCGATGGAGCGTGAACTGAGGCGTCTCCTCGCTCATATCGATGTCGTGTTTATTTAGTTTTTGAGGCCGGTGGGGGTGGGGTGTGGGGGGGGGGGGGGTGCAGCACAGAGACCCGGCAGAAGGCCGCCCCACCAGGGTGTGTGTTCCCGCTTTTATGATTCCTCCTCCTGTGTTCAGTGAGCTGATCCCAGATCCCCGGTGAGGCTTTTGTGGGTTTTACGAGTCTGAGACTTTTGGTCTGGGTTTGGTCTTTCTTTTTTTTGGGGGGGGGGGGTTTGGCGGGGGTCTCTGCCTCGCCATGGACCCTCCAGCAGCTGCGTGGCTCCGGCAGCGAGCGCCACAGCCGAGACTCGAGCATCAGGAGCAAGTTTCTGCTCTCCTCCTGTCTTTGTGCCGCCATCTGCAGTGAATGAAGGGGGGGGGGGGGTCGTGACCTCTATCATGATACCCCTCAAAAGCAGCCTCACGAAACAAAGTCAGGGGCGAGCTGTGTAAGTGTGTGAGCACGAACCTGGGTGAAGGGGGGGGGTTACAAACACACTCCTCTTGTGCGTCCTTCAGTCAGGAAGTGGGATCACAGACGATGAGAGTCATGAGCTTGTCATCCATCTCTCTCTCCATCTCTCTCTCTTTCTCTCTCTCTCTCTCCCCTTCATCTGTCGCTCTTTCCTTCTCAACCGGACATCTCCTGCTTTCTCTTCCTGTCACCTGGGTCTGAGCTCTCAGTGTGTGTGTGAGTGTGTGTGTGTGTGTGTGTGATGGTATGTCTGTGTGTGTTTATTGGCATGTGGATGTGTCTCTTTACTGTGAGAGAATGTATGCATGTGTGTGTTTTCGGGGTGGGGTGGGGTGGGGGGGTTGACTCCTGGACCATCTGCTGGGACAGCTGGGGGGGAGTTCAGGCAGGATTTAGGGAATGATCTGCTTCCGCCTTAAAAGATTGAGGAGGACTCTTTACTTAAGGAGGTAATTTGGGGATATAAGTGTTCTATTTATCTTTGACTGGGGAATATAAGTTTCTGTACAAGCTGTTTGAGGGACATATAAAAAAAATATATATACAGTATATATATATATATATATATATATATATATCCTTCCTGTATTTTACTGCTATTTCTTCAAATATACTTTTATAAAATACCCTTTTTTATTTGTTTGACTTTTCTCTGATGGCTCGTCCTATGAAAAGTAGCAGCTCTTGGCTTTAATGGAACCGTGAACTGTTTATAAAGATGGACGACATGACAGCTCCTCCTGAAAGTGAAGACAAATCATCTCAGTTAGATCAGTGACATAAACCTCCCACCTCCATGTTAGTTTGATATGAAACAAACAAACTGACTTTCTGAGGATAATTATTTAAAACATATTCTAATGAAATCTTTTCCCACGGAGACTCTTGGTCATATTCTAATATCGTCTTTTATTGTAAAAGGTCTTGTTTGTTTCCGGTCGCCTTCCCTTTGTCTTTTATTTGTTCTTGTCTGCTCCATCTCTCCCTCTCTTTCTCTTTTCCTCTCTCCCTCTCTTCCTCTCCTTCGCTCTTCCTCTCTCCCTCTCTCCCTCTCTCCTTCTCTCCTCCTCTCTCCCTCTCTCCCTCTCTTCCTCTCTCCCTCTCCTCCTCTCTCCCTCTCTCCCTCTCTTCCTTTCTCCCTCTGATCCTCTCCTCCTCTCTCCCTCTCTCCCTCTCTCCCTCTCTCCCTCTCTCCTTCTCTCCTCCTCTCTCCCTCTCTCCCTCTCTTCCTCTCTCCCTCTCCTCCTCTCTCCCTCTCTCCCTCTCTTCCTTTCTCCCTCTGATCCTCTCCTCCTCTCTCCCTCTCTTCCTCTCCCCCTCTCTCCCTCTCTCCCTCTCTCCCTCTCTTCCTCTCCTCCTCTCTCCTCCTCTCTCTCCCTCTCCTCCTCTCCTCCTCTCTCCTCCTCCTGCATCAACAACAAACTTCTGGGTCACACTCTTCTTTTTATATTTCCTCGAGTGAGGCAAGAAAACGAAGACGAAAAAAAAAGAAAAACCCAACATGATTTCATTAACCTCAAAGCATATGTGAGTGTGGTCTTGTGATGTGGCTGTAATGAGCACACACACACACACACACACACAGACCCACACAGCCTCGTGTCAAAAAAAGGAACTTGTTGACTTTTTCCTTTGACCTTGTTGTCCGTCTACAGTTTGTCTGTTGTTGTCGTCCTGGGTGAAATCGGCCGTCTCTGTTCTAAATTCTCTTTTCAGGTCGTGAAAGGCGTCATCCTTTAAGCCTGAAATAGCCTCCCCCCCCCCGTTTCCCTGCCTCCCCTCTCTCCTCTCTCTCTCTCCCTCAGTGCCTGTCCTCAATGTGTCCGTCTCTGTCTGTCCTGACAGAGACAGGTCACCTCAAACTCCCTGTCTCTGGTCCTCATCACTTTTCATCACTTGTGTTGTTTTATACTTATCTATGAACCAGTTATCTTAATATATATTTTTTCAAGCGGTGCACGTTAAAGAAAAGAATAGAAACCTGAAACTTGCACTGAATTGTATCTGAGATATTGTGAATTCAAGAAAGTAAAAAGTTCTTTGACGTATCTTTAATTGTTAAAGAAGTGTAAACCCTCATAAATTACAACAACACAACAGCGATAAGGGTTCAGCACAAACCGTGATGAACAAAGCTACGATGCACAAAAACCAGAGCAGATCTTTAGGGTCAGAATCCATTCCTGGTTCCTCCTGCCCCACATTAACCAGTAATTAAAGTATTAAAGGTCCCTGATTCCGTGGCAGCTGGATTCAAACACTTGGCAGAAGTTCAGTGAGGACACACACAGTCAAGGTTCTAACCACATATTGAAACAACAAATGAACTTGCTCAAAACTTCATGAAAATCACAAATACACAACATAAAAAGTGCATGAATCTGAAAACTGATACTGAAGGAGAACTCTGGTGCGGAAGAGGAAACTTTACCGAGTCCGGCTGGAGAGAGAGAGAAATGTTTATAGGGAACATGTGACTATAAAATGACTTTTGTCTCAGTTTGAACCACTGAGATTCTTCATTTGTGCATTTTCACAAAAGCCCCATTCAGACGGGATTAATGTTACAAGAGGATGTGGGTAATAAAATGCTGTGTCTCTCCAGATGGTATTTTAGCCACTGGCAAAAAATTACACAAGCTGTTTCTGTAGCAGTCACTGGTACACTGCAGGGGAAACCATGTGACCTCCATTACCAGTGGACTGAGCATTGTATCTGATATCTGTGTCATCTGCTGGTAATTCATTTGCACTGCTGACTTCAGACCAGTTTGTTCAAATCCAAAATAGCTTTTTGCGGTGATAGAGTGTTTCACACAACATGCACAAAACAACACGCAACAGGATCTTCTGCATTGCTTATTAAACTCGAATGAGAGACGTGGAAGTTGTGTCCCAAATGGAGAGTTCAGATTTGTGACCTCTTTATAGATTTGAGACGTGTGTGAAGATGTCTGTATTAACATGAGCCAGATTGTTCAGAGCTGGATGTGGAAGAACTTTTCCTGTGAAGTTGAATTCACCTGCTGAGGAAACACTGCAAAGCGTCTCACTGCTCATTGCTGAGGACGAGGATAAACAGTGTGTGTGTGTGTAAATAATTGAAGTGTGTTTGTGTGACGGAGCAGCTGTGCACGGTGCCGGAGGTGAACGGGGGGCAGGTTTCTCCTCTGAAGGATTTAACAGTCGGATGTGATGGGGGGGGGGGAAACATCAGGCGCCGAGAGAGTCGCTGAATACTCACATCACATTCAGCCCGATGAGCTCATCCCCACACGTTGACATCAAAGCGCCGGCCCCGAGGTGGAGCAGGTTTTCACAAAGACCTCCCGACTGCCCCTCGCGCTCGCCTGTTAGAACCCGGGGCCTTGCTGATGGAGCCTCGCAGCCTCCTGGAGGCCGCTGACCTGGAACCTGCGTCGGAATGAAAAGGCCTCTTTGTGGATCGCAGCGTTTGCACATGTGCTGGCTCTGAATCGACCTCATCACTTTTATTCTCAAACAGTCGCTCGGTTGTGTCGGGTGGCTTCACTGCAACACAACAGTTTTTATCTCCGTCAGACACATGTTCGGTTTCTGGTGTTGTCACTGACTTGCAGAACATACATTTCCTGCTGCAATAGAAAAAACCCTGGTCGTCTTGTTGATGATCGATGTGATGGGCGGCTCCCTCCCTCACTCACTCACTCGCTCACCGTTAGACCGATTCGCTCTGATCTCGGAAATGTGTCAAGGGTCTCGAGAATTAATCAGTGGAACTAATTGAAGCCGGTGGTTAACTACCTCACAGTTGATGATGCAGCCGTGTGCGTCTCTTTCCATCCAGTGTTGGCTCTGCATCTTAAACGCTGTTTCCACCGGTTATAGAAATCTCTCTCCAATGAGCTGGCTCTGCCGTCCTTACAGTGTGACTCACTCCTTCCCAGAATGCCCCCTGTGGAGTTTCTGATGATGGTGATGATAAAAATAATGGGTGTGATTGGTGACCGGCACTATGACGTGAATAGCGAACCCTGGGGGGGTAATCAGGTTCTAAAAGAGTTTGACAGTCTTATAAAATAAAGCCTCATATTGAGCGTATCAGAGATGTGTCGGTCTGATAATCTAACTCAGGAAAATCAGCACAGACCTATTTCAAACTATTTCTTACAAATAGAGTCACCTGTATCATTGAATCATTTAATCCTTTAAGGTACAATCAGACCTTCGGGGGGGGGTGGGGGGGGGGGGGGGGGGGCTGGGTAGAGCAGCAGGAGAGGAAGCAGGTCAATGGAGGACAATTCCGTCCTCAAGCAGGAACAGAGAAATAATATCAAAGAAGGAAAAAGAGGCGACATCTTGTTTCTGAGATGTCACGTTGTTCCCTGGGAGCGACTGGTGTTGCTCTGATTTTTTCCCACAATGCTACAGACTTCCAGTTCACTGGTTTCACGCCTCAACACACACGCAGCTCAGCCGCAAATGAAATGGCCCCTAATTCTCCGTAATGGAGACACCAGAGGCACGTTCTCACATCCGATTAGCAGCATCCTGAATCATAGCCGGGATGACAGGGAGGAAAGATGGAGGAGGAGGAGGAGGAGGAGGAGGAGGCAGAAAGGGGAAGATGAAGAGGGGAGCAGTGGAAGGTGGGCGGGTGGGGGGGGTGGGGGGGGTCCTCCAGGAGCTGCTGCTTCGTCCCAGTTCTGTCTGCAGCTTAGTGATGAATTATTTGACTGCAGCATGAGGACGGGCTGGCAGGCCCACCGACTCCCGCTGTGCCACTGTGCCGCCAGGCCGCCAACTCCTCCTGCGTAAAACAGAAACCAAAAGAGAAACTACGCTTCACCTCAGGAGAGATTGAGTCTGTTGAACTCACATCTCATTCATGCTGGTCGTGTGTGTTGTTTACTAGGGCACAAGGAAGTGAAGGGTCCAATGAGGTCAAATTAGACTTGTGATATGTTCAATATTAATAACCCGGTGCTCTGTAGCAGGGACAGTAAGTATATCAGGGTTCTGACTCTTCACCTGCAGAACAGCAACCAGCGTCACCACTGACACAAACAAACAGGCCAGTCCAATCAGGCAGGTTTAAACTGGTGATGTTCCCTTATATGCTGACTTGGGACAAAGGCTACAAACAGAGGACGTCTTAGGTTTTTACTGCAGAAGAACAACAGACACACTCACATGAGGAGTGACTTCCATATTTAGACTGGTGTCTAATCAGCGATTAACCGCGCTCCTCGGTTTTCCTCTCGCCTTCAGACCTTAAGACCTTCACCCCCCCCCACCCCCCCCCCCCCCCCCCCCCCCCCAATACCGGCCAGAGGCTTTTCTCAACGTGCTTCAGTAGGGTCAGGTTTCACTTGTGATTGGCCCGCGCGATGAGATCAGTGTCTCACACACATATCGAAACCCCCCCCAGTGGAGGTCAGTGGGTTTCTGAGTCGGGGGGGGGGGGGGGTCAGGGACAGCTGGTTTAAACGGGGTTCAGCGTGGAGCCAAATGGTCCCAGTGGAAAAACAACACAGGGAGCGAGGCCGCACCTGTTGTGGTGACCTGCTGTTTGTAACAGTGCGGCGGCCGAGCTCAACTTCTCTGAGGGGTGGGATAGAAAAGGGAGAAACTGCAAAGTGGTGTTTTGATTTCATAGGCTCCATCTTCTTTTTCATACTGGTGTAAAAAAGGTTAATACTCCCAGTAACAGGCAGATTGAGGTCTCAATCTGGACGTTCTGGGTTTTGGGATGGCCGCATTTTCAAGTTTGTTATAGTTTGCAAGTAGAAACTCAGACAACTGTAGCTTTGGATTCTAGTCGTCCTTTTGGTTCTTGGTCCAAAACAGAGCGAACTGTCTGTGCCGTGTTTTCTGAAGAGGAGCGCTCAGTTTGCAGATAACAGGACTCCGACAGTTTGAAACCCCTCGTTGGCTCGTTCCTGCCAAAGCCGGCAGGCAGGAGCCAAACTGGCCTGTGAGCCGGAGCCAGTTCTGCCTATCGACATTCAGAGGCGTCCGCAAATAGCTGTTTGGCAAATACTGTTCTGCATCTGCTTTTTTTAATGCCCTGAGTTTGGATTCAAACGAAGTGCGTCGACGGGTAGAGAAACAACAATCAGATCTGGATGCATTCAGTAGAGAAATATCCTCACAAGCAGGAATACCAGCCGTGCTCGGGCCCCCCCCCCCCCGACTTTGACGTAGTTGGATGCTCTTTGTATGCACGTGGTGGAGACTGAGCCGGGTGCCGGGCCAGGCTGAGGCTTCAGGATCCCAGAGGATCGGGGGGGGGGAAGCAGCAGTGTCATCGGGGATCGTCTTCAGCTGACGGTGCAGAGATGGGACAGCAGGAACAAGCTCTGTCTGCAGGGACACTGGGTGTAGGACGCTGCACCAGCAGGATCTGATGGGTTAAGGGATAGATAACAAACCCACTGGTTCTAGCTCCTGCACTGTGGAACAAACTTTTTATATTGTTCTGTTATTGTTTTAATGTTATTTCATCTTTTTCCTTTATTCTGTTTAACTTTTGATATTCAGATATTCAGAGTGGACTGTAGACGCTGTGCATTTGTTGTTCTTTGTCTTTAAAGCATCAATACATTTTCCATTTGTTTTGTGTTGGTTTCAATGTTCTTACCATTTAACTCATCAGTTATTCTCATGTTAGCTTACAGGAACGTGACGAGGATAAAGACTTTGAGGAGTAAACACAAATCTCGTAACACATAAATGTCCGTTTTGTCTTCCAGTGTCAGAAACGTCCAGTTTCCTGTCAAGGTTTGTCGCTCGGCCGTGGAGTTCCACATGAGAGGAAAACCCAAGAGCGTCACGGTGCAGACGAAACCGGGCCAGGCCATCGCAGACTTCAAGAAGAGTCGGGACGGCTTCATCCTGCTGGTCCCGGCAAACTAGAGAGAGAGACCCCACAACCAAACCTCCAAAGGATTGACCTCAGGGACCACTGGACCCTGGGGACCACTGGAACCTGGGGACCACTGGACCCTGGAGACCACTGGACCCTGGAGACCACTGGACCCTGGGGACCACTGGAACCTGGGGACCACTGGACCCTGGAGACCACTGGACCCTGGAGACCACTGGACCCTGGAGAACGCTGGACCCTGGAGACCACTGGACCCTGGGGACCACTGGACCCTGGAGACCACTGGACCCTGGAGACCACTGGAACCTGGAGACCACTGGAACCTGGGGACCACTGGACCCTGGAGACCACTGGAACCTGGAGACCACTGGACCCTGGAGACCACTGGACCCTGGAGACCACTGGACCCTGGAGACCACTGGACCCTGGAGACCAGTTGAGCTCTTTATCCACTTCTCAACTGGTCAGAACATCAGTGAGGTTCATGTCATCGATATAAAAGGGGATGTTAAATGTTTTAAATTGTACTTTCACAGTTTTACAGTGTTGACGGCAGAATCTGATTTCTAACTCATTTATTTGTGAAGTTCAAGTTGACCTGGAGACTCCGGACGCAGCTGCAATACACACGCGTGATAACTGTATTTTTGTGTAATGTAATTTGAAGTTATTTCATGAAGACAACAATGAAACAAAAACAGAAAGAAAAGCACTTTTTTTTAAAGACAAATTGTAGATTTTGCAATTCATAAAAACAGTATTTTTTATATGCAGTAGAATTGTTGCCAGAGTAAACTCTTTTTTGCGCTTTTTCCTCTGCAGAGTTATTCCATGTGAGACGTAGTGAAAAGGAGAAATAAACACAAGTAAATAATCTATTGAAGAAGAATGTTGATTTCTCCGCTGTAGCTGTAGACTCAAAGATCATTTCCCCTTCGTGTTCGATGCTGTGAACATGTGACTAAAAGAGCTCGGGAGCTCTCCCCCTTTGAGTGATTGGTGCAGATCATGATGATCTTTGCATGGTGGCGTTGAGAAGAATGAATAAAGAGATCCAACTTTCCCACCAATGGAAACATCTAAAAGAGGAGAACTTTAGATACACATGATAACATCCACCTCTGTGTATTAATGCAGATTAAAATCTAGTCACTGAGCCGCCAGCCGCCAGCAAAAACATTCCTTTTCCCAAATGGTGGATGTTTCAGTTTGGACCGAAACTCATCATATCTCACTTAACAGCTTAGTCTGTGAGCTTAAATCTGTGGAGTGCTGCCAGCGTTCATCCCGACTCGCTCCACGCTGACCTGTTACTGCGACTTAGTGACAACCTGCCCTCGCTGTCACGGGGGGGGGGGCACCGTCCTGACAAATCACAGTTAGTCTCAAAGGACTTAACACAATGTGACGTCCTCTGTTCTTAACCCTCTTGGAGCACGAGGAGAAAGCGTATTGACAGGGGGAACCTCAGAGATCCACATGTGAGGGATCCTGTCTCTCTTGAAGCCACATCCGGCTGCCACCAACCCTGTGCACTCGCTGCAATAACATGGATGATGTGACGTGAACCTGCAGCTCCTACAGGAAGAAGACTTCATGCTTCACCTTGAGCACAAAGTCAGGGTCAGGTGAACCCTGAAGTGACTTCCTGAACCCGTCCAGAGCTGCAGTTTGAAGTGACGCCATCGTAAACACGTTTCTTCCCCCCCCCCCTCTTTGAAGCCTGACTCAGCACTTATCAGCTCATTAGAAAGTCGTCTTCACTTCCCCTCAGAGGCCGTTTGACGCCAATTCACACCTTGTGACTCTCACATGGCTCCAACGGGACCTGGAGGATCCACAGGTGACGCCGACGTGTGAACGACCCGGAGGAGAACGTCTGCCGGTGTGGGGGGGGGGGGGGGGGGGGGGGGCGGCTCCAGGGACAACACAGATCATTCTGGACTTCTGGAGAACATCTGGAGTTCTGTGCACGTGTGAAGGAAGTAGATCAGATTCAGATTCTGCAGCTGAGATGCTTCCTCCCGTCAGTGACTTCTTACTGAGACCCTTTTCATGTCAGTGTTCAGCTTTACCCACAATGCCCCTTGCCTTCAGGTTCTATCAATTCGACCCCGACAACTTTACAACACAACAACAACGTTATTTGTGCATCTAATTTAAATTCTGATCAGGTCACATCTCTCTGGCACAACTCACTCAACTCCTCCCCAAATAAGAAAATGAAAACCCAGAAGAAACTCGTGTTCCTGCTCTGATCTGTGTCACTGTGGCAGACAGAGATGATGAACTGGAAACCACAGCTCCACCAATCAGACCAGTCGCTGTCACACTCAACGTCATATTCAGTCAGACAAAAAGATTAGAGCAAATTTGTTCTCGTCAAATCCTTTAATCATCGAATGTGAAAGCTGTGATTTACACATGAGGTGTGAGAGCAGCGTTTGGAAATGCAAATTGGAGCATATCCTCCCCGTCACTGAGTATTTCATGTGTGTCTGTTTCGTGCACACGTCCACACACACACGTCCACACACACACACACACACACACGTCCACACACTTCCTAAACAGATGAACAGTTAATCATCGGATCCAAACGAGGACATTTTGCTCTCGTTCACAGAAAACATATTCATAATCGATATTCATCGTTAACAGACAAACTGTGATAGGTTTCATTTGATTCCTCGTCACCGCCGCGCTCCTCTTCCTCATAACTCGCCCTTCACCTTCATCTCTGACAGCTCCAGTCTCATCCCATCAATCCAGCACTGGGAATGTGGATTCATGTGAAATCCATTCACACTGTGTTTCAGCCGAAGCTGGTTTTGGATTATGAAGACGTTTTTTTTAAGGGTTTCCTCTCGTTCTGCACCTCACAGATAAGATTCCTCTACGTCAGATCTACTTTATCAGGACGGGCAATTGTTGATGCAATCACTTAAAGCGCCGGGCAATTCCATTAGAAAAAGACTGGCACCTGGTCCGTCTCTCTTTAGAGATTAGCAGCCCTGCAGCGAGGATTTGGTAACGAGTTGGAGAGGATTTACCAGTGGGAATATAATATGTGTCCCAGAGCCGCTGTGTTTCTCCCTCTAAATCCTCTCAGGGCCGCCCGGCCACTGGTTTGGTGCCCTGCAGGTTTTCCAGCATCCCTTCGTCATCAGGCCCCGGAGGAGGGGAGGTCACATGCTGGAGATTACAGTAACATGAGGGGGGGGGGATTGGTTTTTGCTTTGGCTCGCTCTGAACCAACATGCCGTCAGTCTGAATACTCACTAATCAGGAAATCTATTAGAAACCACAGTGCTTAAAAGTTTAAGTTTTCATAGACGTCAGAAACCGTGGCACTGAATTCAGATTCAGATTCAGAGCACGAGAACCAACAGTGTTAATCAGAATGTCAAGTGATTCCTTGAATTATTGATCATTCATAAATATTGTATTAAGAGTTACACAACGAATGACCCATGATACATCATTTATAAACAGTATTCCTGTGTTTTGATGGTTGCACTGGAGCTAATGCTACATCCATAGCATCATATTTGATATAGACTCATATCCTAACTGTTTGAAGAGTAAAAAAGTACTTCTGAATGTTCCTGAAGTGAGTATTTCAGTGTCTACATATGTTTACTAGCTGTATGTGTGTTTTCCTCTCGGTTTCACCACATTATGAATCTTTGATGGGACCTCTGGTTGCTCTTCAGAAAGTCTGACGTCCCTGCAGGGATCCGTGGAGTCCCCTCTGGCGCCGCGTCCTTCACCCTCTACTTATGGGCGCACGGCTGATTGAACCATCTGTTCCCCGGTCAGCGTGTGCCAGTGAGCTCCTGCTCTCCGAGGCCGTGCACTGAACCCAGATCTGCACACAAATCTGAGGGAACCTGATTTCAAACGATGTTATTCCCTTTGAAGCTCGGCTGCAGAGCGAGATCTTTATTTCTGCTGTTATGACGAGAGGGGATGTTTTATATTCTATTAAAATGCTGCTGGCTGAATCTGGGCCAGACTCTTAGATTAAGTTTATATTTCAAATATAGACATCTAGGTCATAATGGTGGTTACGGGAGTTTGTGAGTTGACTGTTTGCTAAGCTCCAATCTCTTCACAGTTTGATGATGGTGATGGAGGCAGATTTACTATTGCAATTCACAGTAATATCTAAAACTATGAAATTGTGCTGAGTTATACTTATACCTTAATTATTTAATCATAATTATATTATTTATATTGATAGGAGTACCTCAAAACTGCTTCTAAAGCCTTTTTTTATTAATTTTAACAGTCATCTTGTTTGTGAAGCACTTAACTCTCTTTTTCAAAGTGCTATATGAAGTTTATGAATATTATTATTACAAAAACAAATCACTTTTACAGGTTGTCCCCTGACGCCAGTGTAGATAATACACTAGTTTCGCTGAACTTGCATACAACAGACAATCAAGGTCATAATCTGTGCACGATTATTGGTTTAAAAGAATAAAATAAAAATGAAAGCTGCAGCTTGTGTTGAGCTTGCACCAGAGACGGGTTGTTATTCCTGAGACGCAGCTCGAAGTGAGAACATTAACACTGGTTTCTATAGGCAGCATTGACAGAGGGCGTTCTGGAGCCCGGTGGATCCCAGAGGGCTGATAAAAGCCGGCGAGCAGCAGCCGAGGCTTTCAGAAAGCCACTGGGATCCAGCAGGGCCACTATAGAAGTGAGACACTGGGAGGCAGAGCGCTGGGTGATTTGTGTCCTGGGAGGGAAAAGGGAAATCTGGAAGAGGCTCTGCCATCTGCAGCCGCTCCTCTTCAATCTCAATTCATCCGTCCTCCTCTTTTTGTGTTTTTCAATCAAAGCATCCGGGCGTCCCCTCCCTCACCTCCCTCACCTCCCTCACCTCCCTCACCCCTCCGCCCTTGGAGGTGTCCTGCCTCGGCCACTGACCTCGCCTCTGACCGGCAGCATATGGTTTCCCCCGGGCTGCCCTCTGTGTCCAGCGCTGTGAACAGATTATAAATGACATTTAAATAATAATTTTCCAATAGCATCAGTAGACAGCGAGAGAGAGAGAGAGAGAGAGAGTGTGAGAGAGAGAGAGAGAGAGAGAGCAGACAGACACATTGCGCCTCAACAAGTAAGCTGCTTTGACGGCAAAGCCATTTTTGAGTCTTAGTTTTATGGCAGACATCTGCTACACGATAAATGAAACTGAATGGATCAGTTCAAAATGAGAAATGCTGCATTTGTGTCATTGAGTTGTTTTCCTGCATTTTGCTTCTGTGCATTTTACTGACCTGTGTGATGTCAGATTATTCATGTGCAGCCACGTGAATATACACATAGAATATCTTTAGATGTTTTTAAAAAGTCAATCTCATATTTATAGGAAGCTATGCTTTATACATCAGCCCATACAACCACAACTTATCACTTTCACTTTTGATTTTGTGTTGGTTTTAAACAAAACATGTTAATCTTCAAAGTTCCTTCCAAGTGGACGTCTTCTTCAGCACGGCTCCGGCTGCCTGCGAGCCAGAAGGCCATATGCAGCACAGGGCTATTGTGTCGTTGTGTGTTTTCTGTGTGTGACATGAATTTACAGCCAGGAGAGTAGATCATGTGTAATGTGAGGAGGAACAAAGAAAAGGGGGGGGGGGCAGCTTTGGTTAAGTGTGTGAACACTGCAGATGCATTTGCAATGTGCAAACAGACACAACACATGCAAAGGAAGAGAACATCAATTTGATAACACAACTGCTGCAAATATAGAAAACACTGCAAATACAACACAACTTAGTGCTCACAACATGACCGTGAGTGTTTGGTCTTGTTGTGAGTATTAGATTGTGTTGTATTTGGTTGTGTTGAGTATTTGGTTGTATTCTCAGTATTTGGTTGTATTGTGAGGATTTCACTGTATTGTGAGTCCTTTGTTATATTGTGGGATGTGGTTGATTTGTGAGTCTTTGCTTGTGCTGGGGCGTGTTGTGTTGTGAGTATGTGCAGTGCCGTTTTTCTATTTGCCGCCCATGTGTTGTCGGTCTGTGTGTTTCTGTTTCTGTTTCTCCGACCCACCGCAGAACAGAGAGCAAGAGGATGTTTCGACTTCAGCTCAACACTTTATTTAAATAATCAACACGGTAAAACATCATCGTCATGAAAAATGAAACAATGAAATAATGAAACAGTCACATTTTGTTTTTCAAGTTTTTCCCATCAACAGTATTTTTGTTATTTCTGGAGCTACACACACATCAGTGGCTTTACAAAAGTCGCCCGAGGTGATGTGCTGCTTCGTCTGGGTGACTGGGGGGGGGGGGGGGGGGGGAGACACGGACACTGGACAGTCACAGAGAGCTTTTGGTAGCAACATTAATATTTGTGTACATGAGAATCTTTCCCGAGGAGGGGGGGGGGGGGGGGGGGGGGACAAGGGCCGAGCCGGAGCTGCCTGCGATGAACGCCGCGTTTACAATGGCCGCCTTTGTGTCACCAGCTGGGGCATCGATGAAACAAGCTATTGATGACATCTAACTTGATCATATCTGCACATATACTGTACTCTAAGTGAGGGGGGGGGGGGGCATTTTATTTTATCTACCAAATCCAATTTTTAAATACCGGAGTCATGATTCTCTAATCACGTTCACATGAATTTCACATGCTCGGCTATTTCAGGGGCCGGCTGAGGAAATGAGTTTCTTCTGTGTCTACAGATTCTAAACATGGACACTTCACCACCACCACCATGATGATGATGATGAGAGTTACACCAATACATGTTTCCAATGAGCGACCAGAGCCGGTTTGAAGTCACCGAATAAATTTGAAATGTCACAGATAAAAAAATCAAACATAAACAGAAGTAAAAAAAAACAAAAAACAACAAATAAACAAACAATAAAGAAACATGTCTAAACTAGCTGGCTGGCATTCATGCTACTGCCCAGCGAGAGTGTTTCCTCTTCTTTTTGTTCTTTTTCTCACTCGTAACAGCTCGTCTTCTTTCACTCGTTCTTTTTCACCCACGTATTTACATCGTCCGTCTCGACAGCAGCATCAGACTGAACCAACAGAGCCAAGCAGCATCAGACTGAACCAACAGAGCACAACTCACAGAGCTGTGGCCTCGTCGAGCGTGAGTCTGGGGATTTATTCACGTTTCTCTCACTGTCAAACCAAATCCTGTGAGAACAGCTTTAACTCGTCCAATAGCAAGTACCGCTCTGTTTGGGTTGTGAACAAGATTTTGCTAAAACTACTGGAGGTATGACCATGAGAGTTAGTGGGAGGAGGCAGTATGGGTGAGGGAAGTACTCATTGAATTTTGATGTACATACGATTCAGGGTGCGGATACAGGATCCCTTTGATTTATGTGTATTAATCCACAGCTGAAAACAGATTGACCTTTTCCTCCTGTTTGAGAGATCTTTGCTACACAGCTTTTTTTACTAAAGTACTATATAGTTAAGTGTAGTATATTAAATACATTTTAATTTAGCAACACAGGGGCTTAGGGGTGAATACACAGATAAGGCAGAGGAGTCTCAGAGTATTGAAACAGTTGAATGCATGGGACTTGTTGACAGTAAGAAAAATATAGAATAACACCACATTCATGCTTTAAAATCTCGATCACATTATTCACACAAACCAGAAAAAAGTCTCAGGCCCGTCTGAAAAGTTCTGCAGAGACCAAGGTCCCCGTCCACAGAGGTAAGTCCAGTTTGCACTAAATGTAAATCATCCACAGAGATGTCACAGGCATCATGTGTCTGTTTGCCCTCAGCACTCAGGGACGATGCCGAGGGGTTTGATTGGATGAACAGAATTAGCGCTCCAGCTGAGATGCGAGCTAATTGGGGCTTTGGAGACGCCGGGCTCCGTGACACGATTGGAGGAGAAGCGGCTCGGCGATCCGGCTCGGTGGCGGCGTGGACAGACGGGACAGGGGACGGGGGACGGGGGGGGGGGAGTCGCCTCTTTTTGCTGGAGACCAAATGATGACGAATTGTGTTAATGCTCAATTGGACTTAATTAAACGTGGCTCCTCGGTGTCTGTGCTGCTGCCAATGAGAGCGAGAGTTGTTTCTCATGAGAGGAAATCTGCGGCAGATTGTTCCTGATAGCTGCACCACCTGAGCGTGCTGTTCTGAAACTTGTGATTTAATAATGGTGCAGGGCCCTAGGAGACAGAGGGATGGAAGCAGATGTTGCCCTTAACTTTGACCCACATTCACACACATCACACACACACACACACACGCACACACAACCAGCCCGTTCGCCAACAAACAGCCCCATTCTGCCCTTCCTCGTCCTGACAATGGCTGGCGGGTGTGGGGTGTCAAATCGAATGAAACGGCCGGCGCACAACAACAGCTGAGAGTGTGTGGACATGGGGTTGCCGGGGTGGGGGGGAGGAGGAGGAGGCTGGAGGGGGGTGAGTCAAGAGACAAGTGTCCTTGTTAAAGCCCGGGCCAGGACAGAGAGGGAGAGAGGCAATGACCACGAGAACCGGCCCAAGATGGCTGCCAGTCAGGGCTCCAGACGCAGCGGCGTTTGGTGGATCACTGCTCGCCGCTCTCCGGTCGCCTGGTGGAGACCCTGAGGCTCAGCTCCAATCAGCCTGCAGGACCTGGAACTGGCAGCAGGGCGGAGCCACCTCCGGGAAGTGTGACACCAAACCTCATCGGATTCTGAACCGTTTACTTTCCTCATGTTTTCATCCTGCGCTCCCTCTCTCCATTTGATTGGGTGGGAGGATTAGGACGGGATTACCCAAGGAGGCTACATGCACCAGATTTGTGTATTTGTGTGCACATTGTGTGTAAAGGTCACATCTTGTGGGATTCTTGTTGAACGGTCGACCTTGAGGCTGAGTTCAGACGGCAGCATCGCAGCAGAGTGTGCGAGAGCAAGGAGGGAGGCGGAGCTCGGGAACCTCCAGATGCCTGAACACAATAAGATTAAAGCTTTGTCTCAGGCTACTGTGGGCGTCACATGGTGCTGGATGTCAAACACAATCCTAAAACTCTGGCTCCCTATGCAGGGGTTATGAAATCTGAATGGAGCCCAAGATAGATTTGGTCTCATGATAACAGAAGTTGAATTTAGGAAGAAAAACACATTTCTGACAAAGTTTAATGTATAATCTGTTAAAAATCAATTGAAACCAAATCAGTTGTAAGACATAAGCAACTTGTCGCCAGTAGATACTTTTCGAGAGAGATCAGGATCTGACATCAAGAACAGGATGCATGTAATCTAAAATGCACTGTTTATTTTCCTTTTATCTACAAAGGGCCACTGGGATGCATCATGAGCATAATTGTGCTTTTCTGCAGCTTTTGTCTCCTTCCTGCAGCTGGAATTGAAGGTTGAACTGTACACTTTGCTGATCTGGGATCTTTTGCAGCAGGAAGCGATTTTTCTAGATCTCTAGGGACATAAAATCCATCTGGAAACATATCTAGTACGATTCTGCTTTTTACAAAATTTCCGGAAATTCGCTTATTCTTCAGTGCAATACTACCGATGAACCACAGGCTCATCTGTGACCCTCCTCTGACACGCACGCATATGAACACATGGGAAAACACAGATTAAAACTACCCAAGCACAAAGGCCAATGGTTCATTCGAGGGAGTAATTTAGCCAGAGACCTGAGTTATGGGATGAAACAAGTCCCTGTATCCGAAAGCCTCTTGACGTCACACGAGGACACGCATGTGACTGATGGGAAAGTGGGACAAGTTCAGAGGCAACAACAACAAACCCCGTCAACCACAACGCCGCTCATCTGTCACTCCTGCCTGGATCGCTCGTGCAAGCGCTTTCCCAGCCTCCACCTCCAAGCCTGAGCCGCACACACACACACAGACACACAACGACACACACACACAACGTTGACTTTGTGCAGAAGAACAAAATGCACAAGACAGAGGTATTTAAATGTGTGTTTGTGCACATGTGTGTTGTGTTAACGGTCCAGCCCCAGTGCATGGTGAAGCTCTGCAGGGCGGGTGGGTGGACAAGGGGAGGGCAGAGGTTGAGAGAAGGGAGGGGCTGCACTAATCTGCTAATCTCATTAAAACCACGGCCAAGGGTGCCCTGTCAACAAGACGCAGGGAACAAAGGACGGGGTAAACAGCTGATGACCCCGGCTGCCGTCCACCACACAATGCCCAACACACACACCCAGGGCTGTGCACACAAAAAAACACGTCAGGCATTCTGCGTCCACCAGGAAACTGTCTCCAGATCAGATAAGACATAAACACAGTGAGGTCCACAGACAGCAACTGTCCCCCACAGGCCACACGACCCTCAGGAGGCTCCAGGAAACAGAGCCTGGTCCTTTTAGCGCTCCTGATGACACAGCGCACAGCAGGACCAGTGGGACACAACATGGACCTCTCAGCTGCTCCCATCAGTCTGAGTCACTCTTCACCGCCGGCCCTCGGGGCTTAAACCAGCAGGGGATGTCAAGACGTGTCCTTGTATCGTCCAGGAAACAAACCTGTGCCCCTTGTGCATTATTCTGTCACTGAGGAGAATGTTATTTGAATCCATGTTGTCGTGAGAATAACCAGAGAGAAAACCTTGGTGCTGCCGTCCTGCCTCATGCTGAGTGATGACATTCAGACTCAGGTAACAGAGGAGGCTGTGCAGATCCACAGGGGCAGCTGGGACGACTGGGAGCAGCCACATGGGGTCGAGGGGGGGGACAGGTGGAGCAAATGGTGCAAATGGTTGTTTTTATGTAAACTCGAGTGGATTTTCCAGTGGGGGGGGGGGGGGGGGGGAGACACACAACTGTGTTTATGAGCCAATTATCAGAGATAATCTTCAGAGGAAACGTTTCAATTCTCAGTTTCAATCTGGGGAGGCAACAGATACGGATGAATGAATAAATAAAGTCGAGGCAGGCCTTCTCTGTTTCTGCAGAACATCAGCAGAAAACGTGACACAAATGTGTGTGTCTGTGTGCAAGTGGTTGTGTGCATGAAATACAAAAAGGCATGCGGTCAGCAAGGATGTGCTCGGAGTCCTCCCCTCACCGATCCAGCAGCCGATTGTAATCCTGAGGCCCACAGCCGCCTTCCCTCTTCAGTTCGGCAAATACTTGTGTGAAAAAGTGCGGGTCTGCGTTAATGCGCAGCATCTTGGCGCTGGTGGCGTCAATGATGGCGAGGCAGCGGTCCCAGAAGGCCTCCTTACCCGCCTCCACCAGGAAGGGCTTGAGCGGGTACGAGATCTCGTTGCCCATGTAGGAGTAGGACAGGTAGAGGCAGGTGAGCAGGATGGCCTGCAGCTCGTGCTCCGACGCCACCAGGTCGCCGTCCACCACGTCTCGGCAAAGCATGTAGACGAAGACCACGTTGGCCGGCGTGACGAAGGCCTGGTCCTGCCAGCCCTGCAGCAGCAGCGAGCGGTCCACAGCCCGCAGCCACAGCACCGGGTCGGCCGGGGACAGATGCTTCAGGCGGTAGCAGCGACAGCACAGGAACTCCCCCAGGCAGCGCAGGAGCTCGCTGGTGGAGGCCTGGACGATGACACGCTTCGGAGACGACGTCACCGTGTTCACCGGGACCTTTTTCACAGAGGAGAGCAGCTGGGATTTGCTGTAGGCGTATCCGTGCCCCTGACCCAGCCCCATCCCGTAGCCGAGGCCCGGGCCCAGACCCGCTGGGCCCTCGTAGCTGCTCAGGTTGGCACACGACAACGACTTCTTCACATTCTCGCGGTTGAGGTGCAGCAAAGGGTCATTCTGGTAGATGTTGATGCTGTTGTTGTTGTTGAGCGGCTCCCCGAGGGCCGCCGGGCAGCCGGGGCCCTTCTTGGAGTTGCCCTTCTTCTTGGTGGAGGCCACCAGTCGCTTCCACGTGAGCGCCGGGAGGAAGATGGACTGGCCCCGCCTCAGCCCGCGGTCCTTCTGGCTGTTGAGCGAGCGGCTGCTGATGCTCGGGTAGTGGCTGAGCGAGCTCGGACGGCTGTCATAGTAGCCTGACTTGCGAGAGCCGGGCGACAATGACAGAACAGTGCCCATGTTGAGTCAGAGCAAGGGGGGGGGGGGGGGTCTATTCTCTTCTATGTCTCGACTTCCAGAAGACGTGAAGTCTCAGCAGTGGAACAGCGTGAAGAGGCGCGAGGTGCAGACATGTCAGGGTGAGAGGAGATGAAGCCTGTGCACGGTTTGAATCTCTGAGGCAGAGACATCACCTGCAACACACAGAGGAACACATCAGCTCAACACACAGAGGAACACATCAGCTCAACACACAGAGGAACACATCAGCTCAACACACAGAGGAACACATCAGCTCAACACACAGAGGAACACATCAGCTCAACACACAGAGGAACACATCAGCTCAACACACAGAGGAACACATCAGCTCAACACACAGAGGTACACATCAGCTCAACACACAGAGGAACACATCAGCTCAACACACAGAGGAAAACATCAGCTCAACACACAGAGGAACACATCAGCTCAACACACAGAGGAACACATCAGCTCTACACACAGAGGAACACATCAGCTCAACACACAGAGGAACACATCAGCTCAACACACAGAGGAACACATCAGCTCAACACACAGAGGAACACATCAGCTCAACACACAGAGGAACACATCAGCTCAACACACAGAGGAACACATCAGCTCAACACACAGAGGAACACATCAGCTCAACACACAGAGGAAAACATCAGCTCAACACACAGAGGAACACATCAGCTCAACACACAGAGGAACACATCAGCTCAACACACAGAGGAAAACATCACCTGCAACACACAGAGGAACACATCAGCTCAACACACAGAGGAACACATCAGCTCAACACACAGAGGAACACATCACCTGCAACACACAGAGGAACACATCAGCTCAACACACAGAGGAACACATCACCTGCAACACACAGAGGAACACATCAGCTCAACACACAGAGGAACACATCACCTGCAACACACAGAGGAACACATCAGCTCAACACACAGAGGAACACATCAGCTCAACACACAGAGGAACACATCAGCTCAACACACAGAGGAACACATCAGCTCAACACACAGAGGAACACATCAGCTCAACACACGTAGAGCAAAGCAAAACTCAATCCTGTTTAAATGCATTTGACAATCCTCACTCTATCTGGATGTTATGCCTGGATTTTAAACTATTAAAAATAACACTAATGTTGCATGAGCCAACATTGTGAATTCGTTTTATTCTTTATATTTCAAACATTAATCTTAGTAAAGAAAGATAAAAAAAAAAAAATGTTGCATTAATTCTTAATATCCTATTAACTCACCTGTGAGTTCAAGATGTTCTCGTAGGAGCCGAATATTGTCCCCCGCAGTCCTCGATGGATCAAAGCTACAAAGGAGCGCAGCCTCAGCGGATCAGAAGCAGGGACACAGGGTCGCGATGTGTCCTCAGAGCCGGAGACAGAGACTCGCTCCTGCTCAGAGACAACCAGCCTGGAGCGGCGCGTCGGTCCTCGCCAGGCGCAGTGCAGGTGTCATCCTCCGCCGCACCTCAGAGCCAGGCGCGAGTGATGATGAAGATGAGGAAGAGGGACTTCACGCGTCTTCTCATCTGCGGCTCCATGGCTGAGGGACAAACTTCTCACACAGTCCGAGACCTTTCCACGCACTCCATGTCCTCGCGGATTCCGTGCGTAAGGTCTCCTCTCTCCCGCTCCGGGACCGTTACACTGGGGCTCCGTGTGCCGAGAGCTCCGGTCTCCCACTGACCGGGGATCTGTGCCGACGGGCGGACCTCTGAGAGATCACACGCGTTCAATGCCCAACAGCCAATGAGAGGGCAGAGCGCCTCCTCACAAACACACACAGACACTCACACACATACACACGCACACAGCGCCCCCCACCAACACAGACTCCTCCTTACACAAACACACACACAGACACACACACAATAAATACATAATTAAACAAATAGGGATAAATATATACTAATCATATAAGTTTTGAATTAAAAATAACTAATTAAAATATAAAATTATAATATTAAATCAAAATATAAAACTTTTTGTATTATTATTAATATTGCTGTTGTTGTTATGGTTTTATCATCATAATTATTGTTATCATCAATATTATTGTATTATTGTTATTCTTATTATTATTGCTGTTCTTGTTGCTATCATTATTATTTAATTTTTTGATTATTTTTGTTCTTGTTGTTATCATCATCATCTTCATCATCATCATCATCATCTACATCATCTTCATCATCATCATTTGTATTATTAGTAGCAATAGTCGTATTCTTTTTATAAACCAGTTGAAGCAGTCTGGTTTTGAAGTTTGATTCATTCTTCTTAGATTCTTTATGATCCATCTTCCTTCACGTTTACATCTGATTTTTCCAGTTGTTGTTGTTCCGACTGATTCTTTCTTTCAAGGTTTTACAGTTTCAGTGTCTGAGTTGATTTTCAAACCTTAAACTGTTAAAGTCTCTGTTGTCTGACATGATAGATAGATAGATAGATTACTTTATTCATCCCCGAAGGGAACTTAAGTCGTCATAGCAGCCGGTACATTTAAATAAAATAAAATACAATACAATACAATACAATACAATACAATAAAATAAAATAAAATAAAATATAAAATATTGTGGTAGAAACAATAAAAACAGAAACACAAGATAAATGGGTAGATAAGGTGCAGTGGCAGATGATGGTAAGTACTGATGATATGATGGTAATGTTATTGTTACAGTATATATATAAAAAATAGTACAGTATATATAATATATATTTATATATGAAAGTAATTATACCAATATAATAATAGCAGTATATAGTAATAATAGCAGCCACAGTATATATAATAATAATAATAGTAAAATATAATAATAATAACAACAACATGTACACATGTATAAATATGTGTATATAGACTTATCTATACAAAGAATATATAAAGAGTATGATGTAATATATGATATATAGTACGGGTATAAATATAAGTATTTGGCGATACAATAGATAATATGATATACTATTAGAGTGTAAGAATATGTAGACTGAGTGTGCAAAAGACAATACTATTGTATAAAGTGATGAACATGAAGTTCTACAGTCTGACATAATAATAATAATAATAATAATAATAATAATAATATTATTATATCACACTTCTCAGCCTCCCTGGTAAAGTCTACTCCAAGGTGCTGGAAAGGAGGGTTCGGCCGATCGTCGAACCTCAGATTGAAGAGGAACAATGCGGTTTTCGCCCCGGACGTGGAACTACGGACCAGCTGTTCACTCTCGCAAGGATCCTGGAGGGGGCCTGGGAGTATGCCCATCCGGTCCACTTGTGTTTTGTGGATCTGGAGAAGGCGTATGACCGGGTCCCCCGGGAGAAACTGTGGGAGGTGCTGCGGGAGTATGGGGTAAGGGGGTCTCTCCTCAGGGCCATCCAATCTCTGTACTCCCAAAGCGAGAGCTGTGTTCGGGTCCTCGGCAGCCAGTCAGTTTCGTTCTCAGTGGGTGCTGGTCTCCGCCAGGGCTGCGCCTTGTCACCAATCCTGTTTGTGATATACATGGACAGGTTACGAGGCGTAGTCGTGGTGGGGAGGGGTTGCAGTTCGGTGGTCTGAGGATCTTGTCACTGCTTTTTGCGGATGATGTGGTCCTCATTGGATCATCGGCTTGTGACCTTCAGCACTCACTGGATCGGCTGGTGGCCGAGTGTGAAGCGGCTGGGATGAGGATCAGCACCGCTAAATCTGAGGCCATGACTCTTAGCAGGAAACCGATGGATTGCTTACTACGGGTAGGAAATGAGTCCTTAGCCCAAGTGAAGGAGTTCAAGTACCTCGGGGTCTTGTTCGCGAGTGAGGGTACTATGGAGCGTGAGATTGGCCGGAGAATCGGAGCAGCGGGGGCGGTATTGCGTTCGCTTTACCGCACCGTTGTAACGAAAAGAGAGCTGAGCCGCAAGGCAAAGCTCTCGATCTACCGGTCGATCTTCGTTCCTATCCTCACCTATGGTCATGAGGGCTGGGTGATGACCGAAAGGACGAGATCACGGGTACAAGCGGCCGAGATGAGTTTTCTCAGAAGGGTGGCTGGCGTCTCCCTTAGGGTTAGGGTGAGAAGCTCAGTCATCCGTGAGGAACTCGGATTAGAGCCGCTGCTCCTTCACTTAGAAAGGAGTCAGCTGAGGTGGTTCGGGCATCTGGTAAGGATGCCCACTGGGCGCCTCCCTTGGGAGGTTTTTCAGGCTCGCCAATGGGGAGGAGACCTCGGGGAAGACCCAGGACTAGGTGGAGAGATTATTCAACACTGGCCTGGGAACGCCTCGGGATCCCCCCGTCAGAGCTGGTCAATGTGGCCCGGGAAAGGGAAGTCTGGGGCCCCCTGCTTGAGCTGCTCCCCCCGCGACCGACCCCGGATAAGCGGATGACGATGAGTGAGATAATTATAATAATAATAATAATAATAATAATAATAATAATAATAATAATAATAATAATAATAATAATTTCACGTTGTCTCCATCTGCTTTGAATGAGATCCTGGAATGAAGACAAAACAACAGACTGGATTTATCCTTTATTTCCACTTTCAGCTTCTTCACACATTTGATTTTCATTGCTTTATACATATATAAGAGATTTAAATGTATATATGATATATATATATATATGATGAGAGCTGCAGAACAAACCCTCAGAGGGACTCGATCAGGACACTCTCCAATGGAACTGCTAGTTCACATCAGGAAAATCAAAAAGAACAGGAACCTACGCAGCAACAGATCAATGAGCCCGTTCACTAAATATGTAAATACAATGAGGACGAGTGGATTCACACTTTACAGAGATGATCCGTGAAAAAAACAAAACAGGTTCCACATTTATAACGTGACCAAACATCCCATAGCCTCCTGTGGACATGTGTTGTTAACTAGCATTTATGCTAATACACTGTAAACAATGCATCTGGTTCGTCCAATGACATTGGCATGTCCATCAATTTAAAATCAAATCAATCAACACTGATGCTCTGAGTTCAGTGAGTTCATGGACACACACTCAGTTTGTTTCACCTTCATCTCACATGTGAAAAAGAAAAGAACAAAGAATCAGCTCATTGATGAGGATCAGGATCAACACAGCTTCTAAAACATCACACAACCTGATTTCTACATTGATTCAGAAAACAACAGCAACATTAGTTCATTCAAACACATTCATGTCAGTGTAATTATAGATTTGTACCATTACAAAGTGAGAACTAAATATGTGTGATAAAGGAAGGTCAGTGTTTGATTGACAGCTGATCTCTGTGCGGAGCAAAAACATCACCACGACGAACTTTTATCAACAACATGGAAACAAAAGAAGTTAAAGATTAACACACAGAATCTAAATCACTGCTTTTAATGACTCGAGTCTATTTGAGTTTACAGAACTCAGCTGTGGATATATAACAAACCGCAGCTCCAGCATAGAGAGGCTGAGTGAATGTGGTCTGGACTCTGTGGAGGAGAGTCATGGTGTCAGAGACTCTGTAGAAGGACAGAACACCTGCACTGTGATCCAGGTACACTCCTACTCTGGAGGACACAAGACCTGACACTGGAGTCTTGATGCTGTTGTAATGAACTATATAATTGTTTCCATCACAATATAACGACCAAGATTTATCATTGAATCCAAATAAACATTCTAGTGAGTTTCCTGCTCTGCTGATATTATTGTATGTGACTGCTACACGACCTGCTCCTCGTCCTCCCACCTCCACCTCCCAGTAACAACGTCCAGTCAGACTCTCTCTGCTCAGGACCTGTAAACAACCAATGAATCTGTCTGGGTGATCAGAATAAGACTGATCTTTCCACACACGTCTTACTTTTCTGTTTCCCTCAGATAATAACAGATGGTTGTTTGCTGTGTTTGGATCAAGTTTGATTTCCTGTGAATATCTTAAGAAGTCAGCTCTGGTCTCTGGCTCTGGTTTTGGCAGTAAAACATCCACTTGAGACACAATCTGTAAAATGTCTTTCTCTGTCTCACTCAGAATGTCCTGTAGTCGACCTCTGACCTTTGACAAAGCTGCTGTCACGTCTTCAAAGTTCCTCAGAGGACGGATCCTGAAGTTGGATGAGTGTGTAGATCCACTGGGTGGTGAAAGTGAGGGGTAGTTGTGTAGAAACTGGTTGTGATCCTCTGTTTCTAAGAGCTGCTTCAGTTCCTGGTCTTTCCTCTTCAGCTCAGTGATCTCCTGCTCCAGTCTCTCCTGAAGCTCTCTGACTCGACTCACTTCAGTTTCCTGCTGGGATCTGATCTGCTGCTTCACATCAGAGCTTCTTTTCTCCAGCAGACGGATCAGCTCACTGAAGATCTCCTCACTGTCCTCCACTGCTTTATCAGCAGAGCCATTGAGGGCCTCCTCCTCCTGTTGAAGCAGCTTCACATCTTTCTCTGTGTCCTGGACTCTCTGCTGGATTGTTTGTCTCCTCAGCCCGAGCTCTATCTGCCTCTCAGTCCATTCTTTCTCCAGGACAGGCATCGGTGTGAAGGTCTGTCTACACTGAGGGCAGCTGGAGCTTCGTCTCTCCTCACCTTTGTCCAAGTGGGTGTTAATACAGCTCCTGCAGTAGCTGTGTCCACAGACAGTAGTCACCGGATCCTTCAGTAGATCCAGACAGATAGAACAACAGAATCTTTCTCTGTCCAGTTGATTTTCTTGCTGCGCCATATCAGCTGCTGCCAAAGACTGAAGAACTGTTTCACTTTCTCTGAACACAATGAGATCTCTGCTCCTCCCCCTCTCATTCACTTCCTGCAGTGACTCAGCCCCACAGTTCACAGCTTGTTGTTCACTGGTTCCTTAAGGCCGATATTACATTATTATTATTATTACATGTCATTTAGCTGACGCTTTTGTCCAAAGCGACTTACATTTTTAGAACACTCAGCATTTATGAGGGGCCATTTTAGGGGTTACTAAAATGGCCCCTCAGTATCTTGCCAAGGACACTGAGGCATGCAGATGGGAAAGAGTGGGATTCAACCTTCTTGTTGCAGAACACCCGCTCTATCCCCTAGGCCACGCTACCCCCATCATATATATGCTACTCCGTTTTGACAGACACGGACAGTTGGACCGCCCTCTCCGGGCTCCTCGGAGAGCTTTTTGAGCACCTCTTATTTTTCTAACTACATGTCGGCATGTCGGAGAGCCTAGGGATAGCCCTTGGCTGTGATTGGTCAGCTAACGACAGCTTTTCGGAACATCACCATTTCCGGACCTCAAACTTCCTGTTTCATTCCCTATATCACAATAAACCCAAACACAACTACGATTCTACGATTAATGTGACAGGTGTGTTAAGCCAGCGGAGTTGTCTGGCTGATGGTGGCTGGTTAGAGCACTAACGGCACGTGTGTACGGTCACATACGGTTATAACAAACTTTCATAATGGCGCTAGCGTGCTAGCCACCATGCTAACTACGGTGGGAACAGTGCAAAAACCCGCTGTCACGACTTTAATTCCACGGCTATCATGACACTGTTTCTCAAATACCGTCAGGTTAGAAGCAAACACTTGGTAGTAGTTAGTATCGGGAGTACCTGCTGACTGTGTGTGGAAGCTGGGGGGGGGGGGGGGGGGGGGGCGGAGGCTACAAGTAATTCCACTACTTGTAGCTTCAAGTAGTGGAATTAGAAACGCAGTTCGGAAACAAGACCGGGGAACCACTGCACTAAGAAAGGATAACATCAGCATTTTGACTCGCTGGGTGTCACTTTTTTTTATTTAGTTGCCATCATACACTGTGTGTGTGGAAAGCCGGGAGGTCGTAAATAAACAATGTGGACTTCTTCTGAGAACTCATGAGGTAGGCTGAGGTAGGTTGAAACACCTGTGAAGGGAGGAGACACAGACAGATCCTGACTGGGAGGAGCTGGTTGTGAGTTTTTATCTGTGTTATCACATTTCAAAGTGAACAGTTGCACTGGGAACTGTCACATTCAGCTCACAACAGCACAGCTTGTAATATTCACAATCTTCAAAGTTTCCAGAGAAGTTACCGAATCTTTTCAATGGAATAAAAAACCACTTACAAAGGGCTTCACCAATGAAAAGACAATTAAAACACTTATGAAAGAGTCAAAGTAGAAAAACACTACAGGTGACCGAAATGTAATCGTGACCATCTTTACAAACTAGAATAAGATGGAATCGTGGTCGATAACAGCAAGTTTGAAGTTTGGATTTAAAGGAAGCTTCAGACTCAGCCTGCTTCATTTCCTCAGGTGGTTTCAGAGACTCAAACTCTTGTTTATAAATCTCTGCTGAGTTGTCACAACAGCAACATGCAGCCAGAGATGATACAGACTCACAGCAAAGTTAATGGAGTTCTGAATCTGAACAATGACAAAGAGCAAAGGAACCATGTCAACAACTGTTCAGCTTCTATCAAAGAATATGATGAACTGCTCAAACTGTTTCTATATAAAACAAATTACACCAAAGTTCTTTCTCTTCTGAAACAGTTGGATGAAGTTTGTCTGTGACGGAGCAAAGAATCGATCCCAGTTGTCAGGACCCTGATCCTGAGTGTTTTGACCGTTTACTGTTTTAACTCTGCAGAAATTAAAAAACATCTTCAAGCAGCAAAGTTTGTTTTGTTGGTTAAACCTCGGATAAATTTGGCTTCAAGAAGTTTTGATCAAGTCTGGATTTAAACTGTACGACCCAGGAGCGTCTGTCCGTGAGGTGACAACGTGAAACACTGAAGCAACACCACAAACTCGTTGTGAAGTTTCATCCTCATGACAATCAACAGCACAACAAATGGAACAACCTCAAGTCCACAGCATCACAATATCTCCAATATGTGGCTTGTGTGTCAGGACTCAACTCAACGTCTTCACTCTGAAACGTCACAAAACAATTATTTCCCCACTTCTTTAAATCTGTGTGACGAACTCTCTTCATCCACTGAGATCACAAACAAGATCTGGGGTTTGAAAATCAGCGAGTGGAAGAAAACTTTGCTCACTTCTCTGCGATGAAGCTGTTTTAGTGCAGAAAAGCTGCAAAGACAGAGAACATGAAAACCAAGGTTTGTGGAGTTTCCGGGGAAAACTGCCTCAGTTCTTCTCTCACAGAGAGAGAGTTTCACTTTGTCTCCATCAGCTTTGAATGAGATCCTGGAATGAAGACAAAACAACAGACTCTATTTATTCTTTATTTCAACTTTCAGCTTCTTCACACATTAGATTTGCATTGTTTCACCTCCATCTCACATGTAGAAAAGAAAACAACAAACAATCAGCTGGTTGATGAGGATCAGGATTAGTTCTTTCAAACACATTCGTGTCAGTGTAATTATAGATTTCTGTCATTACAAACTGAGAACTAAATATGTGTGATAAAGGAAGGTCAGTGTTTGATTGACAGCTGATCTCGGTGTGGAACAGAAACGTCACCACGACAAACTTTGATCAACAACATGGATACAACAGAAGTTAAAGATTCACACGCAGAATCTAAATCACTGCTTTTAATGACTCGAGTCTATTTGAGTTTACAGAACTCAGCTGTGGATCTATAACAAACCATAACTCCAGCATAAAGGGGCTGAGTGAATGTGGTCTGGACTCTGTGGAGGAGAGTCATGGTGTCAGAGACGCTGTAGAAGGACAGAACACCTGCACTGTGATCCAGGTACACTCCTACTCTGGAGGACACAGGACCTGACACTGGAGTCTTGATCATGTTGTAATGAAAGTTATAACTATTTCCACCACAAACTAACGAACAAGATTTATCATTGAATCCAAATACACATGAGATTCCTGCTCTGCTGATATTATTGTTTGTGACTGCTACATGAACTCCTCCTATCACCTCCACCTCCACCTCCCAGTAACAACGTCCAGTCAGACTCTCTCTACTCAGGACCTGACAATAACCAATGAATCTGTCTGGGTGATTAGAATAAGACCGTTGTTTACTCATATATGTTACTTTTCTGTTTCCCTCAGATAATAACAGACGGTTGTTTGCTGTGTTTGGATCCAGTGTGATTTCCTGTGAATACTTTAAAAAGACAGCTCTGGTCTCTGGCTCTGGTTGTTGCAGTAAAACATCCACTTGAGACACAATCTGTAAAATGTCTTTCTCTGTCTCACTCAGAATGTCCTGTAGTCGACCTCTGACCTTTGACACAGCTGCTATCACGTCCTCAAAGATCCTCAGAGGACAGCTCCTGATGGTGGATGAGTGTGTAGATCCACTGAGTGGTGACAGTGAGGGGGTGTTGTGTAGAAACTGGTTGTGATCCTCTGAGTCTGAGAGCTGCTTCAGTTCATGGTCTTTCCTCTTCAGCTCAGTGATCTCCTGCTCCAGTCTCTCCTGAAGCTCTCTGACTCGACTCACTTCAGTTTCCTGCTGGGATCTGATCTGCTGCTTCACATCAGAGCTTTTTTTCTCCAGCAGACAGATCAGCTCAGTGAAGATCTCCTCACTGTCCTCCACTGCTTTATCAGCAGAGCCATTGATGGCCTCCTCCTCCTGTTGAAGCAGCCCCACATCTTTCTCTGTGTCCTGGACTCGCTGCTGGATTGTTTGTCTCCTCAGCCCGAGCTCTCTCTGCTTCTCAGTCCTTTCTGCTGCAGCTGACACTGTGTCGTGGTGTTCATCCACAGAGCAGAGATAACAGATACACTGCTGATCAGTGCGGCAGAATATCTTCATCACCTCCTCGTGACGAGAGCAGATGTTCTCCTGGAGCTTCTCCGAGGGCTCCACCAGCTTGTGCTTCTTAAATGGAGCTGACTGAAGATGAGGCTCGAGGTGTTTTTCACAATAAGAGGCCAAACAATTCAAACAGGACTTGAGAGCTTTCAGTTTTCTCCCAGTGCAAACATCACAGGCCACATCTTCAGGTCCAGCATAGCAGTGATCAGCAGGAGCAGCTTGGAGTCCAGTCTTCTTCAGCTCCTCCAGTACACCAGCTAACATGGTGCTTTTCTCCAGGACAGGCCTCGGTGTGAAGGTCTGTCTACACTGAGGGCAGCTGTAGCTTCCTCTCTCCTCCCCTTTGTCCCAGTGGTTGTTAATACAGCTCTTACAGTAGCTGTGTCCACAGCCAGTAGTCACCGGATCCTTCAGTAGATCCAGACAGATCGAACAGCAGAATCTTTCTCTGTCCAGTTGATTTACTTGCTGCGCCATTTCAGCTGCTGCCAGTGACTGAAGAACACTTTAAATTCCTCTGAACAAAAACAGATCTCTGCTCCTCCCCCTCTCGTTCACTCTCTGCAGTGACTCAGCTCCCACAGTTCACAACTTGTTGTTCAGTGGTTCTTACACATACACACACAGAAATATCCTGACTGGGAGGAGCTTGTTGTGAGTTTTTATCTGCGTTATCACATCTCAAAGTGAATAGTTGCACTGGGAACTGTCGCAATCAGCTTACAACAGCACAGGTTGTAATATTCACATTCTTCGAAGTTTCAAGAAAAGTTAACGAATCTTTTCAATGGAATAAAAAACAACTTACAAAGGGCTTCACAAATAATAAATAACACAAGTAAAACCTAGGTCACATGGTGTGACGAAAAATCAATCTTTGAGGTAGTTTTGTATCTCCGTCTCAATTTAAAGTTGATCTGATGAAAGCCCTGGGACAAGTACGTAAAAATGTGGAATATGGCCAAAATGACCACTAAATGATGAATGGCAGGCTTCCTGTTGCGTATTTCATAATGCCCCTTGAGACTTTTTTATGCATCTAAACATGATATGCCTGTTTATTAGTTTTTCGTGAAGATCGGTGAAAGTGAACTCAGGTGCTGTGTATAGGTGTTGAGCCATTTTGACACGCCCATTTCAATTTACTCCATATATTCCATGAATTCCAGAATACAATAACTTTTTGGGGTTTTGGTTTCCCTGCAAACTTTGGTAACAATTTGAATGTATAGGCCCTGAGAAATATAAATATCACTCGTATTGTTTTCATGATGACAACTAGTCTGTCAGAGCTGAAACACGACGGTTACACAACTGTTCCTGGTCCCTCTCTCCTCTCTGAGTACTAAATGCATAAATAATGTTCAAAGATAATCGGATCAAATTAAAATGTTTCCCTGAATGCTTTAAGAAGCGACCATGTGATGGTGATAACAGGAAAGATGATGATCATGTGATGTAATAGAAAGCAGCAGAGCAGCCAGTAAATTGACTTTCTTGCTCAACCCCTCAAAAGACTGAAGATATCATAGATATTGATTGAGAACCTCATCAGATGGAGAGGTGACTACAGTGAGGTTCACTGTGTGCTGCAGTGAGTAGATCCTCCCTCACATGGTCAAAGGTTGTCTTATGTAACAGTCTTCATGGCTCCGTCCTGCGTTGGAGGTCATCCTTTGAAAGTGTGGACGATAGAAAATATCAATGAAAGCATCACTTCTTCTGCTGCAGCTTTGTTTACCTCTTTAAATCATGATCCTCATTAATATCATCACTGCTGAAGACTTCTCTGGGTAAACAGGAGATAACGCTGCTTCTCAGGGATTCTCTACCGATGGGAAATTGTTGGACAGCAAAGAATGAATAAAATATACAAACGATAAGATGAGATCATAAAGATTGTAGAGTTTATAGGAGAGGAGGATGTAAACAGACATTATAGGAAGAGAGGAGGAGTTAGGAGACTTCTGGTGGATCTAGTTTAAATTACTTTTATGGAGGCGTTTTAATCCAGTTGTTCCCAATCTGAAGCTCAGGCTCCTCCAAAGAATCACATGTTAAAAATGAGCATCTGATAGACGATCAGCAGAAGAAGAAGGAAACCAAAGCTCTGCTCCAAACATCTCAAATCTGGTTTTATTGTGTTTGTTTGCTGGTGTTTTAGAGGTTTTCTTGATATTCTTGTGACAAGTTAGTTAATAAAACCTTTTGAGTGCTTTTTAAATTTAAAATCTTTCAAAATCTTAATATATTTGAATCTGTGGGCTACAGTGAAAATGATCTGCAGCGTGTAAGTAGATATAAGTAAGAAGATAGTACAATTATTATTTATTGAAATACTTTCCATCACATAATATTAAACAATAGCAAATCACAAACTCATCAAAAGAGAAAAACAACTACATAAAGAAAAAAGAAACACTCATAACCAACACACTAACACAACTCGGTCTCTGATCAGTGCTCCACGTCTCCACCACAGTCTCCTGCTCTCTGTCAATTCAAAATGATTAGATTCCCGTGTGAGGCAGCGATAAACAAACTGTCAGTCCGACACAGGTTAACTGACACTTAACCTGTGAGCCGGCTTCTTCTTCTTTTCCAAGAAGGAATTAATCAGAGGCGTCTTCTCTGTGTTGGATCCAAGAATAAACAACTCTGATCAATTTAGCTCCAGACTTGAGTAATTAAGCCTGTTAAGGTGTAAACAAACCGGCTAGACTGTTTCACTGCAGAGCCGACTCCGAGATCTGTGGTTTATTTAACTCCTTTCAAACTGGTTCCTTAGTAGGAACCAGTTTTAAATGGTTTTACATGTTTGTTGTTGTTAAGTGTGAAAATCTCCAAGTGACTTTTAATCACATGATCAAACACAAACACAGAAGGAGACGTTTCGCTCTGAGTCAACAAGACAAAAACAACCGGAGGCGCTCATCTGCTGGCACAAACCCATCTTTGTTTTTACTGGCTATGCATTTATAGGGGAGATCTACTCATTCGGCAGTGTGCACACACACAGACACAAACTCACTCACACACACACACACACGTTCCCTCTCCATCCTTACACTCTCTCGCTGCCTTCACCAGCTGCAGGACCCTCAGCATCTCCTGCACACAGCTGACCCGGATATACTGACCGCAATGAAAAGAGCTGTTGTTGTCCACTTATGCAACACAGACGCATACAGACACACACACAGACACACACACAAGCATCACCACTAACACAGGAACTCAGGAAACACTCACACAGACCTGCAATGGCTGATGCTCTCACGCTAATCCCCTTTTTGACGTTTCACTATTTAAATCCTGAGATTAACTGTGAATAAAAACTGTATCTAACGTTTAGTTTTACTGAGTCAACTCGTGTTAGAGTCTCACATGTCTGACAATCTTTGAACGTCCATTTAAAAAAATTGCTGACGTTTCCTTGGTTGTAGCCTTGTTGTCATTTAGTTGAGCAGGTAGTGAGTAGGTAGTTTGACCTAGTTTCGTTGTGTAATTGTTATTTTTACTGACATGCTCCACATTTCAGAAGACGACAACTGATGCAGGCGATAGAACAAATATTCCTGCTTTGTGTTGTGTGTGTGTGTGTGTGTGTGTGTGTTTTTTGGGACCAGGGATTCAGATGAGGCCCGGCAGCTGTATTTATTTGGTTTTCATTCATTTAGTCACTCATCTATTTCAAACAGAGCAGCGTGGACTCTCTGAAACGAAACTTGAAAGAACTTTAGAGCTACTGTTTCCTCTGATACTTCTCTAGGAAATCTGAAAATATTGTTGCTGATGTGAAGGAGCTTGTTTTGCTTTATCCCCCCCACACACACACACCGATAACATGACAGTCTCCCTTTGTGCTTCAGCCTCAACTGGCCTCTTCTCCTGTTTATGCTCAGCAGATTCAGTTCTGGCAGCAGCAGCCAGGGCTCCTCAGGTTGGACAGGGTCACCCACTGATGGTTCAAAGATGAAAAACAACAGGATAAATGCTTTTGAATTAAGAGGAAACAAGGGCAGTGACTTCACAGAAAATGAGAAGAATGAAAAAAGAGGACACAGAGCGAGGAGGAGGAGGAGGAGGAGGAGGAGGAGGAGGAGGAGGAAGAGCGGGAGCAACAACAAGCTCGGCTGTGGTGACGGCTGGAGTCAGGCAGGTTCACCTGATGACATATCTGTCCGTCTGACTCACCCGGACGCTAATCTGCCTCTTATGGGATGTTTCAGGCCAGTTCCAGGCTTTTATTAAACATCACAATCAGGGCCTGATGAGATGACGTCCCTGATTAAACACGCAAAGACACCAAGAGTTTTTCTGAGTTGTTTATCACAGCAAACATTTGATTATGTGTGAGAGTGGTTCCCCACAAACAGTGATTGTATTGTATTGTTGTATTGAATGGTATGGTATTTATATTTTATGGCATGAATGAATTTGCAGAACAATCCAGATGTAAATATTGTACTTTTAATATTCATCTGACAGCTGGAGTTACTCTGCAAACCAAGATGTTACACAACAAGCTACGAGGAGTGTGTGAAATGTCAAAATGTGATGCATTGTTTTAGACTAAATGACCAATCAGGAAGGGACGTTTTTTAAACAACTCTATTTCAATCAGACATTTATGAATGACACAACTCTGCATCCAAGATGTTTGAATGATTCAGAGGTTTCAGTCTAGTATCGGGTGATACTGCCCTCTAGTGGACAATCAGGGATCAGTCTTTTAAAATGTCCTGAATCTGAATGCTTTGATTCAGATTCATGGTTTTTTGGTTAATGTAAATGAAAAGTTTAACTACTAGATTAACTCCTAGATAAATACAATTGTAGTAGAAGTGTGTTGTGTCATAATGATATTTAATATATTCTATGATATAGGTATGTGGAAGTGTGTGAGGTTGCAGGTGCACACACACGTCTCTGTGCATTTAATTGTTAATTTAGATAAGATAAAACTTTATTGATCCACACACTGGGGCAATTCAGTTGTTACAGCAGCAGCTGGGTCTGATTGAGGGAGATGAGAGAATGACAATAACTAAAAAAAGCATATATATGAAAACGCATATATATATACATATATATATATGTATATATATATACATATATACATAGAAATGAGCAGTTGGCCTTTTATTTTGTCCTTTCTTCTTCTATTTCATCAAATATATTCACTTTAGTTGTATTATAGTCTTATGTCTCATATCTTTCATATACTCCAACACTTTAGATTAATGTGCGTCTATTCTGGGTGTTACGGTAAAGAAAAAGTCCTAAAACTAACGTTTAAAGTTTAATGTCACTTATTATTATTTTATTTACACACAAGACAATAGCAAGTGTATGAAATGGAATATTATTTATGTGTTTGGAATGAGAATTAGGCAAATTCAGCTGCATTTTTCTTTAGAACTATCACAACTTGCTAATATAAAATATTGCAAAAATAAATCCCAGAAAGGCGACACAGATATTTCACCTCAATTTCTGTATGTCAAGTTTAAGAGATTTTTACAGTAGAAGGTGAAATCTTCTACAGAAACTTGCTCATATTAAATATTCTATAAAAAATCTGTTTATACACACTTGTGTTTTAGATACTCCTCTCCACTAGAGGGCAGCAGATACCTATGGTAGCCTCCTGGTGTCTTGGCTTCCTGCCTTCAATCCTCTGCACATTGATTGATGTTAAATCATTAGGAGCCGGTTTGGTTTGGACCTCCTTCTCTCTTGGCTCTGTGCTTAATGCTTTTTATAGAAGCACTGGGTTTGGCAGCAGTTGTAAGATCTCAGTAACCGACTGACAGTAAGTGAGTGCACGCCTATTATCACCAGCTGCTCTGCCTCTGTCAGCCCCGGATGAGCTGGTTGTTCAGATCAGAAATGAAAACACATGCATTCTACACAATCCCATAGAGACTGGTCGATGATTAACCAGAGGGGGGACTGGTATGCTAATTCAGTGAAACTAAACTAGGGTCCCGGGACCCTGAGGGGCCATTTAACAAAGTCAGGAGGGTCCCCAGCAAATATGACACACAGATAACTGTCTGAGAATTACACTGGTTTCATGTCTGGCTCCATTATTAAGTCGCCCTTTGTTGTTTAATCAATTAGGAAAAAGAAATAGCTTCTCATATGTTCAACACTTTTCAAAACGTTCAGTAAAACGTTATCCACAGCCTTCGTTTTGGGCTCAAACTTGAATTTCCCGGTGGTGGGGCAGTGGGAGGTTTGCGGGGTCAAACCTGTTAACCTCTCCATTGAGGAACACATCATCGGGGGGGGTCTCTACACCTTCAGGCGCGCAAACAGACACCCTGATCCCACAGGCAGAACGTAGCTGTCAGCACCAGGCAAACATTCGATCCGACCTGGGGGATCAGCACAGCGCCCGCCATCCCCCATTAGCTCCACGCGTTTCACTCCATTGCGTGTTATTTAGCGGTGAGCAGAGCGAACAGAGCCGCCGTAAACCCGTCAGCAGACACAGGTTCAAAAGAGACGGGTCGGGTCGGGACGGATGTGAAGAACTTGGCTGCGTGTTCAGGGTGTGATGGGAGTTAAAGGAGCAGAAAGTGAAGCCCTTTCCATTAGGGTGTGGGACAACTTGTTTGTTGTGGTAGTGCAACCGGTGGTGTTAACCCATGACCCCGCTGCCCTTTGACCCCCCCGGGACGACAGCTCCATCCACGCGTCAGGGAGAGGGCCTGTCACAACGCAAACATCCAGGACACGGGCAGGGCTGCCCGGGGAGGGCGGGGGGGCAACTGGGGTCGGCGTGGCGAGCGCAGGATCAAAGACGCCGCGGCCGGAGAGCGTCAGGAAACCGGATACGTGATCTGTCTGCAGGAAAAGTGTGAATAGATGCCCCTGGCTCCCGGGAGTGAGGATTAAGAGCCGGGCTTTGTTGAAGGTTTCTTGGAGCCACTGATGTTTGCAGTGAGCTTGTTAAAGAACCAATTAACACACAGATCATGCACACAACGGTTCTGTGGTTTAACAAGGAGACTTCAACATGTTTTATTAAAGGAATTCATCATATTCAGGCTTTAATGCTCTGACACGTGAGAAGTTTGTATGAACTTGATTAAATTTAATGATAATGACAAATTTTATGAAATTCTGCTGTTTGTTTTATTAAAAATCCAATTAAATATATAAATTTATTGTTTATTGAGAGACCCGACTACACAAAGTATAAAATCATCCACAAGACATTTCAACTTTGTCATTCTATGCAGTGATGCTAGTTTCAGTTTCAACTTTAATCAGGTTTAGTTCATTAAAATTAATGTTTTGCCTGTTCATGGTTTCTTTATACAGTCTTTAATACATACAAATATTATGCAGTAAATCTTTAATACATTAATTACGTTCACTTACAATTTGCTCGTTGTGTTTCTCGGGTTATTATCTTCTATACAACTTCACGTTATCTTCCATGAGGGGGAAATGTAAGTAGGCTAATTCACAGACTCTAAATATTTGTGGCACTGGACATTGTTCTTAAATTATATTCATAATTGTCTTAAAAAATCTTAAATCAAACTTGCTGGAACCTGCAGAAACTCAGGAACCTTATTGCTGCGGAAGCACTGTTGTCTCCTGACTCTGTTTTGGAGAACCTTTGCAGGTTCAGGGCTTTTTTCTTCTAAACGTTCACGCTGCATGCACACAGGACATTGTCTCATAGTCTGGAAAGAATGTTCAGGCCAAAGCTCAAGCGAATCGAAGGGAAACTTCAGGGGAACTTTGGGGTTCATGTGGTCAGAGTTCCTGCTTCTAACGCGGCTGTTTATTTTACCTAGATCCCTGCGTGCATCAGAGATTGACAGCTCACATCATTTATCACAGTTTATCTGCTCATGTCTTTCCTCTGAGATGCCTATTTGTCATCCTCTGTTTCCAGGTGATTCCCCTTCACCGTGTTGATGTGATCAGAGGTCTGAGTAACTGCTGACGGAGGTTCTATCCCCGTCTGGAACCTGCAGGCTGTCACAGGAGAATGTGGACCGCAAAACATCCGTGTGCCACACGTGCATCAAACAGGGATCGAGCTATCTTCAAAGGCCGTCGCCTCCAACATGCGACATGACTCAAACCTCAGGAAGAAAAAAACTGAAAACGAGGCAGACATCTTGCATTCCTGAGCCCATTCCACAAAGTACAATAACTTCCTTGAATTCTTCGACCCTCGACGGCGGAGCCAGGGCACATCCTGTTGTCCTCGCAGCACTTCCTGCTCACGCGGCCCAATCAGACGTTCCCTGGAAAACTCTGTGCTCGTGCTCGATCGGCACAAACAGGCAACGCTCGGCTGATAATGAAACGAGTGATGAGTGAGAAGATGTGACGAGTCGAAGCTGGCATCAAATTGCTTTTGGCTTCTTCGGTGTGTAATTTAAAAAGCATTGACAGTAAGAGTAGGGCACATATCAGCTTGATAATAAATCAGAGCTTTTGAGGTTGGTTTTTTTAAATGGTTTACATCCCTGTTTGATAGTAAGTTAATGTTGGTTTATCAGCACTAGCATTAGAAATGTTTGTGAATCTGCACCAATCAGATTAAACCAGAAACCACTTCTTCTTCTCTGCAGCTCCAAATAAAGAAATTACTTTTTTTAGACCTTCCAAGAAGAAGAGACTTCTGGTTGTGTTTCCACGTCCCATCATTTCACCAAATCTGTGGAAATTTGTTCAGTGGTTTTCCCGTAATCCTGCCGACAAACCAACACCTCCTTAGGGGGAAATGTGTGTGTGTGGTGTGGCTGTGTGTGTAGTGAATACTGCTTTATAAGCTTGTGTATCTGTGGAATCTGTGTTTTATGTTATGCTGCAGCCGGCTGTAGATAAGACCTGCTAACGATTCAAGCTGAGGTTCTGGTGCTTAATGCTGAAGAGGTAAAGAGGAAGAATACAATAGTTTGTCCATGGGCCAGATTTAAACAACACAGGGCTGCTGCTCCCTTCATGAGATCTCTAATAGCCGCATATTGTTTTATTTGGAACTCGCTGCACAACGTTTTTTGTTTGTTTCATAACCACATTCTTGCTGCCAGCCGTGGCGTTCACTTGTCAGCTTCCAGCTTCCAGCACGGCAGGCCCGGCCACCCTCTCATCCCATTCTGTCCGAGAGAGAGAGAGAGAGAGAGAGAGAAAGAAAAGGCTTTGCAGACTCTCCTGGGTTTGTATTAACCCTGGAGGGATGCATTCAATTCTGCTTCCTGCACTGCTGCTTTCCAAGAGTCCACGAGCCACAGGAAGTCAGACTGGCACCCGGCCCGGTTTAAAGAGACGTTTAGCAGTCGAGAAGGATTTGTTCTCGGAGTTACTTCCTCTTTTTGTACAACATATTTTTGCTCCAGACAAGAATTTGTGTTGCCTCGGCCAAGGAGGTGCTGGTTTTCTGTTTGTTTGTTGTGGGCAGGATTACACAGACGCTACTGGTTGGAGGATGGGAAACAGGCCAAGAAAAGAACTCAATGAATGTTGGTGAGGATCCAGACAAAGGAGTGGATCCAATAATAAATAAATTATTATCTTTAACATCACTCATCTAACCATTCTGTATATATAAAATAACCAAATGTTCATTGCCAGTACCAAAAATATTAAAAAAGTATGATTTTAAAGGCAAAATCGAACTTGTTATATTCTTCAAACTAAACGTGATGCTACAGAAAACTTTAAACAGCTCCGACCAGGGTCCTGGTGGAGGTGTGTGCTCTACTCTGTCACTGTGGTAATGTTTTGTTTTTCCAGCCATCCCTCCACATGCAAATCTCCTGTCACTTGACACCGGCTTTGAAAGCAGAGGAGCGATGTTACAGGCCCTCATACCCGGACGGGATGAGGACGAGTGGCCATTCGATACGGGCGTAGATGGCAGACGTAGATGGCGTCCCATGACATCATGCGTCAGGAAGGTGATACCGCCTCACCGCCGCAGGGGCCGGGGTCGAACCCGTACGCCGGCAGGATGAACGCCATGTCCCTGTCTGCACACACGGGTGGTTAACACCAGCCTTCAGCATCTGAGGATCCTAAACAGTGCATTTGAAGTTTTGCTTCCCTGTAAATAATCCAGGTAATCCTCAGATTATGTCACAGCGTTACTGACAGATGAGTCAAAAGCCATTTAGAGATCCATGCAGCTGTGACGTGAGGGTATTCGTGACTTTACACTTTGACTCACAGCTCGGCCCGGATCCTGTCATGGCTGTGAGGGTTTCACGCCTCGCGGAGGACACCGATCAGATGACATACCGGATGCATCAGCCAGGGATGCACGCGGTTAATCCTGAGCTCAGGTTGTTATCGGACATGCCCCCTACACAACCGAACGCAAACACACACAAACAGCATTCACGTGCGGCTACAGGATCGTACCGGCGTGTGTGTCGTGATTCAATTTAGAATCTGCGGTTGTTGAGTAAACTTTGGTGTCTCTCACTGCGCTGTCATGATGCGCCAGTATCAACTCCCCTGGTCCTTTATCAACTCCCCTGGTTCCTTATCAACTCCCCTGGTCCTTTATCAACTCCCCTGGTCCTTTATCAACTCCCCTGGTTCCTTATCAACTCCCCTGGTCCTTTATCAACTCCCCTGGTTCCTTATCAACTCCCCTGGTTCCTTATCAACTCCCCTGATCCTTTATCAACTCCCCTGGTCCTTTATCAACTCCCCTGGTCCTTTATCAACTCCCCTGGTCCTTTATCAACTCCCCTGGTTCCTTATCAACTCCCCTGGTCCTTTATCAACTCCCCTGGTTCCTTATCAACTCCCCTGGTCCTTTATCAACTCCCCTGGTTCCTTATCAACTCCCCTGATCCTTTATCAACTCCCCTGGTCCTTTATCAACTCCCCTGGTCCTTTATCAACTCCCCTGGTCCTTTATCAACTCCCCTGGTTCCTTATCAACTCCCCTGGTCCTTTATCAACTCCCCTGGTTCCTTATCAACTCCCCTGGTCCTTTATCAACTCCCCTGGTCCTTTATCAACTCCCCTGGTCCTTTATCAACTCACCTGATCCTGTATCAACTCCCCTGGTCCTTTCCACAAGTGATGGAGGCAGACTATCACAGGAGGGGATCTCTTATCTGAGATGGTGCTGAAATAAAGATGGACTTTGAGTGTGTGTATTAAGAAAGACATCATTAGAACGATGTAGATTTGCTCCTTTTATTAGAATTAGGAGGTTTATACCAATAATTTACTTTATCAGAATCAGAAAGTATTTATTGCCAAGTAGGTTTACACCTACAAGGAAGGAGCTCTGGTTATTGGTGCATACAATGAACATAGAAACGTTAAAACATAAAAACACAATAAATACAACACACATAAGAAAAGCAATAAAAAGAAACAATACATATTTACTCAGTATTTACTTCTTATTTACTCCCTTTCACTAATATTTATACAAAGTTACATTTATTTAGACATAAGCATATCTAAATAAAATACATATAATAGATAAAAGATATAAAAAGTGAAGTAAAAAGTGAAATGCAAGATGCAAGACAGTGAACAGTGTCAGATTGCAATATGCAATGTAATGCAGTATAATATAATATAATATAATATGAGATAATGTGTTAATTTAACACATCCTTGAGGTGTGGGGGCAGAATAAAAGTCTGAGTCAGGTGGGGGTCCCGGGCCTTGTTGAAGCTGCTCTTGTGGCGGGCGGTTATTTATTACCTGTTATATTAATCTGGCGTTTTTTATTACTTAAATAACTGATTCTTATCAATTGTCAGAACATTATGAAGAGGTAGAGATGAGTTTATTACCGCCACCTTACCTTTTAGCCTCAGAGTTGATTCATGTTAATCAAACAGCTGTTAAATTAGCTCATGTCTGAGTGACACACGGCTCTGAACACCAGGTTCTTCTCTGTGGAACTGAACATTGGACACGGGGGAAATTTATGGATGTTTTTAATGTTGCAGTGAGTTGTTGCTCTTTGTCAAATGTCCCCCAAAAATCCTCTTTAAGCCGCTTCCCTGTCGTCTCTGCACGCTCATCAAACTTCACTCAGATATGTTGTGATCTGCTTTCCCCAGCAGGGCGGCATGCGAGGAATGCTGCTTCATGTCACCGGCTGTCAGGCCGACTTACCGCCAGCCGCTCTGCAACACTGGGGATACGTTAAACCCTGTGATGTCATGGCGTGAGAGTGGAGAGAAAGAGAAACTGTCGGCACGCGATGTCATTAATGGAGCAGCGTCTGTGTGTGTGTCTGTGTGGGGGGGGTGTGTGTCTGTGCAGGAAGCAGACATTGCATGCAGCAGGTTTGTCTGATCACAGCTCCCTGAGGTACGAGTGCAGATGTGTTGGAGATCAGTGCAGATTATGAAATGTGTGCGAGAGCTTCACGAGGGAATCTTCACTCCACTGCTGTTTGTTTTCGAAGATTTAAAAGTTCATCAGTGCATTTTGCCGACAGCGGTTTTCAGCAGTTCTCTTTTCCTAGTTGTTCCTGAGCTTTCAGTCGCACACTCACTCACCTCCACCAGGTCTAGTTCATGATGGAAATTTATTTTGGGAACTCAGTATTTATAAAACTCTCCATAAACCCATGCACTCATGGGGTTAAAGGTTGCTCTTGGTTTGGGATCGGACACAAAAAACAAAACGCCTCTTGGACTCCTTTACTTTGCTCTCAAGTTGGGACACACAATTCTTGTACAAATACACAACAAGCTATTAGAGCCCAGCCCAAACTAAAGCCACAGCAATGCCCATTGGATTCTCGTGTTTGTCTGTTTGTCTTTTTCTGTAACCACTGGTTCCTTCTCCCAACGTGTCCCGAGGTGCTCGTGAGTGTGTTTACTGAAAAGCAAAGTGCTGCGTGGCATTGGTTCGACTCTGCAGCACTTCATGATATCTGTGTTGGAGGCTGCACAACATCTGCATTCCTCCTTTGAGGGTTTTGATTTTTAATGAACTCACTAAGTGCCGGATCTTGTCTGAACTTGAGTGTGATACATGTTACGTGACTTGTCCTCTGTGAGTTGGACAATGTTCGAAGAAAAAAAAGGACCGGGACTCAACTTGAATATTCAGAGGGAGTGTTTTGTTGTGGAAAACATTTCGCCCATGGAAACATTTTTGTTCCCACAACTCCGACACACACTGAGGTGTACAGTAGCTCTGACACAAACACAACAGAACCTGTCTGCCAGTCATAATAACCTGCCTTCCCTTTTTCTTTTCCTTTAATGCCGAGTCCTCGATCAGGAGCAGCATGTGTGAGCGTTCCAGTTCAACCAGAATAACCAGCAAACAGCCAAACAGCAGTGGAGTGAGAGTGGGAGCGAGGGAAGTCCTGGACATGCTCATTGGGTTTAATGGTTAGGATGAACTCCGTGTTTCTCCGAGGCGTTTCGGGAACAATCTGGATTCTCATTAGCTCTTTTTTATTTTTTCCACAAAGATTCTTCGAATGCTCTCGATTTGAAGAGTCCTTCCTTCCTGCCACCTCCTTTATCGGTTATTGGGATTGGTCGGGAACGTCTCGGGAGGCGTGGTGAGAACGAAACGCCAGAGTCCTCGGGGCATCCATAGTTCAGAGAGGTTTGATTCCCACTAATTTCGCGGTGGACCGGTTTCTGCTCAGGATGTCGAAGGTGCTTCTCTGGAATCCCAGTGAGGACAGTTGAAATGACAGACTCTGGTTTGCCTCTATAGAAAAACAGGAATTCAATTCTATTTGGACTGGTGATTGAAGTCTCACTCATTATTAGTTATGGAACGGATGAACGGATGTGTGTGTGTGTGTGTGTTTGTGTGTGTGTGTGTGACAGTTGAAATTACAGCTTTGTGTCCTTTGAGTTCCAGCCCTGTCTCCGGGCAGTTTCCTTTTATTTCGTGTTAATGTTTAATTGAGGTTTGTCACTTATCTTGTAATTGGAGCTTACTGCTGATGAGCCGCTTGTAAACACTGATACGGAACACATCTACCAAATATTTGCTCTCAGCCAGACGGTGACTCATGTAGCTCAGCTTCAGCCAAGATGACGAATAGAAAAGTTCAAAAAAATCTAATATTAAGCTGTGTGGAAATATGTAGTTTGAGTTTTGGACGAAGAACGGAAAACAAATACTGAACAATTTGAATATAATTTACCAAAGTTTTTGAAATATATACAGTATTTAGGAGTTTTTATCAGGTTGTGGTCGAGCACTGCAACATATTAGATCTATAATCTATTTTCTATTTCATTTTTTATCATTTACTTATATTATAGATTCATATATATTTGTATATATTCACCATAACGTCCTATATTCTAAAGTATACACACACATATACACCTGTATACAATTTAGTTCAGAGTTAAAGTAAATCCACTGTTACATAAACACACACACGCACAGACACACACCTTAATGCAACTATCCCTATGATGACAGTGCATTGACTTCAGTTCATTGTTGACAGTTTCACAAAATGAGTACACACACACACCCGCACGCACACATAGACACACATGCACAATATTTCCAAAGTCAGTGAGTAATTGTGTTAAATAAGCGTTGATCTCTATATCGACCAAACTGCTCATAGTGAGGATTCATGTGATAATGGAGCACTTTGTCGACCCACAGTTCTTCCTGACATGAACGTGACCGGACCTGGTCCTGAAAGAACTTCTCCACTGAACATAATCCACGCAGCAATTACAGTTTCTTCAGAATCAATTTTTGCAAAGCCTCATAACTGTTTCTAAACGTCCTCTCTTAGAGTTGGTTGATACACGTCCCTTCAATTTGAGCATTTAGGCCACAAATCTCCAATTCGACTGGAATCTCATTTAAATTGATGTTTACCGTCTAATCTGGGCAGATTCCGTGTGCTCCTCGTCTGGGCTGTTATTGTTGTGAGCACTCAGCATGACGAGGCTTTTATGCATGAGCCGGTATCTTTATTTAAGATGATTAATCTGAGTTTGTGATGATTGCTGGGCCTTGAAACACACGTCGCTGCAAACCACAGCTTTGTTTATAACAAGTATATCCTGTGAAGGAACAGATTCATTATGCTCCTGGTAATCACTGAGTGTGGTGTCTACATCCAGCGCTGCAGTTTGTCAGCCTGCGCACACCCCCGAGCATAGCAACTTGTGTTATATGGTAAACAACACATTCAATAAATGAGATGCCTGACCTTGTTCTACCTCCAAAAAAAAAGTCTCATTATTAGAGTTGCATAACCATATTTCCTCAGGCCTCCTCCGCTCTCCGATGGGAAAAGTTGATAAGCTCCTTTTTTGTTTTTCAAATACTGCTCTTGTATTTTCATAATATATCTTCACTCGGAGGCCAACGGCCAAGACATTTGACATAATTTAGAAACTATCCTGGATCCTCGTCCAAATCAGCCAGTCAGCTTCAGCCTTTACGTTGAAGATGAATTCCTGTTGGGTGTATGGACGTGAAGGGTGTAACACATGCATTTAAAGCAAACAGCATTCCAGAAGCTGTTGTTCCTTTTCTGCTCCATTACATAAGAGCCGTGTGAAAGACATATATATACATATATATCGGGGGAAAATGTGTCTCACAAACATGTCATCATCTCTCTCTGACAGTGTCTGCTGAAGAACAATGAGGGATTCCATGATGCACGCAGTGAAGGCGGGGGGTTTGATGTGTCATCTACCAAACGCCTCGGCTCTGTCTCTGCAGATTCCAGGCGGCACATTGTCTTGAATCACTGAATATCATCGGCGTTATTCATAACTGGAGCCGCCTGGGTCCTCAGTGAGGGCCGCTCTTATCTGGAGCGCTGCAGGAGCCACTCTGTGGTTCCTGTTGTTGCCCCCCCGCAGCGTGCAGGCAGATACTCTCACCCACTCAGCGCTGCAGCCCGGCCTCTCGCCTCTTTCCACTGACAATTCAGATTGTGTGAACCTCAATGGCAGCAGATGAGAATTGTTTGTTATTACAATGCCAGTTCGACAGTGGCTGGAGCGTGCATTGTTTTGACTCTGAGAACAATCAACTGTTGCAATAAAAGAGGCTCCCCCCCTCCCTCACCTCCTCCCCTCTCACCTCCTCCCTCCCTCAACTCCTCCCCTCTCACCCCCTTTCCCTCCCCCTGTTTATTTACAGCACAAATTCCACATCACCATCAAATGTCACCTTCATCTTCTTTCATCACTTTAACTAGAAACAGGGGACACACCTCAACCTTTTTCTATTTCTGTGATAAACCACAGGAGGAGTTTATAGTGTGTTGACAAGAGGTATGAGATGTAAAGCTGGAATGAAATGAGAGGCTCGTAAAAAACACATTTATATTTATGTAACGTGTGGAATGAAGAATAGAGGTTCCACAGCATGTTCACTGTTTTCTACTCAGATCTCTTCCATGCAGAGTGTCACTTTTCTCAATGTGCTGCTCACTACAGAGCAAACTGCTGAGAGTCAATTATATAATCAAGTCAAATCAAATGTTAATCATACAATCAAATATCGTAAATCACAGATCTGCCTTAAGGGGCTGAACAGCGTAAAAAAAAACTACTCTTCTCCTTCGACCAATAGAAACGATTCTGAGAGAATGTCCTGTTGTGTTAAGATCGGATTCACCCTCAGGTGTGAATTAATTTGATAATAATTTAAGGGTGTATTGCATGCGACTGGCAAGCGCCATAAATCAATCAGCAGAAAACAATCATGTCACAGACAGAGGTTTACGACAGTTCAAGTTTTCAGACGCCATTTTTCTATTATGTTGAAGCCTTTTGCTGAAATCATTTAATTTATAAACTGTATATTAAGATGGATCACGTGACCGATCCCCCAAAAGTGACGCCAAAGACTGGATTATACAATATAGGTCATAAACTCTGCTTCCTCCATGTTAGCAGACGGGACATGGACCAAACTATTAGAGGTACATGTTAAATACATGTTTCTGTCATTTCTGTCATTTCAGGTAGTTCATAGCAAAAAGGGAATTTTTTCCAAGTGTTTGTTATCTGGTAATTATAATTTTTTGGGGGATAGTGGGCGGAGGCGGAGAATCTTCGTCCATCTTTATTTACAGTCTTTGGTTTAAATTCCTTATTTCCCCCTCCTCAAATTTCACTCAAAGTTTTGTAAGTTGATAAAAATTAAATAAACTAATATTAAATCAGAGCTTGAACCAAGTCAGGAGGTTGCCGGTCCACTGGGCCACAGTGTCACCTCCAGCAGACAAACCCATTAGTGACTGGGACTGTTAGATCTGACCGCCTCGCCCTTCACCTCCAGGTCAGTGGCTCCTGAACCTGTTTCCACTCCCTCTCTGTGTATCTGTGGTGGAGACAGGTGTGCTGGAGTCAGAGCATCTCAATTATCTCTCAGGAGAACTGTTCTCAGTTGTCCTGTCCGTCCTCGGCCGGTCATCCCAACTTCACTGCGATGGAACCTTGCTCTCCGGGGGCCCCTTTGGCTCCAGACTTGCTATCCTGCTATCAAACCAGGCTACCCGGCCATTAACTGCCCCAGCATCACTCTCTGGGTCTCAGTTACCAGTCTGAACTTCCCATATACCTTGCAGTGAATATCTTCTACCTGAATTGATGTCTCCTCATCTCTGTCTGCACCTGGGTTCACATGTTCTGTAGCTTTTCTAAAGGAGGGTTTACTGCACAACTGTTATAAATACAAACTAAAAAGCATAATTTCCATCTCCTCCCGATGTTCCTGCTCTTTTCAAACGAGCCGTGTTATTGAGGTCTGTGCTGCTTGATCCCAGGACAGTTTAGCGCGAACAACAGGAAGCCGAGCTGCGTGTTTATGGAACAGGTAGCTCAGCCATGTTGACGTAGCTTTTTGTGGGGAGGATGAAAACACAAAAGCTGTGAAGAGATTCCAGCTAAAATGGAAAAAAGTAATTTTCAGCTTTCCTCTCCAGACTTTCCAGCCCTTTCTTATGAGACTGAAGGAGTGTGTGTGTGGTGTGTGGTGTGTGTGTGTGTGTGTGTGTGTGTAGGGGGGGGGGGGGGGGGGGGGGCTGTGGCTGAATGGTGGGTTAGTGGAAAGGTGGGTGTCTCGCCTTTTTCAAAAGGGGCAAAGAACAAAACAGGAAACCATCCCCTTGTTTTGGCTCATGGCCGATACAAGTGTTTGGAATTTTGAGGAGGGGAATTCACATGTTAGGTTCATGTCTGTGCTCAGGTCAGAGCATGCACACGCAAACACAAACACACACACACACACGCGAACACACACACTTTCACACAAGGTGGTTGGAATGTGTGGCATGCCTCGATAAGCAGAGACATGAAGCCTGTGAACCCCCCGTGGATGTTATGAGGAGCAAATCGCTGAATAGACTAAATACTCCGCGTGATGGATGCGTGACCTCGATCGAATCTGGACTCATGTTCTTTGTGGGTCAAAGTGCTGTTGATGCAAGTGTCTCCAAGATTCTAACTGACGACCTTGAAAAGCAGCGCAGCCTCTTTCCTCGCTCTGTAAACTTTACACAGTTCGTATCTGTTTCATTCTCCTCGCGGTTGGAAAGAGGTTTTCTTGTCTTGTCACCTTCGACGTGTGCACCACACGACGACAGACCGGTTCTGTGGGAATGAGTTGTTGTCATTGCGTTGAAAGAAATCTTGCCTGTTGTTGATTGTTTTCTGGTTTCATGTGGTTTTTCCTGCACCTCCTCTGGCTTCACATTGTTCTGTCGGAGCTGGCATCGTTCTGCAGTTTGGACTTTTTAACAGCCGGCGTTATAGCTGGCATCCTGAAAACACAGCGACCAAACAAAGTGACACCTATTCTTCTGTGCCGCTGTGAGGGGAGCCTCCCCGGTGGACACCTTCCTGTACCTGTCACTCCTCCGCTCGTACCCTCGTGATAAACAACCTGAGGCAGAGATTTCCTCTCCTGATATTAAAGCTTTTTGATGCTTCCTGCTATTGTGAGAAACTATTTGGTTTCATCAAGGTCGAAGGTTCAAAGGGAAAAGAAGACGTTTGGGTGTGGAGCTGATACATTTGTTGGTTCAGGTCAAGTAAAAAACATTGATCTTCCAGTTTTTATCAATAAATAATCCGTCAGCTTCCCAAGTTCAAAGCCGACTTGGCTTTATCAAAGTTTCACGAGTGCTACCGGGCCCTAGCACTATTGAAACATCCTCTTTTTAAGTTGCTCTAAACCCAATTGTAACCGGACGGAGCCACAGTATCGAGGTTCTTATGATACGACCAACATCGAGTCAGTCTCAGCCGCCAATCATGAACTTTTACGTTGTTTTCACGTCATCAAATAACTTCTTAAAACCAAACGTATCAGAAACACAAACACTTGAACAAACAGTATTGAAAGAAACACCTAAAATGACATAATCCAACTTTGAGAAAGAAATATTTGACTCTTTAGTTTCACGTCTCATCTGCTAACATGGAGGAGGTGGGGTTGATGACCTATACTGCATCCAGCCACCAGGGGGGGATTGAGGTGCTTCTATTTTCTATTTGTTTTGTTGTTGATGCTATGTTCAATGAAGCATCAATTCTTTATTATAGTTTAATCACATTTGGATCCTTTTTTATCACCAAATATTATTTCATGAACCATACATTTGTTAATGTATAAGGTTTATAAAACATCCGATATGTTAAGGCTATTATAATACTAGAAAATGAATCTGTGCAAAGTATACGATTAATTAACGTTTCTAAAAAAAGTCCCAGCATAAGTTGACACGAGAAGTTCCCCTTTGTTCCTGTGAACCCAACATTTCTCTCATTACACGCCATGTGTTTTGTTTACATACAGACGTTGTCACTCAGGTTCAATAGCGTTGACCCCTGACCTCTGACAAGTACTTCCAGGTGGGGCCTCTCCGGTTTGGCCCCGACAGTGAGCAGAGGCCTCCTGCAGCTACACACAGATCCACCAACCCTAAACAAACAGTGATCTGACCGCTCAGCGATGTTACGTGATCCCCGTGAACATGTCAGCGACCGGCACCACCGCAAAATCAAAGTGACCGTCCTGAGAGAGAGAGGGAGAGAGAGAGAGAGAGAGAGAGAGAGAGAGAGAGAGAGAGAGAGAGAGAGAGAGAGAGAGAGAGAGAGAGAAACAATTTAACTGTTTTAATTCAACTTTTAATCGGTTGTGACCTTATCTGACTCTGTTGCACATGATGGGCTGTGTGTATGTGTGTGTGTGTGTGTGTGTGGTTGTGTGTGTGTGTGTGTGTCTGTGTGTGTGTGTGTGTGTGTGTGTGTGTGTGACCTTCGAATTTCCAACATGCTTCCCTAAAGCCAGTATAACTTTTCTCTAGTTTCTGTCACAAGTTCAAAGAGTGTACGCTTGATGTGCACCTGCCACTTACGGAGCATGTTTCTATCTTTATAGTGCAGCTGCAACAAATCAGAGTTATCCCTGTTGTGTTGGTCGATGGTTCTCCGCTGCCTCAGGACAGCAGTCGCCAGGTCGGACATTCATGTTGACTTCTTAAGGTGTAGATGATTGACCGGACTCGTAAAATAAAAATGAAAGACAGAAACAAATTCCCTTTTAAACCAACAAAACCATAATTACGTAGTAAAATGTAAAGATAACTGTCAGACAGTAAAATTCTAAACAGCCACATTTATTTTGAAGGTAATTAAGTTTGAGTGTGTTAGACGGTAAATTCTATTGTCAAGGATCGTTAAGCTTTCTCTTAAATATTTGACATGTACTAACTCTGAGATTTTTGTAAATGGCGTGACTAAATTTGAACCATCGTGGTCTCAATGTTTTTTGTTTTTAATAAAAGTTGCTTTCATTGTCTATCTGCTTATCGTCTGCAGGGTCACAGGGGATGTAGAATATCCCAGCATGCATTGTGCCAGTTTATAAAATGCACCGATCCCTGTGTGATTCAGTTTGTGCGTCTCTGTTGCATGTTGTGTGTCTTCACTAGCTGCAGGAAACTGGCTGGGGTTTAGATGCTGGGCTCTTATGTGGTTCGGTATCAGCACAAAGTGAGTAGCTGCTCCTTCTGGCAGCTCATTTGTCTCTTGCTTTACAAAAGAGTCGATCTGTGTCGGGCTCGCATGATGATTCCTTCGATCTAATCTCGCCCCATCACAAACCGCTCTGCAGGTAGACTGTGTGTCTACCTGCCTCATGTGCAACCCTCGCCTCTGGCTGCAACCATCCTCAGTGAAATATATCAGCTGTCAGGACGTCGTTACCTAAATCTGCTCCATGTGTCGGAGGAATCCGTGCGGGACAAAAGCTGCTGCTTGTTTCATTAGTGTAGCTGGAAAGAAATGATCTTACCTCCCTCCAGTACCTCAGGAATGCTCGTGTGTGAACTGTGGGGTCACGGCGGAGGAGGCAGAACATGAAGATGAGGAATTTATTTTTCCAAAATCCTTAGCAGGTGCCTGCAAGCATGGTTAATGTTCATGTAATCTTCCCTGAGGGGACTGTGGCGCCCCTGGTGTCACGCAAGTCTAAGTAGTGCGACTTCTCAGTCATATCATTCTTCACATGCACTACCTCCCCCCCCCCTTCAGTGTCTGTGTTGTGTTCAGCTCTCCCAGACGCCACCTGCGATGTGGATATCTCAAATATAGAAAATAGCTGAGTCATTACATCCGCCTGCTGTGGGATAGAATCAGACAGGATAGAATTCTGTCTGATTCTATCCAAGATTGTCAGCTGACTTCACTCAACCTGAACACGCCAGTGCATGGAAGCTCCACGGAGCTGCAGGGAGGTCTGGAGCAGGCGAGTGGACAAACAACCTGGAGTCCACGAGGACGATGGAGAGAGGACGGCTGAGGATGATGCTGCCAACTGTGGGATGGTAGATGAGCCTGGTGCCACCTGCAGCTCCCCTCTCTCTCTCTCTCTCTCTCTCTCTCTCTCTCTCTCTCTCTCTCTCCTCTTCCTCTCCCTGTTTCTTTATTATTTTCTAAATCAGGTTATTCTGTAAATCTGCTTTGTGAAATTGAAACATTTGTTAATCTTGTCAGAGATGTAACATACCAGGGTTAAACAGGTCAGGAGCTTAGAGGTGTCAGTCATCTCTACTCCCTCTGGGCATCGCTGGTGCCTCTTTCTGCCTCCCCCCCACCCACACACCCCACTGAACCCACCACCAGCTACAGGGTCGTCCCAGTAAGAAGCTGTCTGTCGACACCCGTGGCCTGTGGCGGCGAGGTAATGGAGTGTTTTGAGGTGTGTACCTGTCAGGCGGCGCTGGACGCTGCAGGCTCGTGGCTCTGGGATTAGCGTAATAGTCCGGGAAAAGGGGGCGTGTCCTCATATTTGAACTGACCTCCGTGTCACCAGAGACCTGCTTCAGGCCTTTAGCCACACTGAGCACTGAGGAAATATAAATCTGCTTCGTTTGATGGTGTCTCTGTCCGTTTCTTCATCCCCTCATAGATAAATCATCTGTAAAGCTATTCTGAAATATTAAAAGTTATTGTGACGCAAACCTGAAAAGAATACAAATATCTCGAAGGTGTCAACTTGGAAAGACAACGAAATTCGTGTAATTTAATGGTCACGCCCTGCCACCTCCACGTTCTGCCCACACGCCACCTCACACCTTGATGCTCGGGACAATTCCTGTTTTGAACACATCTAACTTGGACAATCTCCTGCTTCAATCTTAAAAGGAAAATTCAAATTTCTTCCAAATGTCTTACGTAGCCTCTGGTGACACCGGTGCTTTGCCAAAATGATCTCATGCTTAACCAGGTCTCCCTGCAGTTTATTCCCTAAGTGAGACGAGGGTGAGGCGGGTGAGGAGGGTGAGGCGGGTGAGGAGGGTGAGGAGGGTGAGGAGGGTGAGGAGGAGCAGCGACACCAGCATCAGGCCGAGATGAAGAATGTGGATAACGCTGTTTGTAAGGATCTGCCTGCATAGGAATGAAAACTAACCACTCTCTAAACAGAGTCTTCTGGAGTTATTAAGTCAGCAGGTGTCAACAGGGATCTGCCGTCCGACAACAACAAGCAGACACACTGACGCTGTCGGGTGAAAAACATCATAACGCTTGTTCATCTTTGTTGTTTTGACAGAATATGTGAAAACACAAAAGAGCCCTAGTTCCTGAATTAATGCTTTTTTAACTGTAAACTTTATTTATTTAAAAGGGACAGGGTACATTAATTAATATGAGCTTGTAGTTCTTGTTGGAGTTAAGTCTCCCACATTGTCAGATTATTCATTTAAAGTTAATTTCCTGTTTTATTCGTATACACAATGCGCTCAGTATTAAACTACCTGGTGTATAATCAACTAAACATGATGTAAGCAACAGGGCTGTTCTCACGTTGAACAAACATTGCACTAGCGCCTATTCACCGAAACCCAGTGAGCTGGAAACAGGGAAGCTCCACAAACACATGTGTGTTGTGGTTTTTACAGTAATAAAGTGAAGGCGTTTGGAAGCGGGGAAGCATTGTGTTTATTTTAAACGTGTTTCCCCGTTGGCGTCTCTGAACGAAGTACAGACGTTAGAGAGAATCACATCTTCGCCCGATAACAATCTGGATCTCTTCTTTATCCATTCGCACATTTATCACGAGCTTCTGAGGACTCCAGGTATTTATAAAGGCACTTATCTCACGATCAGGTGTGACTTCACCCTGGTGTTTTTGTTTTTGCCGTAAGCGGGCGATAACATCTCCATGACATAATGTGTTGGAATAAAAACAAGATACTGGTGGGATGTCGCCACAGCCGGGGAGAGAGGCAATTAGCTGTGGTGTTAGAATCACACCACAGCGTGTTTCCCTCTTACTGTAAACTCACTGGTTTATCAGAAGGTGTTTGGAAGAAGTCGCTCTCTCCGGCTTCACCCCATGCTGACACTTTGCACTCTAACCTTCCTGGACACTTTCTGATTCTTCTTCTCCTGTTGTTCGCCTCATTCCTTTCTTCCTTTCAGCCCTTTGTCCCAGACTCTTGTGTTCCTCGGGCCTTTCAGGAGAGCGTGCTCATTTCAGGTTCAGTGATCAACAAGCGTCCGGCACAATAGTTTTGTCCAGGCTGAGAAATTTGGTTCAACTTGGTTCCTGTGCAGGGGAATCCAGTTCTGTCCAGTTTTGTAAAGGGAGCAAGTGCAGACAATGTTTTCTTAGTGGTGCTTTACAGTATAATGCAACTTTGGTTACAGTTCAGTTAATAACAAGTAAGATAAGAAGAGTATTAAATCTACTTATCTTTGTGTTTTGTCAACAAATTACAGATATGGACCAAAAACAACACTTGTTTTCTGTGTCCAAACTTTGATAAAGTTTATTGTTCTGTGCTCTATAGAGATCCATTGATTTTAAAGCTTTACAACTCATCAACTGCTGCAGCAGGTGACACTGATAAATGTACTTTAATAAAGAAGATGATAAACATGGTTAGAATTAACTTAAAGATCATTAAAGTACCACATTAATACTGGAAGCATTTCCTCCTTCAGTATGTGTTGCATACTTTCTTTACTAACAACTGATCCAGCAACTGTGTGACCATCACATGAAAGGGCCCCTGCAGGTTCCACAGAGCATTTTATTGTTTTACAGATCATTGTTGTGGTTGTTATGGCACAAAAATGCCTTGTTTGGTTCACAGGCTGCAGCTGATTCCAGACACAGCAGCAGATCTGAGCTCTGCTAGACTCTCTACATGCTGCTTCGAGCTAACAGACAACTGCAGGTGAAAGTAATGAGTCACTTACCAGCCATTTTCCGTCAGGAGATGGTGGAGCCCAAACACGGAGCAAACAGAAAGTGAACTTTGGATTTAAACCACCAACTTTCGTTATAATATATTCATGAAAACCTAATAAGCCTGTGAAATGTGAAGAGATGTAGATTGGTCTGGTGTTTCCTTGGTTTGAACAGTAGTCGATCAATCAGAGCTTTGTTATTAATATTTACAACAGATATCATCCATCTTTTTAAACTGACATATTTCCTATAGTGTTGAAAAACGTCCTTGTTCATCACTGGGCTCCAGTTATTTAGGTTAAAACAACAAGAATGTCTCACATTTTTTCCTTTGTGAGACAGTTGCTCCAGTGGAATCAGCCCGGAGGCGACAGATATCTGAAGGTACAGTGACGTTAAGCGTCTCAAGCTCTTCCACTTAACCATCAGTCTTCCTCTGCAGCCTCCGTCACTCCTTTCACCCCCCCCCCCCCCCCCCAGCAAACAACAGCAGTCACTCAGGTGAGGCGAGACATTCCTTCCACTCGCATCTGACAAGTGTCTGTTTTAATTCCACAGCCTACAAAAGGAACATTAGAATGTCTTCCCTCCTCCCCGGTCCCCAAACGCCTTGTTAAGAAATAACAAACAAGCTGCCAAGACAAATCAGGCCATGTTTTGTCACTGGCACTTCTGAAGGCGGGGCCTCTTCATCACGCTGGTGTCGGCCTCACGGCGAAGCTCCGCCCCCCGACGCAGATAACGAGTCCAGAGACCAAGCGAGTGTCGAATCCATCCCTCAGCCTCACTTTGCAACGCAAACACAAAGCAGGGGTTTGCATCCTCCCGCCTGTGACTTTTGGCAAGTGAGCATGAAAGGGAAATTTACACTGATACGTCCGGATGTCTGCATCGCGGCGTTCAGAATGTTGATATGAGGTGTTTTCTTTACTGGTGGAGATAAAAGCCACACGGCAGCTTTAAGAACTCAACACCGAGCGGGAGCAGCAGACAGGAAACACCCGGCTAAACAAATACGACTGGAGCGTTGATAAATGTGCAACAATACCATTATCACTTCCACTCACTCTGACAGACAGCACAACATGCTTCCTGTTCTTTAGACTCAAAGCAAACTCAGATCATTTCACTCTCTTAAAGACCCACACTGGTGTTATATATATATATAGTACATTTAATTGCATTGATAACAATGGTGTGATGGAGTGGAAGGAACTGGTTTTGGTCCCTGGTTTCAAAAGGAAACTGCACATTCATTTCCAAGTATAATTTTTACAGCTTCAATTACTGTCTGACTCTATATCTGCTTATTTTCACAATGTTCTTTGCAGTTAGATGAATTTTTGCTTCAATCACAGAGCTTAAAACACAGTTATGTGAAAAGCAAGAGGTGGAAATGTGTGTTTAGAAAACTGGAGAAACTAATACAGCTTAAATAACTTCAGTCAGTTTTGATTTTCAGTTTTAAGGGCAAACTATTTTGATTTGTTTCTCTTCTCCATGGCAAGAGCACCTGAGGATTGTGGGTAATGTAGTATTTAAATGACAGAGAGACACATAAACCATGTTTTGGGGGATTCTTTGACTTTTTAGATGGGTCCAAGTCCCATCTGCTAACCTGGAGGAGGCAGGATTTGTGACGTGTGCTGCAGCCAGCCACCAGGGGGCGAACAAGACGTCTTTGTTTCACTTTTGGTAAAAGCCAAACATCCTGTCATCTATCTCTGGAACTTTAAGGAGCTAATTTGATGCTCAAATCGTGTCAGTTTAACACACGTGAACAGTTTAATCTGTGTATTTGTAGCAGCTCATGTTCTGTCACGTTTTATTCCGTCTTTCCACTTTGTGCAGTGATCTCACGTCAGAGATCTGCTGTCAGACTCAGAAAGTCATGTTCTCAGTGTTGAGCTGATTTACACTTCAGCCCCGAATTGGCACCAAAAATAGGAGAGTGTCATTTTGTGTTTATCGGAGTCGTTAAACATAACAATCATGTAGTTTCTACAAGACGTAACCAGCAGTCATTAGTGGTTACATGGTTTAGATTCGTGGCTCAGCAGCACAAGCAGAGTCTGTTGATATATCTCCTGAAGCTTTAGACCTGAGGGTGTCGCGTCAATGCTCTTAAACGTAAACAGAGACATATTTAAATGTAATATATTACTTTGAAAGTCGGATCATTTCTATCGATGGTGCAGGAGCCTTCTTGTCTGGTCGGCCGGGGCTGATGCTGGCTGCAGTTTTCTCTCTTAACCTCTAAACAGGAGCTTCAGTGATTTAGCAAGTAAAGACAAACGGCCGGACTCGGTCAACCGAACCCTGAAGCTACCTGTTGATTTAATATCAATTATAAGTTAATTATTAATCATTCGTCTCTTTGCCATGGATGCATGTTTTTGTGAAGCACTCTGTTACCTTGGTTAAAAAGGGCTATAAAGTTCTTCTTCTAATTGTTATTATTATAATTTATTGAAAGTTCGGTGAGGTACGTGCAGACCTCAACTGGAGAAGAGATGTTGTTGCCGTTGTTGTTCACTTATTAACTCAAACTCAAACTCGTATTAATATTTAACATGAAGCCTAGTAACCAGCAGTCATTAGTGGTTTCACAGGCTTCCGAGCGTTGATGCATGCAAAGTCTCAGGTGGCGTGATTTCAGTGACCTTAAGGGTCTAGATCACGACAGAAGTGTTTATGCATTTTATAATAATAATAATAATGCTAAATGCAATTCATTAATTATGCCTCTGGATTGTAGAGTTTTTTGTTGGTGTGTCCCAGACGTCAGTGATTTATTAGTAATTTATTCATTTGAACGTATCGCGTTTCCAACTGTTGAGTGATTGTTCAACCTTTGATTAGTATCAACACAATGAAATGTCAATCATTGACTCGTCTTCGTCAGAGTCGTGAAGCATAATGAAATAACTCAGTAGTAATAATCGTGGCGTGTCTATGGGATGTAACCAGCAGTCATTAGTGGTCACATTCCTCACAGGAGGCCAAACGTTCAGATGTCGAGCTGCACGTACCACGTCTGTTGCAATGTTCCCGTTTCTGAAAGCCTCATATTCTGTGCCTTTAAAAACTGAGAGACATATTTAAATGCTTATATTATCTCTAAAGTTATCATTTCTTTGATGTGAATTTAATGTTTAGGGGGAGATGCTCTCGCTTTTAAAGGTTTGGGCGACCTAGAGCTCAGATAATGGATAATTGAATAAGTGCAGAGTCAGAATAACAATCGTCTCCTGAACAGTTTGTACCTTCACCTGAGCATGTCTGCTTTTAGCTTCTAGGCGCGGCAGCATCAGACTGTGATCCTCCTCCATTACTCCTTTATTCAAGATTCAAGATTTTTGTCAAACGCACAACAATAACATTAAGCAGTCGCTGGCAGTGTAATGCTTGAGTCTCAGGCTGTCTTTTAACAATGTCTTTATGTTTCTCCACTTGTTTGAATTCAGATAATTATTTGAAACTCCAGTGGTTCTCTGCTGTAATTGATTTAGGAAAAGTTTGACTCGCCTTCTCATGGCCCGATGCTGTGGCCGATGACCTGAGTGGTTTGAAACCAGGACGTGAAAGGGGGAACCATAAAGTATTTTTAGGATTTATACGGCGCAGGTAGGAGCCTATAGACCCGAGCAGGCGATCACACAGAAGCCAAAGAGATAAAAAAGAATGATTCAGGAGAAAAACCATCAGATTGATTCTGCTCAGTTTGTGTGTGAGTCCGTCGCCTGGTAGCAAAGCAACACGGTGACATACGCAGGTGATATAACATCTGAGCTCCTGATATAAGATGAGTTCAGAGCCGAGCACAGTGGACGATGTGCAGCGCGTCAGCCGAGGGATTATTAACAACCAGCAGAACGAGCTGGGCGACTCCTCTCCATGAGAAGTGTGTGGGCATTCGGCCTCTTTGATGCTACGTGACACAAAAAGCATCTTCCTGCTAATCATTTTTAATTCGTGCAGACAAAAGGAAGCTCCCCTCTATAATAAGACGCCTTAAGCCTAAAATTAGCAGAGACATCTCAAAGTAATGCAGCTGAAGTTTGTCACAGAACCCACCGATGGAAAATATTGTTAGATGATCGTCAGCTGAGGCTCAACAGATCTTTGTTGGTGTCTCACAGTAAAATGACTGTGAGGAAGATAAGGGCTGGTGTCACTCAACTGTTCAGATAGAAACATCCACTAGGGAGGCGAGGTTTTCAAACGCTTCAGTTTGTTTGTTTGTTTGTTTGTTTGCTTGTTTGAGCTGATTTCTGCCAAAGAACAAGAAGAACTCTGTTTTTTTTTATATTTTCTTTTTGAGGATATATCTATGATATGAGATATTTGACATCTGATATCTATGACTGCAGCTTAATTGAATCTAAGGTCACATACAGACCACATTATAATTATCCGACAAACACTAAATACTTTGTTTCTTCATGTTTATCTTTTACTCTGCTTTTGTCACCTAATAACTTTAATAATGCAAGAAACATCAAAGAACCTCTCAGGTGATCGAGTTTTTCATTTTAGATTTATTCGGAGCATTTTATTTCACTATTTTCCTTTAGGTCAAATTAACCGTCTCAGAAAGAGAAAGAGTTCGAGAAAAAGTGAGTTTTGTCTTTGTGGAGTTGGATTCACAGATTTGCAGTCGCACATTTCTTCGGCTCACATTTTCTATCACATCTTTGATTTCTTGTATATTGCAACTTCCACAATCTGCTTAAAGAGTAAACCTGTAAACTGTATATTATTAAACCGGGACACAGCTTTATATTACGGGTCATAATTAAGACTGCAGCCTCAAGGGGGCGCTATTGGAGAGTCAAACTTAATTTTCTCTTATTTAAACCGCATTCTATTACAAATCTATGTTGTGCTTGTTTTGTTTTGAGTTGATAACTCTTCAACCAGAATGTTTCCCCGTACAGCAGTCAAGTTGGTTATTATGGTACAGGCTGCTCCGTGTTTACAAGCTGACAAGAAGCCACTTTTATTTTGAACATCCTTCAAAAAGAGTTCTGGTATTTGTTTTTGTTTTTTTTTGTTTGGGTACATTAGGTGATGCCAGACGATTATTATTGAACTTTATTCCAGCAGCCAAACAAGAGAGATGAACACATTGGTTTGAATCCAGACCCAAACATTCAGCTCCCAGTGATAACCAGCTCCACTCGTGCTATCTGTGTACACTTCTCATGTCAAAATGTGACAGATAATAAAGACTTCGGGGTCACACCTGCTCCCAGCTACTGCACCACCTGCTGATCCAGGTGCTGCAGCTGTCAGATGTTTGACCATCTGCAGGCACAAGTTTATACTCAGGATTAAATAAGAGCTTATTTCTGATAGGGAATATCTTTGTTTAATAAATGCAACCACGGTGCAGGATGTGTGTCCTTTCACCCTCAGTGGGGTTTGAAAGGGAGCGGAGGCGTGACTGCTGCCCTCATGCGTCTGTTTCCAGTTGTCGGACATTAGGTTTTACATCTTGAAGAATAGAAATTTGGAGATTCTTCATGGCGGCAGAGGTGGATCCCGTTGTCACGCTGCCCCCCCACCCCTACCCCCTCCCGGTCCCCGGGTCATGATCCTGCAGGGGAGGTCGTGGCGTGCTGAATGGCGTCCCTAATAACCCTCATAAATGCAGGGCCGTTGCAGGACCCCCTGGGGGGGGGATCACTAGGGAGTCGGGTCCCACAGACATGGTGGAGCTCGGGACATGAAAGGCTGGAGGGAGAAGAGGGTGAGATCTGACCCTTCCATGGTCACACCCGTTAGGAACATGAGCCACAACCTAGGGTTTGGTAGGGAGAAGATTTTGAAGTCACGCTTAGGTCAACGTGTAACTATCGATCTATTGACTTTCAATTTGAATATTGATTTTGGAGGTGACGTGACTCATCATCAAATCAGTTAATCAATTTATCTAAACAATTAACATCTCAATCCCACAAATATTAAATAAACTTCTTGCAGTATATATGTAGTTTTGATATAAATAAGCCCCAAGTAGTGTAATTAAAACATTTACTGCATCACAATCAACTATGCAAACACATATCTGTTATACTATTAGAAATATAACTATTGAATAATCCATAGTAACAGTATAAAAGTACATGTATAGCTTCTGGTTGAGCCAGTGTTCATGGTTTAGTAAATATAATGTTAATAATTAGTTTGCTGCTGTAGGAATTCACCCTGGAGCCAAATGAGGAACCTGTCTGGAGCTCATGTGGAGCCGCTCGCGGAGCCGTCACAGTCAGAGTCTCAGATGAATACCAGCAAATGGCTGTTTATCAGGAAGCTGGTATTGGCTTCAGCGTGTGTGTGCGTGTGTGTGTGTGTGTGTGTGTGTGTGTGTGTGTGTGTGTGTGTGTGTGAACAAATGAGAGTGGGATCATGGAAAGTTGTGTTCCTGGTGACAAACTGTTGCAGGAATGTGGAAGGAAGCTAAAGTTAATTTACATTCTTTTATTCCCCCAACCCGGAAATGAAGCATTTAATTAAAGATGCACAATTAAATCAACTTTAAATTATGCATTATGCGTTTTTTTACCATGAGACAAGAGCTTTTATTATATCATATATTGCACTGAGGACTCCTAACACTTTGTTTGAGGATACTTTGTTAATCTGGACCTGGAATTATAGTGAATATCCCTGATATAGAAGAATCTTAACCTCTCTTCCTGAACTTCTTCGTCATGTTTTCATCTTTTTGTCATGTTTTGTTAGTTGTGATTAATATTTAGCAGGAGAGTGTATTTCTTTTGATGGGATTATATCCTGGTGGTGAAGAACTTTTGATGTAACGCTGAATATGTGTCTGTCTGAGCTCCTGTTGTAAATGGCACATCTCTCTGTTCGCTCCGGGTTCCTATCGTCCTGCTGTTTGGGTTAAAGGTCTGAAGATGTGCTGGTTGCCCCCCCCCTTGCTGTTGACAGAGTTCGGAGCTTTGTTTGGGAACGGCTCCTCTCAACAAGCTGCAGGTGCTCACTATCTTGTTTAGTTTCTGGGCGATAGCGACGAAGCCGTGAGAGAGAGGCTGTTTCCTTCACCGAGGGGCAGAGCGACATTTTCCGATCTACACATAAAGAGGGAAGCAGCTCAGTTGTGGCTGAGAGGCAGGAGTGAAGGGACGGTGTGTAGATCCTTTTGTGTGTGTTGCACAATCAGTGACTGGGAATCGCTGGGTGCCGCTCGTGAAGACACAAGTCAGATGTTAGCGTGCCCCGTTCACCTCAAGACACATGCACAGGACTATAAACCATCCTGTACTCTACACTGCATCATGCATTCAAGGATCTGCTTGGACACCTGGACTGGTGCATACAGACATAATCAAATTAGCTGTAGTGGTTATATTAACAGCTCAGCACCTCAGACCACGAAACTGCAGAAGGAAGCAGGTTTCTGCAAACTTTCCCTCAAAAGCAAAAACTGAACATTCAGAGTTTTGTTTTGAGACGTGGATTCTGTGAAGATTCTGCTCGGTCCATTGAAAAATATGTATTTTAAAAGTCATTTAAACATCCTGTGATTTATATATATGTATTAACACTGTTCTTTATAATAGACTAGATTCATGGCTGTTGCACAGAACCACTGCAACAAAACAGTTGAGCATTTAACAAGAAAATGCTGATTGCAGGGAGATAATTTATCAAATTAAAAGTATCATTAATAATATTATAAAATTAACAATATAAATGATTTTGATGTGTGTACAGTGTTCTCATTAAACATCTGATGTAAATTAATTCTGCAGATCTATAGACATTTGCCAAGTCGTCATAAAGTCTCTTTGATTTCATGGAAATTCTTAAAGATCAGAACTTAACTTTAAGAAAAGCTTCACTGCAGCTGTGACACTTGTTTATTCTCCCTTGTTCCCTTTAGGCCTTGAACAGATAAACTTCTCTTGTAGTGAATTTCAAACCCCCAGAAAAACTTACTTTGAACAATCAGACATTTCCTTCTCCCGATAGTGTGACTTCTCAAATGTCTTCTGTGGTCTCATCTTCTATTTATTGACAGAAATAGACCTTGATTTTAATGTCTGTCCTTCCACATGGCACCGTATCTATGTTATCCTGCAGGTGCTGGGACCACAGAGCAGCTGCTCCAGCGTCCCAGTTCGTCTGCTGGTGCTGTGGGTGTGGTGCTCGGTGTTGAGCGGGGGACATGTGGGGGCCCCCGGCGAAGACTGACAGACGCTTTAGGAAATGGGACAGAGTGAAAAGCACAGAATGTCTGGAATGTGTAGCACTGAGAGAGAGAGAGATAGAAGCTGCACCAGGCGAAGGTTAACAGTCGCAGTAATCTGCCAGTCTATCAGGGACGTGAGTGTTTTGACCCTGTGGCCTCGCAGATAACTCAAGGATATGAGTCGGGTTGTGGATTCAGCTCACATCTACAGTGTAGGCTATAATTTAGCTCAGTCATTTACTTAACCTCACTGGGGTCAAGGTTAGAGGTCATGTCTCCTCTGTGAAGTAGTTCTCTGCTATGTGCTTTTCTACGTCCCCCTGTACAGAGTGGATTGTACATTCTGTACATATTCCTATTCAGGTTCTTTCCATATATTTTGTTGCACATATTTTTTACGTACTTCTTTCATTTCTAGTTAATAAAATCCTTTAGGTCTGTATATATTTAAATTCCTGGAAAGGGAAACTGTAAAAACAAACAATTTCCCCTGAGGATCAATGAACAATTGTCAATCTGATATTTTAAAGTAATGATCATAAATAGTTTTATAACAAAAGTTAAAGAATATGTCTCTGAATATGAAGCTAAATCCAACGGCTGGTTATTTAAGCTCATCGTGGAAAAATGAGAAACAAGAAAAACTGTCATCACAATATCTTATACAATATAATAACCTATGGGAGCTCTCTACTTCCCCTTTGTCTCGCCCCATATTGACATTTCTCAGGCTCAGAAGGGAACAGTTTCCAGATCCACCTGTAGACATTTGGATTTGGTGTGGTGAAATGGGAGCTGTGGTCATGATAAAGGCTCCCCAGTAGGTGCCCTGACTCGTCCCCCTCACACGCGTGTTGCACAGACCTGTTGGCCTGCACCGCTCGTCCCTTCGCAAGAATTTGTGTGTTTACATCCCCGGCTTGTATCCATAATGCACCAGTGCACACACGCCGACAGTCCTCTCATTCCTCCCAGATCCCGTATTTATAAAACCACATTCTGCAGCTCGTCCCGTATTGTTGCTTCTCCCTCGTTTCCCGCCCTCAGGATGGGATTAAATCTCTGAACCTCCACCGAACTACGTGAATCTGATTAAGCACAAGAAAGAAATTAGATCCATTTTAAAGACTCCAGCAGCCTGATAATACGCCTGATTAATTCAGATTCAAATGCTGCAGCAAAAATGGAATAACTGAAGTGACGCGAGGATATCACTTGTTCCAACAAAGACCTGGAGACTTCATCAAAAGACATTAAAGATGTCAGCAGGTTATGTAAGTTTTACTGGCCCCCGATTATCCGTCAGTCTTTGACAAATGATTAAATGATTTGAAATGATTTTCTCAGCTGAGTTGATCAGATTGTGAAAGTGTGAGCCACGAGGAACAAAACACTAAACTAATAGAAATACTTCTGCAGAGTCGATGCATAATGGACAATGGAATGTGTTGTTTTGTCTGAGGAGCATCGTCTCATCCAACCGCTTTCTCTTTGTTGTTGTTGTTGACAATAGACCGGGAATGCAGAATTCCAAGCCCCGACGCGAACAATCATCTTGGCAGTGAACCGCCGAGTCGAGCGTGGAGTTTATAAAAAGACCTGACACAATCGGTCGAGCCCAGAAGTTTATCACTTGGCAGCCGGCCTGTCAAAACAACCAGCCAGACTCCTGGAGAAGTCGCCCCAGCCCAGGTTGAGTGTCGCTGGCAGCTGGAGGGCAGCGGCTCGCTCAGGTCGTTCACCTCCTGCAGCACGCCGGGTGAGGCCGGGTGAGGCCGGGTGAGGCAGCGTGAGGCCGGCTGAGGATTCCTGTGAGTCCGGAGTTAAAAGATCTAGTTAAACATTTCTGGAGGTAGAGCCCGGATTCCCCTCTTCTCTATTTCACCCTCCACACAAAGTGTTTTTTGTTGTTTTAAAAACCTCTTCTTCTAAAGACCCGGCTCTGACTTGGAAATTTCAAAGCGCATTAAGAAATGAGAAGTGAGATCATGGCGGTTGATCTCTGATGAAATGTTTTGTTTGAAGTGACGCACGCACAAAGAAAAAGGCTCCACACACATCGTGGGCGAGGGTGCACGTGTGCACGTTGTGTACGCGGCGCTGAGGGACGTGCAAGGAAAACGATGAGAGACACTCACGCATCCTTCACAAGGGATTTGAATCATGTGTTGAGAGCGACTGGGCAAGAACAACGAGAGAAGAAGAGCTTCATCTCCTTCTGCTCAGCCATGTGAACAAAGGAGAGTGAAACAAAACACAGACACACACACACAAACACACACACACACACACGCCTGATACCGTGTTATGCTACTGTAAGAGTTTCTGTATTTTTCTGAAATTATCTTTGGCGAAGAGTAAAAAATCGGATTGTTATCTCTGTGTTTGCGTTGTCGGATCAGCGAAGTGTTTTCTCAGATAGTGAGATGTTTGTTCTGGGTCGAATATCTACAATTATGGTGTTGAGCCAAATATGGATCAGAATCTGAAGCCAAAGGGAGAGAGACTCTTATCAGGAGCTTGTTCTTATGACCAGAACCAGTTTCTGTGTGAAGTTCATCCTCAGGAGAACAGGGTTTGTCGAGTCGAGTTGTTGTTGAGGAACATTGAAGTTATTGTTGTGAAAAAATTAACTTGATAATAAGTTTAAAGACATGATTCACCCTGATGTTGACACTTGATGATTCATCTTCAGGAGATCACAAATGGCTGTACTATAATTTCACAGTCATCCAGACTACTGGTAGAGCTGGAGGAAAGGTGGGGACCATGAATATCTGCACCGAGTTAAGATTTGAGTAGATAAGTAAAATGTTGACCTGATTATAACATCAGAGGTTAAGTCAGGTGGTATAGGAAAAGTGATAAATCAGTAAGAATCATCCTCTGGGGACCATGAATATCTACAGCACATGTCCTGATCATCCAATAGTCACGAATGGGAACTTCATGGTTGAGTTAGAGGGAAAAAATCCGGGATTAGGACCGAGAACATTTGTACAACGTGTCGTGCCAATGAATCAAACAGTTGCTGAGACTTTTCAGTTTTAATGATAAACTGATGAACCAAGAGAAGAAAAGGTTTCTGCTTCTTCTCTCGTCTCACGCTGGTGAAAGTCCGACAGCGTGAACCACTGGAAGACTCACACCTGTTATCCACTCCAGCAAATATGCAAACAACGATCTCAAGTCCCAAATAGCTGCATGTTTTACAATGGATTTATTATCTGAGTGGAAGCGTTTGTATATACGTGTTACATGACTGTTTAGAATCCACCGAGGGAGTTGATTTTGGACAGCAAAGTCCAAAGTGGGACTGGTTTGTGAAACTTGATCTATAATTCTTCGCATTCTGAACATTCCCTCTAAAATGTGCCTATGAGTAATGCGCGACAGCCCCCCCCCGGCTCTCTTTGATTTCAAGTTAAATAAAGCCGGAGGAAGAGCAGAGGAGAAGCTGCAGACGCTCGTCATCCTTCCGATCTGTCAGAAAAAGCATTTCTGTGAACATCTCGGGGATCGTCTCGTGATGCTTTCCAGTGTTTACTGTGATGCAGGCGGGGAGGGAGGGAGGGTTGGGTCGTGTCGGGCTGAGCGCAGGATTACAGGCGGACAGAGTGCTGAGCGATTCCTGCTCAGATTCCCATAATCAGCTTCTCTGAGAAGTGTGTCATCCCGGCTCACGCACACGTGATGACAAATCAAATGAAACCCCAGGGGAGAATCTTTCCAGGTCGCCGGAGGTCGGACTTTTTCTGGCAAACCTGTGGTTCTGGGTCTCACCAGCCGACTCCTGGTGACCTTTTCCGGGCACCTCCTGACTTTGACTCATCCAGGAGGGGTTCATTAATCCCCTCTGGTCGGGCTGCAGCTCGGTTTCGTGAGTGGCTGGGAGCGTAGCGCTGGAAAACAAGGCGTGTGGAGGTAGAGCAGGGCGTTGGTCAGACGTCAGAGGCCGAGGCCAGTCCGCCCCTCCCAGACGTTCCATCTACAGAGTCCTATTGTTCGGCTCCTGAGCTCGAGAATTCCTGTCGGGTCGAGGAGATTCCTCGCTGTGTAATGGGCCATTATGTTCGACTTTGCTCTATTCAATAGACTAATGACTACGCCAAAAGTTAATGTACCCGGGGAGTTCCACTGCTCAAATGGTAAATGCCATTGTTTTGGGTCGCGGGCCCGTCTGTATTGTGTTAACCTTCTCCGTGTGTGTGGGTACGTGGAGGCACCCTCGTTCTGAGTGTGATTTCAATGAAGCCACGGCTGACTCTGGCATCTAAGGATTTTAGAGATAAGGGTGAAAGTGCCGAGTCAGAGAAGCAAACATGAGGCGGGTGTTTGGAGAAAGTGGATCAGATAAGAGGCTCAGGAGTCGTAACAGACTAAGAGCTGCAGCGATGGTTCCTAGAATAGATGTGGAAGAAAGAGTAACTAAATATATTTACTTTACTGTTACTTTACTGAAGCATTTACATTTAATCCCACTTTATTCTAGAGATATTCAGCTTTTTACTCAACTACATTTCTAGACATTTTCAGTTCCAAATAGATTCCCCAACAATATTTAAACATGTTCAATTATCTCAATTTCAATTAACTACGACATTAAAAATGCTGCCAACAAGTACACGATGAGTAACAGTATTTAAACATATAATACTTGAACCTACATCCGCCACAGGATAGAATCCCATTGGTTAAATGTTAAAAAAAGAAAAACAAATTCCTGCTTCATTCCTTTTATCCAGATCCATTCCAAAACTTTACACCTGGTTAAAAGTGATTTAACATTAAAAAACAATCAAATAAAGCATTAAAACCAGCAAAAGTCTATTTAAATTATCTGATTCAGTCCAATTAACCTTGTTATGTAGTTTTAGCCGGTGGCATTACCACTTTGACTTATGTAAAGAATCTGAATACTGGTTCCATCTCCTCTCATTCACCTAAAACAACATATACGTCAAAAGGAAAAATCAAATCTACGTGGGAAAGACTCACTGTTATTGTTCAGTTGCACTTGTTACATAACACATTTATTTACAAATAACACGCTGTGAGCATTATGAAATTTAAAATACCAAGAAAAGTCATTAGACAAACACTCTCTCCATTGTCTCCGTCCTGTCTCTGCGTCCTGAGCGTCTCCCTCGGCAGACGAGTCCCTGAATTGTTTTGCAAACAGAACCAGGGTCCGTCTGTGAAATATGTGGCATCAGTGTTATTGTGGTCGGAGCCGGCAGCAGGAGGACGCAGGTCGATTCTCACAATGAGCCCCGGGCACAGATTTGTTTGCTAAATGGGCAGGAGAGATAAGACTTTAAAACCAGTTTGCATTGGCTTGTTCTGCACAGGCAGCTCCAGCAGCTCAGTGATGAGTGATGGGAGCAAGTGTTCCACGCACCAGTGTTTAAACACACTTAAACACAAAAGTGAGACAAAAACAAGGGGATTTTCCTTTTTGCAGTCCGGTGAAATCCATTTTCCATTTTGGGCTCAAACCTCTTTTCTAACCCGACAGGATGATCTCGTGCTGTGTTGTGATTTTCACGTTTCGGGGATTGTCCTTCTGAAAGCAGAGGTATTAGCCTGACGGGTGATTCACTGGAATGAAATGCAGGTTGATTTATTAGCCGAGACAGAAATTAGATAAACCACCGATGTGCCGGGAGGTTTTGTGTTCATGTGTGGATACAAACAGAGTTTCGGTGCCACAGCCGTTATCTGCTCTCACCTGCTGGAGGTGAACACAGAGCGGCCGGGTCAGCGAGATAACAGAACAACACACGTGTGACTCATGATTGCTTGGATTTTGCTGAGTCACCTGAACATCTCGGCCTGGCAGGATAATTGTGAAGTGTTTGGAAACAAAGCGCTGGCTCATTACAGGGCTGGAAAACAAGCCACGCGCTCGCTGGATGCGTCTTTGAAATCCAAAACTCTAAATCTCCCCTCAGCTGATGGAGAAATTGCAGAGTACACACACACAGGAGATGAAAGTGGTTTTACTGCTCTGGGTTCTCGGCGTCTTACACATCTACACTTTGTGGTCTTCACATCGGAGTCTGTCTCTGTCTTTATCCCCATCTGCGTCTCACTTTGTTGTTCCGTCACTTTTACTTTTTGTCTTGTTTGCAGCGATACTTCAAAACCCTCTGAAACTGAACCCGGCACTTTACAGGTTTTGTTCTATTTTGCATTTGTTTGGTTAATTTGCTGTGTGTTGAGCTCAGTGTGGTTCTGCCCAAGTTCTGACTTATTTCAGCTTCACAGGTTGAAGCCATCGCACATGGTCAGGTTGAAGTGCTGCAGCATTTGTTTTCGACTCACAGGAGGAAGAAGAATCCAGAATCCTGGTATGAGTTTGTATTATTATCTCTGTGTCTGTGCTTGTTCAAAGAAATACTGAATAACTGGAGACGCTAGAGAGTCTGTGGATGTGAATGTGAGTTTGTTTGTTTCTATATGTAAATGGTAAATGGTTTTATATATAGTCTACCCCTCAGCCACTTATGTCCAGGACAAGTGTTGAAATAAATAGAGCACAAACCCTACAGTCCCCTTAAGAAACCATATTCAAATTCACTAGATCTGTATTTTTCATTATTTTCCAAATAGAATCTGATATCTGTCCTCTAAACATGATTTACTATTTTTAAATCAAGAACTATTAATTATTCTTTTGAGAAATTCAATGAAATCTGATGGAAAAGTTCCTGGGTTCTTCTCTGGGTCATGTTTCCTCTCCCACAGAGTTACATTTCATTTCTATGGAAATAGCTGGAGTCTTTATAGGGAAGCATAATCTTGCTTAAACAAATACAACTTGGGATGATGATGATGATAATGAAGGAAGTTGAGGAGTTTCTTTCAAATATTGTGTAAAAATATTTTATTATCATTCAGCCACAATATGGCAACTTGACGATGACAGATTTCATAGAAATCAACCAAACGAGATGCACAAAGAATAAATAATAAATAACAACACACGTAAACATCATTTCACATCATAAATAACGACAAAGACGTCTGTGATAAACTCCCGGCAGCCGCTCTGTCCTCGGGACTGTTACATAGAAACGCGGTTAAATAGATTCAGTCGCTGAGAAAATGTCTTGAAGGTTTTTTCATTTTGAAATAGAAGAAGTAGAACTGCCAGGGATTCTCCGTGACCAGTGGGGGGGGGGGATTCCGGTTGAATCCCTCCGGTGAAGTCAAGTGTTTTTGAAATGCTATTTGACCGGGTGTCCTGGAGAGGCCCCGCGAACGTCCTGGACTCCACAGACTGTGTCCAGCTCGCGTCCGTCCTCTCCCCGTGGTGTCTCCGACCTCGCCCATCTGTCGGACGAGGCCGAGTGTGTAGAGCGACCCTCTGCTCTGCCGCAGACGACCTCTGACCCCCGGAGCCCTGAGGTCGACCTGGAGACAGCTCGCCGGCCTGGCGTCGGGCTCTCCGGAGGCCCTGCCGAGGGGCCCCTGCTTGCAGACGGCTGAGGAGAAGGGCCCGTGGGTTCACGGAAGCCTTTCCCCCCTCTGAGTTACAAGGTGTGGAGGTGACATGTGGTCTTTAGGGGGCCGTGCTCTCGCCCTCCCTCGCCCTCGCCCTGTGGCGCCGCCTCACCCTCCACTCCTCCAGCAGCAGGCGGGTTTTCAAAGCGACCCTGAGCGCGGCGGCCGACACCTGTTTCTCGTGGCTCTTGTTCCACCTGCGGACGAAGACAGAAGACAATCAGACATCTGAAGCAATCCATCATGTGAAAGACTCTAACCCCCCCCCGGCTCCTAAAGACACCATGTGGCAGGCCGAGCCCTCTGTGAGTGGCTGGAGCAGATCGGACTCCATGTTTCCAATTAACGATGTGTCAGAAAGTGCAGACTGGTGGCGCCGCACACGTTCAGAGGTTGGAGTTAGAGACATGATGGTACACGAGAGCAGCTGTGGCAGAGACCAGCTCCATGACCACACATAACTCACAGATAAGTGGGCGGGGGGGTAGGATCTTCTAGGTTTTGTGGATTTCACTGAGCAGCTCAGTCATCGCAATTTACAGGGGATTCCTTCGCTTGAGGCTTAATCTTAAAATGTCTCTGCCTCTGAAACGCGTGCCGGTTGTTTTACACTCAGAGAAATGATGAGCGGTGTCACCGGCTGCTGCTGAAAACACCTCTGTGTTCCTGAAGCTCGTAATTATCATGTCCCTTTATTTAGTAAATAGACTTTGAGGTTTATTCCTCCTCCTTCTCCTCCTCCTCCTCCTCCTGAGAAGTTGTTTTACCTCTTAATCCTGCTCCTGTCAGCTGCCGGCTTGTGTTCCGTGGGGATCGAGGTTTCCTGCGACGTCTGAGACCTGAAAAAACAGAATCCCGGTGAGGTCAGAGGTCAGAGACACGATGGAGAAGAAGAAGGTCTCACATCAGGATGGCCACAAAACGTTCACTGTGTAGTTGTGATGAAGAAAATGTTCTATTACCTGAGATGCAGGTTGTCCTGATGACAGAAGCTGCTGCACGTGCTGTCGTTCTCACGCACGCACCGGCAGCGAGGCGCGCTCCCGGCTGTCTTGGAGTCCTGCAGCGCGCGCTTCGTCCTCGGAGCGTTGCCCAGTCCGTAAGAGACCACGCGCCTGGAGAGAAAAGTTCCCGATTAATAACATGAAGTTTACGCGCAAAAAGAAAATAACTTCACGTCAGAAATATTATAAATTATAAAGAAAATGCGCAAATGAATGAACGCGATAGGTTTTGTAAAATGAATCAAACTTTCAATTACACCCGCACAAAATAACTTTTATATGATCTTTTCCCCAATTTAAACTCATTTAAACGGTAAAAAGAAAAGCTTATATTGAACTGCGTCATGTACAGAAGGACTTACTCAGGTGTGTTGACCCAGATGATGTCCAGGTGGCAGAAGTACACGCACTCCTTGTCCAGGAACGTGTCGCAGGAGCAGCGCTTGGTGCGCACATGTCTCCCCCGGGAGACGCTGCGGGAGTCTGCGGGGTTCTCTCCGACTGGAGACGAGAGAACTGTGGACGAAATCAATCAAGGGTCAATCACTGTTATCGGAACACTGCAGAACGATCAGCTGCTGGTCTAATGTGTGAGGAAGGTGCAGAGGTAAAGTGCAGCAGGATCCTGATTTGGAAATTCACACAGAGACTTTGGATCAAGTTTAAAACGCGTAAAGTTGTTCGGTCGTTGCTTTACGGTTTTTAAACATTAATCAAGTCAGTTTCTTTGATGCTCTGAGTGAATTCCTGGAATTAGTTTTCTTAGCTGTTTGGAAAAAAGAATGCGCAAAGACGTACCTGTGCACAGACTCCACGAGCACATCACTGATAACACGGAAATCAAAACGTAAGTATCCATCTTCTTCTTCAGTTAGTGATGATGATGAAAATAATCCTGCAGAGGTGGAGAAATAATCATCCGGGGACAGTCCTCAGAGCTGCGGTGTCTCCGTCAGTGTGGCCCCATGTGCGGAGCCAACTTTGACTTTATACCAAGCGCTCCCCTCCTCCTCCTCCTCCTCCTCCTCCCCGTCCTCCTCCTCCTCCCCCTGCACAATCACTCCTGTCCTCTGGCTCGGTCCCAGTCTCCGTTGTTTGTTTGGTCCCTGATAAGCAGCCACGTCGAGGTCTTGGGAGATGCCTGAGTGGCTGGAGGTTGGAGGATGAGGAGGATTGAACGCGTCCTGGGCCACATTTGAGCCGGACTGTCTGCAGGACGTGCTGATTCACTCAGTGAACAGCAGGTGGCAGCAGAGTCTCACGTTTTCTCACTTTGCGGTTGTCAGGGATGGAAATTCAGCAAATATGGAAAATGTATGTTGCCACTTACCTTAAAATACTAAGGGGGAGAAGGGTCCAAGTTTAAAAAGTGAAAAATATTCTAGAAATTGTACTGCTACAACTGTGAAGTATATATTTTGATTATCTTTATATATCTTAATATAGATTATATATATGAGCATGATAACTTCCATGTCTGTTGGCAACTTCTGCAAAGTACAAGTTTAAAACCTGCACAAGCACCAGACAAAAGAAAATGTTTCACGACAAGGCAAACAATAAACTAAAGAAAAGAGACAACTAACCTTAAAGTATTTTATTATAAAAGTTCTGGTCTTGTGGTCAGATGACTTTATTCAAAAACAACAAAGCTCATATTTATAAATTGTGAACTAGAATGAAATGAGAAATGTATTTGTCAACGTCTATAACTCAATCTTCCTTCTAAAATATGTCTTCATAAGATGTTTAATAATCCTAATACTTGCTTATATATTTACCTATCAGACTATTTACTTTATTCAATGTCTGTGTACTGTTTATAAATGTTAAATACTTAAAGTAAAGCCAGTTTTCCTTTTTTGGATTATAAATGTTCAAATCAAACTGGAACTGCTATTGAACCAGAACATCAAAGGTTAGTGTCTGCCATTAATTTAGTATTTTATTAATAAATTCAAATTTGGGCTGTTGGGATGTGAGACAAGCAGCTTTTGTTCACTGTGACATTAAACATGCTTTTAAAACTTTAAGTTCTTAATTAGACCAGTTTTCTTCTCACACTGCTGCAGACACAGTTGTTCACCAGTAGAAGAGGATAAAACCAGTGTGTTAAACCTGATGGTGCTTCTTCTTACGTCGTCCCCCTGATGAATAGAAGGAGGTGCTGCACAGCTGCTGCCTCTTATTCACCGATGGACGATTCCTGGAAACACAAGCAGCCTCCAAAGTGGATGTTAATCTAATAGTTTCCCTCCAGCATCTCTTTCAATAAGCTGTGGAAACAGAGCCCTGCTTCATTTCCCTAAAGCACATACTCAGAGTCAGTGTGCCGCAGTGTGTCGCTGTGGAAAATGGACCTTTGTGTGTGTGTGTGTTGTCGTGCACATGCGTGTGTGTGTGTGTGCAAAGTGGAAAAATCTTAGAGCTGCAGCTTGGAGGCCCCCAATCAGAGACTGGTTTGCAGAGTTTCCACTGGGCCAGGGAACAGATTGTGCCACAGTGAGGAGGAGGATTTCATATTTTAACTCAGGACAGGATAGAAAACCAGTGGAGGTGCCTAAGACTCTGTAGCTTTTGTGTTTTGTTTGAAATCTGTGTGTAGCTGGTGCTGGGAAGTCGTGCAAGATTTGTTGCTGCAGTTGTGTTTATCTTCTCTGCACTTGCACGCGTAGGCCTCTAGGTGTCTCTGTTCGCTTTGCTATAGACTGTCCGTCTGGCAGCCCTGAGAGAGGAGGAGGAGGTGGAGGATGAGGAGGAGGAGGAGGAGGAGGAGGAAGAAGAGATGGATGAGTCACCTTCTGAATGCAATGGTCCTCTGAGAGCTCTTTACTCACTCTCTTCTTGTGGGTGCAAAACAAAAACAAATCAAATCCTTTTTTAATCAAGTTCCACTCGTTTGGTGGCAAGTGGGGATTTTGTTTTTGTAATGAAGTGGCGTCGTTGTGACGATGAGAGCGTCGCGAGGTCGTCTCCTGAGGATCGAAGGGAAATCATTTTCTGCTGTGAAGCACTAAGTGAGCTGTTGACAGGAACTGGAGCGTTTGACCGAACCCTGAGTGTCAAAGAAGCCTGTGAAATCCCAATTCTTCCTCCGGCTGTGGTCCATGGAAAATGGAAGCAGTAATGTAAAGTTATGTAAAAGGGGGTTGAATTCCTACCAGTTGAGGCAATGGCTCCATCCACAGCTGAACTCTCCAAACAACACAGTTTACAGCCCCAGTTTACTTTTAGTTTCCGTTTGATGGTTGGTTTGTTCCTCAGCAGGATTACGCAAAAAACGGGGGAACAGATTTCAGCAGAACTTGGTGGAAAGATGGGACATGGACCAAGAAAGAAGCCATGAAGTCTCAGCTCAGATCTGTACAAAGGGGGAAGATCCAGGAATTAATTTTTTTATGTTCTTTTTTGGGCATTTAGTGAATTTCCTAGTTCTTGATGACAAAGATCTGAGGTATTTAATGACAGGACAGACTTCCATGGAACTTGGAGGATGGACGTGATGTGAGTCAGAGAAGAAGAATCCATTCAACTTGGTGCAGATTCCCAATCAGGGGCCAGATCCAGGAATTTGGTTTCACTTTCATTATCAAGACAAGAGTGTTTTTCAACATCTGGATGGTTTCTCAAAGAATAATTCATGGATCTTGATGAAAAAATATCCAGATCTAGAGATTTCAATGTGGTTTCATCAGGGGCCTTGTCGGGGGTAAGGTTTCATAGAGGCTGGGGATTTTATTCAGCCTCTGCATCATAAAAAATTGAGCTTGAAACCTGTAAATATACTTATAAGTTGCTGAGATCCTGTAGATTCAGTAGAGAATCAATAATTCATATGTATCGTCAATAGTTTTACCTTAAAATCAAAATCCACCTTTAGTCATTAGTGATGTTTCTAACGTGAAACTTTCAAAATACAGTGACACCACTTTATTGTTTGTAAACAAATTTTTACTGATACAGTTAAGAATATTGATACAGAAATGTAAAGCTACTATAATGCACATACCTATGGACTTATGAATCATAATGGGCACTAGATGGATTATAATAAATAGTTGAACACAACATCTGTACACAGAAAAACATTGCCCCATAATCCATAGAAATGTACATATACCAGTACAACATTTATAATTCCATATATTTACGAGTGACATCCTCCAAAATAAAATTGATATTCTCCATCGTTAGGCCTTTTTTTACTTCTATATTTTTGAAATAAACACAAGCAACTACTGAATTTATGAGGAATTATGTACAGGTTCCTAAACAAGAAACTCCATAAAGGCACAATTGTCTATACAACATGTACAAAAAAAAGAAAATGTGTGGAGCTGACAAAAAACAGTAAAAATAAAACGATTGGTCATCATAACAATTATCATGTGATTGCACATACAATATGAATGTCAGCATCTGTGCTTTGAAAGGTGATTCGTCGAGAGACAAACCCCTGAAAAGTGTTTTCAGTCTTACAAAGTGACGAGAATTACAAAAAGAGAACAAGAAGAGCTTTTTTTCCACTTGGGTTTTTTTTTTTTTCAGGTGGCGATGACCAGTCTGTCTTCGTCCTCACTGGACACCTCGTTATAGTCATCGCTTACCGTCTGCCAGCTGGACACTGGCGGTGGCGGTCGGGGGGGTGCAGGATTGCTAGCGCCCTCAGCCGGTGACTCCTTGACGGCGTCGGCTCGGCTCACAGGAGCAGGCGGCGGAGGCTGCTGAGGAGGTTTCTCCCTGTCCTCCCTCTCGACTGTCTGTACCGGCTCTGCTCTGCTGAGGCCTCCGGGGCTCGCCCTGCTGCCTGCGGTCAGTCCCGGGGAGCTGCCGACCTTCACGGGGGTGGACGGTGAAGCGGCCATGCAGCTCCGCGATGAACCAAGCCCGTGTTCACGTTGAGATGGCTGTGCTCCCGGAGCTCCGGGGCTACCCTGCCTCTCGGCGGCACCGGGCAGAGGACTGAGAGCAGAGAGCGGGCTGAGGGAAGGAATGATGGCAGGCAGGGAGAAGTTCACTATCTGCAGACCTGGGACATGTGTCTGGAGGCCGGTGCTGCTTTGGGAGGTGGGGTTGGCAGCTAAGACCTGCAGCCCGAGGGTGGCGTTGAGGGTGAGCCCTTGCTGGGGCAGCAGCTGGGTGGAAGCCAGGCCTGTGCTGGTCAGCCCCATGAGGTTAAGTGTCTCCAGACCCACCGGTTGTATCGTTTGAGCCTGCAAGCCAGCGACCTGCCCGAGGGGGAAGCAGGGGACGACGCTGCTGATTGGCTCCTGGACCACGAGCGGCTGGGTGTGCAAGCCCTCCGGATGGGGTGGAGTATGGGGAGCTGGTAACGGACTCGTGTTCCTGTGGATGACGCTCACTGCTGGGAAGGTGAGCTGGACGGGGCCCGCCTGGAGCGGTACGAAGGTGGAGTAAGCTGCCAGGCCGGCGCGCACCAGCTGGATCCCCCCGATCGGGACCATGCTGTACGAGGAGCGAGCCGGCTGCTGGGAGTGCAGGGGCAGGTGACTGAACAGGTGGGTCTGGGTCTCTGCTCCCAGTGTTTGGCAAAGACCCTGCGGCGGGAAGAGCTCGGGGCCGTGAGACGCGTAGCAGGAGGTCTGAGTGCCCCGGTCCACTGGTATGCCGTGGTAACTGGTCACCACAGCGGGAGGGGGAGCGGGGGTGTCCTTTAAAAAGAGAAAAAACAGACAATTCAATCTTATGTCTAGACTCAACTGTGGCACAATCCTACAAGATGTAAAGAGATTAAAGTATAAATTGGCCAACACAGTATTCTTAGTAAGCTGATTACATTTGCAATACAAACGGTCCCCCCCCCCCCCACCAACGTTGAAAAGAATGTTACATTATTGAATAAAAACAGTTGCAGGCCTAAGATTTAATGATATTTGGATCGATCCACTTATCAGACCCTAATGAGACTAATCACCTTGTTGCAGAACATTGACAGGAGCTTTGTGAAAGTGCCTCGCATGCAGGATTCAAATGTGTAGGAAAGAAGGGAGGCAGGCAGAGAGGGGGGGTGGATGGACACACAATGAGAATACATGGCTCTCACCTGGCCGAGCATGGAGCCCTTTCCTGGCACTGGGGGACTAGGGGGCACGTCAAAGTCAGGGTAGTCGATGGACATCTGCCTGCATGGTGACACTGGGCTCATCATGTGCACTGACTCGGTGTCCGAGGTGTAGGACTCTGACGTAGTGGCAGCAGGCGGAGGGGAGGTGGGGAGGGGCAGCGAGCTGCAGCAGGACCCAGAGATGGAGATCTGCTTGCTGAGGGACACAGGGCTCATCATGGGGATGGACTCGGAGTCTGATGTGTGGGATTCAGCAGCTGGAGGCAGGGACAGAGGGAAGCACACTGAGCTGATGGACATCTGGGCGAGGAGGGCGCTGGGCGGGACTTCCCCCTCCTTGGAAGGGATGTGCTGTGGACTGGCGGAGACAGACGGGTTGGTGGACAGGCCCGACTCCGCCTGGCTGTCCTCCTCTTCCTCCTCGTCGTTCTCCTCGTCGTCGGGGCCGTCGGAGTCATCGCCGTCCGAGTCCTGGCGGTCGGCACTGCTCACCTGACTGCGGTCTCCTGCACATGAGCAAACAAGTCAGATTCATTCGTTATCGTCTATTATTGGTTTCATTCAGTGAGGAAATCCGGCACTAAACACACAGCTCAGTGTTTTGCTGCAGTAACAGTGTGTCACGCCCTGGACCGACACACACACCCCGGAGCTCCATCACAGACAGAGGAGGAAAAACAAATCTGCTCTTAGAGACTGGGACTAAAGAGCGCTTGCAGGCCGCTCTCTCTCCATCTTTTTTTTTCTTCTAAAATTAGCCGCAGCAATTTCCTCTTTCCAAATGCTGTGAACGCTGCCCACATGTGCTTTGAGTTAACAGAGGAAGAAGCTGCATTTAGAATTTTTTAATTAGACCGTGGCGAAGCTATTGATCGACACAGCAACCGAGCACCAGCAGGAACAATCCTGGGGTTTGTTACGTTTATAGTGTCGTTAACTTTTTTGAAACAAGGGAAACACTTGTTGTTTGAAACCAAAGCAGATAAGCAGTTAATAAGATGTGTTAAGTCACTTTTAAACTGTAATTAAAACCATGATGAGCGATCCTTCTATATTTCCCTGTGGGCAAACTTACCTGAATCCTCTGCATCCAGATCGTCAATGAGACCCGCAGGCACCCCCATCTCCATGCACTTCTTACTGTGGGCCTTGGATTTCATGTGCTTGGTCAGATTTCCTGAAGAAACAGAGGCCGTGAGGTCTTGCGGGGGGGTAGAGCTCGAACAATAGCACAGGAGTTTTGTTTTTTATGTAAGCGAATGCGGTCGCTGGGCAAACTGTACGTAAAAGGGGGGGTGAGTAACTGATGAAGACATTTTTAAATGAACGTGGGCTGCTCTGACACCGAGTGCTGTTCTGCAGTGTCGCGTGGGCAGGCGAGTTCGATAAAGAGCAGTGAATCATCCTGTCTTGGTTGAAGAGACGGTTAAACAACGTATTTTCATCTCATAACTTCTAAGAGGACTAAGTGAACTGCAGCAGATCAAGTTCATCTGCATGATACAGTCTCTAAATCTGCATTAAAGTGAAAGCAAATGGTTTCGTCTGATCAGTGTTTGCAAATATAATTTTTCTAAAAACTCCTGGTACTATTTGCATCATGATGTAAATTAGGTGTGTAATAATAAATCTAGAAATTCAAAACAACAGGAAATGCAGAATATTCAAATAATAAGTTTCTTCTGTTCCTGATGTCAGAACTAAAAGACATCTTTATTAATTTAATTTAATTTAATTTAATTTATTAACTCCCAAAGTGCTGAAACAATTTCCCAGTAAGTCTTACTGGCTCTAAATATATTGTCATTTTAAAAATAGCTTGAGACACATTTTTTACTATCACACTTCTCCTGATGTGTTTAAGCGGTTTAATTTGTGCCTTATCCTGCTGTCTTAATTTTGTTTAATTTATATAATATACAGTTTTTTTAACCAGCATTTCATATTCACTTCCAATAAAATGTTCTTCTTGTATTGTCATATGATAAATGTTTTAACGGCCTTTATTCAAAGCACTTTTTGTTGCATTTGCACAGCACAAAGAAAACAAGTTGATAAATCAATCAAGTCTTTGAAAAAAACAGTTTCTGATATTACATCTATAGGTTAAATAACATCCATCATATCATATGAGACACAGTATGTTTGTACACAAGGACATGAGCAGTGGCTTCGGACTTAAAGCTTTGAACACGGATCATGTTCTGTGTTCTAACCTTTTGTCTTGAAGGAGAAGTTGCAGTGGATACAGTGGTACGGCCGCACATCCGAGTGGGTGCGGATGTGTTTGCGCAGCATGCTGGGCTTTTTACAGCGGATCCCACATTCTTCACAGATGTATTTACCACGTCCGCGCCCACGTACGTAAACATACTCTTCATTAGACTTGAATCTGTAGGGTTACAAATCATTCAAGAGGGACATTTAAGATAGAACAGAAATATATAAATCACATAAAGCTTTCTGATGGTAGTGTAATAGAAAATGTCTCCATTGCTGTGAAACATACCCGCCGTCAAATATTTTGACCCGTCTTGGCTCCGTTTTAGGCACCACGTCTTTGTCCGAGTCGTTGCTGGTTTGACTTTCTGGTTTTACTTTCCCTCTGGGTGACACGGACCTCTGGGTGATCGGCAGCTGCAGCGAGAGGAAAGTGATGCATTCATTGATCTGAACAAAACTGGAGGCACGGATATAGATAAAGATATATAAATTAGACTTTTAAACGTTTAAAGGTTAAAATGTGGTTCTTACCCTGGGCATGACTTCTTTCAGCTTGGCAGAGTAAGACAGGGCATCTAGTTTTCCGTTGGTTCTTATGGCCGAGGTGTAGTGTATTTTCTTGGATGTCTGCTTGGAGTCAAACAGAGACATGACCACCTTGGTAGGCAACCCGAGTGGGTTAGGGTTGTTGGGGCTGACAGTCCAGGCTGCGTATGCTGAAGTCTTCAGGTCAGTCTGCTGAACATGGAGAGGTTTCCTCTTCATCAGGAAACACCATGTGAATGTGGTGGCAGTCTTCAAGCTTGGGAAAGACAGGCGGTGACTGTCCTTCGTGTTGACCACAGACACAGATGTGGTCAGCTTCACCTGACTCCCATGGAAACTGGAAGGTTTAATAGGTGACTTAGCAGAAGTCCACCTCTGATCCTCAGCCTTCTCTTGGAGCCTCAGGGCATCTTTAGCTGGAGTACAGATGACCTTACTACCAGGTGTAGCATTCACCGCAGCGACTGCCTCATGAATAACTGTGCTTGTGTCCTTGTCCAGCCCGGTACTGTCAGGTGACATAGGCTTGACGTCATCAGTCGCCTCCGAGTCCTTCACCCCATCTGTTTTAACCTGGGGCAGCGGTGGAGCCTCAGTTTCAATGGGACTGTCCACTGGTTCCGTCGTGCACACCTGCCTCACAAGTGTAAACTTCCGCTGCCGTGTCACCTCAGACATCTTGGAATTAAGATAATTGACGGACCTGCCATCAGTGAGACAGGCCACGCCATGCTCGTCCTTAGCCCGTTTCTGGTGCTTCTCCATGTAGATGTCCAAACTGTTGGCTGGCGACAGCATTCGTTTACTTGAAGCAGTGGGTTCCTGCTGAGGGCACAGAGTCACTGACGCTAATTTCTGAGTGCAATGTAAAGACCCAAGAGAAGGAGCTCGCTCTCCGATCTGGTTGTGAGTTTCAGTTTGAATTCTGTCCTTCTTTGCAGTTGGTACAGCATGAGTATCACTGTCTACACTGTGAGTGGATGAGAGGCTAGTTTTACTGGAAAGAGAGGGCGCCGGGTGCATCTGCTCATGGGTGATCAGGATCTGTGGCAGTGGTATCGCTCCTGCTTGGCTCTGATCGAACGGGTTTCTTTGCTGTTTACCTGACAAAACGACAGTTTGTGCCTTAATCTCAGAGGCCTGGTGACTGGGTTGAGCCACATATACATTTTGGATCACATCAGGTGATTTCGAAATACTCAAAATCGGATTGGCAATTGGTATCGTTAAAAGTGGCATTGCTAGCTGAGTGCCCTGTGTGCTAGGGAATGAAAACGTTTGGCTTGCTCTCAGAGCGGAACACTGCAGTTGGTATTTGGGCACAAAAGATTTCCTTTCTTCAGAATCTGCTGGTTTGTTTTTGATATTCTCGTGAGAAACTATGATCTGGGTCAGCGGCGGTTGTATCTTTTGGCATACTTGAACCCTTGATGTTTGATGCCAAGGGTGTGGAAGGCCATGGACTTGAGCCTGTTGAGTTGGGCTTCCCAAATTAATGCTTTGCACAACATGTTCATTATTTTGCAACGGTGCGTCACCACTCTGAAGGATAAAAGGCAGAGCCATAGGGCGCCTATTGGCAATGTGAATCTGCTGGGATCTATTCTGAGTTAAAGAGCTAACGTTTGTCATTGGAGGTTTATCTAGAGGTATAACTGCTTTGCGAACAGGTTGCTGACTCTCTGGGTTTATCTTTAAAGACATCTGGCGAACTAATGGCCCCCGCCTCCTTTCAATAAGTGGCACCTGGGAAACGTGGGAGATATTTCCCCCTCTTGGCTGACCAACGGGTGACAGAGATCTGCTGGGCGATACATTGCCACAGTCAAAAGACTTGCTGCGATAGTCACATGAAATCTCCACAGAGGGCTGAGTACAAGTGATCTGTTCAGATACAGCACGCCTCATCATTCCAGGCACACCGAGAGTATTGAAGGCTGTTGGCAAACCTTGAGGCTCTGGAACTTTGCCAACACACTCCCCTCTAGATGGACTCTCTGACCTAGATGTGTCATCTCTGTCGAAAGACGCTGTGATGCTGGAACAACGAGAGAGACTACTGTCCCTGCTGAGGCTTCGTGAGAGGCTGGACTCAAAACTGGATTCACCTGAGGATTGTTCCATTTGGGCTAGACGAATTCTTTTCTTTTTTGGCGGGAGTTTCTCTGCTGGTAACTTTGACAAACTCTCGCTTCTCTGAGGCCAGTTGAACTGTTCTGCAGGTTTATCTGCTGGTTCAGATATTTGTGTCTCGTGCTCTCTGTCAGGCTCCTCTGTGACGAATATCTCAGGAACCTGAATGTTATTTTGACGAACCAAACGCGACTGATGAACAGGAGTGGTGTTTTCACTACCTGGTGCTCCTGTGCAATCAGAGCATTGCTCTTTCATTTGTTTTCCATAGTCAGTACTCTTGGGTTTGGATGTTTCTTCATGGTAGCCGTCAGCTGAGACATTTGCTATTGCTTCTGGTTTGGGTTTGTTCGGGGGATCCTTCTCCATAATATCAACAGGAGAAGCCCTGTCAATAGATTCTGTCTCAAATGAATTGGGTCTGCTGAGAGAGTTGGTGTGTCTGATGACTGACGTACCGCTGCCTTGCCTTTGCAGATCTCCTTTAGTGGAAGTGCTGATCTGGGTCTCTCGTATTGGTGATAGTCTTGAGTCTGGAGTATTTATACCTCTTGCTACAAGCTGAATCTGAGCTAGCTTTGGCTGATTAATTTTGGGCTGCACGTCTATTACAGCATGCTGAGAAAAGGTCCGACTTGCCGGAGCTGTTGGTGGCTCAAAGGTAACAGAACAAGGGGGAATGGTCTCGGTTGGAGATTGATCATCCTCATCTCCAACACTTTTCATTTTCCTTCTTTTTCTAATAGATGTCTGTTGATCGAGTATTCCTGGAACACCAGTTGATCTGGGGACTAAGGGCTGCTGTGTGTTAACGTGAAAAACATCCTGATCCGTTTCTTTGACAGCTTGTGGCTTGTTTTTTGGGCCATGAAGCTCAGAGCAGTAGAATTTCTTGTGAGTTTCAAAATTCTCTAACTTTCGGTAGCGGTTACGACAGGTTTCACACTCGTACATTGTGCCTTTGTTCTGTAGAGGCTTTCTGTTTCTGTCCTGGTTATGCTCAAAAGATCTGCTCCTTGGCATCACCTCAGCGGAACTGCTTTGACCGTGATATCCGTCATCCATGGAGCGAACAGTAGGGAGGCCATGTCCTTCACTTGTGGAAAAGTCTTCCACAGCGGCTTGTCTGACTAATGTACGAGAATGTATCGCTGGATTTGGGGTTGACGGGACTGAGGAAAATACATCATCACTGAGCGAACTAATTTTTTCATCAAATGACTGACAAATTCGCAAAGGGTGAGGAAGGTGAGAGACATTAAGAGGAAGAGCCGAGTGTCCAGGGGTCGTAGGCATAGAGTTACTCCTCGTGATTGGCAAACAATCCATTGGTGGGTATTGAGAAGGAACAGAGAGAAGAAACACTGGCTTAGATTTATCTGTGGGGGTGAATGGGGATTTGGGGATGTCTGAACTGGAACTTGACCTTCTTCCCATCGGTTTAAGATCAAACTGAAAAGAGTCTTTAAATATGTATGATTTGGGGGAGTCTATACTACCTCTCCTTGAGAGGGACGTCCTCCTTGGCTTGACACTGTCCAGCTGTTTGTTGTCCACTACGGCCTCATTGTCAGATATTAACTTTGAAATTCGTTCCTCCAGAGAAAGTGCTTTGGCTTCTAGCGGTGGTCGCATCTGTCCAACTGTGGCCCGTGGCTTTTGCTCAGCTGCTACATGCATCACTGTGGCAGCCACAGGGGGGACATTTGGAAGAGTGTTCTTTGCAATGTCGATATCCACTGGTGGAGTTATCTTTACAAAAGGACTTGGTGGACTCATGGCCTGGTCCGCACTTTCCGAGCGTGAGAAGTACCCAGAATCTGTACTTCCCAGACTGCGGGGGCTGAGTAGACACTTGGCTTGTTGCTGTTGTGAAAAGTCTGTTGCTTGCTGCCTCTGAAGCTGAGCGTGTCCACCCAACAGTGGAGACTTGCACTGCTGGTCTTCATCTTCACTCACAGTATCTAGTGAGGGATTGGCACCGTCCACCTCTTTCAGAGACGACAGGACGGTGATGCTGGATCTCAGATTGGCAGTCTGGAAGTCTCGTTGCCGTTGTGCAGCAGCTTGCTCAGGTGCTGCACCTGTAACTCTTGGACTGTCTGCCCTCAGAGGGGAGACGTTAACTGGATATACGACAACTTTTGGAAGTGCAGCAGTGACTTTGGGCTCATGAGCCCTCTGGCCATGTACTGGTTTGACAGAGTCGAAGACAGCTAGTGAATCCACTTCCCCTTGGCTGGCTTGGTTTGTACCTGCATTCTGTAAACTGTTTTCAGAAAAAGCTGCCACAAAGCCCTGGGATGAGTCAGGGTCCAAGTCCGCAGTGCTACCTTCCTCATCACTGTCACCGCTCTCCTCCGGATCTGAATGTGTCCCGAGGGCTTTGTCCGATTCTTGAGATAATGATCCCCCTCCAGATTCAGAGCGAGCAATGAGACCCAGTTTAATTGCATGAGCGTGTGACTTCTTGTGCTTGTACAGGTTGCTCTTGGTTTTGAATGAGAAACCACAAGTAACACAGGGATATGGTCTTTCTCCTGTGTGGGACCTGATGTGTTTGAGCAGCACACTGGGTTTTGCACATGCTCGGCTGCAGTATTCACACACGTATTTTCCTGGCTTTTTAGCCTTTTGGTCCTTGGAAACCTGCTCAGCACCATAGTTCATTACAGTAGCCATCTGAACATGGTTGCTGCCGGGCGTAACTGGGACCTGAATGGTGCTGGGCACACTTGCAGTGATGGACTGGCATGTGTGCACAACAGGTGGTTGGCTTTGTGGCAAAGCGTTGGAACCCGAGGGAACAGGTGCATGAGTTATGGTGGATGGTCCAGAATTGAAGCTCATGTGCAAGGCAGGCTTTTCAGGATTCGAAGATACATGCATAAATTGTGATGAAACCAGTGGAGACGACTGCATTGGTATACCCTGTGTGGATGTCTGCACATTCCTCTGCAGCGGTGCCGCAATGCCAATAACGTTGCCTTGTTTGTCAATATAATAAGTCTGCATATGAGAGGTTTGGTTCTGGAGACCGACATTGACAGCTGGCATTGTATTTAATTCACCACTGCATTGAGCATGAAGGCTGGAAGCTGGTTTTCCAACGGCTGTGACCTGCAAGGCATTATTCCTCTCAGCCAGTGAACTGAAGTCAGGCTCCATGGCCTTAAGTAGAACATCAAGTGGAGCACTGCTGTGGTAAGGGTCTCCCTCGAAGCTGGGCTCCTCGCTCTTGCCGTCTTTGGCCTGCGACACCTCGGCAGCAATCAAAGAGCCTTCCTCAGCACCCGTGGTCTGAAGCGACGGCGCCCCTTGAGATGTTGCTTCCTCCTTCAGCCTTTCAGCATCAGCTGAAGAAGACCCCTCCCCAGGGGATGCTGCAACTGGTGAGGCATCATGTTGGTCTCTTACACCACCGGGGGATGTGGAAGGATTGTGGGAAGGACTGTTTGAGGAGGAGGAGCAGGAGGGTGTAGTTTCCTTCGATGACGCTCCGTGAGGCACAGTTTCGGATGTTTTCGACTGCAGGGGCTTCTTCACCGGAGATTTGGGGATTTTCTTGAGCTGATTCTCTGCAACAACCTTTTTCCTCTTCAGGCCTTTTATGTTATCTGCATTTCTGCGACTGCTCTCTGATATTCCTGTGGACAAAGACACAAATATGAGAAAAGCAGAATGACACCATCATTTTTACAAACTGTTCCCAGCGTTCAACCACATATAGACTGACCACATGAGTCCCAGATGAGAAAATAAACTCTATTTCCTCTAATGTACAGTCGCAAATTCATCAATGGGGTATTATACTTGCATCACTTATTAAATAAAAACTTTCTCTAGTGTTCAGATAATCCTATTAAGTTTTATTTGATTTAAGGATCCACAGTGTCAGGCATTCAGTTTTAGTTTGGTGCATATTTCCCAATTTAAAGATGGTGGATGAGAGAGAACCCATTATCTAGTATTTTTGACTTGTTGGTTATATAACTTTAATTTAAACATTAAAGTATTTTCTTTCCTAGTTTGTATCAACAGTTTAGAACATAATAGGATTTACTTCCTTAACAAGACATGTATGGTAGAGTTTAGTTTGAGCTATGATAAATTGTTTCAGCTATCATCAGCTGCGAGTGGCATCACCATCACTACCATCTGACATCAGACACACCAATTGCAAAGGTTGCTTGAAATAAATTTAAACACTTCTTCAACATTTCCTCACCCCTGATTAAGACATTTTTTTTTACAGTTTATTTATTTCCTGTGTGACTAATATGGCCGCGGCCCCCCGCTTCATTACTTACATAAGTGAACAAGCTCTTTCTTCTCAGATCTGTTGATCTACGGAGGCTTGGCTGATCATAGGATGTGTGAAACAAACACGTCTCACATTTATGAGAAGCTGAATGTGCATGTCTTCAACACTGCATTCCAGTAATAATGCTGTTCTGCTTTTAAAAGGGCTACACCCATACCACGGTGTTCCATAAATGACTCAGGCCAGTGGTTTTAAAAGGGACATGTTGCATAATCCTGGCAGTGACCTGTCACGGTTTCCTGGATTGTGAAGGTATTTCCCAACATGAGGTCAGGGTTCCTTCACAGCTCTGACCTCATCTCGTCTTTACATAGGTTAATCCTTTCACCACGCCAACATGCAGCCGGTGATCCTTCAGAGCCGCACACAACGGGTTCTGTAAACAAACCCTCTGATGTGCCTCAAATAAGCCGCTCTAATGAGACGTTGAAAGACACGGGAAAGGGATTTGTTCTTCCAACCCGCCGCTCGGACAAATGTGCAAAAAAGAGATTCCGTGTCAATTCCATATTTTCCATCTGTATTAATGATTCTTTATATATTTCTTAATATTCCTTTCCTCTGTGATCCAGTGAAACTCCTCCTGGCAGAATTAACTTCTTTTTAAAAGGTGGTTGTCACAGTGATTAGCCTGGATTGACGGGCGGGGACATGAAGATCTTTAAAAGTACTTTGAGATATTTTTAATTGTACTGTGTTTCCATTTGGTGTCTCCACCCAGTCTCATTTACAATGGCTGGAGCTGGGTGGTATTTAAAAGGACAATGTCTAAGTGACGCGGTGAGTTCAGATGATTTATTCTTAGTCACAGTTTGAACACACACGGTGAAGCAATCCCAGTTCAACCAAACTGGCTTCTCTTTTTAAATAAAGTTACACAACCAACTTAACAAAAGAAATTCCCGTCCTATGTGTTATAAGGTTTTTACTGTAGTGATACTGCGCAACAGAGTTTCCACTGGTTGTAAACAAGCACCAAATTAAAATGTGTCTCTAATTTCTCATGTGTCACAAATTGATATTAAAAACTCAATTTTAATACCATGGCCGGTTTAAATGTGCAATCAGAACTGAAGATGCAAAATTAGCCCTTTTTATTGCAAATGGGAATATTTCAGGGACACGTTCTTGGAATAATTTCACACAGCCCATTTTATACTAAGAAAAAGCGCAAGAGAAATTACCAGATACCAGAAATGCATTAAAATTATTTTTACTGTGTCAAACGCAATTACGCATATGTTACAGTAATTCTAACAGACAAATCTGGAAATGTTATATTTTAAAGTAATCAAATTAAGTGAAAGTATAATAAATCTAAAATCGCAGCCATACAAAAAGACACTATAAAATAAATGTTTGTTGAGACGATAACAAAAATCCCTTTGCATTCAAGACTCCTGAATTAAATCTGTGTATGTTGAATCGGTTATTCAATTAAAAATAAAACAGGTGATAAATGAGCAATGACCAAAATAGTTTTTCCAAAATTGAGAAATTTAAACTCCTTCCATTAAATGTTGATGAAGCTGATCTCTTACCTTTCTGTGAGCCTTTGGGCTCCTTCAGCTCTTTCTGTGCCTCCTCGATTTTATCTGAAAGACACGAACAGAAAACATATTGAGCGGCGCTGTACAGACACACACACCCACACACACACACAGAGAGACACACACTCCGTCTCCACAGCGAAGGCAGTGCACAACGTAACTAATGATACTGGGGATGCTTCCCACACAGCTGCAGCAGCATGAAGCTCCTCCAAATGAGAAACAGATATTCTTCCACAGCCCAGAGTGAACTGTTCCAGTGTGGAAACTAGTGTAATCATGAGGGATGAGGACTGTGTGTGTGTGTGTGTGTGTGTGTGTTTGTGTGCGCACCATAACACAACCATACAAGCGTCACCAGCACGAGGACGTATAACGTGTAGGTTAAGTTTGCAAACCAGTCGATCAGGGGGATTTCTTCTCATAATATCACAGCCAGATCTAACCCACAGATTGATTTACATATTCAAATGCTGTTTACCCCCCCGAGGGAAGAGAGAGTCACTGCTCTGCGACCTTGTGTACGTCACAGTCATTACCCACAATCCAGCAGGTGAGGAACCTGTTTCTGTACCAACCATATGGACGTGTGGGAGGTGGCACCGAGCCGACTGCGTGTTACTGTAATCAATATTAATTATATACGCGGGCTCAATGCGCTGTGACACGCAGGGGGAAGGAGGGAGAGAGAGAGGAGGTAAGAATCGTTAAGGTGTAATTACATCTCCATTACTTCTCTCTCGTTTTTTAAAAGGATAGATCAGAGTCGATCAGATGAACCGCAACGCGACAGGTTTATGAAAAATGATAATACAAAAATGCGGGTGAGGATTTTAAAATGTAATCTCTCATCCACCAGCAGCAGTTTTTATTTTAGTTCTTCCCATTTATGTGAAGCTTGTTCTGGCCATGCGCAAGACATTTTTCTTATTACCTCCATCAAGGAGGTTATGTTTGTTTGTCTGTAAAACTACTGAACCAATTTCCATACAATTTTGTGGAGTGACCCAAGAATGACCCGGATAAACGGGCGGATCCAGGAAATTGTTTATATCTTGTTAAGCATGGCGAGTTGGGGCGTGAGCCAGGGCGATGGTATGCTCTCACTGTTCTGTACTGGTTCTTCATTTAAACAGGACTAAGTTCTGAGATGGTTACTTTGGTTAGTTCAGTAATTTGTGTTGAGTTTAATAGACTTCCAGGTGAATTTCAATAAAAGAAACATTTACACCTTGGTGAATATCTATTCAATTATTTACTCTCAATTTCACCCTATATACAATTAGTTCAACTCAGATCCGATGAATTAAAGTCTCAAGTTTGTGCAACAACCATAAATTCCCCAATAACTGGAAATGTACCACAAATATACGACTGTGTTTTAATTATAATTCACACTAAATTAAGTTTCTTGCACTTGCAGGAAACAAATGAGCTGCAGTAAAGACATATAGTCAAAAACATAACTTTATTGCATCTATGTTCGAAGTTTTCATCCATTTTATCCGTCTGTTAATATGTTTTTATTCCTTGTATTGATTCTTCTATTACTTTCATTGCTACCACAGCTTTTAAATCTATTCTATTGTCTGCATTTCTATTTATTTTTGTCTTATTCTCATCTTTCACTTGTCACGCTCTTTGCACTGCACAAACCTTTATGAAGGGTGCAACACAAATCAAGTGAAGTTGATTAATTGAATATCTATAATTTAAAATAAACTACTTTTAAAAAACCACACTGAGCTTTTCTCCACAGTGCAGCTCGCAGCTCGCTCGCCCACGGAGAGGAATGAGGACTACGTCTGGCAGCCGCGTGTTTTCTTCCTCCTCCTTATGACCATGGAAACAAGATGGAATAAAAACAAGCTGTGGCTCCCGTGCCCTGCACATGACATCGGAGTCCTCGAGGCCCGGCGGTAACAATTCTGTCCTAGATCGCAGAAATGTTAATCGAGGGTGAAAGAGGATGTTCCTCTGCGGTTGCCAAAATTAGAGAGCGATGCCGGGAATACTCAGTGAGGGGGGGGTGGGGGGGGGGGGGGCAGAGGAGGTCACTAGTTTATGTCATCATCATCTGAGTGCGTGTTATTGTCACACCCTTTCTCCCTCTCCCTCTCCACCCCCCCCCCCCTCTCTCTCTCCCTCCCTCTATATATCCCGGCCACAGATTACATAACGTGTCCACACCCCTGCGCGGCCGTGGAGCAAAACAAAGGCACCCTGCCAGCAGAACCACAGCCACCCCGGCACATGTGGAGCGGGCAGGTGTTTGTTTATGTGCAGGTCTCTCTGAGGGAACAGAGAGATGTGTGTGTGTGTGTGTGTGTGTGCGTTTGAGTTGTCGTGCATGCAAACGACCACGTGAGCTCCCCTCGCCATCCGACCGGGGGGGAATCACATCGGCTGTGTCTTCCTGGCAGAAAGCTCTGGCACGGTATTCCCTCCAAAACGGAGAGAGAGGATCCCGAAGCTCCCCCCCCCCCTCAGAGTCACAACTACCCCGACTCAACCTCGGGTCTCTGCAACAAAACCTATTTGAGGTAATAAACGCTTCTTTTTGCGCGGTGAGACGATTTGGAGGCAGACATGTGCTTCAGTGTTTGCACAGCTTGATGCATATGTCTTGTATTAGACCGCGCTGGCAAACCGAGCCACGAGTGATTACTGCCCAACAAAAATCGTATTAGTGGTTGCGTATGGTTGGAGAGGAGAGTGTAAGCTGCTACAGATCAGATTGCCCCTCTTGCATAACAAAGCCGCAAGCAGGACCCCTCGTGCCGAATGACACCGATGCAGCCGAGTTGTGGAGCGTGGAGAAAGAACAGGAAGCATCAGCTCCAGTGAGTGGAAAGGGACAAGGCGGTGTTACCCCAAAAAAAAAACCATCCCCAGCAGGGAGTGATTACAGGCTCGCTCATATTTCCCTACATTATGGATGACGGGGTGGCCGCGGTGGTCGAAGGGGACGGCCACATGCACGAACCGTCCTGTAAACCGCGGGAAAACAATAAAGAGGAATGTACACAAACGCTGCGAGTTGCCGGTTGATGAAAACCAGAGCGCGTTGTGGAACATGGAGGGCGGGGGGGGGAAGAGAAAACAGATGAAGTCATGAGGCTCCGGGGTTTATAAGTGTTCACAGAGAGAACGAGTCATGTGCAGGGACGTTCGAACTCCTAACGAAGATTATTGCAATGTTGAAACTGCAGACGAGTCACAGAGGAAGAGATCTGCACCGCCGGTTCCAAAACAGACCAGGACTCAGAGAAGCAACTTGATTAAAAGGAGATAATTGTGTATTTAGGTTTTTTTTGTTAATGTAAAAGAAACACAAACTCTGTGGCCCCTGAGTTTGACCACAACACGTCTCCTGTCTCACTGGCTTTAATAATTTAGTGAAATGTGAATCAATACACTTTGCTAATGTTACTTAAACATGCGCTTCTTCTATAACAGCTTACTCAAAGCACGATTAGCGACTCGACCCCCCCCCCCCCACCCCCCCATCACACCCTCGCTTCATACCCGTCCTTCAAACACGAGACGTTGACAGTGAAATGCAGATGGAGGCTCGTCCTCAGTGTCTCAAGGTGTCCTACTCGTGATCTCTGATCTACACCACGTGATAACTAAAGATACGTGAGCTTTCAGGCCCCCCCCCTCTCCTCCTCCTCTCTCTCTTCCATCTTGGTTGAGTGGGAAATGTGATTACTTGTGCCCCCCCCTCAGGGCCAAAGTGACGTCAGAGTGAAGGGAACATGCTTTTGGATCCCAGCATCCACTGGGACGTGAGCTTGCAACCAATCAGATGCTGCTGGGGGGGAGGGGGGGGCACACTGATGAGCTCGCCTCTGGAACACAGATGTAATAAACCCAACTGGTGTGTGGAAGTGGAGCTCGGCCTGTTCAATAAATAACAATATTACATCACAGCAAAGTGGCAGCTACATCCCACAACTGCAACCCCCCCCCCCCCACCCCACCCCCCCGCTACTGGATCCCCCCCCCTGCCCCCCTTCCCCTGAACGCCCCCTCTGCCTGTTGCCCAACAAATACCCACCAGGCTCCGCACGCCACCAGCTTGTGACACGTTCATGTTTTGCTCGACAGGCCGCCCTGCTGGGCCTCACCACGCCAAATGGTGGCCAGTGTGGCAGCTCCTCGTGGCAGCCATATGCACGGCGCTCACATGTTTTCAGACGGCCCCCGGCGGCTCCGGCTTTCTCCATGAAGGATGTGCATTTCACGGGGAAAAGCTGCGAGCGGCGAGGTGTCATCAGTATGCGCCGCACCACGCCGGCGTGCCAGCAACACGCCTGAACAATGCCAGCGGACCTCACTGTGTGGGCAGATGGGCGTCCACCAGCTGCAGCCGCTGAGACGAGAGCTGCAGCTGATCAGAGGACAGATACAGTCCCTTCATCACAACACATCGATTGTGTGTTCGAATTAACACAAGAGAGGAGGGATAAAGAAGAGGGAGAGAGGAGAGGAGGAGGAGGAAAGAAGAGGGAGAGAGGAGAGGAGGAGGAGGAAAGAAGAGGAAGAGAGGAGAGGAGGAGGAGGAAAGAAGAGGGAGAGAGGAGAGGAGAGGGAGGAGGAAAGAAGAGGAAGAGAGGAGAGGAGGAGGAGGAAAGAAGAGGGAGAGAGGAGAGGAGGAGGAGGAAAGAAGAGGGAGAGAGGAGAGGAGGAGGAGGAAAGAAGAGGAAGAGGGGAGAGGAGGAGGAAAGAAGAGGAAGAGAGGGGAGGTGTGGGTATAAAAATAGGAGAGAACGGGTCGAAGGAGAAGGGAGGAAGAAAACAGAGGAGGAGGGGAGGAAAGGAGACAAAGAAAAAAGAAGAAAGAGGAGGACGAAAAAGGGAGGAAGAGGAAGTAAGGAATGTTAAAGCAAAGAGAGAGGGAAGAGGACGATTGGTGGAAGGAGAGGTGGAAAATAGGAGAAGAGGAAGAGGGAACGATAGAAAAGGAGGGGGAGAGGAAGAGTGTAAGGAGAGGGGAGGTGCACGAGGACAAGAGGAGGGAAGCAATGTTGAAGGAAAGGAAGAAAAGAAGAGAAGAGATGTAAACCAAAGAAGGAGAGGAGGAGAGAGAAAATAAGAAGAGAAAGGAAAAGGAGAAATAAAGGAAAAGAGACGAGAAGGAGAACTTGTCGGTGAAGTGATGGAGGAGAGACGGAGGAAATGAAAAAGGGAGAGAGAAGAAGATGGAGAAGAAGGCGAGAGATGCCTCAGCAGGCTGAAGATGACGAGATGGGAGTCGGCAGCTGCCTCCTTCTTCTCCTCCACTGAGCGGGGGGGGTGATGGGGATTATGTAACTCAAGCACCTCCACCAGCCCGCTGTACCCACCCGGCTCTGTGCAGCCACACACACACATCAAACGCACAATCACATTAGCTGATGACACTAACGAGACAAAAGCAAACAACTAAACACCAAAGAAATGATTCGAGGATTAATCCCTCAGTCGATTAACAGAAAATGAATCAGCCACGACAGTCATTTGATCATTTGTTGATTGTTTAGGTGATTTCTAAGATTTTAGAAATGATATCAGGCTTTGGGAACTTTTCATAACCTCTAAACCAATCAATCAATTCATAAAGATTAAGCAAAAGAGAAATAATTCATTAAAATCGAGGCTGATTTAATCAGTTCTAGAGCAAAAATTACAAAAACATCTAGTCTCTTCTCTCATTCTAAGGTAAATTTGATGTTTACGGGATTTGAAGTCTGAATACTTCCAGAAAACTGTGATAAATATAAATATTTTACGGACCAATAACTCGATTTTATATTCGTCAGATTAATAACAAATAACCAGTAGGGGCAGATTGAGAAGTTGCCAGCTGCACCAGCTGTGGTTAACACGGAGGGTTTGAAGCCAGAGCCTGAGCTGCGTGAACTCTGATAAACACCCGAGTGGTTCTTTAATGAAATAACAGTTTTCTAGAACAGAGGCAGAGTCACTCGCATGTCTCTGCTCTGGCAGAGCAGCCACGTCGCTCGGCCTTCATGTGAGAGCGAGGCTGTGATTAAACACGGACACGTCCTCCTCTCGCCGTCACAACAGCAGCTGGCTGAAGCCCGAGCTGCAGAATTCCCTGACACCTTGCTACGGGAAGTCTGGCGATCTTATCTCCGCTCGCTTCCTTTGGCCGAGCGGAGGAGCCACGCAGGGTTTCTGCCGCCCGTCAGCAGCCGACCCCTCGCAGTAAGTGGCCATAAGGGCTCCTGAGAGAGAGAGCTTTAGGAAGTGCTCGGATTTCTCCCTCAGTGATCGGAACGAGGAAGATGAGGCAGAGCAGAGGAATCCCCCATCACCCTGCAGTCAATCACCATCAGCCGGCTGGGACTGAATTCATGTCACAATTATGTCACATAGTCGTATAAGGAGCGACGGCTGGAGCAGGAAGTGTTTTGGCGTTTTTTCTAAAACAAAGCGGTGAGGTGAGTCGTGCTCCCTCTGCAGCCGGGAGATCAGCTGATGACTGATAAACATCCCACGATGGAGAGAGAGAGCGAGAGAGAGAGAGAGAGAGAGAGAGAGAGAGAGAGAGAGAGAGAGAGAGAGAGAGAGAGAGAGAGAGAGAGAGAGAGAGAGAGAGAGAGAGAGAGAGAGAGAGGGGTTGTTTATATGCGGCATGAAGCAGCTGAATGGAAACTGCACGTACGAATTAAAGGAATATATGGAGCTTTAACTAGAGCCCCGGGTAGCCACCTTTTAATAATGTATGGCTATAAAGGGAAAGACACACACACACACGAACACACACACACACACACAATCAACAATGAACAATGTGGAAATGAGGATTTACCTTTCTGGATCTCAACGATACTTAGAGGAGAAGATATTCCTCCGTCCTCAAAATAACTCTGGACGAAGCTGCAAACACCCAGTCAACAAATGAAATATTGATCTCACACTCTCCCTGCTGCACACACACAGACACGCACACACGCTCATAAACAAACACACACTAACAGACAAAGAGGGGTGGTTTGGTGCTGTATCTGTACAGTACCGCTGCCCCCGCAGGAAACTGTAGGTGGAAGAAGCTGCAGACTGAAGGCCACTGATTATTGGGACTGCGTGGGCACCCTGGTGCAAAATTGATATAACGAGAAATCTACTGGGTGGGTAGAAGGTGTGTGTGTGTGTGTGTGTGGGGGGGGGGTGATTTAGGGGGCTTGATGCAGGTAGAGATGGACGTGACTGTGATTTTCCATCTTCCATCTTTTTCAGACCAGCTTTAACCCTGGAGGTAAAAAACTAAATCTGTCTGCAGCCAAACGAGGACGAATGAGCGATGCAAACCCACGACAGATATCGATCTACTTCCCACGCAGTCGCCATTCGTGGAAGGTTTCAAACCCTGTGAAGCCTATTTTTAGGACGTGTTGACTGATATCAGTTATTCTATTCGTGGTTTTCCTCAGTGGCTCATAACAGAAGGTTTGAAAAATAGACAAATACAAACATCTAAAGCTCCCAAGTGGGTCCACACTTTCTCTGGAGCAGCAAAAGTCTCGGCTCACTCGGACATTTGCTTTCTCACAACCAGCCCCTCCGGAGAATGTGAGGAGATTAACCAGAGTTCATGTCTCAAAGCAGCTATAGAGAAACAGTCAGCATCTTAAATACCCACTGCAAGCAATTCACAGGATGCATCAGCAATATAGAATATACACGTATCATATCAGATACATAATAAAAGTGTACAAAATACAAATTATAAGTATATTCATGTCCCATCAATAGCCGGTATTTCTCGGGTTAGTCCGAGTCACACCACAGATCAACATGCAATCGGATGTAAAGAGAGAACATGTGATCCAGAGTTCTCAGTGGTTCACGACCTGACAGGCACAGTTTCAGCCCGAGGATCAAATTCTGCTCTTCCTCTAATCTCAGTAAAATATAGGAGATAGAAAAATATCAAACTAAAAAACCATCGCAGCTCCTGTTGAACTGACCCAACAGCCGGGAAAAAGGAGAATAAACACAACTGTCCAATCACAGCGTCGGTCCTCGGGCTCCACGCTCCCACTGCCCACTTGTTGGTTACTCTGGCACCACGTTTGATTGACAGCTCACAGACTGCTTCCTGTCACGTCTCAATCCTTCTGACGGGCGAGGGAGATGTCGCAGCAGACTTTGTAGTGTCGCTCAAAACTTCAACAGCCCAGACACATGAACGCACACACAGCTGCAGCTGAACACACACAACTGGAGCTGAACACACACACACACATACACACACACATCTATGACCTTAAAGTCGGTTCAGCTCAGGACAAACAGTCACTTTAAACAGAACAACACAACACAGCTGTGTGTGTGTGTGCCTGCCTGCTGCCGTGCACCTAAAGGACAAAATGCTGACTTCTTACCCGGGACTCAAGCACTCAGCGGCTCCTCGTGTGTTGTGTGCGTGCGTCTGTGTGTGTTTGTGTGTGAGACCAGGAACCAAAAGAAGCCACTTGACAAGGAGAGAACAACATGTACACACTGCATCAACACAAGCAGTCACAAGCCTGCGTTTCCAGCCTATCAGCTGTGGCCGTGCAGCGGTGAGTCGCGGGGCGTAGCCGGCGGTTTCCTCAGAATAATGTGACGAGGAGGGGAATTCCTGTAAGGCCCAGGAAGAGAGAGAGAGAGAGAGAGAGAGAGAGAGAGAGAGAGAGAGAGAGAGAGAGAGAGGGGGGGGGGGGTGAGCAGGCCCGGGTGACGTCACGTAAACCGGTTTTGGCGCCCTCGAGGGGAACCTTCTCCCGGCCTCCCTCCCTCCCTGTGTTTGTGTTTTGGGGGGGCAGTGGGGGGGGAGGGATTTAACTACTGGTTGCCCAACAGCTCGCTCACCGGCTGACGAAGACTAAGAGGATGACTTCATTTTTTTGGGGGTTGTTTTTCAGTTCCTTGTTGTGGGTGGTTTCAGTTTTTTTTTTTTTTTTATTTGAAACAGACGGCGTCTCCCTGACTCTCTCTCTCTCTCCCCCCCCCCCCCCCCCCCCTCAGACCTGCAGACCTGTTTTAAAGACGAACAACAGAATCTCTTTTATCATTTTCATAATCATGTTCAGTTATTCTCTGATCGATAATCTACTTAGGCAACGTTCAACTTTTAAAGAACACGTCCAGACAACTTTTTAAGATGTGAAAAATCACCTCTGCCTCCTCTGAGGTTGTGTTTTCATTCTTGTTTGTCGGCAGGATTTCGCAAAAACTACACAACTGTACTATCGAAACTTAGAGGTAGAGAAGTATATGTGCCAAGGAGGTCGTTTTTTTGATATTTTTTACTAATCTCTCAGAGAATAATGGATCATTCTTGATTATCTTTAAATCAGGCATGTTAAGGGGCCTCGGTCGGGGTTTGTGTCTCCTATCCACAAATCGACTTTATCTCCTCCTTCTCCCTCAATGAAAAACCCGCAATCTACATACATCCAAATTTCATGTTGGTTCAGATTTTTTCCAGTACTGCATAGAAGTCGTTTCCCATGCTTTTGCAAACCGCTTCTGTTCTTTGTCTCAACTGAGGGAATCCATGGAAAACGGAGACACCCGGCAGCGATATTGTTTTTTCATTTCAACTCCCAAAAAAAGAGACACTCAAGTCTGCGTGTGGGCGTAAAACCAAGAGTCTGGAAGTGGCTGGGAGAAAAACGCAGCATTCTTGTGAGAGAGATAAGTGTTGTTTTTTTTTCTAGTCAATGTTAAGTCGTGGTTGAGAGTTGAAGCTGTTGAACAGGAGCCTGGTAAACAGAGCGACAGGCCGGTGTTGACACGGACAGGCCGAGATAAAGCTGCAGGGTCAGAGGAAGGGCTCGGAGAGAGATTTCTAAAAGAGAGGTCGATATTTCAGAAGGAGAGGATTCACCTTGACGCGCTGACAACACTCTGCTGTGTCACGTTCACAACAACAACTGTGTGCGACTCAATCCTCCTGAGGGTTGTCACCTGTTGGTTTAACCTCGCCGCGCTCTGCCCGGCAAGAAAAAGAGGAAGCGCCCCTCTTATTCTTATTTCAGTCATTATGGGAAATTCTGACAGTTCAACCGCAAAAAAAAAAAGAGGTTCTGAAAATCAGCATCAGTATTTACACAGGCCCCGGGGCAACACACACACAGCGTGACCAGGCACTTTCTGCAGCGTCATGGCCGCGGTGCACAAGATAAACACTTCACAGGCCGGAAAACTTCAACAGCAACACGGTGCTCTGTAATTACACCGACCAGAGCTACGGAGCAAGAGTTGGTGTTGGGCGAGTTTGAAAACAAAAGAATAAGCACTGAGTCACTCGGACGGCTCCGGTGTTCACGAAGACCCGATGGAGGGATCGCTCAGCAAACACCACCCACCTCGTTGTGTGTTTGTGTGAGGAGGGTGAGGAGGGCAGCGGAGGACACGCCGCCTCATCCCTGTGGGAACATCTGAGTTAATGACAGCTGAGCTGGTGATAATGCAGCGGGGGCTGACTGGAGTAATCCAGCTAGTAACCTCTAATACGCGGCCTCCTGTGTGCAGGGGGGGTCCACGAGGTTAAAGATGTCTGCAAACACACACAATCAGAATCACACACACACACACACACAACATCCGCACACAGTACAGAAGTGTGTTTTAAATGTTTCTGCAGCTATAACGTGTGCAGACAACCCACCGCCCACACTGACCCCCGCCATACTCTGAATACCAAACTGAAAGCGATCCGAAACCACACAGCGAGGCCTGATGACTAACAAAACTCAGATGCAGAGTAACGCTCGTCTTTCTTCTCCCCGTCGTGACCTTCTCCTCCTCGAGGCGTCGGCTCGTTAACGCAGAGGGTCGCGATCAGAAAAAGAAAAATCCATTCAGACCCAGACCACAGAGTCCAGATTCAGACTCAGACCCAGACCACAGAGTCCAGATTCAGACTCAGACCCAGACCACAGAGTTCAGATTCAGAGGGACGTCCAGGCTGAAGTGAGCAGACTCTTCTCAACTTGTCTCAGACGCAAACTGTCAAAGTGAAGATTTAAAGCAGAGACTGATGGAAAGAACATTCACTCAAATACAAGTCTGAAGGTCTCTTCAGTCCTTTAGGGTTTTGACTTTGTGATATTTAATAACTCCTTCTCCAATATTGTACTTTTTACTGCAGCACATTGAGCTGTAAGTAATAACTTTTCAATTTCAGAGACTTTAAGGAAGTAAAACACAAAATAATAAAACACAACACACAAATTAGTTAAATTTGTCTTATATTTCCCCAAAAAAGAAGAACAACTGTTTTCTGTTCTCTCATTTTTATTTCACAGCATATCAGATTTATCCTGTGACCTTCATTGTATCCTGATAGATATACCAGATTCAATAACAAGTACTTTTATTTCAATACTTAAACTACATGAATCTCATACTTCTGTACTTTTACTTCGGTAGGATTTCGACTGCAGGATGGTTACTTGTAATGAGGTATGTTTACTATAGTATTTGTACTTTTACTTTGGTTAAGACAGTTTATTTTCTACAGCTAGTTGACCAATGAGAAAACTTTTATTTCACAGAATAAACAATGTAGACAAGATGTGCATTTTGTTTATTCTCTTAATTCATGTTCTCTATATATGTTTGTATTTGTGTTTTTACTTTATTTACAAAAAAACAAGTTTGTGGTTCAATTCTGAAATAATAAGCCTCAATTCCATTTTAGGGTTTTAGAACGACACCGTAGGAATTATTGCTAAATTATGAAATATACATATCTGCCAATATATATCGCATCAGATTTTTTTACTACCTAATATCTGTATCATCGTTGGGTTCTAAAACTCTACATCCAGCATCTGTCATCTCAGTTCAGGGCAAAATCTCCAAAACTTCCCCAGAACCCGACCTCCTTCATCAGAGACACAAGTGTGATACCACCACCCGTCCAATCAGAGCCCCCCTTACACAACACCGACCAATAACTTCCATCCGGCCGACAGATGCTTTGCTCTGGAATCTCTGAATCTAATCACTGCACCATCCTCGCTGCGGCAGGAGAGACTATTACATCCTTCTAGGAAAAGAGAGGAGCCTTAATTAGATCGGGAGCTTACGAGGCGGAGAGCAGCGAGTGGAACAAAAGGCTGTGAGCCTCGACAGGAAACAGGGATCTGAAGGAACGCCAGGTCATTGATCATGTTACCAAACAGCAGTCGGATCCTGCTCAGGCTCAGCTTCTGAGTCTTGGCTGGCTCGCACCTATTCCCTCACTTCCTCCCTCCCTCCTTTTCTCTCCCTCCTCCCTCCCTCCCTCCCTCACTCCCTCCTGCCGTGTTGATTGCAAAACAAGGTTTCGTCTCTGAGCCATCGGCTGCCTCGAGGGGAGGAGCTGAGATGTTAATGGGGCCTGTTGTGATCGCTGAGTGGAAGTGAGACATGAAACACTTTGTGGTTAAAGTTAAACAAACTCTCGTTTCTACAGTGAAGTCACAGCAGCGTCCATCTTTAATCATGACACTGAGTTATTCAAATAAAAGAAATTGGTTTGTTCCACTTTTCAAATGTTTGGATTTTCTCTGTAAACTTTTTAACATTTTAAGCCAGACTGGCTTCTGGGAAATTTTTATGTTTTTTTTGCTTCTTCTTATATTTTTGGACAAAAACAACTTATCAGGTCATCAAGGAATCAACCAGTAGATTTAATTACAATAAAGTTTGTTAGTTAATTAGTTCAATGACATTTGTGGCTTTTAATCATCGTCAGTAATCAGGAAATAAAACACACTTTGACCAATCAATCAATTAAGTTTTTGTTTATGTAGCTTGACAGTCATATGTGTAGTAAAGACTTTGAAGGAATAATAATAACAATAGGTATTAAGTGTATTTTGTCATAATTACAGTTTGTATTCTTGTTTTGTGAGGTTATACAAGGGCTGGGTGACAAAACGAGGATCTCTGTCAAGAAACGAGATTTAATAACCACCACCTTCACTCAGGAGCAATAATCTGTCTTTTGAACTTTACATCAATAATGTGACATTAATAATATATATCAACATCGACTGATATTAACATTGTCATTTTTGTTCAAGCGTCCAAAACCCCAAGAGGTTCAATTCATTCTCATGTAAAACCAACAAGAGTAAAACCACAATAGAGAAGCTGGAATCTCAATAACATTTTGGGCCACATCGTCCAGCCCTTGGTTATAGAGGCCTGTGACCTTTGACCTCCAAATTCTAACCACTTCAGCATTTTTTTCCTTTTTCAAGAACCTGCATGTGGACGTCAACCAGCTGGAGAAGTAAAACTGATCCTCAAAAGCAGAACCACTGATTTCAACAGAGCAAAACATTTCTACCACAGTGGAAGTGGTGGGATTTGACGTACTTCCACTGGTTTGTTTGTTGAAATGAAAAATAACTGGATGGAAGACTGAGAGACACTGAAAGCTTGTCAACAGAAGAATCCGGAGAAAAAGGCGTCACAGCACTTTGCAGCTCCGTGCGAGTGACAGCCGACCTCGAGGGAAATAAAAATACATAAACATCGCCGGCGTTTTTCAGCCATTTTGTTCAAACACGTCACTGCGCCTGTGAAACACGGAGCCCAATAAACCCAGATGAAGCCTCCACAGGTTGAGTTCTGCTGCTCGCTGATGCAACCCGACGCGGATCAGAGTGTTTTCAAAGGGAGCGTTTCACACACATAGCAGTGTGAGTCTGTCATGCGGCGTGTCGGTGCTGTGTGCCGCCGGCTCGCCCGGAGAGACCGGTGGCCGGCTCTGTGGACTCCCACAGGGCTTTCCTGCAGCTGCTCTCTGCTTTCTCTCTCTCTCTCTCTGTGGGTCTGTGAGTGTGTGTGAGTGTGTGTGTGTGTGTGTGTGTGTGTGTGTATGCCGCCAGACAACCATCTGCTTTTATAGCTCATTTAGCACATGTACACACTCTCGCACATACATGGCTGGTTCTGCATGTAAACACAGAGGGACATGTCTCAACGATGATCACGACAGACAGCCCCCCCCCCCCCCCACATACACACACACACACACACACACACACACACACACACACACACACACACACACACACAAACACACACACACACACATGCCTGTGTCAGCCAGTGAAGATGAGAAACCGGCACAAACACTCAATTATTGTCAGTTTCAGTGAAAGTTTATAAAGCAAAGCCCGACGGATATGGATTTCCTTCGGTGGTCATGACCAAAAACCCTCGTGACCATAAAATGAAACTGAGGCTTGACTTGAGGTTTCACCATGAACTTAATTATTAATTACTATAAATAAGAAGAAAACACAAATACACTGAAGACGAATTAAGAAAATAAACATGAAAGCTCATCTTTTCTGCTCTTGTTCCATAAAATAAAAGTTTTCCGTGATTCATTTAAAGGTTATAAATTAAATACTTATTAAATTCTACAACTAATGATTATTTGATTAAATTCCTGATAAACAAATGACATCATATTCTATGTACAATGACTCCATGCATCTGTTTCCTGTTGACACTGCAGGTTCAACACTGCACCAGGATGAATTCTGGGAATAACACAGATCTAAAAGCGTCTCTCTTTCTTTTTGGCCTCTGTGGCGACGGGCACTGCCGCCACTTCTTCTTCTTCTGTGGTGTTGTTGTTGCCGCTGCCACCCACCTCCGAGCACACAGGCTGCTCTGAACTCTTTCCTCTGCCATCAGCAGCAGGCAGGAGGTAGCGTTACATAACGACAGCGAGCGAGAGACATGGCGTTCCCTCGCTGTCTCTTTATCTTCCTCCTCCTCCTCCTCCTCCTCCTTCCTCCTCCTGATGTTTTCTCAATCCTCAATTTCCCCACCTTGTCGTCCTGTTCTCCTCCCTATTTTCTGCCTCTTCCCATCACCATCACCCTCTCCTCCTCCTCCTGTTTTCTCCTTCCTTCCCTCGCTGCCTCCAGCCCTCGGCTGCCCACTCCTCTCTCTCTCTCTCTCCTCCGTTTCTATCACATCAGAGTTGAAACACAGAGTGAGGACACGGTAACCAGCGTCACGTCTGAGCCTTATGAAACCACAACTCTTGTGTCCGTGCCAATTAGGGCTGCGGCTAACCGTTATCTCCTCCATCGCTTCGTTGTTTGGCCGAGAGAACAGCAGAAAACATCCAACACGACGTTCCAGAGCCAAAGACAACATCTTCAAAAACCGAGTGTTTGGCTTGTTAAAGCGTCCAAAACCCCAAAAGGTTCAATTTATATTCATGTAAAACAAACAAAAGTAAAAAACACAATTGAGAAGCTGGAACCTACAAAACATTTGCTTGAAAGTTGTTGCAGATTTTAGATTCTGTTGATTGAAAAGCCGATAGATTTCCTCCTTGTAGCAGCTCTCGTAAGTGTTTACAACAAATTTTTAGTTTTTGGCTTTAATTCTCCCGTGAGTCACCATCAGACCATCTCAGAAGAAATGATCCGAATGAAAGCGCGTCAGACAAAAGAAGAGGATCTTGATAACGTGATGGAAAAATGGCATTTATGTCTATAACCTGGAAATATCATGTTTATTATGTTGTATGTGTAAGTTTACAGTTTCCTCATCGCACCACAGCGATCGTCCTTGATGTTTACATTTGTCTCCAGCAAGGAGGTCGTGCTGTTTGAGGACGGATGGATTCTCTGATCTGAAGCATCAGTGTTTATGTCACATGCTTCACGTGCATCATGATTTCTTTTCAAACTCTGTCCGCATCATTTTAAATTTTATTGGTGCACAAACTTCTCCACCTCAGAGAAGTAGAGCGATTCTTTTTGTGAGAGCTGAGAACGCTCCTTCAAGCAGGTGAGTGAAAACCTCCTCAGTGTTTAAATGTGGCAAACAGGAAGTGGTGCCACGCTGGAGGATTAGCCGATGTTTCCAGGAGAGCTCAAAAGATGACGCGTAATGAAATTAGAGCAGAAAAGACACAAAGCAAAAAGGGATGATGTGAATAAATAGACGGTCGGGAGAGCGTGCACCAGCGATCGTGAGTGACGCCATCGCTCCAACAGGTTCATCTATTCTTACAGGAAGCTGCCGCCCAGCGGGGGGGGGGGGGGGGCAGCGTGGCTAAGTGAGCCTGGTGAGCTCATGTTGTGTGTGGAAGAAGTCACAAGTGTCGAAGTTCAGCTCTGCTCTATCTCTGGACCGAACTGTTGCATAACTCCTCCAGCTCATCTCCGGCTGCAGTGCACAGGCTTATCCTGTCCTCCCGCTCATGTCGTGCGTCAGCTGCTGCTGCTGCTGCTGCAGCGACCTGGACGAGGAGGACGAGGAGGAAGAGGAGGAAGAGGAGGAAGAGGAGGGAGAGGAGGAAGAGGAGGAAGAGGAGGGAGCACATGCATGAGTGCTGTGACTGCACGTTAACCCCTCGACCAACATTGTTGATACTCGGAGGAGAAACAGGAAGGAAAGGCCGAGGGAAATTAATTAAGTGTTGTATATTATATTTATACGACGCAAAAATCTTTAGTAATATTTTGACCTTTGACCTCTTTTTTAAAGGGAATCGAAAATGTCAAAAAATTCAGATATTTTTTTTTTTAAATGATAAATAACCAACAATTCAAATCTGCAGCTACTTTCATAATCGATGAATCATTCACTCATGGTTGAGCTCTTCTCAAACAAACAGATCTCCTCTTGTTCCTTCTTTTTAAATATTCTTCTTGCGTGTCATCTATATGATCTTCAAGTACTAATATGTTAAAAAAGGACTTAAAAGAGATATATGAAGACTCTTCTTAAGTTATGTGTCCTATATATCCCAATGCTTTTATTTCTTATTTACATACAGCTCTTAATAAAAAAGTGCTAAATAAACATGAACCTATTCTGACTGTGATCTGACCAAAACGCCAGCTAATAAAGAAACAGATCTTGAGCCGCAACTCAAAACATCTTAAAGAATTCCTGTCTCCACAGCTGGATCCAAGCAGCAACAACACACACAAGGAGGGAACGATTACAAACTTCAGCTACACACAGATTAGTGACACGATGTAACACAACGTAAGATGAAGGGAAAACAAGGCAAAGCAGACAATGAGACACGGACAGCCTGCAGCGAGGGAGTCCGGCACAGAGCGACCGGCAGAGGGACGACGCTCTGGCAGAGCTGAACAATACCTGTTAGCAGAGGAGGAGTGAAGCAAACAAAGTCGACTCTCTGGCCGAGAGCTGCTGGTGCTGCTGGTACTGGTGCTGCTGCTGGTGCTGCTGGTGCTGCTGGTTTCCCCTACTGGATTCAGACGCGCTCGTGGGGGAACACCTGAGATTCCCGACCCCAGACAGACACTTTCCCAACCAATAACCACTGACATTCCTCCGCCTCTCTCTCTCTCCCTCACCCTCTCTCTCTCCCTCTCCCTCACCCTCTCTCTCTCTCTCTCTCTCTCACACAAAGAGGGAGGAAAGTGAAATGCCCCTGCAGAGCGGAAAGCCGAGCGTCTGGCTGCCGTCTGTGCTTTCACTTCTCTCTGGTTTCCTCCACTGTCAGTGCGGGGCGACCACGCTTCTTTCTCTCCACCCTGCCTTCGTGTTCCTTCTTTCCCCTCCTCTCCTCTTTTTCCTCCTCCCTTCCTCAATCAGGGAAAACCCTCCCCACTCCCCCCCTCCCCTGCCTGAGCTCTGACTTCCTCCAGCTGAGGAGCAGTGTTCTCTCGCTCTGTGTTTAAAAAAAGCAAAACAAAGCAGGACGGAGGCTCAGGCTCCTAATTCCTCTGCTCGAACAACTCCCTCAGATACACACTGTCAACATCAGATTAGCCGCTAACCTACTTGTGGCGTTGAACCTCCCACGCCCCCGCGGAGGCTATAAATACCCTGCTCTGTGCATTGATCCTATCTGTGCAGGCGACGCACACTGGGAGACTAATGAAGGTGCTAATGGGAGGAGCCACCGAGAGGACTGTGTGACGTACGCTGGGTTAACCTGCACCTGAACGCACCTCCACCTCCACCTCCACCTCCACTGCTCGCTCATAGGGAAGAAACAGATACAGATATATATGAGGAGATTTTCATGTTGTTAAAAGGATCCACGGATGATTCATAAAATCTTGGTTCAGGTAATTGAGTAAGAACAAGTCGATTCATGTCAGAGTAAAGTTGAGCAACAGTTTTGTTATTTGATTTAAAGGTTCAGCGTAAGATTTAAGTGAAAGGGATCTATAGGCCGAAATACAATATAAAATAATCCTAGTTATGTTTTCATTTAGATTGTATGAACCTTTTGAGTTCGTATGAGAACTGAAGGTTTCCACAGCTTCATGTTTGGAAAGGGGGGAGGGGGGTGAGGTGAGCGGTGTTCAGCTGCAACTTGCAACTTCACCACTAGGTGTCACTAACTTCTAGACCCTGAACCTTTAATCCTTTAAATCAATTTGATAAGCACGGAAATTCTCAGATGTGAAGTTGTTAATAATTTATTAGTCAATGGAAGGAGTTTGGGTAATAACCCTAAACCCCCCCCCCCCCAATCCATACATTTGCCAAGGTCCAACAGTCCATTTAAAATCAATCAAGTGGCTTTAAAAATACACACAGATCAGTTGGTTTCAGTCCTATAAATATTCCTGATTATTTTTGTCTATGAATAACTTTCAAGGAAATGGTAAAAACTAGAAAATATTAAAGAAACTACAATACATTGTGTACAGTGAGTGAAAGGATCTGGACACTTTCTGTCTTTATAGTGATCATAACACACACACACAGACGCACACACACACAAACACAGACACACATTGTAACACCTGCGCTCGGCTGAGACTCAGCGTTACTCATGACATTCACATGGAAAATGAAATCACTTTTCTACAGCACAGCGTCTGGATTCTCATTTTACAAGACACACACCTGAACCAGCGCCTGAGACACACGCACACACACACACACACACACACACACACACACACAAACCCTGCAGGTTCCCAAAGACATCTACCCACTGTCTCTAACACACACACACACACACACACCACAGCAGCGTCTTTATTTTGATATACCATCAGCCAGGAACCATGACACCTTCCAGAACGCCAGGTTTATAAATATCTCCCGTCTTATTTATTTATTTTCCTCCTTCCTCCTCCAGCGAGCGTCGATCTGTCAGAGGAAGGAAGTCGGGGATTGTCGCTGCTCAAGAATTCCCGAGAGTCTCTTCCACCCGTGAGACATCATAAGCAACGAACCCTACCCCCCCCCCCCCTCCATCTCCCCCCTCCTCCACATATTTCCACAGCCTCCCCATTAACCCTTTTTACATTTGTCCCCATAGCTCCCATAACCCAAAGTCCTTCCTTCGCTCCTCCACACCTTTCTCTCTCTGGCTCCGTGCCCCCCCCCACCCCCCCCCTTGGCTGTGGCTTTGCCTCATTTTTTATTTTCCTGTAGAAACACCAAGCTGCTGCTGCTGCACGGACGACCAGCTTTCCATTCGGAAACAAAAAGGAAAAAGAAGCCATTTCTATTGACCTGATGGTCAGCTGGACGCAGTCGCCTGATGGAGGCTCGGTGTGACCGCTTGACCCGGCCGAGGGGGGGGGAGCACGAGTTTCCCAGCTTCCGAGTTTCTGCAGGGTTCACCGAGCTCAACCCGAGAGTTTGTTAAAGTGTGAGGTTTAACCACCAGGGAGAATCTGGCTTGTAATACTCATTTCCCATTATATCACATCAGTTTCAGCACTTTTCAGCAGAAACGAAACAATGAGTCAAGAAGATTAATGTTGATAAATAGTTTTAAATAGTTTTTCAAGCACAAATAAGGAGAAATAGCTAAATATTCTCTAAGGACCCAAACAAGTGAGATAAATATTTACGTTTCTGTCGTCGTTTATCATTCTAAAGTCGCATTCTTAATCAGCTGATTAGAGGATAAAGAAAATAATCATTTGACAGAATAAATAGTCATTATTGATAACTGATGTAAATTTTCAACACCGGCCACTGATTTTCATTTGTTTGGTTTTAACAATGAGAAGCTGCTGCCTGACTGTAAACTGATGATTTGCTAATAAGGAAAAAAGGTTTCCATCATTGCCGATCGGAGCCGATGAAAACCTGTGTCTATACAGAGTCACTGAATCTATTCCCAGTGCAGAGGAAAGCCAGATGTGAGCAGGTCACCAGTGGAAAAGGGGAAAAAAAAGAGTCTGCGCTGTGGGAACCAGTGTGAACACATCAGATTCATAACAATATTCACAAATCAGCAGAAACACTGAGCACAATTGGACGCAGCATTTCAAGTCTTTGTCCGTCCGGCAGATAAACCAGATGACCTCCTCACACCTGACTGACACCTGTCACTGCCGCCTCCACTCCGGCACGCAGCCGCGGACGCCCGGCGACCTGCTGACCCCGCTTAGAACACGTGTGTACATCCGGCGTCGTGCATCAGCCCGTGTGTACGTCTTAGAAATATTGACCTGACCTCGCTGACCCTGCCCGACCCCTCCTCATGACTCACTCACTGTTCAGGGGCTTTTAATCTTCAACAATCGACCCGCCGGAATCCACCGGGTCCAGGAGGCCGAGGACCGAATCACCCAACACCACCACCCTCCTTCTCCTCCTCCTCCTCCTCCACGCTCAGTCAATATCTTACCAACACAAACCGCACAGATGAAACAACATATTTCCCGCTGATGGCAACTGGCACTGAGGAAATAATCAAAACAAAGAGTGGAGTTTATGAATGAACAGGCAGGTCTCTGCAGTTTGAGGTGGGGCCCCTGTTTTTTGTTGTTTTTTAAAGAGGCCCTTCAGCGGGAACTTGTTTGCTGACAGGCCAAAGCTCCACTGATTCCTGTAAAACACCCACAGTCTGGAGTTATATTGCTCTAAGCTCCATTATTCAGCATCCGGCTTTCTGCTGACGGGAGCTTGCGTGTTCCCAGACGCTGAGGGAACCTTCACATGAATGTATGTATAAGTCACAGACCAGGACACATCCAGGAGAAGTCCAGACGTGAGGCTGATTCACAGCCGAGAGGAGAACCGGCCACAGAACATCTGCTCCCGACTCATTAACTTGTTACGTCTTAATTTGATCAGTTTTAACAGAGTGCGTCTTGTTTGAAACCTCCAAGAGTCGTGATTCTATCTGTGCAAGTGATCTCAAGATCCACACATCACTGCAACAGCTGCTGACACAAGAATTGGTTTTCCACACCAAGGATGGGAAAGTACTGAGGGTGTTATATTTCCCTTTTTCTGCCAAAATGAGTCAAAACAAAAGACAGAAAAAACACAACTGTAGTAGCTGTGGTTCAGGATCGTGTAAACCCATCTTCAGTTTCTAAAGTTTCAAAAACTTGTTTTATTTTGGGAGCAGTTACGACAGTTTTCTAAGTAAAACATTCATAATTCTGGAGAAAGATAAACAATTATAGGGTTTTCAGCTTCTGGACACACTTTTCATAATTGAAGTATCTGAGTAAACACTACAACAATTCAGATATCAGCAACACAAGCTTATTAAATATCTCCTCACAGTCCATTAGCTGAATATTCTTCTCTGCTCTGATGAGGTTTCTTTAAAATGTGCAGCAGCTCCCTGTTCACACGAGGCCTGATCGTCAGTCATTGGCCCGCCTGACGCACATGACTCCACAGCCCTGCTCTCATTGGCCGGCGTGCAGGTGTCGACGATAACAGCCGTCCCACGCAGCAGAGAAACAGCGAGTGTTGATAAAATGCAGCCCACACCCTGACCTTAAGGAACGCACACATCACCCACCTGCCCACCTGCCCTCTCCTCCACCTCAACATCTGGTGAGCTCAGCGGCAGACGACCTGTCCCCGGAGTCGAGGACAACGTCTCCTGAGGTTTGACAACTTGTGATCTTGAGGATCACAAGTTTCTGTTTCTGTTTCTGGGACGGTAGACAAGCCAGATACACAAATTAACGTGTAGAAGCACTACAAAAGTGGAATATTCATAATATGTCCCGTTCAAAGCTGCTTTCAGGTTCGGACTTTCTCCTGAAAATGTGAGCGCGTTGAGGTGTAGATGAAGTTCATTAAGGTTCCAGAAGTTTGCACATCAGTGTCCAGAACGAGAATAAAGTAATTCAGTGAAATGTGACCGAGCTGCAGCAAACTGCTCCTATCAACACTGATAGCCGAGCAAATTTGTTCATAAACATGTTAAGCTAATAACGGATTAATTTAAAATGAAAGTAAAATAGTTAAAGTATTTCTTCTTCTTGCACTGCAGCTCAGGGAAAAACACACACACAAACACACACACACCAACTCACATTTTTTCGAAGTCTCCGAGAAAAAACTTTTGACTCAATCTTTTCCTGTGAATTTTTCTCTCCCAACACTTCCCAGTCAAATCTCATTTAGGGGAAATCATTTCAGGGCCTGTGTGAATCATCACAGCTTCCCCCCGACTATTATTCTGAGAGACTTCAGAACGTCTGACCTGAGGCCCCCCCCCCCCCCCCACCGCTCGACTCCGTCACACTTCACTCCGTCACAACAACAATCCTCACGTTCCCTCCTCGTTAACTCTGCGTTAAACAAGCTGGTTTTATTTCCCAGAATTCCTCTGTGCCCTCCGTCGCCTTGCTGCCCCGCTCCTTAGTCGTGGGAGGTTCCAGCGGTAGGCCCCACGGCGCAGCAGGCCCCACGGCGCAGCAGCACCTGCAGACCCAGACTCCTGCTGCTCTGTTTCCCTGGCAACCTCCACATTGGGCTTTGCTTGTGCAAACCATTAAGCAATGCCAGCTCTGCATAGACACACACACACACACAGCCGCACACATACTTCCACACACAAGCGCCCACACACACACACACACACACAAACACACACAAGCACCTTTAAAGTGTTTCCGGACGCCCGACGTCAGCTTTTTAATTTATTTATTTAATTTTTGCAGTTTTTCCAAAGTGATTTTATTAATTTTCTCATTTTTTTTTTTTTACCTCTAACTCCTGAAGAACAAAGTCGTGTCACATTATCCATTCCTCCCCCCCCCCCCCCCCCCCGGGACCGAGCAGCCCCCCGTCTGACAGAGGCAGGGCTTGTTGGGGCATTTCTCTGCCGATGACACTCGACTGTATGTGCTCAGTGTACACAGCCGCCCCCCCCCCCCCCCCCGATGTGTCATGAGCACATCCCCGAACAATGTGACATCCAGCCCCGGCATCGAACACGTTCCCTCCACCGCAGGGAGACTTTCTTCCACTATTCTGGGACCCTGTGCTGACGCTGGCACAGGCAGATCCTGCAGCCCCCCCCCCCCCCCCCCGCCCTGTGCTGTTCTCCCCCCCCCCCCATCATTCCCACTCCGACGCCAACGCTCACCTTTGTGAGTTGCCAACATCGATGCTGCTCAACAAAGTTTCCAGGAAGTGGCTCTGTAGGCCGCAGGTGGGGGGGAAAGGTGTGTGGGTGGGTGGGTGGGTGTGTGTGTGTGTGTGTGGGTGGGTGGGTGGGTGTGTGTGCGTGTGAAGGTTCACGTTCGTTAGTTCCAATTTACCTCGGCCTGCCTGAGCCCTTCATTAACGCTTCAGTTTGAAAAGTTTAAGCCCAATAATTTGACTGATTGGGCAGCAGCGCTTGTTACTGACCCCAGATGAAACAGAGGAAACACACACACACACACTCACACACTTACACACGCTATGCTGTTAACAGGGAGGTCATCTGCCTCCAGGAGGTTTGTGTGTAACCGGCTCAGGGCCGACGGTGACACACATCTGCTTCAGACGAGGACGTCTGAGCTGCGACTCGGACGCCTCCTGATGAAAGATTTCTCGATCATTCGCAGAACACGTGGTCATCAATTCCTTCGCAGGCGAGTATGTGCACGACTCAGAAACACACAAGCGCAGATGCACACACTGGAAACACACACACACACACACACAAACACTCGTGAGACCTTTTCTGCAGAAGCGAGCGGGCGGTGTGAGCCGTGGTATTAGTCACCAACGTCTCACGAACAGACAGGAGCCTGACAGACATTCAAACTGAGAGTCTGCTCAATGCAAATGACTGTGGGTGAGGTGTGTGTGTGTGATTGTGTTTGTATGTGGGGGGGGGGGGGGGGAGTTAAAGTGGGACTTGTACAGAAAAGTTAATTCAAGTCCAAGCAGCGAGTTTCATCCGGAAAAAACAAAGACCTGATATTAAAGCTTTTTGTGGGAAGTTACACAACAAGCTGGGAGGTTCGGTTCACAGCAGGAACATGAATGTGAAACTATTTTAATCAACTCAATCACTAAAGCACAGATGTTACGGTTCATCAGACCTACTCCCCTTTGATCGCCTCCTGGTGGCTGACTGCAGAATATGTCATAAACCCTGCCTCCTCTATGTTAACGGATGGGACATGGCCAAAAACAAAAAAAAAGATCTAAGTAAATGCCAAATAAATGTATAAAAAATATGGTTTCTGTTATTTCTTCTCACGCAATCTTCATTTTTCTGGTGAGTTTGGTTTTAATTAATTATTAGACGCATCAAAAACGGGGGGGGAACTTTATGACTCCAAATAAGAACACCATCAGGGCAGCACAGGTTTCAAGGATATACCATCAGTAAACCATCAAGTATTTGGCTTGAAAATGGCTTTACAACTATTTATGGATTATTAAAATAACTGGGAACCAATTATCTGTGGAGGTTCCAACACGTATAAAAGATCCGTTCAACATTTTTGACTGACAGTTCAATTCAAAAACCTCGACAACTTCCTCGCCTTCAAAATGTCCCCGTCACATAATGACTCAACAAGCACATCTGTCTGAAGTCCTCTCAAAACGTTCCTGCTGACAAATAGGTTTCCTCACAACCAGGTGTTCCAGGTGTTCCCAGGTGTTCAGGGAGGTTCCCCTCCGTTAGCATGGCGTTGTTCGCCCGAGGGCCGATCAGTCACCGAGCACGCCCCCCCCCGCCCTCGCAATTAGCGAAAGCCAACAGAGATTTAAACGCTGCCATTTATGGGATGCACCTCACAATCAAGAGTTCAGGCGGAATGGAAAGCGGCTGCGAGTCCCCTGCTCTCTGATAATCTCATTTTCCATCATCAGAAATGAATTCTGCAGCGTCTGAACTACGGGAGAGCCGATCCATTAAAACAAGCGAGTGTGTGTGTGTGTTTAATATTCCTCCATTAAAACAGAAGGAATGGACATTAACCCACATTTCAGGATGGCAAAGTGATTCTCACCATATTCAATTTCATTCACACAGAATATGGCCCATAAAAGATTCCTGGCAGGCGGGTCCCTCCCTGTCCCAGCTCGGCCTGTGTGTCAAAGTGAAAGCTTCTCTGAGGTTAGCAGCGAGCTACACAGACATCCCTCCACCCGTCTCAGCCTGTCTGTTGTAGTTACCGTTGCTAAAACGCCGGTTTATTCCTGCCTCTGGGAGAGAAGTTCCCTTTGTGTGGATCTCGCTGCACTCGTACACACTGTAATTTGAAGGGACTGTACGGAAACACTGGTTTGGCTGCCTGAGCATGACACAACATGTAAAAATCCATTCAGCGAGGCCAGGGCGCTTAACTCCTTCCCTGCCGCTCGCACACATTTACATAAGCAAGATGTTTTTACTGTTCATCATCGAACAGAGCGATTCAAATCAAGTGATATTTAATTAATCTCACTTTTTGTACATTATTCAATATATATTCCATATTTAAAAAGAGGATTCAATGATTTTTTGTGTAAACAGCCAGGTTCTTAAAAGCTCTCACAGGATTCCTTACTGTATTTGTATCCGAGCTGTTTGTTTATGACGACCAACATTCGGGAAATCCCTGCTGCGTTGTTAAAATGTCAAAAACGACCAAAAGTGAAACTGCAACTAAACATTACATTTAAAATCCAAACGACTTTTTAAACAAAGTGTAGGAACTAAGCTGTTTTCAGCAGCGTGTCATTAACTCGCTTCATTTGGTCAGAAAAGGGAGTTGAACATGTTTCTATCAAACTCCATTTCTACATTTCCTGAGTCGAGAGGTCAAAGTTCAGCTCAAATATGTCAGAAACATTTTTAAACGGGATAAATTACTCCCACAGATTCTGAAAATGACTTCAGAAGAAATTCTTGGTAAATTTTGTGGATGTAAGAAAGTAAATAAGTACATTCAAAAGGATTTCTGAGTTAACAAAAATGAATTGTGATTTCAGTTTGACTTTAAGAAAACAAGCTGGTGCACAGGCATCAACGTTTACATGTATCTTCCTGCAATGGAAACTGTTGCTGCAGCAGTGGTTCGGTACAGGAGACCCCAGACGCTGTGCATGTGACCAGGAGGTCAGAGAGCAGCGAGAGGAGGCATCACCACCGAACCAGCCCCGACTTGTGCAAACAAACAAACAAACAAACAAACAACCCGTGTGTCCAGCGTGCCGACCTTCTCCAGGTCCGTGCAGCCGCTCTGGATTCTGACCCCTGCATGTTTAACCCCGGTCGGGACTGTGGCCGAACGCTCGGAGGATCATTAACAGGAAACTGCCGTCAGTGTGGTGGCTGCAAATCACTGAGGCGAAAGAAACACAACGTGAACCTTTCAGTTTTGCACCGGTTTAAATCATAATAAATGAAACGTCCGTCCACATTAAACTGCTGAACGCTAATCAGCCGTCAGGTTAATGTAATAATATCCACAAACTTATTAAATACCGGTGTCAGCGCAGTGAGCGATGAAACTCCGTCTCCCGGCTTCGTCTTTATGGGGTAAACATTTTCCACCTTGTTAAACCGAACCCGCCCCCCCCTCATTTTCACCGCAGTTGTTCCCCATTCATCACGCAGCGTGTTCCCCCCCGATGCAGCCGGGGCACCAGACCGGTTGTGCTTCGGTGCACGGAGCCTTTTTATAAGACAAGAGGAATGCACAGTCAGTTCCATAAACACCGGCGTTGCTAACAAGTCTGGGCATTTTCAGGGGCACTTTGTGGAGCGAGGAGAGGGAGGAGGAAAAACAGAGCGAAGGACAAACACCACGCAGCCGGCGAAGGTATCGACTGTGTGACGCCGAAGAAGAAAGATAAAACCCCAGGATGGACACTGATGCATGAAGAGAGGGAGGGGGGGAGCAGCTGAGTGCAATTTGTCAGAAAGTTTAATAAACTGCACTTGTTTCTAGATCAGAGGGGGGGGGGGGGGGGGGGGGGTCAACTCCGGGGTCGGATTTTTCCATTGCAACTCACTGGCCCACCCATCGTACGGCAGAAGAGTCCACACAGCAATGACTCTTACATAATAAGACCTATAATATACTTCCAACATCGGCCACTAGGGGTGTTTCGATCAAAACATTGATAGGGGACCTTGTTTGATGATGTCACAAAGCAGCGCGGGATCATGGGAGTTGTTGTCTTCAGCATCCTTTGACGATGAGAAGCTGCCTGAGTTGCCAATTATATTCCCGGATGAGGTCATAGGTCAAATGAATAACTGAACTGTTATGAGTGAGCAAACAGTGGAAGGGAAAGAGACCAACTGACCAGCAGCGGGTTTTTACTTCAGCATAAATCGTTTCCACTGGAAGTTAAAGAGAAGTAAGGTAAAGTAGATACAACCCAAATTAAAAGGCGATTCAAATGAAATGTCTGTTCAGTTGTTTTTATTGAATAATTGTCATATATTATACATTTAGAGCAGAGATGGAAACATTCATTTAAATACATTAAAACCTTCAGCAAAGGTTTCTTAAACTTTCTTATGGGGCCTTGAGACCTCGTGAAGAAAACTCACTTCCTGGTCTTTACACCTCTACCTCTCTCTCTCTCCCTCTCTCTCTCTCTCTGTGTGAGTGCAGCTGAGAGACAGACCACGATGCTGAATCCCGTCCGTCCTCCATGGAGACGGATGAAGAAGGACACTTGTGGCTTCTCGTCTTCACCGGTCACACAAACACACCACCCAGGGATCCAACCACGTGACGTCAGCGTCCACACCGAGGGCCTGTCCTCCTGGTCTCCACTGCTCTATGGGTCACTTGCTGTGCAGACATATCACTTATATGACTCATGTAAACTGAAGTAACTCTTCAAGCCTCTATTCAAACTCGCAGTATTTATTTAAGTGTCCAAACAAATCAATTATTGTTCAGGATGCAAATCAGGACATGGAGCTATTCTTTATTTGGTCGTCCTCCATTTAGATCTTCTAGATGTAGAAGTCTAAAAGCCGAAATTAAATAAAATGAATACCTCTTACCTTTGTGTAACTCAGGCGTGGAAACAGTGGAAACAGTCGGTGGCGTGGAAAGCTGGGATTTCAGGAAGTTATTTTTTTCCGTGTCAAAGGAAACGAACGCTCACAGAACGACTTTACACTTTTAAAAACTGAGTAAATAAAGTTATTTATAAAAAGGACGATCGTCGTCCAACTTTTTTCCTGCAGACGATTTCCAGATTTCCAATTTACTTTTGATATTTCAACCACATTGTGTAAACACGGTTTGAAAAGGTACAGCTGATGAAGCAGCAGCTGTTGAGGTACAAGATGTGAAACCTGTTTAAGATTCAAGAACCACAGACTTTTGTTTCAGCTTGAATGGAAACTTCCCCTGGTATAAAAACAAGTCCGAGAAACGCTCCGTGGGTTTGTGGCTTTGAATCATTTATTAATCTGTGAGAGGCTGTTGCACCTGTTGCATTGTGATCCTTATGTTTATATGATGTGTTATATTATCTACAGCCAATAAAACCCTTGATAAATCAGATCTGTGCAGCATCGTCACATGTTTTAAGATCTGCTGTTGGTTGTAAAAGAGGAAGCTTGGATCCGATCCAGCTGATCGTTAGAGTTCCGACAGTTTACTGCAGGAAAGCACCAGGAGAACCCACCGCTCAGGATAATGTAAAAAAGATACACACACACAACCCTCAGCCTGGAGGTGTGTGAACCCCCCCCCCCCCCATCAGACTGTGGCCTCTGCTCCGGTGAGTGACGTCTGTGTGACCGGAGTCTGACGTGCAGCAACAAACAGCTGAGAACTTTTCACCCACTTTTCATTAACTGATAAATCACTTTTACTTTAACTTGAAAATTAATTCCGGGAGGTGGAGGGGTGAGGTAATGAGGGGCACGCAGTGTGCAATGCAGTGTGTGTCTCTGTGTGTGTCTCTGTGTGTGTCTGTGTTTATGTGTGTGTGTAGGAAACCTCTGTGTATGCCTGCAGAGCTGCTTAGAGACCAGGGGCCTCATGTACTAAGACTTGCGTGGATTTCATACTGAAACTTGGCGTACGCCAAAACCCAGAAACTGTCTTACGCACAAATAAATTCAGATGTATCAAAGTGTGCGAACGCATGGATCCAAGCACGTTTCTTTTGTACATCTCAATCAACGTGGAATTGAGCGCACATGCCGACGTGCCAAACTCCTCCCAGTCCACGCCCTCATTTAAATATGCAATTTCATTTAAATAGGCCTCTGGACCTGAGATGCACCTATTAATCCGATCACCTGGCACCATGAACAGAGTTAAAAAACGCAACTTCACGGAGTCCGAGCTCGAGATTTTGCTCCACGAGGTAGAAATGCGCAAGCATATGTTATTTGGTACCCTGTCAACAGGGATAAATGCTAAACAAAAGACAAATGAGTGGGAGCGTGTTTGCGAGGCCGTCAATGCAGTGGGGTCTCAGCAGCGCACACACTCTGAAATAAAAAAGTGGTCAGACCCCAAGGTGGAGGTGAAGCGGAGGGTTTCTGCCCACCGCCGAAGCGTGACCGCAACAGGTGGGGGGACGGGAGTGGGGGAACTCTCCCCCTTCGATTTGAGAGTGGCCGCTTTGATCGGTGACACAGCTCTCACCGGAGTGGTGGGAGCCCATGAAGGGGACACCGATCATCCCCAAGGTAAATATGCTGAATTCATAAATGCTGTAATTATACTGGTCATACAATTGGCTGCTTACAATACACAACGTAAAAACCACACAATGAATGAATGCAGAAGTGCACCGCGGGCGACATTTCTAACTTTACGCCCGCTTTTACTGACGTGAATACTGAACACGTCAGAGAAACATGATATTTGGATGTGCACAAGCCCCAGATGTGCATTACGCTGGTTTATACATACGGGACAATTACACGAATAAAGCATTTACTCACCCAGAAGCCACCCATCGCGTACAGTGCCAGCCTCCAGTCTGTTCCCAACCATGCTGTTGGTCAGAATGAATGAATCGTGCGTTGAACCAGGCCACCTTGCCACGATGTTAAGGAGCTGCATTTGCGCATCACATATCACTTGGACATTGATAGAATGAAAGTGTTTCCTGTAAAAAAAATTCATCCTGTGATGGCGCTTTTATGGCAATATGTGTGCAGTCAACAGCTCCGATTACATTAGGGAAACCGGCTGTTGCTGCAAATTGCGCTTTAATATGGGCCTGTTCAACAGCATTGTATGGGAATTTGATGTACCTGGATGACATTCGGATGATTCCGTCCCACACAGCTGGCATGGCTCGGCTCAGGGTGGACTGGCACACTCCTGACCGATCGGCCAGCTCCCGCTGGAAGGTCCCTGTTGCCAGGAACCCCAGCGTGATCAGCACCTGTGTGGGCACGGACAACCCCTGGCTCCTGGCTGTGTGGCGCTCTAGGGCCGGCCGCAGCTCTGCGCACAGCTCCAGTAATACTGGCCTGGGGAAACGAAATCGGCTCATGAGCCAATCGTCATCATTTGCGAGTAAGTCCTCGCGTTCCCTAAATATACGTTCCCTTCGGATGTGACCATTTGCGATGTCCTCTAACAACGCTAACACAGCCATTGTTAAAACAATTTTCTTCATCCATTGCGCATGCTTTTATAGCCACCCATATAATTGCAAGGTGTGTTAATTGTTCATTAGTGTGTCTCTGATTGCAAATCACTCTGATGAGTCATTGTTTTCACCTTTTTTCCCAGTTTCCCAGCGTCACCTCTAAGTGTCGCCAAAGGAACAATAGCTGTAGAAACGTGCGTACGACAGCTCTGGAGCTGGCGTTGGGACCGCACATTTTTACGGTCATTTCACGTTTTGTACATCTGAACGTGAGCGTGGAAAAGGACGTACGCCACGTTTTTCTGCGTACGCAACCTTAGTACATGAGGCCCCAGCTGTTTGACAAAAGTAAACAACGTCTCAGAGGAGGGGACCAGGAGTTCCTAACTTCCTGCATTGTTGCCCACAAACTGCGTCATAGGATCATTCCTCACAGTGCACACACACACACACACGCAAAAACACACACACACAAACACACAGTTCAGCTCTATAGGCCGACGAAGCCGGGGTAGAAAGTTTAATTAAAAATGCAGAAATGTTTGTGGACTTAAAACCTGAGTTAAAGCGCTTCACTCGAGGGCAGACGATGATCTCAGGAGAGAAACAGAAAGTAAAAAGTTTTGAGGGAACAGTTCCCCTGCTGGTGTGTTTACTGCGTGTGACGGTTTATTATGATCCAGATTTGAAATACAGGAACTGTCTCACAAACTCACACTTCCTTCCTCGCTGCTGATTGTTTGGATCCGGTCGCTTTTCATTCTATTCAATGGGTACCCATGCAGTGACCAGTTTATTAGGTACACTTGGATAATGTAAAGCAATCCTGATGTTTCCAGAAGCACTTCTTAAATGGTTTGTTTAACATGTTAAATCTTTCTTAAAGAAGGGCACTGGTAGTGTGCATATCTCTGCCAAGGCCGATCAAATCTTACACAGGATTGAAAGAAAAGGTCTTAATCTTAATGATTTATTTGTCATGAAACGTAGTTAATCCAAAATTTAAGAGGTCTTCCAACAACAAGACCCCAGCCCTTCACAAAGTTTGGTGGAAAATTGGTTCAGTCGCATTTGTGTAATCCTGCACACAAGTACAACAATAAATAGACACAGATAAATAGGAAATACTTGTGGTTGAGTGGCTCCTTGTAAAAACTGATATCTTATCGTGGCTCATATAAAGTTTTGTTTAGGGGCTTCGGCTGCAGTTTCACCGACTGGACGTTTGTACTGGTTTCCTCCAACGCGCTCGATTTCCCCTCGAACCAGCAACAACAGCGTGCCGCCTTTACTTCACCTGATACATGTCAGCAGCAGAGCAGCCAAGTCGTGCTGGTGTCGGTGCAACAAGCCGCTCTTTGTGTCCCCGGTCGGGACAGAGTGTGTCAGGTCACATTTCAGACGACCGGAGAGGAAACATTAGAGCGGTGACGATTTTTCTTTTGCAACAGAGTCAAACTTCTGCAAAACCTCGGAGGAAGAAAAGACCTGAGGAGCAACTTCTCACAACTCTGCATCAAATCAGCACCTTTGAATCCGAGCTGAGATTAATCACCGCTCTGTTGTTGAGCAAAGAAAATACTGTGACTCATTTGGCCCCGAGCGGAGTGTTGTGAGAGCTCGTCATCGACCATGTGACGGCTTTATGGCGGCGTGAGGCGGGCTCTCTGAGTTCCCTCGGAAGAAGACATTCTCCACAGCGGAGGGCGAGCATGTGATATCTTGCCGTGCAATTAGAATTTCCTGCCTGATGAGGGAAACGCCTCGAGTGCAGCGCCGGGAGGAGAGGTGATGAACTGGGTCAAAAGGCACAGCAAGTCATTAAACCCACGTCACAGCGCGTTATCAGGAGAGGAGGAAGCGAGCCGGGTTCTCCCCACAACACGCTAAGAACACCGGGTTCAAGTCGGCACAGGGAAAGAAAGAAGCCTCTGTGTGAGTCGACCGCAGAGCAGAGCCCGGCCAATCCATCTGCTGCTCGATGGGAACGCCCGATATCAGCCATTCACTGACATATCAGCTCGGATGTTGACATTTGCTGATATGAAAACATACGTTACAGAATAAACGAAGAAGAAAAGAGACAGCAGAGACCATTTGAACAGTTCTCCTCTGATTGCAGGATCCATTCCGGTCAGACTATTCTCCATAATTTCAAATCTGCATCTTTTACTTTCAACTTTTAACAAAAATCCCCCAAAACACTGCAGCAGCTGCAGAGCCGGTGTCTGCTCGGCGAGGAAACAAGGGAACAGTCGCCAGTTAAAATAGAACCAGGTCTCATTTGGCAGCCGCCTCTCTGCTGGGGGGTGTAATGCACTGTTCTGAAACTTAATTATTTATGTTGTTTGGCCAAGTAAGCTCAATAAAACAGAAAAGACGCACACAGGAAGTGTTGATTAGATAAATAAACAGGCGGACACGAGGAGATCTGCCCGGCTGATCGGCTGCTGGGGGAATGGCAGCGATGCACATTTTCACACCCAGCATGCAACGCTGCATATTCAAAGATCTGTGAACCGCAAACGTCTGTTGACACGCAAGTCTGTCGCTTCTCGAAATAACACAAGGTCCTGCTCGAGCCAATTGGTGCTTTGTGTGCGTTCAAGATGCTGCGACTTCAATATGCTGCGAGTGTGTGCGATGCTGCAGCACAGACACCGATCAGCTCTTTTTTATTTTGACACATTTTAAAAACCAAATCCACGTCTTTGACACCTCGGCTTCATCAGATATGAGACGACAGCCGCGGTATGAAAACACAACTGCGGGAGATCAGTGGCAAACCAGGCGGCCGCAGCCTCAGTTGTGTGTTAATGTGTTTACACAGTAATAAAAACACAAAATCTCACAGATCTCAAGCCAGAAAGATGTTGAGATTTGATGAAACATGTTGTTCGTGATAGAAGCAGCTTAAGTTTTAAAGTGAATAAAGTTTTGGGTGTATTTACATCATTTAGCAAAGCTCAAAGTGAAAGTTGTGTTGCTGCTGACTCCTCTGTGATTGTCTGTTGCACAAGCTGAACACAACTTTGACACAATTGTTTAAACATAAAATCTCCTGAACGGCTTCGTGGTGACAACTAAGAGTCGCAACAAACTCAACAACACAACTTATGATTGAATTTAAATACACAGACAGCACAGACGGTCGCGTTTCACCCGTTCCTGCATCTTCCAGACTTCCAACTAAGAAAACACACTGCAAATACACACAACACAAATGCACACAACTACGCTCCAAAGTTGTGGAACAGACTGCAGCTAGATATCAGAGCAGCTAGTTCAGCCTCTAACTAGATTCCGCCCTTTCTAGCACTTTTATATTTTTATTTCCTTTTCTTTTAAATGTCATTTTAACATCATTTTTCTACTGCTCTCACTTAAAATCTGTTCTTCTATATAAATTACATTTTAAAGAGTTTTTATTTTAAACATATTGTTTGTTAAACACTTTAAACTGCATTAACAATTAGCCAAACACACAAACTCCACGCAACAACATCAAATAGACAAAACAGACAATACACAAGAACAAAAACAGAGAGACAAACCAAAACAGACACACACAAGCACAACCAAATAGATACACAACACAAACAACAGAAAAACTCCAAGCTACACACAACTAACAGACAAAGGTCATCATTTGAGACAGTGGTAGCAGCAGCTGGACAGATGTTAAGAGATTCTATGAAGTCATATTCAGTTGTGGTGAATTTATTTCCCGTGTGGCGGTGAAACACTTCGACATAAATCATGATGACCTTTTAATTTGGGCCAATATGTCAACCAGCTGAAATATGATGCTGTGGTTATATCACTCCTCTTGAAAGATGGGTCGTGAGGGTCGTGAGGGGGGGGGGAGCTGGAGCCAATCACAGCTGACCTTGGTGCGAGAGGCGGGGTTGAACCTGAACAGGTCAGCTGTCCGTCACAGGGAGACAGACGTCCATCAACACACAGCCTCCAATTCCCTCCGCGTCGGGAAGAAGCCAGAAACAGAAACCAGGAGAAAAGGCCCCGAAGTCACAAAGCTCAAAACCAAAGCTACGTGTGAACTCACACAGAGACGATAACACAGGCTGCTAGGGGACGTTATGACGACAACAACACAACAAACTTTTCTCACAACCTGAATCTGAATCAGTTCGAACCTCCAACTTCACCAGCAACATCGGAACATGACAGAAACAGGGTCAACAGCAAATAGGATCTCTCTGTGATGAGAGTTCTGGCCATGTTCCAGGGAAATGACACCATTTTAACCCACATAGCAAATCTCAGTCCGCCAGCTGACAGGAAGTGCAACTCCAAAAAACTCACCTTTTAGATTCTTCGGGTTGTTCTGCTTGGTGCGCGGCATCTTTTCCGCCTCGGTTCACAGGTGCATCCTGGGTAGAGTGGCGTCAAACGCTGGACCTGGAGATGAGCCGGCTCCTGAGCCACAGTCTGGGAACATCTACAGAAAACACACACAAACACACACACTGAGCATGGACTCTCCACAGATCAATAAGGCACTGTAGGCCGGGCCCTGCAGTGCGCTGGTCGCTCTAGCTCGGCAGCTGGAGGCCAGGATAGAGCAGCTGATTGAGTGTGTTCCTCTAACAGGTGCCCGGGTCGGACTTTTCATTTCAGGCCTTCTCCTCTCGGAAGCTGCGGTGAAATAATGTGCTGTGGGAGGAGGTGGAAACAGAATCTCCCCTCCACTCTTTCTAAATCGCTGATATGTGCCGCTCTGGTGTCAAACACACACACATGGGGGGGGGGGGGGGGGACCCGCCTGATTGACATGGTACAGAGAGCTCACTCTTCTTCTCAGTGACGAGTGTCAGCGGGCGATGACGAATGATGCAAACAATGAGGTCCTGTGATGAGCGTTGGGGGGGAGGGGGGGGCTGGGAGACCACTCTTGTCACTACCAGAGGAATCCCCCCCCCTCCCCCCCGAGGAAGTTGGATGCCTTCACAAAGTCGAGACATCACAGAAGGTGGCGGCCATGTCTGAGCACACCTCTACCTGAAGGGGGATTGTTTCTGTTGATCTCACTTGGAACATAAAAGGATTTTCACGCAGTTTCGTGCGAACGCCGGTTTCTAGGGATCAACGTGAGGCGGAGTCGTTGAGGTCAAACGCCGGCGAGAGGTCAAACCCACAGAGCTGCAGCAGCTTCAGGGAGCAAACCACCTGGGGGGGGGGGGGGACACAGCTCACCTCTACTCTGCCATCAGGAATAGACATATCATTTTAAATCATATTCTCTCTAAAGCTGTGTTCTGGCTTCATCTTCCTCCACCCACCCCCCCCCCCCCCCCCCCCACACACACACACACACACACACACACACACACACTCCTGACCCCGCACGGGAGCGCGTGCACGTCGCAGCGAGCAGCAGATCTTCAGGAAACCAGCCTTTGTTTCCCCCTCCACCGACATTACATAACACTTACTACAAGTGGATGACGGCTTTTCTCCATATGCAGTGGGTGCATGTGGCGCTGGAGCCATGACATCATCTCACGGTGGATATTCTGCACGGGGGCGCGCTGCTGTGCACGGTCCCATGAGAAAAACACACGAGCACACACGCGCGCGCATGCACGTCGACAGATACATGCAGAGAGGATGCTCACCTGGCTGCTCCTGTGAGAGGTGCACAGGTTTGTGTGTTTTTGTGTGTCAGTGCAGGTTGGATTGGCGCGGAGGAGGCGCACATCAGTCTGCTCAAGCTGTCTGCTTGTCCGTGCATGTGCGTGTGTGTGTGTGTGTGTGTGTTTGCAGAGCTACTTGAGGGAACACCCCGATACTGACAGGAGGAGGAGGAGCGCGGTGATTCTGCGCAGTAGTGTGTGCTGCTCTGCACATGGCAGGTGACGAATGATTTCCGTTTACACCTGAACACCAGCCACAGGCGTTACGTAAAGAAAACCCAACACACGCAACAGCACATGCACCGTTCCGGGCTTCTTTCTCCTATTGGTGCATGAGATTAACGCCAATTTTTCCCAACATGCAACTGTGATTAAATTGGATCATATGGGATTTGCTTCGCGTGCAGTGAAGTCAGCAGAAAACAATGCATGGGACTAGCGTGTGTTTGTGTGTGTGTGTGTGTGTGTGTGTGTGGCTGTTGCAACACGTGAACGCCCTGCAAGTGAGGGAGGGAGGGAGGGGCCAGGGAAAACCCCTCACGTCTCTGCAACAGCTCACGACCGGGACTCTGCTCCCCCCCCCTCGGCTCTTCCAACAGATCCAAGCTCCAAGCGGCCGCAGAGCTCACACACATGTCACATGCACGTCCAGGAAATAGCCATAGAAAAGAGCGGAGACTCACCCAGGGAGCTGGGATGAACCGGGGGTGGGGGGGGTAAAGAGACGCTGCGGCTCCAAGTTCGATGCCCGGCTCGTCCACGCAAAAAACAGCAACACTGCGCCAAACTCCGCGCGCCTCACCTGCGACGCGCCGCGGGAACCGTTCCCGCAAAGTTCCACCGATTCCCCGGGACGAGCCTCGCGCCCGCGTGTGCGACTCACGGGGGGGGGAGGAGGGCTGCTGCAGCCGCCGCGACCCCCGCACCGCCACACTGACACCGACCCGCCCGGCTCCACACACACTCACTCACACAGACAGACACACACACGCACACCGCGGGGGCAGGACGCGGAACAGACGCACACAAAGTGGATGTTAGGATACTCACAGGTGCAGGTTTAGTGTCGGTGAGCGTAACGCACCTTTTCGTGGAGGAGGAGGGGGGGTGTGGGGGGGGACTGCTGCGTTATTTCCTCCCTTCACCTTGTCGCTCACTTTCTATTGCAGGAAATAGACAGGCCCACTGACGTCAGCGGGGGTCCCGTCTCCGCCTCCTTGCCACGGGGCGTCCTCTCCCGGCTGCAGGGGGCTCCCGACGGACGACGGAGCCTGCTGCAGTCCCCGCCCTCTCACCCCGAGCCAATCAGCACGCTCCTCTCCGTCGGGCCACACCTCCTCTTCCTCCTTCAACACGTGTTCCAGGAGCTGCTGTCACATGCACTGAACTCCACGGTTTCTCTGGAGTATGCTTATGCGTGAAGGTGAAAGTCCGAATGGAAGCTGCGCATTTTCTACGAACTTTATTCTCCGGGTCTCGTGGTGTAAAGTCGTAGAACTCCGGGAGAAATCGATGGGTGACCAAGAGCGAGTGGGGGGGGGGGGGGCGCTTCTAAAGGCTAATTCGTGCTTCTGTGTCGAAGCTATGCTGCCGTCACGTACGCGTAGACGTTTATCCTACGAACAACACTAATGGCGTACCGTGACGTTCACCTGTGATCGGTAGCATCGCGTTCCCGGCCGACTCTGCGCCATTTTCAAATTGAGTTGAATGTTTATGTGATAACTCAAAAATGTCCGGAAACTCACCTAGCCATGAATAATATCACATTTGAAATCATAAAGCAGGATAACATTACATTACATTACATAACAATTGTGTTTAGCCGTTGGAGACTTTACTAATTTGGGGATTATTCACTCGTTAAGTGTAAACACATCGAGACTAAGCCTCTATTTACAGTTTTCATATAAAAATTGAACCTCATCATCGACGTATATACAGAGAAGAAACCATCCAGAAAACTGCTGAACACTGTTTACGCCTTAGAATTAATATAACCCTCAACTATTTCATTATTTTGGTATATATTTTCCTTCACTCCATCTCCTTGTCTGTAGCTATATATGTAGAGTCTGTATAGTCCTCCATTCCTCTTCCTCACGTTGCTTTTAAACCGAGTCTCGCTCCTCCTGCAGCACGAGTCGCTGCTGGAGCCTCTCGCGCCGCGGCCGGTCGCGAGCCCCCCTCCCCGGCCGGGCCCCACCTACCCTCTCCTCTGCACATAGTTCAGCACTGACGGTTTTCCCGGAGGTTCCTTGTTGTCAGGTCACGTTGTGCCCCTCCGCCACTTACGACCGGGCTTTCCCATGTTCAGACCCGCAGCAGGGACCCGGCAGCGGGGCCCCTGGGCACCAGGAGCGGCGGCCTGTGGATGTGAATAATACAGATGGACGAGCTGAGGCCTCGGTTGGAGCCAAACGAGCAGCGGATTGAATTCAGCGGTTGTTCCCCTGCAGGATTATTTTATGTCATCTCAAATAACATGGAAACTTCCCCATGTTCCATTTAGGACATTTTAAAACCACAATTAATCCAATTTAATTCACGTTCCCCTCAAATTGAACATTCTAGAATATTTTTTTACAATGTATGTTGACATTTGAGTCTGTATTTTATATGAATGATTACAAATAATGTAATCTGTCAACAGCTAAACACATAAGCAGCAGATCATTGATGAAGGGGCGGAAGCATTAATCAAATTCACAGATTAACATGATTAATACATGAAGACATATCTTGTCTTTATACAGAGTTTCTGAGGTTGTGGTTACGACAATGCTAAACGATATCAGACGTTTATTAAAATTATAAAGACTGAAATAATAATTTGTTAATCAACCGTCCAATAAAAAGTGGCCCCACTGTCTCCACCATTTCAGGAAACGTCAGCAAACACGTCACCACCAGGGGGCGCTGTTTGGACTTGTCATTTTAACCCAGAAACTGTTGCTGATTTAAATATGATAACTCTCAGGGACCCCAAAAACAATACAATGGTTATATATTTAAATATAATCGTTATAAATCCTTTTATTATTTCTTTACTAGCCAAACATTAGCAGTGCTAACACCACGTCTGTTTTTATCTACTCACCATAAGATACGACTCATTTGCATACAGCTTATCAAATATTTGATTATCAAACAGCTATTTATATTTATTGTTCATTGGAGTAGATACGATCGTTTTGCAGGCCGGCTTGCTGTAATAAAGTTAAGCTAGTTAGCACAGTGTGTAATGTTAAAACATATATGGTGAAAATATAACTATGTTAAGTGTTTGAAGAAAATGAACCAATTTAAAATTGCACATGAAAATAAACTTTTATTTGAATGCTGTGGATATTGAGTCGGTACAGTTCCAACGTTCCCCTCCATAATTCAGCCCTGTTTACTCAAACCTGACATAAACAATATTTATATAATTGATCCACACATTGTTTTCTGCTTAAATCAATAGAGAATCACACAGAATCTGTAATTACACAGTTTGAGGCACAGTTTACAGGGGAGTGGGTTTCGGTTACATTTCAAAATGACCTTTGTGAATTCATACTATTTTTTTTTTTCTCACTTGTGTCTCTGCTGCTGAGATTCACATTTTCCGCCAATTAGCCTTAAAGCTAATGTCAAGAGGCCTGTGAGCGTGGGGGGGGGGGGGGGGGGGGGAGTTCACTTGTTGCTCAGCATCTCCTCCCTCTCAACATGTGACAGCATGAAACAAGGTCATCCACCAGTGAAGCAGGTGCCACGGCCCACTCAGTCAAAAACAGGTCTGCCGAACAAGACCAGTGGGTTAGACTGTTATTTATCATTTGATTATTGAATTCATTTATGTATCTTTGTGGCTGTGGTCGTGTCGTTAGCAGCAGAAGAGCCTGCCGTGGTTCACCGGGGCCACAGGTGGGTCTGCCGAGGTTATTTTTATCCTTGAAGGCTCAAACTGAGAGCAGCTATATGACACATCACCCAGGCAAACAGGTCGTGCTATTCTCTCGTCATATGTGTAGATAAATAGAAGGTTTCCACCCGGTAGCCAGAGGAGTGTATTATCAGAGCAGCAGCAGCATGCAGAGCAGATTATCAACAGGTTTTTTCCTCATTTTTATTTGATTTAGTCCGAAGACCGGTCGACCCAGATCTGAAAAAGGAAACGTGCAGCCTGAACAGTTTCCAGATATTTCTGTAACTGCAAAAATAAAACCGTCTCTGACAAAGCACAGAGCTGTCACCTGAAGAAACTTTCCTGCAGGGAGGCAAATCTACCCATTAATAAGTGATTGTGTGACAATCCGCCCACCATCATATCACAGGCAGCTTCCTGCTCGCTGCAGAGTGGGACTCTGGGCTCCGGCAAGCTTTATGACTCACCTGTTTCAAATGCAACTTCTTTCAAATGGCACATTTGAATAGTGGAGGAGCGAGGTGTTGTCTTTTCTCAGCCAGAGTCTCCGTGCATTTAGGGGATTTGTTTTTCCTATGAATGAATAAATGAATGAGGCTCGGCTGTGAAGGGGATTCAATTGTACCCTCTCCCATGCAACAGGGATGTGTTTCTTTCCAGTTACAATGAATCTCATATAAAATGGCGGCTGTGGTGGACGAGGCTTCTCACTTGACTCTGTGACATTTTGCTTTTTCTGCATTCACTGCTGTCTGTGCGCCTACGTAAGAATTTAGATGGTTCTTCAGCGCAGGATGAAAAAGGCAAGGAGGGGAAATGTGTGTGTGTTGTGTTACTGTGTGTGTGTGTGTGTGTGTGAGTGATGTGAAAACCTTTTTACATAACCACATTTCTTTCTGAGAAGACAGCTTGTTTGGTTTGAGCCACTGCGAAGCCAAGAGTAGAACAATTGTTTATGAACTGAGCCGTCAGCTGCCACCCTGTTTATTGCCAAAGTCAATGCGAGCTCGGATCAACTCGGAGTTTTCCGCGGCCGGAGCTGAACCGGAGCCAAACGAGTCTTTAAACGTTCCGGCAGAAATGTGGATCTGCTGCAGACGCGGTGGAAGATTCGGAGTAACGACATTTTAACGGACCTCGGAGCTCGGCTGTTCCTCTCTGCTAATGAGTAACCTCTTGCAATCACTGACTTATTTCCCACTGTTGCGCTTATGATCCTCATCTGTACATCTCATAAAAGTTAATCACATCTGTAGTTAATTGACTTGTACACACAGTCCGTCTAGAAGATCTCAGTGAAATGTCGACTTTAATGTTCCTATTTCGAGTCGAATTGAAGACAAAGCACAGTGTGATTGACAGCTAGTATCGTCCAATGGGTGCAGGTCGCAGGTGTAAGTGGGCGTGCAGTGTCATTCACTTCCCAGTCAGGCTCCACCCCTCCCAGCTCCTTCAAATATGGTCGGATCTGGTTTTAAAAAGAAACCAAGATGGCGCTGGGAAAAATATGGGTCTCAGGAGGTTTGGTCGTCCACTAATCACAAGGTCGTGGTTCGACCTCGACCTTCGAAGGTCCTCGGGCACATGCAGCGCTACGTGAGTGAGTGAGTCTGAGGCACAGGTGCTGTGTGTTTGTTTGTGTGTGAATGGATGAATGTGACCTGTATTAGAGGAGGGGACTAGAAAAGAGCTATATAAAGCTAAAGCTGTATAAATGTCCACCATTTATCATTTGCTGCTTGTCATCCCCTCTCTCTCTCTCTCTCTCTCTCTATCTCTATGTCTGTCTCTCTCTCTCTCTCTCTCTCTCTCTCTCTTTCCTTTCTCTCTCTCTCCCCTGCCTTTCCCTTCACTCTCCAGACTCTCTATCAAATTAAACAGAAGTTGAAAAGCAAAATAATAAAAAAACAAATGAATGAAAAGAAAGAAACCATCCATCAAACTCTTTGGATATCAAATATTGTTTCATTGCATCAGCCACACGCTGTAAATAAAGATGGATGATGTGTTTCCCTTTCCTGTCTTTGTAAAACAAATATTTTTTATCTGAAATATCGAAATTCTGCAGCATGAATTTTACCGAAACTAGGAAATCGGACCAAATCACACCAGGATCCTCTCAGGACTGAATTTGGAAGTCGCTTGTTGTATTTCCTGCTTTATAAATGATATGATATATACGAGTGTTGCCGCGTTCCAGACAAATCAGACGTCGGCTACACAACCTGGAGAGGACACATACTCAAAAGGTCCAACGGGCCTCAGTGCTACAGTGTCTACATCTCCATGAAGTCAGGGTGGATGGATCTACCCCGAGTTGTATAAGTTATAAACTCTAAGTATAAGTTGGAACTCTGACTTTTGAGTGGCGTACTATTGAGGTTGGAAAATTCAGACATCCGAGTTGTTTGGAACGTGGCATGATGATGAGGATCCTGAGATGTCTCTCTCTCTCTCTCTCTCTCTCTCCCTTTCCGTCTAAATCCTGAATTATCTTGAAAAAGAAAGTGGCCCTTGCAGATCCCCTGACGTCCACGCCGTGTCAGTTGAACTCTGTGAGCGCGGCCGTATAACCGCAGCTTGGTAGTGTTATAAAGAAGAGGGGAACTTCCTCAACTGCCCCCCACAGCAGTGTTGGTAAATGGCAGCGGGGCTAATAATATCCTGGAGTGGCTCCAGAAGAGAAGCACAGCTGCCCTGCAGAACTGTCCTCCTGAACAATGGGCTCTTATATGCTGAGGGAAGGCACGGCTGTCTGTGTCGCTCTGTAACCAGTGTTCACGGGGGGGATGTGTGTGTGTGTGTGGGGGGGGTGTTCTTGTCCTGTTTCTCCATCTTTGTTTCCCCCTCGTATCAAAAATAGATATTTATTGAACCCGACCCTCCAAAGAAAGACAGTATTCATGAGGGAAACGCCGGAGTGTCCTATTTCTCTTGGCTCACAATAAGCAGTTTGGATGAAGACTGATGTTGCTGAAGTATTTATAGGGTGGCTTCTCCATCCCCCCCCCCCCCCACACACACACACCTACTCTTCCTAAATTGCTTCTGATATGCAAGGACCCAACCATAAAATAAACATTTATAAACACACTTCAATCGTTTTGGCACACAGGCTGTCCAGGGGAGATAAGCTCTACCTCATACTCACGGCTCACTCGGGACAGTCCAGGGCCACAAACAGACCAACAAACCATATCTCAGGATATTGTCAATGAGAGGTGACACGGTCAGTTGAATTGTGAGGCTGTAACGTCCCTGTAGTTTGTATTTGTTGTGTGTTTTTCTTTTTTTTTGTTGCAACGCGGGTGTGGAGAGGCAGATTTGAATTTAACAGGCTCGAGCAACACGTCTGTTTCCGTGTGTGTTCTCCACAGCGGCGGTGAAAAGGCAGCGTGTACACATCGCTTTGTTTACACCGCAACATATGATGTTACATAACTGGGGCTGTTGCTGTGGAAACGCCAAGACCCCACTACCCCCCCCCCCCCCCACTACCCCCACTGAACCACCTTGTAGACGCACACACACTCGCACATTCAGTGGAAACACACACAGACACACACACTGCTCGGGCATCGGTGTGTGTGTCTACATTCTCCGGCCACAGGACTGGTTACCCCCCCGCTGATTCGCTCCGATAACGAGATGGCCTCTCTCGCTCCTGAGAGAGAGTTAACCGCCACCGGGGGGGGAAGCATCTCGGCTGTGATGGCTCACCCCGGTGTTGTTTCACCAGCAAATTAAACATTCTCTACATTTTAACTACCGGCAACCAAACAATCTGTGATTTATGGCTGTCCGTCAAAGCTCCGTCTTCAGCACCGACGTGAGGCCGGCTCTCGCTGAGGCCGAGCGCTCACAGGAGCACATGCTGTGGTCGGCTGGATGGCGACAGGGCGAGTCACTCTTCATTACTTAATGTGAGCAATCAGCTCCGTGAGATGGATTCAAGGTCAGAGAGACGGGAGTGCCTTCCCGAGCCCAACAATAACATCACCGGGCGTCCCCCGCACAGGAGCTGTCTCTTTGTGTTGAGGGCTTCAGCACTGAGGACTCTCTCAGCTCTCAACGCCGTCTCCAAGCTGCAGCCGCACGCCATCACACTCCAACGCAGCAGCTCATGGTCCAGGGGGCAGAGGTGGACGCTTCAGGCCGAGGACTCGAACCCCCGTCGTTGAATCTGTCACGAAACTGATCAATTTTTCTATAATGTTATTATCCAGATTCTGTCTTATTTGGCTCCATCTCAGGTGTACAGAGAATGGATGAATGGTGTTATCTCTCTTATCGTGACTGGAACAAAACGATTTTGATTTTATAAGAAACTTGGACTATGGGCAGAGAAGGTCTCTGGTTCGACTCCACGGAGAGACAACAAAAGACGAACCTGGATTGATCTGCCCAAAAATCCAAGAGGATTCTCCCTACCCTGTCTAGTACCCCTGAGCAAGGCACCATACTCCCCCAACATCTGCTCCCCGGGGCGTCATACATGGTCGCTCACTGCTCTGTGTTTCCTGCACCAGATGGGTCAAAAGCAGAGGCTAAATTTCCCTACCTGCATGAGTGTGCCTGTGCATGTCTGTGCATGTGTTTGGGATGAATAAATGGATCTTAATCTTAATCTTAATCTAAAATTTTCCTGGTTCTTGGTTGTTTGTTCATAAACCAGAAGTTTGAAAAGTCAGGAGTTTATTTCAGTTCAGCCGGAGGAGCATGTGACCTGAACTGAAATACACACAAACAATCCATCCTGTGTTTGTTAAGATATTTTACTCCAAACCTTCATAGTGACACGTTCGAGTATTCGGGTCCGAAATAAGAGAAACAAATAGATTTTCTTTCTTCCATTTTGTATTTAAAAAAATAAGGTGGAAATGTCAAGACTTCAACTCCTCTGGTAAAACCATCAGTATTCTGGAATGATTCCATTCCCAGTTAGCTCAGGTTGCAAATCTTCCAGATTTTTGTGGTTACAGAAGCAATTTTGGGCTCAATCTCTTCAAAGTTCTACAATACTCATCATCACAGTGTTGGATATTGGACGAGAGTCTCGACAGGTCACAGACATTAGGTGACTATATTCTAGATCTGCAAAACATTCTTCTCTCTTTAAAAATTTGACTTAATCCTCAGTACATCAGCTTTATTGTCAAAAAACTAAATAAATGATCTATCTTCTCATTGTTTCTCACATTTGTAGCGAGGCTAAAAGTCTTCCTGCATCTTACGTAAAGACAGAACCCTCGGAGCAGGGATCTGAATCTGTGGAAAGTGAACTCGCCTTTTCGTTTCCTGAGAGTTTTCTCACAGAAAGTAAAAGCAGGTTGACGTCAGGCCGTGTCAGCTGAACCTCAGAATGATCCTCACATTACAGAGGCATGTGTGCATAATGTGTTTATGTCTGGTTTGCATGTTTTGGTGCAGAAATAGCATCTTCACATACATATAAATAACATTTATTCAAGGACGTCTTTCAGCATGTGGCGAGCTGAAGACGTGTCCCAGAGCGAGCCTGGAGCCGGGCGCAGATCCAGAGATAATCATCAATAAAAAGAAGTGAAGGACATCGTGTGTGTGTGTGTGTACATGTGTGTGCAGACATGATTGTTTGCCCCTCAGAGGGACGACATCTGACAGTATCCCCATGTCATCCATCACGGCTGTGCAGAGCTGTGCAGTGAATACATGATCACATCTCAGACGGATTCAGGTTGGCCTCCGCTTCACATCCAGAAATGTGCATCGCAGAGTAAAGTTGTGTATAATCGCGTTCATGTGTGAAACGGGCGAAGGTGGAGCTTTTTAATTTGGTGTAAATCTCCTGGAATCCACTCGAGCTAAAGGATCTTTTAAGGCCGACTTAAAGCACTGTGCAGTGTCTGAGGATTTGATGTTTAATCAGCGGAGCAGAAAGACGCCGCTGAGTGCGCTCACTGAAAGATTCCACGCCCCTACACTAATCCCTGGTGAGAAAATCACTTTGCCCGGTGCCAGCTCCAAACGCAGCTCTTCTTGGAAAAAGTACGTCTGAGGTAAACCCCTGTTTCTGTGCCCTGCTTGACCCCATCCTGCAAAATGAGAAAAGTAAATTCCCCTTTCTCCGCCGTTTTCCCTCGGGACCTGCATATAGCCCAGCAGGAAAAACTAAAGCACTTTCAAGCCACTCTTTAAAGCGGCGCCAACATCCTCCTTCTTCTTCTTCTTCTTCTTCTCTGGGGTTTTGTTGCCCTGCGTTGGGTCACTGCCACAGACTCGCTGCCAGTAAGTGACTTCAGTCCTGCAGAGTTTCCACTCAGCCGGAGACCTGCCGACCTGCGAGGGCCAGGACACACCGAGCCGGAGCTGTGACGACACCTCCACTGGAATCCTGGAGCCTGAAGAAGAGGAGTGTTTCAGGCAGGAGCCGGGTGTCGTGTCAACGTTTCCAGTGACGCTACCACGGAGGGAAAAATCCCTGCCGCTGCTGGGAAGGCCGGGCGGCGCTAATAAGGGAAAATGCTCTGAGTGTCTGCTGATGTGACAGTAAATAAACTTCTCTCTGAGCAGGAGCATTACCTTCCAGGGAGGAGTAGAGAAGAAACACTGTGGAGGAATTAGATCACTGAAGATAAAGAATACTGAGTGCTGATAGAAAGCTGTAGAGGTCCCTCCCATGCGTGCTCTAGACCAATGATCGATCAGTCTCAGCTGTCAATCATGTCGTATTACCCCATTAGTTACAAGAAAACAAACAAACTCTGAAGCCTTTGGGGGCGTGGATAACATATGATTGACAGCTTGTAAGCAGATGGGACTTCCATGGGTCAAAGTAATAATAATTTATGCAGTAAAATGTGGTGAAAATGTTATGTTTGGCAGCTCAGACTGACTCGCGATTGGTTGAGAGCGTGCATTGACGATTCTGGCTCCAAATGCTCAAGATGGCGGCGTTTGTATCAAGGATATTTTAACTTCATTTCTTGACAGTGGGCTGAAATGAAGAGTTGCGTCCTCCATCTTTGTTTCACAGTCCATTCTCGTCTTCAGGCCCAAGCACGATGAAGAAAATGCAGTTTGTGTTTGCTCTGCTCCTGAATCCAGTATTTTCACGAGATATCTTTAACCAAACATCCCTCGACCGACCCCGTCCTCTAAATATAAAGCGTTCACAGTATGTCTGCACTTTCCACTTGTTTGCACTCTGAATGCCTGGAAAACATTTGTGGGTGGAAGCAGAAAACCGGGAAGGAAAAAAGAAAAATCATGTCAGCTGTATTGTTGCTACTTTTAGACCCGTCACTGGAAAAGAAAGAGGGCAGGAAACAAAGAAACACGATGGAAAGAGGCTGCATTAGTCAGGGGAGGAGCCGGCTGCAGCCGTCCTGGTGTATATATTCATACATCAGCTGATTTGTGGGTAACACACACAGCACTTAATAACCCTCGTGTGTTGCTGAGAGCGTCAGAGTCTCAGAGAGCAAAGAGACCAGGAGGTCTGAGTGTTGGGGGAATCCTCCAGAATCCAATTTATCGATTCTTTAATTGTCCTCTGAGATCTGAGAAGGCCTCTGTGCTCGAGGAGATCAGACTTTTGGAGGCGAAGGTTTCTCCACAACTGAGGGAGGATCTTTGTTGAAGCGAAAGAAACTTCGGGTTATTCAAACTTAGGTCTATATGAGTTTTCCTGTCTTTTTTGTGCAGGTTGTGGAAACACTGAATACACAAATCTACGAATAGGGAAACCTCTGTGAAGGAATCTACCATGAAAACAAGCTGCTGGACAAATTTCCAAAAAAGCTGAATCTACTAAAAACAGTGAAGCCACTTAAAACACCTCAGAATGATGTCATCTAGGGGATGCCCTCCCCTCTCCATCCATCAATCCATTCACCCATCCATTTTTATTAACTAATAACATCCTTTTCTTAATTGAGGCATCACTTATTTCCCAGTTCAATCTGGAAACCAGGGATTTTAAGTAGTTTTGAGGAAATTAGAGGCGATGAGAATCAAACGAAGACTTTCCCCCCCGAGGTGCTGCTTCACATCTTCATCGCTCTCTCGGTACCGAAAAAAAATCAGATGGTAAAATTCTTTTACTGAATGATTCAATACAGGATGAATTTCAGATCATCTAAATATAAAGTATGATGTCTTTACTTTACCAGTCATCTGCAGAGGAGAGCCACTGGGTTTTCAGCTCTCTTGCGCCCCCTGTGGACAAAACGCACAGTTGATATTCCAGAGTTGACTCCAAATGTCTGCTGTGTGTTTAACAACAATACATTTCATCATAACTTTATCTCTACAGCCCCTTTTTACAAAGAGCTTCACTAAGAGGACAAATATAATATATATTACAAATTATTAGTTTTATTTAAAATCATATACAGCCAACTAAATAATAGAAAATCTAAAATCTCTCTGAACAAATGTTAAAGTTTCATATTTGAAATATAAGACGATAAAATGATACATTTGGCAAAAGTGCGATTTGAGAGATGTTAAATTTGAACTTTAACTAATCAAATAAAAATGTGATGATGTGTCAACACCTTGTTTTTGTGGCCTGAAAATTTAAATTGAATCTGGTTTATTCAAACTGAAGTTACCCTCTCCTCCTCCTCTTTCTCCTCTACTTCCTCCTCCTCCTCCTCTTCCTCCAGCTCCTGAGATGTTTTTCTCTCTCTCTCTCATCCTCCTGCGACAAAAAAATCTCTCTTTCTCTCTCTCTCTCTTCACTTTCTGTCACATTTGATGAAACCGCCCCGTGAAGCCTCTGGGCCGTCTGTCGGTTTTCCACTCATCCTGCAACTCAACAGACTGAATTTACCACCGCAGTTCGATTCCCGGGCTCGTCATCAAACTCGACCCACAACACTGGTGAAGTGTTTTTTTGGGGGGGGGGGGGGTGGGTTGTAAGTGGCGACCCCTCAGCCGAGTCCCACATTGATGAATTATACATGCCTGGCATCACACCTCCCACGCTCCAGCTTATGTAATGTCAGCCACGCGTGGAGGAGCGTATGCATGTACGTGTGTCTGTGTGGATGTATTTATATCCAGACTGGGATTGAGGGAACAGTGACTCATTCTCTTTGCTCTTTATTTTTACCCTACAATCTGCCCACCCACCCACCGCCTATTTCTACGAAGAAGAAGAAGAAGAAGAAGAAGAAGAAGAAGTAAAGAAGTGTATCGGTTTAGACATTTCCCAGCTGTGTAATATTGCTATAATATTTTTATCTGAGCGAGAACAGGGACATTTTCTCCCATTATGGTGTAAAAATAGATATAATAAGGTTAAACTTGTCACGTATACACGACGCGTCCAGACACTGTCTCTATAATCTTTGATCCTCTCGATGAGTTCTTTCATTTTAATGCCTCTGTGTCCCACTGTGAACACAATATCTCAAAAACACCTTCAGGGAATTTCTTGAAATTCAACAGAAGCTTTAACTTAAACTCGAGGATGAACTGATGAGATTTCAGGGCTCAAAGCTCAAAAGTCAAGGTCGCTAGCCTTGTGAACACGATATCTAAACGATGCCTTACGGGAATTTCTTCAAATTCGGTACAAGTGTTCTGTTGAACTCATCGAGGGGAGGAGCTGATTAGAATTTGGTGGTCAAAGGTCGAAGGTCAAGGTCACAGTGAGGTTCTGAATGTGTTATCTTAAATCCGCCTTTAGAGAATCCTTTCAAATTTGTCATGAAAGTTCGATTACACTAAGAGATGAAGTGATTAGATGTCATATGATTCTGGTGCTGGTGCTCACAGACTTTCAAATGAAGAGCAGTCATTTTCCGTGTGTTGTTTTCCTGCATGAGAGGCTCTGCTGTGTAAATATTAAAATCCCCAAAACTCCACAAAACCTCAGTTATGAATCCGACCTTAGCTGAAATGATTGCTCTGTTTATTGGGGTCATGTGAACATAGAAAAGTGAACAGGTCTGAAGATGTGGGAGCAAATTCAAATGATGACTCACTAAGTGTTCACTGAGCCAAATCCTTAGTTGATTCAGTTTTTACAAGAGCAACCCGGAGCAACATAATGTAATGTGCCTGGAGTTAAACAGTTGTTGATGCAGTAAACAAGGTGTTATGTGAATTAACTTCCACAGATCTTTGTTTTCACTCTTATCTTTTCTTCTCTGACCACAAGGGATGTCAGTATTTTGAAGAGGCTGCCGTCAGCATATGTCCAGTATTAACTTTTATCACATAATGCTGCTCCTGCCTCAAAGTCCTTCACCGGGAACCTGCAGGCTCAGCTCACACCTGAGAGCACATCACATTCCTGCTCAGTGAGACGGCGATTATCGGCCTTTACTTCCGGGCCGACGCTGGCAGAGAGGTCAGCGTCCCAGCCGGCAGACTGAGAGTAATGAAGGGATGAAAGTGCACCTGTCCTCCCCTCACCGGGCGACAGTCACAAGACGGCAGAACAAGAATCAAATCAGAGGTGATGTCTCAGCGGTGGCTTGTTACCACGTCCGAGCCGGGCACCGAGGCTGAGGCCTGGGAGGAAGTAGTGGGACAACAGGAGTCTATCAGTTATTCTTCCATATATAGAATTCCATCCTGCACGTGTGTGGTATTATATGCATGTTGGGTGGGGACCAGAAACCACCACAAAGATACAAAAACCATCACAAAGATGCAACAATTATGTGAAATAAATGGAAAATAACCCCAGTGACCACAAAGATAGACAATTCAATCTAAAGAGACACAAATGAACCACAAAGATACAAAGACGATTCCAAAGAGACACAGAATCGGGGAGAAGTAGATGCAGAGAGATACACAACGACCACATAATCAAAACAATCCCAAAGAGACACAAGGACACACAAAACAACCACATTGATCCATAATAACATCTCAAAGAGACAAAATTAAAACCACTATACAGTTTTAATGCCCTCAACATACACAAATCAATCTCAAAGAGACACAAAACAACTAAAAAGATACACAAAATGTGCGTCTCTGAGTCTTTGTCCGATGACGGAAGCTCCCGACCTGGTGGACCTTGTAATAAAGTTTCAGAACCCAGCCCTGTGTTACATGACTGTTCTGGGTTAGACGGAGTCGTCCTGAAGAGCAGCGGCGACAAACGTTTGTACGGTGAGAATCCATTATAGATGAGGAGGGAGCTTGTTTTTAGCACAACTCATCTGGATGAAGGAACCAGTGGCTCTGCAGTTACAGCTGACGCGTTACATAACCGAGGGGATGAAAGAGAAGAAATAGAAGAAGAAGAAGAAGAAGAAGAAGAAGAAGAAGAAGAAGAAGAAGAAGAAGAAGAAGAAGAAGAAGAAGAAGAAGAAGAAGACGAAGACTTTTAAATAACTTTATTTACGACACATTGTCAATTATGTGGAGCAGAAAAAGCTTAAAACATTCCATACACACACACACACATAATACGACACACCTAACATTACCAGATGTTGTGTTTAAAACCAGAGACTGGTTGCCCCCCAGTGAGCACAGGACCTGTCCCACCCCCCACACAGCCCTGAATCCCTCCAAATTGTCAGTCAGTGTAAAATACACATAGAGAAGACCTCTCCTAGACCCCCCACCCACTCTTGCAGTTGTTTAAAGGTGTTCTCTAATCTGGGACAGGACACTACTAAGTGTTCCAGGGTCTCTGGCAGTGAGCAGAAAGGACCCCCCCCCTGCACTTAGCTTTGTTAAATATTCACGATTTTCTTCTATGACTTCTGTAAAGATTCAGTGATCGATATGCAAGAGTGAGAATCTTTGGGTAGTGGTTAGGGTTAGGGGTTAGGTTTATGTTAAGGTTATGGTAGTGCTAGGGTTAGGGTTAGGCAAGTAGGGTTAGGGGTTAGAAGAGTAAGTCTGCAGGACTCAATTTAACCCCTTGTAGACGGATGTCGCGAATTTGCCTCAAACCCCATTCAGGTCTTAATGCCGCCGAGGTGACGATTGTGCCTGATGGTGCAAATACTACACATACCAAGGAAGGTGTATTTTAAATACTGTGATGATGGATCAGCAATGATTGTGCAGAAACATATGTTGTTATTCAATTTCAAGCAAAAGCAGCATCAATCTACATACAAGAGACTGGAAGATTTGTTAAATTAAGGTCATGCCCCATTAGGCCTATTGTCGCTAATTTTCCTCATACCTTAATTTGATATCTACTGTAAATGCTATATTAAAATTAACAATCTCCACTTAATTTAGCATCTGTATGACAGCCAAAAACACAAATAATATTTTTTATCTTTAATTGGAAATTAATTCAGGAAGTAAGGGGTTAAGTCATTATAATGTCCACTGAAGTCATGGAGATGTGTGTGTGTATGTGTGTGTCTGTGTGTGTGTGTGTGTGTGTGTGTGTGTGTGTCTCACTCACACTGCGACAGCCTGACATTGACCTGTCCAGTTGAACGGAGCCTCTCTTCCAATGACAGCTCACTGGAGTGACAGATAACAGAGAGATAACAGACAGATAACAGACAGATAACAGACAGATATTGTGTCTGGCGATCACATCCACTTTCTACAGCAGCAGAGATTATCGCCTGATTTAAACAAGAACTCCAAGAGGACAGAAGCTCCTCTTCCTCCTTTATTATTCTGGTCCTCCTCCTCCTCCTCCTCCTCCTCCTCCTCCTCCTCCTCCTCCTCCTCCTCCTCCTCGTAAATCACCTGATTAAGCTGTGACCAGGGTGATAACATGGAGCTGAGTTATAGCATCTGTCACAGAGCAGTTTAGAGAGTTGTGCTTCAGCGGACTCGACCCAATTACACTGTTGATTTGCAGAAGACTGAATTGACTGATTTAATTGACTCTATTGTAACGTATTTATCAACCAGAGGCCAAAACAACATTTACTCCACATGGATGCTGCCTCAGTCATTTCTATGCAAATGCTCCTTGTGACGGCTGCTCAGTTTTCTCTGGAGGATTAATTCTGAACGAAAACCAGCTTATTTCCAGTTCTTGGTGCAGACTCGGCCTCAGATGCTGGGAGCAGGCCATCGCTCCCACTGAGCCACAGGTGAACACCAGGCTAATGCCTCCGTTTGCAGGGGATCATCACCGCTCGGATCTGATATTGACCGGCTAAATGAGTGATGGGCTCTCTGACTCCGGCGTCAGTCCCCGAGGCTCAGAGGATGAATCACTGTGGGGATCCCGGCGGGTGATGCAAGTCAGAGCTGGACAGCTGGCAGGCTCAGAGAGAGAGAGAGAGAGAGAGAGGGAGAGGGAGAGAGATAGAGAGGGAGAAGGATAGAGATTGAGAGGGAGAGAGAGATAGAGAGGGAGAGAGAGAGAGAGAGAGAGAGAGAGAGAGAGGGAGAGGGATAGCGAGAGGGGTGTGATGCTGCTCTCCAGTGGCTTTCAGGGGGAATGACATGTACTGCAATGTTGCCATCACACAGTTGCAGCAGAGGTTTGGAGATCTAGGGGGAAGCCTCATGAGCAAAAACAGAAAAATGGCATAAAAGGGTTTGTATGCATGTGGAAATAAATCTCTATACATGTGTGATAAGTTATAATTTTACTATGTTTTCTCTCGTGCTGTCAAGATCTCACTTGATCGTCCAATCTTTTCAATTTATGATTTGATGGAAGAGATCTTTCCTCAGAGTTGTAAATGAAATGGGTCCGAGGCGCATACAGGGGAGTTATATTTAGGATTTCCTCGATTCCTACACACTCACCCACAATTTTTCTTTAGAAGATGAGGGGAGTCGTCGCCCTGTCCCTCGCACACGACCACCATTGTCATCAGAGTCGAATCATCAGACCAGGCGGGGGGGGTCCTCATTGTTCCTAGCGAGGAGGAGACGTATGGGCGCGCGGAGGAGACGCTGCAGAACAATGGAGGCATGTTTTCATCTCATCTTTCAGAGGCAGGATGAGGTGATTCCCAGATTTAGTTTCATCGATGCCAACTTGTCATTGTGATCTGATTATGAAATCTCCTATCGTCTGATTCATTCTTGTTTTTATTGGCACAACGTTGATCATGTATCAACTGCGAGATATAGAGGTATGAATAAGAAGCCAGAGAATGATTAGAATAGTATTAATAAATCAAATGATCGCTTTCAGTCCAACACTTCAAGGTTCAGATTCCAGAACAAATCCCAGGATTCACAAAACTTATCCTCACACAGCATCTTCCTGTGTATCTGACATTTCAAGTCCTCGTGATGGTTTTAAACATGAAGATACGCAGCTCGAACTACTTCTGTTTGACTCAAAACCTGTTCACTGGGTCACATCTGAGCATCCACTTGAGAATCCATTTTACCTGCTTTCAGTCTCTCGCATCAACATTTCAAATGACTTGACTCTGGTGCTAATTTGTCCCAGGACTTCAAACTAAATGTAAAGTTTTATTACACCTCAAAGTCCCTTCAGCACTTCACACTTGACTTCACATCAAAACCTTCTTTCCTGATACAATCATCACTCAGATCGTTATCTGACACTATGAATAGCCTCTGGCATCAATAAACCTATATTTGGATTGACTGGAAAACTACAAAGAGATAGAGAACATTTCTGCGAACACACTCCCCGTCCTGACTCACACTTCCCCGTGTTGACACTGGAGCAGAGAACCTTCTGTGCTGAGGACACTGCAGCACGAGGTCAGGACGGAGGATCTGTCTCTAAGTCAACACGGGCAGACATCACAGCTCCGGGCAGATGGCTGGCGCTGCCCTGACAGCGGGTCGGGGCCTGTGATGGAGACTCCCGGACCGTTTGTTGTCTGCTTTGCTTTATATACTGAGAGACCGGAGTCGAGTCCCCGAAGCACAAAGGCTCGGGTCAATAACGTGAAGTGATCTGCTGGGTCAGAAGACTTGGTTTGGCTCCAGCCATTGTCGGGGGGGTGTTTTTCTTTCAAAGAGAGCATGCAATCCCCTTGTCTGCACTCACGCTCAGCTCCTGAGTATTTCCTGGGGAGGAAACAATAAGACAATAGCAGCGAGTGGCTCGCTGGTCTGCATAAAGGAGCGCCATCAAATATTATGATATGCAAAGAAGCTGTGGCTACCGGTAAACAATGCAGTGCCCAAAATACAGAGGAGGTTTTGCAGGAAGTTTTGATTAACTGTGAAGGTTTCAGAGGAGCTTTAATCCTCAAAGACCTTTTAAGATGCAAAAATGAACTTAAAGTATTTAGAGACTTGAACTATTAGACCATGACCAAAGAATGTGTTTTGCCCGACTTCCATTGACCTCTCCAGGATAACCAGGGCTCAGTATCCAGTCACATGCGGACCTATACCAATATCTTCATTTATGAATTTGTCAGTGATGAGGCAACAGTGCAAGAACTATTTGCACAAGAATAAAAATTATTAAAGAACAAGAAAAAAACGAATTATAAAAGCAGTTTCGAAATGCAAAGATGGATACAATATATAATGAATTCTCTTCAATAGAGGTATACAAATACCAAAAATATTACATATTTGCATTATTATACCTATTGAGCTAGCAAAGTTAGCATTAAAACACCTGCAGCTTTGCTGGGGGAGAATTTAATGAACAGTCACACGTAGCAGCACCAATACATATCTGCAGGATTCACACATTTGCAGGGAGTCAACTTTATTAGTATAAACCATTAACTAAACCCATCAATCTTCCCAGTTTGCCCCAAACACGCATCAAACACGTCTAAATACCAAACGGCACACTTCCTGTCCTGCTCTGAAACCCTTCCTGGCCTCGTGGAGCAGCCGCTGACCTCTTATCAGCTCGGCTCAGCTTTTCTCTCGGACTGGTTGGAACACCAGTGTCCACAGCGGCTGACGAATGGGAACCACTATAGGCCCCCGTTACCTCCTCTGTGCGCCGCCATTAAAAGAATAAAATAACAAAAAACAAGGTGATAACAACTCTGGACCTTTGTCCTTTTCAATCCACGAGCACGCTGATTAAATTCCATCCACGTTATTCATAGCCCCCCCCCCCCCCCCTCCCTCCGCCTCCCCCGTGCATTATAAACACATAACACGCAGCAGCACAAACAGCTGACTGACTGGAGCGGGTCAGTCCTCTCGACCCAGGGGGGGGGAAGGCCCCTCACACGGGTGGAATAGCAACCAAATGTCAGATCAGATACGAGGAGAAGGATTGTGTCTGGCCCCTGAATTGTGTTTTGTTGTCGTGGAGTCGTGGGTACAGTCTAAACGTCTCAGGGAGGTCCTGCCCCTGTCACTGCCACGATGAGGCATCACGTACACAACGCACTATTTGAGTATCAGGCTAACAAATGAAAATGACCAATTTCCTCACGACCCCGGGGGGGCAGACATAACACAACTTTCTGCTTCTCTGAGGAAAGCACGTACGGCAAAGCCAAAGAGCCGGAGTGGCTCAGCAGCGGCAGCATGGCGTCCTCCCTGATGAGCCCCGTCTGCCCCGGTGCCACCAGGAGACGAGACCCGGGCGGAGTGGGGACGTCTCTGAACCAGAGGACAATAGAAGCAGCCACAGGGAATGATAATGGATTCACACACTGGTCTCCACCAGTCTGACGCGCCATCTGATTACATCCACACAGGGTGAACACGAGGGCCACTGATACTAATGATTCTTTATTATCCAGGGTCAAGATGTGAGATATTATACATGATCTGGAGCAGACTGGTGAAAAGCTCAGAGCACACAACAGGTTGTCAAAGATTAAACCAAAGAAAGTCGATTTTCTTTAAATTCTCAAGTACCTAACTACCAGAAAAATTTGTCGGGTAAAATGTGTAATATTTCCATCTGAAAATGTAAAAATAAAAGTACAAAGTGACATAAAAGTACACAAAAATACTCAACAGGCACCTGACAACTGTATTGAAGTAGAATATTTCAGTAACTGTATTATGTTCCAGTTCTGTTAGATCATTTTAAACATGCACTTCAGAGCCATCATCAACTAAAAGTCCTATATCAGCTCGAGTCAACTTGAAATAATCTCTAAACAACAGAAAATCTTCATCTCTAACCTCAAGGTCATCGAGGTCGCTGCAGATTTTCTATAAACTTGAATCATAATCATCTGAAGGAATGTAAGTGAATGTGGACTCGGAAGATTTGGCTCCAGCTTTTAACACCGACAACTTCTTCTGTCCTGATGAAGTGTTTCCAGACTCTCTCACCTCTGATGACTAGGATCAGGAAGCTGGAAGGGAAAGATGAATCTGCAGGGAGGGTGATGGTGGAGCACAAGGGCAAAGAGGAGGCAGCAGATGGATGGAGACGGGAATGAGGCAGGAAAATCGAATCAAGGACGTTTTAAACCACAGAGCAAAATTTAAAATCCTGAATGGACCCATTATCCTCAAACCTTTATTTGGAAAATCATTTCCACACGTCGAGCAGTTTCAAGTTTCTTACACTGATGAAGCAGAAAGTGAGAAAATAGTCGCTGGACAATCAGGAAGTGTTTTTACTGCAAAAGAGTTTGTTTATTTCAACTGACTGTCGAGTATGTACAGGAGAAAAACAATTTGTACATCAATAGGCAACAGTTATAAATATCAGCGGCTCGGCTGGTACAAAAATTAAAAAAAGAACATATGGTACAGTATCTACAGGCGCCACTGAGGGTTCTGTACATCGGCTCCGGGGGGATCGTCCGAACTCGTCCATTCACACGGTATCGGAGCTGCAGTGCACATGTAAACCCAGCGGGGGGGGGGGGGGGGGGGCAGAGTCGGAGTCCAGGGGAACATGTGGCATTTAGACAACAGTGGTCTGGGGGGGGGGGGGGGAAGCCAACAAAAGAGCCGGGATTATTGAGCTGGGCCTCTCGCTGCAGTGGGATGGCATTTCTGAAAGTCTAGAGGGTTTTATTAGTTGCTGGGTGTCTCCTTAGATATTGCAGCACACAAACACATACACACACACACACCCACACACACAAACACACAAAATATTCCTCATGAGCGTTCATGGCACTGGGTGTGAACATAAACCTGTTATCCACTGGTTATCGTGTTCACATCAGCTGTTGGTGACACTTCTGTTGTGCACATCGAACACTGGGGCTATTTACAGCTCAGGGTGTGCAGCGAGGGCACTGACCTCAGAACAGTTCTGACAGCTTCAGATGCAGAAAATAGTTTATTAACTGACGCAGCAAATGAAACCATTTCCTTATGTAAGACACAGATCAGTGAGCTGCTGAGACGACTCCTGCAGTCAGGTCCTCGCCCTCTCTACACACGTTCAGGGCTTCGCCAACGAACGTGCACGACCCTGTGAGGCCCCCGTGCACGTTCGATAGAGAATTAATTGTCACAGGCACGACCACGCAGAGTGTGTCACGTCTCTCCTGATGTGCACATCCACAGTGAACCTGCAGAAGCTGCCCCACACACAGCTTCACAGAGACTCCATCGCTCTGACAGCAGATGAGTCATCAGCAGCAGCTCACATTTGGTCCCTGAAAATTGAAAAACATTCACAGCAGGGGGGGGGGGGGGGTTGCAGACAATGTGCAGAGCGTGCAGCGGGTAAGGAGCCGGTGTTGAATATGAATTTCACACGTTTTGTTCTTAGAAAACACTTCTGCAGCAGCAGCTATCCTCCCTCAGGCTCCTGCTGCCACCTCACTCGTGTGATAGCGCCCTCTTGTGTGCCAAGTGGGTACTGAAGGTGAGCCGTGTCAGTTACATAACTCGTGTTAAACACAGGTTTGCACAACACAACCATCTTCACATCATCTGTGGGGTTTATACGTTTTAACCACAGGTCTGGAGGCTCTTTGATAAACGAGCAAATGTGCAAATGTTTCAAAAACTGAGAGAAACAAATTCAATCCGGGCTGTGATGTTAATTAAAAAGGAAAAAGATGATAAATAAAAGGTAAAATGTGAGCGATACTTTGGCTTAACTCCTCTCAACCGGGGTTCATGTACAAAGGAATCTGTTTGAACACTGAGGAGGATTCTTCAGTCACAACAGTGAAGAACTCAAAACGAGTACGTACAGAAGTTTCAAGCACATTCTTCATATTTGATCCTTTAGGGAACCAGAACCTCCAGAGTCTCTTCTTGGTGTAATGATGTGAACAAGTGGGCGGGGTCACACCAGAGTCGTGTCATCGCACACACACACACACACGTGTGTGCTGCAAAAATCAAGGCAGATTCAATTCAGTGCAATGTGCAAAGTTAAACTTAAGGAACATGGGTTAAAAGCAACGACACAAGGGAAAGAGGAAGAAGCCACTGAGCAGCCGAGTGTGTCCGGCCTCCTCCGGGGAGCGATGGCTCTCCTCGGTGTGTGTGTGTGTGGGGGGGGGGGGGGGGGGGGGGTTCATACTGTCGACAAGCCGTTATGAATATCAATACCACTTTCTTAAAAACTTTCTCACTATTTGCATTTAAGAAACATTTCAACACCTCAGGACACAGATTCATTTTCCTGTCGGGAGTAAAGACGAGAGGATCGATTCCCTCTGGTGTCTGTGCAGGAGAAGTGAAGCTGGATGAAGATGGACGAGGCCACTGTCTGTGGACCTGCTGCAATAAACACAATCCAATCATCTCAATGTTCTGCTCAATATTCTGTCACCGAGAAAAAAAATCAAACCTGATATTTGATTTAAACTGTGATTCTGTGTCTGTAAACCTCGACAGGATCATTGTGGCTGATAATCTGTTCAGGCCGACCTCGGATCAATAACTCCCCCCTGATTATCGGAGGGGTCGATTCAGATCCCGACTCCCGCTTCATATTTACTGCACAGACACGGGGGGGGGGGGAGGTGAATAATTGTGTTTCCTCAGAACGTCTCCATTCCGAGCTGCAGGTTGGCACACGACAAATCAATATCTCAAAAAAGGAGGAGGCGAGCGTAGCACTGATGCTGGTTTTCTCCTCCACAGCCACTGGTTTCACACGTCTCAGGCAAAGAGCGTCTCCAACGTTTAGAAAGTGCAAAAGGGGGGGGGGGGGGTGCAGCTTTGAAGTCGACGGAGGAAAAGGAGCGATCGACCTGGAGGCCTCGAGCTGATGAAGAGCGAGTCACGCTGATGAAGACTGTCCGTGGTTCCGCCCCATTAAACCCCTCCTCTCCTCTCGCTGATCGTTTATTTCAGGTCGTCACTGTAGCTTCACTTTTAAAGAAACAGGTTTTTTCTTCACAGCAAGAGCAACAGAAAGAATTCAAGAGTCAGGGGCCACGCAGGCATCTGGACATTGGCACGCTGGAACTCCGGATAACACCCGGAATGTGAAGTGGCGTTCGAGTCCAGAGGCTGAGGATGCCTCCATCTCCACCTGATCTCCGCCTTACATGAAGTTCCCTCTGAATCCCTGAGGGACTGTTGCAGAGACAGAGCAGGGACCCAGGGGGCGCTCTGTCCTGCATCTATAGCTCTAAAGGTCCAGAGCATCTCTGCCTCTTAGTCTCTGATTGGCTCGATTCATCAGTGTCCGAGGGGGGGGGGGGGGGTCCTTCACAGAGTGGCCAGGATGCGTGAGAAGGATATGACCACAGAGAGGGAGGTCTGACCCACGCCCAGCACCAGAGCCTCCAGCGGGGCCATGTCCTTCCCCGCCACGCGGTAAACTCCGGCCACCGCCGCGCCTGAGGGGAGAAGAAACACACAACAGCAGCGTTAACACAATCTCTGATAGTTCTTTAACAACAACATTATTTATTGTCGCTTCTCCCTCTTATCATCACACACACACACACACACACACACGATACAAACGCTGTAAGATCAGTGCGACTTGTGGTTCTTGGGGATTATCTCCAATCTCCAGTGAGAATTGATGTCAATAAATCCTTTGAACTGCAGAATCTTCACGTTCTAATAAATAATAACAAGGCGAGATTATTAAATGTTATTATTTCTTCTGTAGTTGTGGATTAAAACAAAACTATTGTTCACATTAGAAACTCTTGGGGCTTTGAAAGTTTCAAATCTTGTTTCTTTGCTCCTGCTCTGCTGAGATCATCTCAGATTTTAATCCAGTCTTGTGTAAACATCAGTGTGTGTGTGCTCACCGTCAACAGTCTCATCTCCCCGATCGCTTCACATTAATGATAAAGTGTCTTTCTATTTTTTGGATGGGGGGGGGGGGGGTTGCAGCTTGCAGCTCCTGCTCCAGGAGATTTGGGTTTGTTTACACTCGGCTCCAAACAAGTCTGAATAATATCTGGTGCAACTCGGGAACATCCTGACAGACTAGGGCTGTTGTCTCCAGTTCAGCTCTCTGACTGGTCGACTGATCCGACCACAGCCACATTGGGACTGGTCAGACGATCCCCAGTGTTTTACCCACAACAAGAAAAGTGCTACATCAGGAGCTAACTGGGATCAGTCTGATACTTTCAGCAGTGGGAGAAGCAGAAGACGTTTTCACAGATTCACAATTTAGCATTTTTACCTCCAGGTTCTGTTTATTTGTCCGTCTGTTATTTAGTAAGATTAACTACTGGCCAGATTAACATTAAACTTAATGGAATGATGCATTATGGGTCAGGAAAGAACACGTTAAGTTTTGGTGAATTCTCTAAATACAAACCTGGATGTTGTGAATTTAAATGAGGTTTCATCAGGTGACTGCTGGGCTCTATTTCCTGCTATTCTCGATTCTCTACTAATCAATTTTCCTTCATTTATTCAGTTCCCAAACTAATTATGAACTGAGCTCCAACAAACACAGTTGTTCCCTCTGAGTAAACAGGTCATGCATCCTACAGGTTCAAGATGGAGCCGCCTTAAGCATCACTTGGGGTTAGGCCCTTGTAAGCACAACTCTATGTTCAAGATATTGTTTCCATTTTCTTCATCAAGGTTTAAAGCCAAAAATATTGTGATATTTAATTTTTGTCAGATGGAGACGAAGCTTCCTGTGAGAGGTAAACAAAACCTCTCTCTCTCTCTCTCTCCCTCTCTCTCCCTCTCTCTCTCTCCCTCCTTCCCTCTCTGTCTGTCAGGTCGTGTCTCTCTAGCTGACAGGAGTGAACACAACTCTCAGCTTCCTGTCTCTCTCTCTCTCCTTCGCTGTCATCACCCTTCCTCTTCTTCTGGGTGACGCGGAGGTTAAAAGAATATAGAAAAAAAAAAAGAAGTGGAGTTGCTGCACTTACTGGTGATGACGCCTCCGGAGAGGGATGCCAGGAACCCCACGCTGACCAGCACCAGGGTGATGAGGCGGCCCCTCTTGTGGCGCTGCAGCATGACCAACATGAGCAGCCCCACTGCCCCGTGGACAAAGAGCGAGGAGAAGAGACACCACAGGAACACCCAGTACCACATCTCTGACGGGGGGGGGGGGCGAAGAGAAGGAGGATGGATCAGATACAGATGGAAATGAACACTAAACACAACTTTCTGAAGGTGACGTTTGAGATTTTAATCAGGAAGGCTTCAGTAGTGCTTCCAGAAAAACTATATTTTACATCTATATGCTAACAATAACTTTAAAAGTCAGGATATCTCAGTCAGGAGTTCAATAAATGATTAAAACTTATATACACAGTAAACTACACATGTGAACATTTATAAAATCACATTTGACACAGGATTAGAAATCTCATCTCAGTGGAGAAAATGAAAACACGACTTCCTGGATAAGTAAAGATTAAACGTCCCTGTAAAGCAAAGTATAAGATGATAAATGATTATCATGCACCACCAACCGCTGGCAGATTTCCTGATGCATTTTACAGATTCACACTTTACAGAGTCTGCAGCCACCACGATCTAAGTCAGGGCTCATCAGGGAGGCAGCCGACCACAGTGATGAGGTGAGAGACTGATATAAAAACTGTCTGCGAGTGAGATCTCAGCCGAGCTGCATCCTGCAGGGTCATGATCGAGCCGATTTAATAGATGAAGCCATTAGAAAGTAATTAAAGTAAAAAGCTTTACAGAAGCTCTGAGGTCAAACCCATTCAACATGTCTCCCTCCTCACCCTCCTCTGTCTCACGGGTCGTTTTTGCATAAAGAGTTCTGGCGTCACCGCACTTCACCAGCGAGGGGCCTCGCTCTGAACCGCGGAGGAGCAGCCAGCTGGCCGTGAGATGATTCAAGGAGAAAAGAGATCGGCCGAGGAGGAGGACCAATCCAAAGCACGGGAATGTTGTGTAAAGGTTTGGACAAAGCCACACAAACCGGAAACACAGCATCGTTGTTGTGCGGTGTAAACATCCTAAAGACACAATTCTATGACTGAGTCTTTCTCATGGAGCCCAGAGGGGATTTGAGCATTTCCATTTAACCTGGTTGTCCCACAGTCCGCTGAGCACCTACATCCACTTATTGATCTGCCAGAGGAGCCGGGGAGAGATGTGACAGCGCGGTAACACAACACGATTTGTTCTGCACCACTGGACACAATCAGGTCACGCATCACAGGCCATCCGCCGCCCGTCTCTCCTCGACCATCACCGGCCGTCCACCGAGGAAGAGGAGGGAGACGTCTGCGACGAGACACGAGCGTGGTGGAGGACAGTGGCTCTCTCAGTTCTGTTAACTATGCGTCCCCCCCCCCCCTGTCCTCGGAGCCCTGACCCTGACACTGATAGAGGTCCAGCTCCACAGAGGACGTTCAGATCCTCGTGACACGTCTTGGAGGAGACGAGAGGAGAGGCAGTAAAACAAGAAGCTCAGAGAAGAGGGCAAACCTCCACCAAGGCTCATGTCTCATCTCACTGAGGTGGAGACAGTGAAATATAAAAACTCTGGCAATGTCTCCTTAGATCGACAAAAATGTGAGACTTGATATTTTACAGTTTAACCATAAACTTAATATATACATAATAAATAACAAATTAAATAGAAAACACCTCAAAGGATTAGAAGCTTTTTCTTTCCTGGACTCTGAATAAACTAATTCAAAACTGGATCAGCTCCATTTCACTATATTCAGATTTTATAGATTTAAATATAAATTGAGAAATTAACGGATTAGGGATCAATTATTCAAATCATTGTTAATTAGGGACCCGAGTAATTAATCTGATGCATCGGTAATCACATCATTTATATGCAGATTTATTACATTTCCCTCATCATGTTTTAGGAGTTTCTGACTGTCAGAGTTTTACATATCACAAAGGAGAACGTCTTCATCATACATCATGAGTAATGACTCTGTCTGACACCAACAGCTGCAGAGAACTTAATGCCAGTAAAATCTGTCTTTGTGGCTAAACTGGGACCAGTCACCCGCCGAGCTGCACGTCCAGGAACCGTCAGACCAACATTTACATTTGCAGGAATCTCTGTTGCACTTCCTGATGAATCACAAGCCTGATGTAATGTGATCAAGTCTTAAATGAAGAACCACAGGGGGAAGATTGGTGGGGACGAGATGCTGGGAGAGGAAATCCACGGCTGGTTATTCGGCCTGCCTGATGGAAATGGGTCTCGGCAGGTCATTTATTTTGGTTTAGCAGGTGAGCTGAACATCACAGGGCAGAGGCAGTACAGGCTCAGAGAGAGAGAACCTATGGGACGAGAGAGATGTGCTGCGTCATGTTCAGAACCCTGAACACACAGTCCGAGCTCGGCTTTGACTTCTGCTAATCCTCAACTAGGAGGCCGAGGTCTCTCTCCATCGGCACGGCAGCTTTAGAGCTCGCCTGTCAACGGGGACACGTTTGAAAAAGCAGGTCGCTCGATAAGAGGTCAGGTGAGAGATTCTGCACGAGCACGCATGTCAGGCCAAATGCAGAACACACACAAAACACAGATTAACAAAGAGGGAGCCCTGCAGGGGATCGGAGCTCGGCCGTCAGGAGGGGGAATGATGGATCTGATCTGACGTGGAGAGAGAGGGAGGGAGGCAGGAAGAGAGGGAGGGAGGGAGGAAGAGAGGGAGGGAGGGAGGGAGAGCTGGGATACGACCGGTCGGTGGTGATGAAGCTGAACACAGGATCCTGTCCTCGTTTTTAACCACGTAACCGAATTTAACAAATTACCAAATGCGTGCATCAGGCATATTTAAGGGACTGATATCTATGAATGTGCAATTCGGTGCAGCTTGATTCAATCTAAGGGAACCGTTGGGCCCCGGGTGTTTGTTGGTTTATAAGTAAGACTGTGCAAAAACCACTGGATGGATCAACACAACACTGGGTGGAAGGATGAGGGAAGAACCCAAGATGATCCAAATCCGGGGTTGATCCAGGAATATCTTCTGCTTCTTTGAAATGTCCACATTTAAACCATTTCTGAAGATGGACGTTTCTGTGGATGCAAATAAAATCCAGATCTAGTGAATTTAAAGTTGGACAGTTGGGCCTTAGTAGAGTTGGGGTCAGTGGTTTAGGCATAAACCCAGTTTCCTGTCGATGTGCCCTGGGGGTGGAGCTACAGATGTAAACATGGATACTGGGAACATACTTCTGCAGGTTATATAACCATGATGAATAGACTAAGTTGACACAACAGTCTGAAAATAGAGTAAAAGCCTTTTCACCGCAGTGAACTATAAATATGACCTCTTTCACAAACCACAAAATAAATGACCTGCATGTTCTGCTGCGAGCACACAAATCATAAACAGGAACTTCAGCAGTTTGAGGAACTCCTCTGGGCCTCACAGAAATGTTAAAGGTCTTTGCATCTTAAACGTCTCCTCTACGTATGGAGCCTGTCCCTCTTGTTCAGGATCCCCCCCCCCCCCCCGACCGACCTTATCTCTTGTCCCAGGAGGTCGTTTTTCACCTGGCTGGTGAACTGTAGGGTCGGGTGGTAACTCTGTGAACCCTGCTCACCAGAAGCCTCATGGGTGTGAGCTCCTCACAGGTTCATACCCGCTGCTGCTGCTTCCTCAAAACTCTCCCTGTGCTGCAGCTTCCTGCTGAGTCAGCATCACTCTCTGCCTCTTTCTTTATGATCTTCTGCTCGATGTGCGTTTCTCCACACGGGGAAACAGCTGCACTTCACAACTTGGGTCTGTGCCAACTCGTACATGACCACACGTCCGCCCTTTGCTCCACTCTCGCACTGCAGGGAGGAACTGGAGAATTTCTGTAATCTTGTATTTATACAACAGGCAGCAGCGACCAATCCTGTGGCTTCTTTAGACAAATCTAACTTCACCATGTTTGAGCAGCAGTTTTTTCATGTGTCAATTTCTCTCTGAGGAAGTTTGGACCGTCTGGAGACGAGATAGGAAACTTACATTTCCGTTTCTGTCTCTAAATAGTTGTTTTTTTATAATTTTAAATGGTCAAGCTTATCTTCCTCTAAGCTACTTAACACATGAGGCTCTTATTCTATAAATCAACAAATTCAGTAGAAAGAAACTTTGACAGGATTCTCTGTGTAGTGTTCACTTTTATCACCAACAGCTAACCAGCAATAGAGAATAGACCCGAATAGAAAGGACAGAATCGAATAGAGATCATATGACAGACAGTCAGTAAAAATAAGCGACAACATAAAAAACATTGTGTAATGGATGATATATCAGATCTTCCTTTCTCTGCACCACATCATTCTCGCAAAAAAAACAACTGATTCCATTCCATCTCCTTCCACAAAAGTTTTGTGGTAAACATACGCATAGTTTTTGTGTAGTCTTGCTTACAAAAATACAAACAAACAAAAAACTAACATAACCTCCTTGGGTGAGCCTGACCAGTCACAGATAGAAATGAAGTGGATCCACAGCTCCCAGCTACCTCCAAGTCTCTAGAGGAGTTATAATATTTAAACACTACCACACCGCCCTGTTCTCGTTTTGTGATTGTTAACACCAACTTCTGGAGGACACACTCACATTTAAAACCTCACACTTCAGCCATCGGTCCAATACATGATTACCCAGTGTCCTTTCAGAAATACATGACACAATAAAGAAGCTATGGGTGGATGTGAGCTCCACACAGATCCGCTGCCCTGAGCCCAGGACGCTGCCTCTCATCGCCCCTTGATCCACGGACTGCAGGACAAAGGGAGGAGGACGGAACCGAGCGACTCTTCATCTACTAACCTGGATCTCTCTCTTTCTCTGTGTTCCATGTCATGCACCGACTCTCCACGCGTGGACAGTGGACAGACATCTTTTATTCCCCTATAAGAGGAGGTGGTACAGATGCTCCTTTTATTAGGAACACCTCAGCCCCTTTGCACACTGAGCACCCGAAAGGGAAAAACACTACAATGTACGTTTTGTTTAGATTTACGCAAATTACGCACATGTAGTAGTAATGTGCAGTTGAGGATGATGAAGATGATGAAGATGAGGGTGAAGATGAAACCACCTTCCATTACGCATACCTGCAAAGTGCTGCAGAGTCGCGCCTTGCACCCAGAGGCTCAGCACCTGCTGCACCGACAGATTAACAGAATAATCCCGGCTCGTGCTCATGGTTCCGCCGCCGCCCGGGCTGGCTCGCCTCTCTATCGAGTCGCTGTGCCGGGCTTTGGAGGAAGGCATGGAGGAGACCGGGGTGGCATCGAGGGGGGTGGGTGGATGGGTGGGTGGGGGTGTGAGGCTTCTCTACCGGTGCCTCTACCGGTGCCTCTGCTTCGGCTTCAGGTCCGTCTCCGCTGCGGGAAGGGAAGGGCCACCGGCCGGTCGCTTCATCCTCGGCTGCGTGGACGCCATGGTGCGGGGATGAACGCTCTACATCGGCCACGTTAAAGGGCCAGAGCCTGGTTCTCTGAAAGGGAGGGGGGGCGGGGGCTCACGCTTTACGTCCGCTTCATGAATGGGGAAGAGGAAAAGAGGGCGGCGGCGTTTACGCAGGAAATGTGCGTAAAGCTCTTGGGTAGCGCGTAATCACGTCACAAAGCAGGATTGGATGGAGATCACGTGTGCACCGATCAGCTGGGCCGCATGGGAAACGTGGAGGTTTTATACCAGGAGCTCAGAATTATCATATTTTGCGAAACATTATCAACCAGAGTAAAGATGGGACGAAGTCGTGTTCTGATCCCGAAGCGATAGAGAATCAAGGCCAAGTTCCAGATTACAACTGAAAACACTAATCCTCAAAACATAATAGTACAAATACGTTACTATCTTTAGTAACACACAAATACAGTTTTGCTAGCTACAATTTGAAATATGTAATTCTGTTGTCAGTCACACATTACGTTTGTTAGGCACCAGAAAAGCGCACTGTTAGCCGTTAGCCACTATTAGCACAGTTGGCCCGAACAGTTTATATAACGTTAATAAATAAATAAAACGTCATAATTTGTGTTTGTTTGTGTAATATTAATTCTATGTATAACATTTTAGGCCTGAATAAAGCTACCTAGGACGACACCATCATGGACAAAGATGTAGGAACTTTCCGGGGGTGCTGATTGGCTCCTGCTGCGTCACAATGAAAAACACCTGATGTAATAATGACTAATATGATGGGATGGATGTAAGAACATGGAGGAACAGAGGGTTGTAAAGCAAGATTGTGTCTTCAATCTTAGACTTATACCCTAAATGATGAAAATGGAGCTGGATTCAAACTTAATTTCACCAAAGTCCATTTTGACATCTTCTCCTCGCAGAGCTCAGCGTCAGGAAGAGAAAGAAACGAGTGATAAAAGTTCAACGCGAGTCGGCCAGGAGGAGCCTGAGTGTTATGCAGACAGTTAATGTTCTGGAACATTTCTCTGAGGAGCTTGGTATTTTAAGAAGTGTCCCAGTTCAGACGTACGAGGAGAGAGAAGCATCTGACATTTGACATCTTTTGAGTCTAAAGACTTTTCCCTCAGGGTAACAGGTCGGGATTCAAGAAGCTGCTGAATAATGAGGAAATACATATCTTATATCAATGAACCAGGTACTAGTGAGGTTTTGCTCCTTAAAGTATTTTGACTACATGCCAGAGAGCCACTATCTTCCATTTGAAATATTATGTATATATAATTATTCTATATCTAGGTAGTTTTGCCCTATCGTAGCACGGTGAGCACAGATTCTCACTGTTGCAAGTCAGCCACTTCATTTTTCATGGGATATGAAATCTGAAAAGTAACAACCTTAACAGGTCTTCTTCAAGGAGTCAGAACACATTCGCTAAATATATAGAATTGGATTCAAATCATTAGATCAAGCAAATCCCAAAAAATCATGTTGTTATTAGGGTAATCCATTGGGCAGCCTTTTAAACACATTATATATTCAACCCTTAGTCCTGTTTGGATTTAGCCTTCATATACCCCATTTAAAAATGTCATGCATGTTTATATTTAAGATGCATATTTATCTATTTTACAGTCACAAAAATCAAGTTTACCTCAGGTTTATAGACAAAGTTCAAAGTTCATGTCATCCCAGAAATACTGTGATATGTGTATTCGACACTGACTCTTTGTTTTTAATGTTTTACGTTTGATCGTTGTATTCATACCAAAGGGGGGGAAACTATTGTTTCCATTGTGATTGGCTGAAGAGGCAGTTGTTTGGTTGTGGGGTTGGTCAGCCGGCTGAAGGGAGAGAGGTGGAGCTGCGTGGGCAGAGGAGAGATGAAGAAGCCGAACACATCAATGGACGCAGCAGTGAGATGAAAGAATCCTTTGACTCTCCCACAGTTCGGCTTCAATCTTTGACTCGATCTGAATCGTCCTCCGAGAACAAAAAGATGTGTTTACTCCAGGACTCGTTTTCCTTTTGGGTCGATACCCACAGATCCAAGCGCTGAGAGATTCATCTGCGTCTCCCTTTATCCCAGAGAGAATACAACTTTGTTTATTAAAGGAGGAGTTGTTGTTTTTTCTCTCCACCACGTGGAAAACAAACACGTTATTAACATATCAAATGCAGCCGAGCTCCAGTGGATTTAATGAACCAGTGGCTGAATGATGAAATAAAGGTCAGGCAGGATTTAGGTCAGGAACATAGTTAATTGGGGCTGTTTAATAGAGCGGCAGACAGATTCAAATGTCATGTTAAACTTCTCCTTGCTTTGAAATATCATCCCAGATGGAAAATGACTTGCTCTGCTCTGAGCTGTGATTCCTGCAGTCGGCCAGCAGGTGGATTCCTTCTCCCACTTTTCCCCCCACTGCCTGTAGCTCTGCTTTATAGAGCTGCTGGGTTTTTCTGCTTTTCCAACAATAACATGATTCATGTTCAGGAATCTGCAAAACAAAATAGCACACCGGTTAGTGGGTGATTGTTTAAATGACCCCTACCTGCCCTTGGAGACATGGTTCTGTTATTTAACTCCTGACTCACTGCTGCTCTCATTGTCTCCCTGTGTGTGTCACCAGGCAGAGTGTCCCCCTCATTGCTTTTGAGCTGTCACTCTCTGCTTTGGGAAGAGGAGGTGTAAATATCAAAGAGGAACGTGAATCCCCCTTTTTCTTAAACTCACCAGGGGCCTGAACAAATGATTTCTGTCTCAAACGGGGGATTTTCAGGAGCAATGTGAGACGTCACTGACTCCCAGATGGATTCAAACAGGCATTGTCTACCCCCCCCCCCCCCCACACACACACACACACACAGACTCAGCCCGAGGTTCTGTATGAACCTGCAGCGTTCTGGACCTATCATCCAGGGTTTGATCTTATGTACATTGAGCCTATTGTGTTCATTTCTTGCCTTTGCAGTAACTGAAACTGATATGTGAGACGTCCCCCCCCCCCCCCTTGGAGTCATTCATGTGCGGGTGCTGTGGTCTTTATTCTGGTCTTTTATTCTGGTCTTGCCCCCCCCCCCCCCCACTCAGGCAGATGGTCCTCAGGTGAGTCATCAGCAAAGCCCCCTCATCTGGTGAACATCTCTGTCACCGGGACGACATTCAACTGGAGCCGACCGGCTGTGTGATGACTCAAGGTGCCGGTGCCGTCCCATCAGACCTGCAGTCGTCTTCCAGCTGTTTGCTTCCTTCTGTCTGTTTCTGTTTGACTCTTTTTTTCAGCTCAATTCAATGTGTTCGATTCCACCTTCACTCAGTTCTTAATAAGTCCTTCAGGGGGAAAATTGAGGCGATAAAATTCCTCAACACAAAAACCCTCACATGCTAAAAAGAGCTCATAGCTCTGCCAAGGCCGAGCAGCTCCCTGATGAAACCACATTTAAATTCAATAAATCATGATTTTAATTGGGATCTGAACCAACTTGCACAAAAACTTTAAAGAAACTTTAAAGAAAGTGAAATTAAATCCTGGATCTGATCCCTGATCTGGAAATTAAATGAGATCCTCCCCCACCCCTGTGTCATCCAGTAGTTGTTTAAGTAATGTTGTTGACAAACAAATAAACCAAACAAGGGGGCGGCCTCGATCCAGATCTCTACCAACATTTTCTTGAGTCATGATCCACTAAACTAAATCTAAATAAAATGTTGTTTACTTTTCAGAATACGAAATAAAGAGATTTTTAAGATTTTGGAGTCGCTTCTTCACTTTTACATTTTTTAAATGTGGGATGGGAGGGGGGGGGGGGGCAGCACAACACATGATCACAGTTCCCTTTACTTTTGACATGCAATTGTGCGATGGCACAAGAAGCCGGTCGAACTCGGTCCCTTTGTGTTACGTTGGTCAACAAAGGTAAAAGTCAGGCAGGGTTCACCGGGGCCGGTTCTCTGGTTCCCTTTGTAGTGAGAACAAGCCCCTCCCACAGGATCGTAGCTCACCTGTGATAACTCTCTGAAGGCAGGTGTGCACGATCCCAGTTTGAACAGCCACTGTGTTTGAAGTGGAGCGATGGGAACAAATGAAGGGTTTGATCTTTTCTTTGGCTCAACATGAAAATAGCTGCACCTGAGCGACCTCGCGTTTGACCACAACCACGACGCCGACACCTGCATGTGACAACATCTGCCCCCCCCGGGACGCTTGACTTCCTCCCTCCTGCCATTTATCTTCCGAAAGAAAAACTCCCCAACTCCTCTTGTGTTTGTCTTGTTCTTATCCTTTAAAGAAAATACCCTGTTCTATTGACAAAATGACACAAATGATTAACGGATACTCGTTGAAAGAAGCAATTTGTTCCAGTGGTAGAACTCCGGGTTAATGTGATTAGAGGGATCTCGTCTCTTTGAAGGGTTTACATCAAAAACTGTCTTGAGTGACCAGCGCTGCCGCTGTGGGAAAGCCGCACTGGGATCCATATTGCTCGAGGCCACGCAAATTCTGATGAGAGACGACCGATCCTCTGTCACTGGTGAGAAATGTTTATCTGAGGCTCAGAGCTGGAGCGGCGGGTGAGTCAGCGAGGACGGGCCTCTTCATGTTCCTGCACGTGGGAGGACCTGAGCTGCCCATGAGGAAACTTCCCCTCAGGGCAAGGATTTCAGTTTTAGGGAGTTGATAATGACTTCATTCATAACTTTTGATGGGATGTTATTGTGTTTTTTTATTCTGCGTTCATTCTGGACTTCCTCAAGAGCGCCCAGAAGTTGTGAGTGGAAGTTCCCCACTATAGTAGAAATTGTTTGAGTCAGTGGGATGCCTGTATAGAATGCATACCAATCAATGTAATCGTTTTTTTTAGATATTTCAGCTTGGACCAATCGTCTTTGAATCAAACCAACCAGTTACGTGAACAGCTAAAACAAATTTGAAAGAAACAAGATAACTTGTGAACATGTAAAGTAAACCCACAGATGTCTCAATACATGGAGAAGCAATGACAAAAAACTGGAATACAACAAAGGCAGCTTGGTCTGTTTCTGCTCCGTGAACTGCAGTCATACAAGGAAACAAGCCAAATATCTGAAACTTCACTTACATTAACTTAAACTCCTCCCCCGAGGCCTGTATCCATTCCACAGTCACTAAAACCCGTCTGGAGAGAAGGGGGAAAGGAATACATGCCAGTGGTATGTGTGTGATGCAGACAGGCCCAACACCAAAACTTTCCAGAAGCATAAATGTTCCCGGCATGTTTTGAGTCAGCCAGGCAGCCGGTCCCTGCAGACCTATCAACGTCTGGGATCTGGTTTTATACGTCCTGCTGCAGGAGAGAGGACACAACGACCCACTCAGGCTGCAGGGACACCGACATGTCTCCGTCACGTCTCCTTCCAAAGCCGTGAAGTGCAGGGACTCGCGCTGAGGCCTTTACGTTTACACATCCTACAGTTTTATTGTGGCGGAGAGCTCTTGAATCACCAGTTAAAGACCTCCGGTGAGATAAGGGCCCCTCGTGTCTTTGCTGTAGACGTCCTGGAGATGCAGGAGACGGTTCAGACGGACAAATACCAGAGGAGCGCCCGTATCATCAGAATGTGTCACGGTCTTATCAACAACACAAAGACTCAATACACAGTAGACAAACAAAGACTTGGGTGTAGTGTTATAGTGTTGTGTAGTGTTGCTCCCTTTGTTCCCCCTTGAGACACAAACTTTTTTAGTCCTTCAAAACATTTTAAGTGTTGATCGAGTCTCCTTGAGGTTCATGGGCAACTTACAAATATTCTCTTTATCCATCTCAGCCGTTCACTGTGAATAAAGATGGCCGACACATCTCCACTTCCTCCCGCTGTAGGAAAATGAAACCAAATCATTGCATAGACGGGTGCGGCCATCTTGCACTTGTGATGTCATTTGTCTGGAGCCGGGGTTTTCATGTCTCGCAGACACACGTCCGACCCATCGTGGGTTAGTCTGTTTACTGTTAACACTCGGCTGTGTAGTCAGTTTTCCATCGAAATTCATAAAAACCCTGGATGAGTCAGTCACGGTCGGCAAGAGCGAGACAATCAACAACTGATCAGAGATTCGCTCTGATTGGTGGAGGCCTGAATCCGCTGTAATCACTGTTTCCAGGATCTGCTTCACTCTTTCTCACTAAATGTGGATCATTTCAGCTCCACACATGAACATTTCTCGCCTTTTATGTAAAACTCACACAAAAGTTGCGTAGTTGAAGATTTTTCTTACTCCCACCCTCCAACAGCAACAACCCAGTGTTAGAAAACTTAAACTGGATTGTCAAGCAAAGGAATAGCTCGATAAAATGATACACAAAGGGGCTTGAGTCGTCCTGCTTTAGCCACAGGTTTGATTCCAGCTTGGTCCTTTGTGTGCGTGTCTTCAATCTCCATTTCACGCTTGAACTGTCCTCTAAAAGGAAGGTGAAATACCCCGAAAAGAAAGAAATCAAAATATGAGTAATACACCTGCTTCTTTTACCATCTTAGAGACCTTATTATTAAGATCATCACAGGAAGCTCTAGTCACAGGATTTCACAGCCATTGTCTTTTATTTACAGCTGGAGGAGAAATATTCCTCTGACTGATTTAATTTCCTTTACAGACCTGCGATCAGCGCCTTCATGCCTGGACAGTTTAATCAGAAGAGGAGCCCGGGGGCAGGTGGAGCGTCTAATTCCAGGTGAGATGAGGATTTGCTCGGGCGGGGAAAGAAAGAGATCGGCCCGATTAATTATTCAAGATACTTCAGGAGAGCGGCGAGCAAAGTGTGGACGTGGGCACTGATAAATGGGGGATGTGATAAATAGATGTGCAAATGTGTCAGAAACGTCAGGAGACAGTGAGGCAGCGATAAGTCTCAATAAAGAAAGAACAAAACCTCACCAGGATCTGACTTGATTCACAAAAAGCCACAAGAAACCTGAGATCAAAAGGAGGGACTCTGGAATTTGATGAACCACGGAGGATAGTGCTTTTACTGGCAAACACCGAGATGTTATCATCGGCGTTTCTGGGTAAGGTAACCACGTCTTGGATCAGGTGACACCTCTGACTGGATTCACGAGGAGTGTTAGAAAATCACTACACTCCTTTGATACCGTAAAACCTCAGTTCTCCGGCGTTGTCAGGCCCGTGGAGGTATGTGCTAACTGGACAAACATCCCCACCGACGTTAACTCCATATAAGGCCGCTATACGAGCCTCATTGCATAACACAGAGAAGCTCAGAATTACCCAACACCTGCACAGTCAGACAAGATCACACTTCTCTCTACATTCACTCCTTCGCCTGTTTTTGCCAAATGAGCAGCTGCTGTTGAGTAAAAAAAAAAAACGCTCTTATTTGCGCCTCCTGCCCACAGAGCTGATGTCACTGGGTGCGGAGCTGCAGTAGCTCAGCTGAAAATTACAGGGCATCGCCAGCAACCTGGAAACACTGCGAGGACAAACAACAAACACTCTGTGGACGCTGGATTGTTTTCACAGACTAAATGAGTAGCTGTGATTAGTGTTAAAACTCAAACTAGGAAACTGTGTCCTCGTGGGTCAGGTTGTTAAAAACCAGGAGAGAGAGAAATAAAAAAAGAAGCTGGAAACTATTTTTGGGTCGTCACGTCCTCCTGGTGCTATTAAAAGAAGTCTGAGCATTTCATGACACATGGAAAGAAACAAAGTGTGTTGATAGGATGACGGAGATGTGTGTCGGTGCGTGAGCTACAACAAGGACACAACACAAACAACAAACATCTGGATTCAGTGTTCTCAGCTGGTCCGTTCCATGGAGTCATAGTGTCAGTATGTGTTTAAAGTGATGTAAAAACAAACCTGAATAGGAACTACACTTGTGGGTCACTATTCTCTCTTGATTTAGGTGAAAGTGAAAAATACTTAATATTTGAATACTTTATATTTACATCGGGAGCGGGGCCTCTCTGCGGAGGCCGCCATGTTTTTTACATTAGCCCAGAATGGACAAACTAAACAGCTTTTGAGTTTTTATCACAACTGAAAGCTACCACAGGTTGTCTGTCAGGGTGAGGTGAGGGGTATTCAGCTGCAACATGACACTTCACCACTAGATGTCACTAAATTCTACACACTGAACCTTTAAGGGGAAGGAAAGGAAAGGAAAGCAAGGGACGGGAAAGGAACAGAACTGAAGGGAAAGGAAAGGAAAGGAAGGAAAAGGAAGAAAAGGAAAGGAAAGGAAAGGAAAGGAAAGGAAAGGAAAGGAAAGGAAAGGAAAGGAAAGGAAAGGAAAGTCAGTCTCAGTTGTCAATTCTGACATTTCACCCTGTTTTTAAATCATCAAATAACTACAACTTCCACTTGCACCCATTTGACGGAACTGTCTGTCAATCACATTATCCACGTCCCAGTGCATACGGAGTTTAAGCTTCTATTTCACTCTAAATGGGAACTTACTTTACAAAACATCATGTGTATTGAAGAAGAAGTTTAGTTTCTCAATGACCTCCTTAGAAATCGACTTCCATTACAACCCGAAATGACAAAATGTCAATTTTTATACAAAGACTTTGAATCACACACCAAACTTTGCTGTCACACCACATCAGGACCGCAACGATTTCCGAATGACTATTTTAAGAGTGATTTTAGAGGATAAGCAGATTAACTGATTTTTTGACCTGAGGCAGATAATCCCATTTAATCCTTCATGTGTTTACAAAACATCTGCTATCTGCGCTCCTGAGCAGCAGAACGCTCGACAGTGTCCAAACTCCACAGACTCACAGTCTCACTGCATCTTTGTGGTTGTCAGACTCTCACTTGTCCTTTGTGTGTTTCTGTTGTTGTTGTTGTTGCATTTCCCTTCAAATATTTAACGAGGGATCGGGTGTTGTATACGACAGATGCCGCTCAACCCTCCTCACTTTGCTCTCTCTTTGTGTGTGTGTGTGTGTGTGTGTGTGTGTTTGTGTTGCGCTGTTGTGCAGGTCATTATGCATCCTGGCTGAGCAACTTGATGGGTCACAGTTCAGCGATGGAGCTTCAAATGAGGAGGAAGGGAGGCCTGGCAGGGACGGCTGCTTCTTCCATCTGCCTCACCTGCGTCTCCGGTGGCTGCCCCCCCCCCACTCACCGACCCTTGGAGTCTTTCATCAGACAGCCTGTGTGTACCTCCGCCTCAGGGATCACACACACAAAGGCCGAGGAGGAACACTGCACTGCGTTTCCACATCCTCCCTCAGAGAGTATTGGAAACACACATTGGGCACAGTGGAACCGTTTGGACCTGGCTCAGCATACCAGTGGGCTAAAACAGGGTTGGAGGACGGGTTGTGGTGTTTATATGTGTGTGTGTGTGTGTGTGTGTGTGTGTGTGTGTGTGTGTGTGTGTGTGTGTGTGTGTGTGTGAAAACAGAAACATTCCTCTGGATAAAACGTCCCACTCCACCATCTGATATGTTTAGCAGAGTTGCCCCATCTCAAAGTACCCAGAATGCCGAGTATTTTCTTGATCTGGTCTGAGCTCAAAGGGAAGGCATGCAGCCCTGATCCCGGGGTCACCACACTTAAGAGCTGATGTGGACGGAGGCCAGCGGGAGGAGAGAGACTGACTCACTGTGGGTTTGGTCCTCGCCTGAGTCACGGCAGACCGGAGTGAGTCAGGCTCTGAGATATGAAGTGTTTGGGTCTTTGAACGCGGAGCGAGACCTCAAGCTGGTGGGACACGGTTCTCGAGGAAGCGGCTCAGTAGCTCGTGTTTTCCTGCAGAGTTACAGAACTGTCCTGTTTACCAGAGGAGGAAAAGCATGAGAATTCACAGGAGCAGCTGCCAGAAGAAGGCTGGTGGGGGGTGCTTGGAGAACGTGTGCTTCATCACTGCTGATGAAAGTGGGTTGGTTTCAAATAACACCCATGTTTGTTCTTTTAATAATAATATTAATACAACAAACATTAGAAGCAATAAAACCTGTGTATTGTGACCCTATAGGTACTTTACAGAACCAGGACACTCATTCATCAATTCCACTGTCAACATGTCGGATGTGACGAGTCAAAAAACTAACTAAAACAGTGTGAGAAGAACTTCCTGAAATGACAGAATCCAGTTTGTTTGAATGGGTACTTTCACTTTTTAGTTTGGTCCATGTCCCGTCCACTAACATAGAGGAGGCTGGGTTTATGACCTATACTGCATCCAGCCACCAGGGGGAGATTTTTGTCAGGTTGTAAAGTAAGCTGTAAACTGTTTAACCCATGTTTGTCTATTCACTTATTTCTACTGTTGTGCTCATATTCCAGCATTTCTCTCTCTTCTGTTTTTGTATTTGCAGCCTGACCTCATGTCTCTTGTTTGTGTTTCTTATTTTGCATTAGTTTGACAAATTTCCCAGAAATGTGACCAAGTTGTCAAAGTATTCTAGTAGTATTTTGGTTTGAGTTGTTTTCTTTTTTGCACATGTTTTTAGTATTAGCACATTAGAAGACAGAAATAACACAACAACAAGTAACAAAACAAACCTGTTGACCTTTGTCCACCATTGTAAACAAACAAATGAATTGCCCACAAAGACCCCGAACCTTGAAGTTGAGAGGTTCAAGCAGCAGCAGCGGCATGTTTAATACGACAGCCGTACAGTAACTGCCTGCCCAGATGCCCATAATAACAGGGTTCCCTTCCTGCATTGCCCCCCCCCCCCCTCCCGTTGAGAGAATGATCCACCCTCCCTGGCCAGGCATCACATCCCAGCTCCTGCACACCAAGCCGCAGAGCTCTCACCAGCCAGGCCCCATGGAAAAAATTAAACTGGACACTGAGAGGAAGCCCAGCTCTGTGGTCATGGCAGGGGAATATGATTGGATAAACATACGCCGAAGCCTCAAACCGGTTCGCTCGGTTGCCCGGTGGTGATGTGACGAGAGGCAGGGAGCGCGGTTTTAACTCTGGGGGGTGGAGGGTTTGGATCTGAAGGGCACATACTGTTCCTGGACTCTCACAGGGGACTGAAGGGGACATTTATCCAAGTGGGGCAGAGCAGGCGGCAGTGACATCCTCACTGTCTGTTTATTAAAAACAGACCTAATTATCCAGACCACTCCGCCGGCCCTGAGCTATTTCAGGCCACAGTGAGCATTGTGACTGGTGTGTGATCAAACTGGGTCGTGTGCTCGTACGTCACTCAGCATCCGACCTGAGCGTGCCCCCCCCCCCCCCCCCCCAGCACAGCTCTCATCACCATTCAATTAACGTCGATCATTAGTGTGGTTCAGTTCCTGTGTGACTCTGTAGGCAGCTGTGTTCCTGAGATCATCGATGTGTGTGTGTGTGTGTGTGTGTGTCTGTGTGTGTGTCTATGTGTGCCTGCTCAGTGCAGGGTCTTAAGTGACACGTGCAGCACATCATGTCCATCACAGCTGGATACAGATACTTTGAAGTAGGATCATAGGTAGTTTAAAGAAGCCGGAGATAAAAAAGTATGTTGCAGACCTGTAGCTTTAATTTCTGAGGAAACAAACAGATCCAGGATCTGCGAGGCCGACGTCGTCTGCATGCAAAACACACATGAGCACATTGAAGCAATTGAAATCCACTGAGTTGTAAAGACAAATTTCACTGCAGGACTCCATCCATTAAATATGATCATAATCAATCTGCTGTTACAGAAGCAGAAGCTTTTGGAGAAAAGCCAATTATTAGACTTTATCTCACAGTACAGACAAATTGTTTCTGGATGCAATTTACAAAAATTCACTGGAGAATAAACTTTTTGGCTGTTTTTTTTATTATTTACAAACTTATTCCCAAAGTGGATATTGAACAATTTGGATTGAAACTCTTCTTTTGTCTCGATCCATCACAGCAGAATAAACTCATCAGTTTTTCCTAATTATCTGCGGCGCCCAGAAGAACATATCTGATATCTGCTCCTCATCAACTTTGTTCTCTCCTCCTCTCTCTCTCACTCTGCTGAACTCATTTGCATATCATTATCCTGCCGTCTGCGAGAGACAAAATATGAAATTATTTACACCGTGCGAGGAAAAGAGAGTGAAAGTAATCTGTCTTCATGCGGGAGGGAATAAAATTTGAAATGCAAATCATAAAAATAATTACTAGTTGTGAAAAAAAAGTATGTGTGTGCGTGTGTGTGTGGGGGGGGACTGCAGCACCTTCTGCAATGCTAATGGCATCATCCAGAAGAAATACGATTTTTTTTTTTATGTATCTATGCAGTCCCTCTGTTTCTGTCTTTATTTTGAATTCCAGAGCGTCCTCCTCAGAATGGAATGGTTTGCCGAAAGAGGAAAGTTCATTAACTAGTCATTAGCCGGCTTTTGTCAAAGTAAACATTGTTAGTGTGTGAGTGTATTTTAACACTAGTGTGCGAATTCATTTAAATTCTCCACACACACAGACACACACACACACACACTCTTCCTCCAGACTCAATGCTCTCAGGGCAAAACAGATGTTGTCATCACAGTAACGGCAATCACATTAAATCAAAAGATGCATATGGAGTTGTGTAATGGTGTCGCTTTAGTGATTTACAGTTTGAAACATCAATAAGGCAAAGAGGGAAAGATCATGTGATAACAGCCGAGACATCATTGGACAAACAAATGAAGTCTGCCTCAGTATTCAAGTCAAACTTCTTCTTCAGTCACATTAAGAAACTTAATTTACAGGAACAAAACTAATTTGAAAGAAAATGAAACTGAATCCTCACAAACTTAAGTCAAAGTTCTTTTTCTTTCGCTTTTGCAATTTTGTGAAATGTGTTTTTATTCCACAAGTTTCATCATGTTCAGTCTTCACCAGTAAAACTCAGTCACTCTGTGCAATGACCTCAGGTTGTGTTGCAGCATGAGTCTTTGTCTCATCACCAGGAAAGATACACAAAGAAGTTACTCCTTGTTGAAGTGACTAAAAACACCTTAAATAAAACAAACGATGATACCAAGGAAACCAAGCTGTCCTTAAAACAAACAAATAACCTGAGCACTGTTTCAAAAAACCCTCTCATATTTCTACATTACTTTTTTCTCGTGTCTGAACTTCGTGTACACAATTGTTAGTCACACGTGTCGTATTGTTTTTAGTGACTTCAGAAGTCTCAGCAATTTAAATCTCAAAAAACTGCAGCACACAGGAAATAAGGAAATAGCAAATTGTATTTTTGAACTTGAAGTTAACTTAATTAAAGAGGAACTTTAATTCTACATTAATTAATCATAGTTTTAAAATATGTTTTGCATTAAGAGTTCTTGACACTGCTACAGATTTGCTCCCTCGATCAGAGGTACTTTAAAAATGCTGCACTCGCACATGAACAATAAAACCACAGAATCAACAGATCAATTTAAACAATATAAATCACCGGGCTGTTAATGGAGAGGAAGTAACAAGTTAAGTTAATGTTTGTACTTGAAGCTGTTTATCACAGACGTCACTACTAATAGAGCCGACATGTGTGACACACGGCCGGCCGATGACAGAGATGAACCCCTGTCCCTGTTTGGACAGGCCTCTGGGAGTCTGGCAGTCGGGCTAATGGCCGCCAGCCTTTTGCTTTTTCAGGTGGAGCCACAGACAGTCGCTGAGGTCAGACGGAGACGGCGGCGTCCTGCACCCACGGCTGCTTCCTGTCCCTCCTCCGCCGCCGTCCCACCAGGGCTTAACCTTATCAATACATCTTCTCCTTTCACAGCTTCAGAATTCCTATTGACAAGGAATTCCTTCTGATGAGGTCATGTTCTCCTGTGTGTGTCCATACATTGTGTGTGTTGCATTTTGTGTACGTTTTAAAGGCGTATTGTATTCATGATGACCCATGTGACCCTCAAGGTGCCGCTAAAGGAAAAGTACAGGTGTAACCAAGTCATCAAGATGCATCCTCTGGGGATCCTGAATTTCTCTCCTGGTTGGAAGATTGTAGCCAGAACTGAAGTTTCCAACCTATAGAACAAACCCACGTCTGTTGATCACCACATCTTGAGCTAGTGTGACAAAGATGCTGAATAGCAGGGAACTACCACAAGGACTTAAACTTTAAAACCCCAGATTCCTTTCTGTACGCACACTCTGTCATTTGCCGTCTTTGTTATCAGTCTTTCTCCGTCTCTTAATCTTTCCCTCCGTCTGAGTCTTTCTCACCCAAACACAACAGGGAGCTGAGATAATCCTCTGAGATCCGCCACTGTGATGACAAGAGCCTGTGGGTGGTCTCACCGGTCAACAGCCTCTCGTCTCCAAGCCCGGAGAAACCGATGAGGTGACGTCAATCAACAGCTTCGGCCTCTCATCAATAATACATTACCGGTAGGCTGCAAACTACAAGGAGCCCGTTTCAGCTCATTTAAACCTAAATCTTATTATGACCGGATAAGTAGATTTACACATCATTAAATAAATATTGGTGGTACCACAGGAAGTAGGTTTTAGCTTAAGATTAGTTAGTTAATACCTGGTAATTACTGTAACAGTTACGAACGTTAGCTAACAAATTAGCCAACGGAGCAAACGTAAGCGTGAAAGGAAAAGGAAAAGGTGGTATTTGACATAACTTATGTGACACTTGATTAAAAGTATTATATCATATACAGCTTAAATATGATAATGAAATAATACGATAGAGAAATATTAGACAAAATGGCCAATTTAGGCTAATATTAGCATACGTTAGCATAATTTCTTCTCACTGTAAACTGTATGACAAGCCTTTATTTACAAATGCAAGAAGTAGCAACATTTGTTAATCAGCAAACAATTAATCCATTATTGTTTTAATAATCAAGGCATCATTCAAATGTAAATAAAAAATAAAAATCACAAGTTTTCTATGGTATTAAATTGAATATTGAATATAAATTCTGCTTTGGCTGCTAGTCGTACAAAACAAGCCACTGAAAGACGTCACCTTGGATGTTATACCTTTATTTATGTCCTGACATTTTATAGATCGTATAATAAATCAAGAGTAGCCTGGTCGACGCAAGCTAAAGATACTTGATAGATTTATGAAGAGTTGGTACGATCCAGGTGAGGTGGGTTTCGCTGTTGAATGATTCACAACGGAGATGGAAAAATAGAGACATCACAAGCCTCTCAATAATCATTTCCTTCTTTCTGACATCCGCTGACCCTCGTCCAGCACTGAATATTTCCATCGGTTACCCCACAGAGCTCGCAGCCTCTTTTCTAAATCTGTTTCCATGCACATCCTGGCCCCTGACAGATCCCCGATGACTCAAACCCAGACCTAGTAAATCTCTCTGTGACTGGCCGGCCTCTCGTCCAATGATAAACTGCACATGTGTCCTGTCTCGTCGAGTGGGTGACAGTCTGAGGGGATGAGGTAGCGCACGTCTGCACGGCCGCTGCAGGAAAACATCAACGACCGAAGAACCATTTAAGAGAGATGAGACAGCAGCGACCTGATTGGCTGAAACAATTATTCCTCCCAGATTTTTTATACCAGGATAACGGTGTCATTTCATTTTCGTTTTTTCTTTTTTTTCATTTATGTAGCTCTTTTCTAGTCTTGATGACCACTCAAAGCATTCATCCATTCACAAACAGATTCATACAGTGCATCTATTGGCAGCACTTTGTTATTCTATGGGGGGCCATTCAGGCTTCAGCATCTTGCCCAGGGACACTTGCAGATGGGTCAGACTGGGGATCGAACTGCCGACCTTCAGGTTGGAGGGCGACCACTCTACCCCCTCAGCCACAGCCACAACGAGCAAAAAGGATTCGTCACAGCTCTGTAATCAGTCTGATATATATTATATACAGATAGGTAATCAAGGCACATTATTTTATACTATAGAACAGCAGCACAGACCTGCCTCTAAAAACAACACTTTTCTGTTTGTGGAAGGATTAAGAAGTTCCTGCGACGTACTATATTTGTATGTTTCTATTGTTTCCAGTCTTCATGCTAAGCTAGGCTAATCAACTCGTGTCTTGAGCTCCATACTTAGCACAGGCATCAGCGAGGCTCGTTGAGCTCGTTTAGCTCGTTAAAAACAGAAAGCAAATCAGTGTGTTTCATCACACACGTGTTTGTGTGTATCTGCAGCTTAAAGGGTTGCCCCACTGCTGATTTCACGAAGGTAAACGCGTCTGAGTGAGGATTTAAAACGCATTAAGTCACATTTCTCAAGCAGTCCTCCCTTGTTGTCATTGGGAGCTAATTCTGTGTACAGGCAACAAACCTGTTTTTCACACCAGCCTTTTGTAAAGTGGAAATCAGAATGACAAAGTGTACTAATGATGATAAGGTCTAGAAATCAGGTTTCTGACTGTGTTTATCATTTGTGAGCAAGAGCTGGAGAAACAAACACCTTCCCCTTCAACACGTCTGTGTCAGATCTGACAGCTGAGGGACGTCAGGAGAGGGGGTTGTCTGTCTTCACACTGATGCATGTCCACAGGTAGAGACTGAACCCTCCTGAGGCCCAGACTGGACAAATGTGTGTTTGTTTGTTTTGTTTTTTTTTCCCCCAACAGGAGACACTGGCTTTAGAAAACACTCCCCATGCAGTGCGGGGGATAACAGAGGACATGTCTTTCTGTCTCTGGAGGAACCCCCCCCCCCCAGGGATCGTCCGTAAAACGGGATCAGTGTGAGAAACGTGTTGAGTGCAGAGGTCAGGGTTTGGGGGGGCCTGGGGCTCTGCAGCGAGGTGTGAGTTTCACAGCGGGGTCGGTGAGTAAATCTAAAGTCTCCGATTTCATTAGCGAAAAGACTGAAAGACTAAAAATAAACCATAACTGCTCATATTGGTGAAGCAGTTTCCTGGGGCGGCCCAAAATATCTCCTGTTCAGATTTAGCTGCTTGATCCAATGTACCACTTGTATTAGAAAAAACTCCATTATGTCAGTGACGTTGTTTGATGTTAACTTTTCTTTGAAGACTAAATTTATCCAGAATTAATAAGAGGTGACAACGAAACAGCAGAAAACAGCAGAAAGCTTCCAGGCAGCAGGGTTTTTATAAAGTTACTCAGTAGAACACAAACCTCCAGGAACCTTAAATTAAAACAAGCCTTATAGCAAAGCCCACTTTACGTTTCTTAGCTATACATTGGTGATAGTTAACAACTCAACACACTCATCGATACCAACCCTCTAAATATGTTTGAGATCTTCCATCAGGACTCAAAAAATCAATAATTTTGCTTTGTTTTGGTTGTTTTGAGTCAGCTTGTGTAAATTTTGTGTCTCTTTGAGTTTTCTGTATTCACTTTGTGTCTCTTTGTGGCCTTTTTGTGTCTCTTGTGGCTGTTCATCATCTCTTTGTCGTTATTTTTGTGTCTCTATTCAGGACCTTTAGCAGGTGAAGGCTATAAGCCGTGTGACCACTTGGACCGCAGGAGCCTGTGCCCGATTGGCCCGTTCAGTAATCCCTCCATGATGGTGATGATTAACGCTCATAACGCTCCTCATGCTTCATAATTAACGTCCATCTGCGTGTTGTTGTGTGTAAATGAGTCACAAAAGGAAGCGGGTCTGCAGCTCAGCACCTGAACCACGTCCTTTTCTCTCCTCTGGACCCGTGAGTCAACATCTCATTGAGCTGCACAGTGGCACATGTCATTCTCTTTCATTCAGCTACTGTCCCCAAGGATTCCCCGTTAACAAGGCGGGGGACTACCTGAGCTGGCCGGCGCTGTAAGTGGTTAACTCTCAGGTTTCGCTCTCCGCTGGGGGCGAGCCGCTTGCATGTCGTTCCCTGTTTTCCCACAGACCCTCGGAGCAGGGGAGGCCTCGGTACGCTCTGTCCCGCCTGGAACTCTGGAAACCCGACACTCCTCTCTCCTCAATCCAGGCTGAAAGGATGGCAGCACTCAGGGAGATCGTCTTTCAGCTCCCACGTCTGACACCGGGTTTACCTGCGAGGGCCGAGCCAAGTTTGGGCCTGCCCGCTCTGCACCGTCGAGGCCGAGTATGAGTACAGGTGCAGCCTCAGCAGCTCAGGCTCTTTAATCCACGACCCGAACCGACCCCTTCCTCGTCTCACAACACCTCCCTTCTGGGGCAGCGTGAGCAGTAATCCCACTTTTTAAGTCAGAGATTCAACAGAAGATGATGTATTTCCCTCCACGGTTCTAAATTCTGGAATAATAATCAGTCCTTGGTTTGAGGCTTTTAAGGCTTTTAAGGCTTTTAAGGCTCTTGATGCTAAGTCTAACTCATGGATGATGATACTGCATCATTGAAACCAGGATCAATATGTGTTTCTGATACTTGACACGGAAAAACATCTGCTGTATGAGCGGATATTAAACATTTCTGGACCCGGTCCATCGATTGTGGTTATTAGAGAGCTGCAGAAGACATAAGGTAGGATGGTTAGAAAACTCTTCCACTGGAAACTCCACTGGAAATAACTTTTTTTTTTTTGTATTTAAATCAAACACTCAGAATAAACACACACACTGACGGATCAAACTCCATTTGCCAGGGAAGACGGAGATGCAGTTAAAAGCCCTGGAAAAAAAAAAAAAAAGTTAGATTTTTACCTTTCACCTTTTTATTCCCCACTACATCAACGCTGACATTGCATGTAGTGGATTTACGACCTCTGTTCTCCTCTTTGTCCAGTCAGGAGGGATCTAATGAGCCCGTCTGGCCCCGCACCAGAAGTCTGGTTCTTGGTATAAAGTAGGAATCCTACGGCTCAGCACAATGGGGATGTTTTATTTTCCGGTGGAGATGCAGACTCACAGGGTAAATGGGATTTGGACTGTGTGCATGTACTTACATTAGCAGGTGTTTGCCTCCGTAGAGCCGGCAACAGGACGGTGCTAAGAGAAGTGGATTTCTGGGAAAGTCTTCTTTCTAACAGCTCCGTGTTAACACTGTGAGCGTGTGAGGGTCTGCGCTGCTGAATGAGTTACTGTCACAGATCAGAGAGCGTTTCACAAGCAAACATTGACCTTCTTGTGGAGTCAGTGTGTTGCTTAAACCGGTACGGTAACACAAACCAAAGTCACTACACATTTTTTTTACCCCGTGCCAGCAATGTGGATCTGGTTCATCGCTGCCAGACGGAAATAGATCAGCAACTTTTATGTTGCCGTAAAACTGAGATATTAAGATGCTCATGATCCACGGGAGAAGGATCCTGCTGACTTTGATCACCCTCTGCCTTTTTCATACAGCACCACCATCCACTAAAATATATCTACATCTTATAGATGGATTGGCTAAAGTATTGTATATTCACAAATTCCAGATGTGGTTGACTTTTATAGTTTTTGAGTGAAAAGCATGGTAGAGACGTTCATCTTCCCCTGAACTGCAAGAACTTTGGGAATTCAATCATTGGATTGGGTTTGAAAAGTTAGAACTTTATAGTATTGCTGCTAATTAACAAATACAAATAGAGACTTAAACTATAGCAGGACTCTAATGTGAAGCCGTTAGAACGTCCTCCATAACCTCTGAATGACTAATACAAGAAAAAATGTGATTTTCACAATAACTTCGACTTGAGGAGGAATAGAAAATAAGCATTAGCCGAGTAAACACAGATAAATCAGTTGGACGTTATACCCACAAATCAAAGAGGCTTCAGTTGATGAATGGGGCACCACACCATAGTTTCTTCCTCCTAACAACAACAATCACACCACACACTCCCACTGCCAGTCACCGCTCCACATGGATCCCCATAGAGTCAAACAAGCTGCAAACAGGGGGTCCAGCATGAACCCTCTCTGGACCAACCTGAGGATTCCTGGTTTCCCTCTGTCCGTGCAGCTTGTCCCTGCTAACGGGATACTGGGAACATGGGAAACCAGCTTGTTAATGCATCTTACTGCAGGAGCTTTCTATGGGCTCCTCTGGTGGGACAAAGGGAGGCTGGAAACAAAACCAACGGGCTCATTCTTTGTTTGTGTTATGCAGTAAAAAAACCACTAAATGAAGCACATTCCTCACACTGGGTACAGGTACAGACATGTTGTTAGCGGGGAAGCTTGTGAAAAACCAACAAATGTACGGATTAGTGTTGATTTGAAATAGCTTGTTGGGTAACAGGTTATATTAAGGCTACTTCCACACATACCACTCAAGTCTTTGTCCACACAAGCATTTAGCTTCACCTCTTACATGCCTGGGAACACGGATCACATGGCCCTTCACATACTATGGTCATGCAGGGGTCAGTGTGAAGAAAGGAGCAGATTGTTGTATTTTCTGCAGCTAAAAAAGTGACAAACAACTGAGGGAGCAAAGATGAATATTAAACCAGGGATTTCTAGAAAGTTATTTAAAGATTCACATCTGTAGACGGCAAGTTCACACCTTTTCCAGGTGAGTGGTCATGTGACGTGTGTTTTCCGGCATGTAAGTATGAACGGGGATTGAAACTGATAGGGAGTCAAAACATTGTGTGGACAGAAATCATTTGTTGTTCTCCAACAAGAACACAACGCCCCTTTTGTCCTTAGGATGAATATGATCTAAAGGTCAAGATCAGTGGATGGTCTGGAAAAAGAAACTGTCTGTCTTCAGTTTACACTGAAACAAGCTCCGGCTGTTTCCTAAACAAAGCTCACAGGGTTGAGAGGCGCCTCAGGTGAGACAGAAATAGACTCAGCTCATCTTTCTGTACAGTGAATTCATCTCTAATCCACAACAAGGGCACGGATGGAACACAATGTTGCATCATCAGACACTTTATCCAGATTGGATGAACTATAGTCAACTTTTAAATCACCTGTATGTGCCGTCAGATTTAGTCCGAAGCCGTATCAGTCAGTCTGTTGACGGTGAAAACGTGTATGTTGACCTCAGCGTTCCCCCGGGGGTCGTTCTCATGTGGTCTGGGACAAAGACCGGGCACCAGGACAGAAAGGTCAGTGCCCTGAACCACTGACCTGAAACTGAGGAGATTTCCCAGAGTAAACGTTGGTCATAAACTTCTCGGTTCACACGTACGTGGAGTCAGGAAGTAAAAAGTGCTGTGTCTGTAAAAAGCAGGAACCGTACTAGATTTAATAATAATAACAAAGTGCTTCACACAAAAGTCCATGGCAAAGTAAGGATTGGATTGGAATAGAAGAAATGCTGTTCAGTCCAATTTAAGGGCCAAATCAAAACATAATAAGGTCAAGACCTTCAGTTTAAATAGAGAAACTCACCAGTTCCCACAGGAGTTTAGATTTGACCCTCGCTGGACGTCACATTCTGCAACTTCATCAATCACAATCCGTGACCCCAGAATGGCGACCTGAGCTAAGCAAGATGGGCCGGGACCAGTTTGTTCTGCTTGTTGGTCATGATGGAGGATCCAGTTTCCTTCACGCCACCGTTCAGGACATGTGTGCGACATAGCGATGGTATCAGCTCGAGTCACAAGAAAGTTATCAGTCAAGATTTCCATCTGAACTAATTCGGGAAAGGTTAAAACGTTTTTATCCCATATGTCTAAAAGTACGACTGAACTTGCATCAATCTGCAAGTAGATTACACAATAGCTTAATTATTCCATTCATATGTCAAACAAAAGAGCGAAAGCTGTTCTGTGTGTTTCTGTTTTTCTTTGTCTAATAAGATTACAAACAGATTCCTTTATCACAAATAAACTAATTATCTTTGGACAGAGGACAGCTTGAGGTGCATGGGACGGGGACGTTAAAGAACTGATTATCATTCCGGATCAATCGATACCGAAAAGAATAGTTTCTGCCAAACCACTTATTTTTGTACAAAAGGTAACTTCCTGAAAGCCGGAGACTCCGAGTGAATCCGTCACAATTAACACGGAGCCTCGTTTGGTTTCTTCATTATCGTCTGGTCTCATTGTGCCCACGCTGCTTTGTCATATCACTGCGCTTCATTATGTTTCACTGTGTTTGCTGTCAATCAACTGCGGCGCACAAAGACAACAGGAAGCGCTGCCAGAATATCGGATGAGCCGAACGTTTTGTGTGTCTCTCCTCATTTCTAGCCTGGTTTGACGCCGGGAAAAATAAACGACAATAAGATCGGAATCATGTTAATATACACAAAAAGCCTGCTAAACTGTTTAGAGCCAGCAGATAGAAAATACAAGCCAGACACAGGTAAACAATCAATATGTGAGGAGCAAGCATTGGAGTTGTGCGTCTGATGCAGAGACATCCAGACAGCCCGGGGAAACAAAGCAGTGTCTGTTCTCCGGCTCTTCAGAGACAGATGTGAAGGCAGCGGGGGGGGGGACGCAACCGCTCGGCTGTCTTCTGCTAAACCTCGGACCAATTCTTCATTGATTCCCCCCCCCCCCATTCCTGTGACAAGGTAGAGAATAGGTTTCAAAGACATCACATACCCTCAGAGCTCTAAACTGAAAAGGCTTTAGGTTCTTGTGCCACGGGGGGGGGGGGGGGGGGGTACTACTGGCTAGGCTCCTGCCGACAGGGCCTCGCCTGCTGGGGAAACAGCAGCCATGACCCACTTCTCTGCTCCGTGTGAAGCTCGTCTCAGGTTTGGATTCGGTGAGATGGGCTGAGCAGACGTCTGATGTTTGGGAAAATAAAGGTGACGTCACACAAAGAGGCCAACGGAGCCTGGTGGAGTAAGAACACAATGGAAAGCAGTTCTACATCGACTGGATCTACCTGGCGTGTCTGTTAGGAACTCAAGGAAGTGCAGAATAGTATTTAGTGTGATTTGACACTGTACGCTTATCTCCAGACATATTCTGGAACTTTTTGTGTGCTAACCTATCACAACAACCTGGGACATGGGGCTAAAGGAAGCTCGTTCTGAAACGGCAGGTTTTTAGATAACACCGAATGCCAAAAAGGAATAATCCTGAATTTGGTCCGACCTGCGATCGTGTGACAGGCTGGTGTTGGATTCAACTTCCTGTCTAGTCTTGCGTGTTGTAAGAGTCGAGGCACGTCTGGATGAATCCGTGAGGAACTTTAAAAGTTAAAACGACACAAAGCCGTCAGTTTAACAGCTGTTGGAAAACAAAGACATTCATCAACAGCAGATAATGTCTAATGAGCCATTGGTTCACTTTCTAATATCCTACTCAGTCCTACCAAAGAAATGAAAAATCCCCCATTAAGCTTCAAACAGTTCCAGCAAAAATTCCCCATCATGAGATTTTAATCCAGTGCCTCACGCTCGCTTTTAATTTGTTCAAATCCATAAAACACACACACCTGTGTGGATCAAACACAAACTCCTGCTGAAGTCCGATGACAACATTTAACAAAACTTCACGTAACGACAGAAACAACCCGTCTCCTACAGTTCCAGTTAACCTCAAACATCCTGCTTCCTTCAGTCTCCCACAGAGGAGAGAATGAGCAGCTTTTTAAATAGAAACACAAACAGCCATGTGACGTTTTAGACCAACACACACTCACACACAATTACTGAGTGTATGAGAAAACGTTGTGTTTGCGGGCTCTCTAGCTTACAGTGGATTTCAAAAGAGCAGTAGTTTTCCCATGTGTTTCAATGCATGTCATCTGTAGGAGGCGTGTTAGCTTCCAGAGAAAGAAAGGACTCGAGCTGAGCACAAGAGAAACCTCATCTGGCAGCTCGCGGATTCCCTGACGCACCGAAAGACACACAAAGGAAACTGAGATGTGTTCTGTCGCTTCATCAACTCAGCTTCTGATTCTCTAATTTGTGATCCCCCCACTTTTATTTCATTCCTTACAATAGAAAATTAGATAAATCCTGTCTAGACCAGGTCTAATTCAAAAAGTCTTACAATGACACTTCAGCTGGGCAAACACACATTTTTAGAAATGTCGTTAAACCCACAATGTTCGAGTAAATGTTTTCTTTCCAAATGAGGCATCGTGTCCTCATATCCTGGTTTCACTTTCATTGTGTTTAGCCATTTCCTCAGAATTGACTCCTGCTTATGCAGCAGATGTGCCCCCCCCCCTCCCCCCCGAAATGTGTGACATATCAGAAATTCACCTGATGGCTGGTTGCTGCCCCCTGTATGACAAACAATGAGGCTGAAGTGTGGTTAGACTATATAAAGAGAGGAAAAACAACATTTCTATTCCATTTTTGACAACATTGAACATTTTGACCCGATCCAGGATTTTACTGTATAACCAGGGAGGGTATAAAGCACATTACCATTCATCACACCTGCAAATGAGTCGCTCTTCAGCTAACGTCATCCCCTCCCACCCCCCCCTCAGAATTTCTTTGGGATCCACTTAAACTTCCCTTCATTGACGTGTCGCTGGGCAATAGAAGAGCTCAAGTTGCCCGTGTGTGTTTTCACCGGAGACGCAGTGTGGCCAACAAACAAGAAGAGCGAGAGGCTAGCCCTGTTGTTTAGAGCCCACTGCATCCTGTACAGTGTAATCCCTGAACGGAGGTCTTTTGTTGTGAAGGCCTGAGCTAACTGCAGGGTGTGGTGGTATTACTGTACCAGACCTCAACAGAGCTGTCAGCACGACACAGGGCTGCCCTCGTCTCACACACAAACCCAGAGAAAGAGGAGAAGGGAGGTTCGACACAAAAACCAAACCAGAAGCGAGACAGTGAAATGAAAACGAATTCTTTTATATTTTTTTAAGCGGTGTTGTTTTGTTGAGACAAACACCACATGGATTACAGTTCAGACAAAAGAAGGCCCTGCGGTCGACGGGCTCAAATCATATTCATGGGCTCTGAACAAAATCAGGTCATTTCATTATGTCGTGTCCCGAGTGGCGGAGGAATCCAGCCTCGGTTGTGACAGTGATACACAGTAAACAGTCCTGCAGGCTGGGAGCAGGCGAGGGGACGGGGGACGGCAGGGACACGTGAGGGGACGCATCACAGGACCTGTTATTACAACCATTTGTGGCACACACAGCCGTGGAATTGCATAATATGTGAATAGGAAATTCTACTGATAAACTCGCCATTGTTCCGATGTGCCAGCAAAACAAACACAACATGGGTTTGTTCAAACAACGCGGCTTCGGGGGATGGGGTTTGGAACAGGCTGTGAACGCCATTATAGCGTGTGTGTGTTTCTTTGCACTTTTAAAACGCACACAAAATGTCAGACTTTAGTGATTTCAGTCAAAACGAGAGGCCCAGCAGTCCCCTTTTGAGACCACATGCAAATATACAAGCTTGAAATGTTTTATTTAATCAAGATCCATGAATTATTCTCTGAGGAATCAACTAAAATGTCCAAATTAACGACCTAACAGACAAACAAATCAAACAGAAGCAGATGGAAAGAGGTAAAAGAGGTAAAAATGACCATTTACACAACTAGTTATTCGTGAACATTAAGATTTGGAGGAAAAAGATTAGATGATTGAATGTTGCTGATCAGCTGGAAGCTAAACATCTGAAGAGTGATCATCTCTCCTCCCTCTGGGGAAGTGAAACCTTCAGAGATGGTCCAGATTCTTGAGTCGGCCACAAGGGCTTGTGTCAAACCCAGTTTCTTCTCCTGCCACTGACCAGACATGGCCAACGTCCATCTCCATCTTCAAGAGCCTCCTGAGGAGTCGTCTCCTCTACCATCCCCTTCTGTCCTCACACCTCTAGAGCCACCCAACATCCCTGACTCCTACTGCTGAAGAGAAAGAGGTTTTTTTTGTCTGTTGAGTAAATATATCAACTTCCATTTCACCAGGACCTCATTCCCTCCAAAAGCATATTGATTCATAAACTGTACACGTTATGGCTGTGTAGAGGTTATAGGCTCTTCTCTCATTATCCAGAAAAACACTTTATTATTTGAAATACATCATTTCGCCAAAAATCACACAGAGAATGGAGATCCTCGTCTTTGGAATCTAAACATCTAACGACCCTCAAGAGGTTTGGTGAGCGCGCCCTCAGGACTCGTTCTCTCTCACAAACAAACATCTCCCCCCTCTCCGTTAAACCCCACCCGGGCCTCCTCGCAGTATTTGTGTGTATAACGAGGTTTGAAACTAGGTCTCGGCAAGTGGGTGAAGATCGGTTCAGAAACGTCGGGCTGTGGAAATCCTCCGGGGAGCCCCACGCTCGCAGGTTATATCAGGTCATGATCGAAGCTTGATACCCTGCAGCGGCCGGCAGGCTCGGTGTCCTGGCCTGTTTTCATTACAGCCAAGCGCTCCGGGACCGGCTCTGGTGGAATTGGTTTGGCCCCGGGAAGCGGTGGATGAGCAATCCATATTTGCTGCAGAAAATGGAAATTTGCACGCCTGTACGGTGCAATAACCTCATGGGCTGTGGTGGAGGCAGACGTGTGCGGCTCAGACACAAAAGGTTGGATGATTGCATTGTTTTCGTGCCTCTATTTACAAGAAATAGCCTTTTCTGATCAAAACACTCGATTGGTATTGATTCATTTTAGTTTGGCTGAGCTGAAAAGAACAAACGGCTCATGATAGGAATCATGAGCGCTGTATTTCACTCACGCATACCGACTAAATAGAAAGTCACCATTTCCCTGGATCACAGCACAGCGCTGCCTGAAGCTCCAGCAGCTCCGACCACGACTTGGAATACGGAATGATTTACAGCGAGGCACATTTTTCACCCGCATTAAAACTCCGAGCTGCTCCCCACGAGCCAGAGGAATACAAATATAAACATCATTTAAAAGCTCCTGCGCCCAGATGAGCTCAATGGCAAAAACAAATGGCTGGTTGAGTCAGGCACTGAGCCCCGTGCACATTCTTCCACTGATGGATTTCTCATCTGTCGTCGAGGTTTCGTCTCCTCTTCAGCATCTGTTGCTTGGAAATTTGAACACGGCATCAATCTGAGGTGGTAAGAAAATAAAGATTCTGGATCTGCTTCCGTCGTGTGAAGGTGCAGAAACCCGAGCAGCGTATGGTTCCGTAAATAGACAGTTTGGAATATCACACAGGGAAAAGCAATGAGGGAAAATGTGCTTGTGGTTATTGTGACATTCATTTATTATTCTGGTAATGCGTAAAAAAATTCACGTGCACAAAGGGGCATGTATAAAAACAAGGCCACTGTTAATCATGTGAAGAGTATTCTGGGAAATATGGTGGTGAACTCATGCATAGTTTCAACATTAAGTTTGTATTGAAAAAGCAATAATTCTGTCACGGACCGTGGTCAGTGCCTCAACCTCGAAATATGACGAGAAATAACAACTTTATACTTCGGCTACCGGCTGCAACCATCCAGTGAAGAGGAGGGAACAACATACAGCTCGGTAATGACATGAACATACTTCATGTTCTTCTCTGCCAGTCAGAGGATCCTGACCTTTGCTGATTGCTTCACGGCAACTAGTCCCATTTGGTGGGTTCCTCCAAACACGGCCAACCAATGTGTCCTTCCATTCCTGAGTGACGTGCGGGTCCTTCTCCTCCTAACCCAGGATTTATTGCACAACATAACAGAGCTAATGAGCGTAGTTAACAATGCAACTCTCAATTGACCAGACTGTCTCTTTTCAGTTCAACCCCGACCTCCAAAAGATGCAGCCCCTGATTATGGACACAGGTCTAGTTGTTCTACTGTATGTTAACCTGCTGCTGTGGGACCAGTTGTTAGGTCACTTTTTAAAACAAGCCACAAATGGTGTCCATGTCATCGGTGCATAAACAAACCCCTCTGGATTCAATGTTCTCTGATGGGAAGAGAAAACTTACATTAAACCAAATACACTTAAAAACCTGACTGGAGTTCAGATGCACATCGTTGGCAGACAGTTGCCATGTGCAATAAAGATAATGGTTACAGTTAACCAGTTAGATTCATGTTGAAGAAAAGAAAAGAAACTTCTTTAGTACCTCCTATATCAATGCTTTACATACGTTAAAGGGAATAAAGGAAAAGTTAAAAATATCTCTGCTCAAAGTGTTTTCTGGAGCAGTACCATTGCTCAACTCCACTATAACTAAGCATATTAAATCTGAAGGCCTGTATTTGTGTGGCTGCTTCTGCTCAGATTGAGTCTGACTGCATGGGGGGGTGGGGGGGGGGGGTGTAGCATTGAGACTAAAACCGCTCCGGATGGCGGTGAGCAGAAACTGGATCAAGCTGCTGACCACACGTTTGCCTGCGTCGGAGCAGCATGTGTGTCACAAAGAGAAAGACAGGAGTTATTTTTAAGTCTTTCATGTGATGGAGCTGGAGGTCCTCTGGGTTTTTCTAAATATAAAAACTCAGCCATCATCTTGAAAACTCTTGAAATGTGTTGGTGCAGTTGACGCCGCTGAGGTTTGATCGGTGGATTGATTACTGTGTGCTAACGATCACTGCCATGTTGTGAACAGCTGTTGATTTAATGCTAGCCTAATGTGGCCGGTGGTTGAATGTTTTCTTTGCAGCCGTTTGCCGACAAAGCTTCAACTAAAAAGGGAACATGCATTAAAATAACTTCAGTTAAACCCAGTGAGTCCAATAAACTCCAATAAATGAATAAATGAGATTGTTTACAGGCTCTAAAAAGGTAAATCAGAGGTAGAGGCAGCAACAGAGTGAATATGAATATTTCTTTACTCTTTTTATTGTTTTTTAATGTTCTGCAAAGACCGGCGCTCTTTAAACACATTCACGCACACAACTACATTCTACTTTCTTTTTCCATTGTTGTTGTTCAGCAGGTTGTCGGTTTGTGCGACCTCCTGGGTGGTGCCCGGTGTGGATTCAAACCCAGCGTGACCCCGTTGATGCAATCGCTTTTGTTTTCCATTGCATGTTCGATACCAGAAGAAGTCCCACGTCTCAGCGTGTCTCAATCCAGACTCAAGCCAAAAGCTTGCTTTCCTTCTCGGCCGCAGATCCCGGGCAGAGCTCTGTGTCCTGACAACAGCAACCCGAAGGCAATCAGACCGTTCTCCAGGGCCACAATTACATTTGTAGAGGTTTTCTTTTCTGCTCTAGACTTGGCGTTGAGCAATCAGCCAACCTAGACTACACCCTGCTATGAGTTCATTAAGAAACTACCCACACTACACCCATTCATCCCAGTCAGCAGGGGTATGCAGGAAAACCAGAATCCCAATTCCAATACACCGCAAGTCAAACTACGGGCACGCACTTGCACACAAAGACACTCAACATGGCCGACCTGCATTGTATCAGGGACGCTGCTTCCTGCGTGTTCACGTGTTTGCTCAAGCCCCCTTTTCTTTGAAAGTTCTTTCTTCGGGGGGGTATTTTAAGGATTAGCTTGAGGAAACATCAGCATGCAGGTACGACCGCAGGGGATCAGAGCCGCTGGTGAACACGAGGAGTGCCGGCTAAATAAAGCAGGAGGGAGGAAAGGTTAACTTGTACAGTGCAGGCAGGAGGAGCTAAAAGTAGGTCAGCTGGCAGGGAGCTGTTTGCCTCGCAACACAACGGTGAGTGACGGGACCGCAGGTGGAGGCAGAGGTCAGGAATCCCTCTTAGAGCCGACTTTGGTTTTCCTGTGTGCGTATCTAAAAGTGTGTGTGTGTGTCTGTTAGTGCGTGTGTGTGTGTGTGTGTGTGTTTTGCACTCTGGAGCATCGTCTGTTGAAAAGCCAGAGGCACCGGTGGTCCTCCCCAAAACCCAACATGTTTGGAGTTGGGGGTTGTTGCCTCGTTTGGATCCTTCACTTCCCAGAATCCCTCCCTCCCCCTCCCGCCCCCCCACTGCCCGCAGCGCACAAAAGGATGGATGGATCCTCTCCATAAATAACCGGCAGAGCAAAGCCAAAAAACCACTGATGTTTTTCTCTCCATGCTTTGTTTCAAAAGGCCCCGGACAGCTCGCTGCAGAAAGTGTCTCCTGTCCAAATGTGCTGGATTCATCACGCGGGCAGAGAAATCCCTGCCACACATTTCAATGAAGGGAAAAAACACACAAGCATTGGAATTCTGATAAATACAGAGGGGGGAGCATTGTGATCTGAGATTGAGCTTGAGTATGATCAGATCAGACTGACTTGTCTGCGCACAAGATTATAAATACAGAATAATGTCAAAATGTGTTAATGGAGGAGGCAGTGGAGTGAAATGAGTGATTGACAGTTTTGACACTGGATTAACGGTTGTAGGCGATTCATCGAGCGAAGGATGTCAAACATTGGATTGTTTCAACTTCTCAAACTTCTCCACTGTTTTATCTTATTTGAACTTGTGATTAACTGGTAACTTTTGGAGGATTTAAGCGTGCGTCAGTCGGACTAATCAAGAAATCCAATCTGTCACGTTGTGAAGCGTTCGGTCTTAAATAAGACACAACTGAGTCCCGATGAAATGAATAAAAACACACAAAATAATGAGCTCATTCTGACCAGGACATGGCTCTGCTCCGTGTGACCAACAAAGACTAGCTAGAACTGTTGTATAATAATACAATAATAATAATAATAGAGTAGATAGAACCGGCATTAAAAGATCCTGAGGAAAAATGGTTTTGGGATTTTAAATTTGAAATGAACATCACTGCAATGAAGGGAACATGTTCTCTAGTGGACTGTTGCAGGGGGAAATACGTTCTCATTACAATGAGCTTTAATGAGCTTTCTACACGATTACTTTATGGTGTAATCAGATATTTTGTATGAATGTATTACCACGATCCTTCAATGCAAAGAAACATCAGTTAAAGGATTAGTATTTGATTCTCTCCTCATCAGTCAATCACAAAATTAAACAAGCAATTAATTGAACAAGCTCCTTAATCCTCGTTAATGACGCCGAGAGACTTTTGACACATACGTGTAACAAACCCTCCTCATCCTCGTCTCGAGCTCGACTCGTCTCCTCCTCCCCCCCCCCCCCACGCCGCTGCAGCTTCCCAGCACCCGGGGATTAGTGGCCTGATCAAAGCTTTGTGTGCTGCTCACACTTTCGCTGCAACACACATCACATACAGTACACACACGTGCTCACAGACACACAGTCACAGACACAACTCTCCAATCAGACAGGGAACATGGGGGGGGGGGGGGGGGGGTCAATACGATCAGTCTGTCACCTTGCCAACCGGAGCTCTTATCACACACTTCCCGCCAGGCGGAGAATCTCACAGCAATCACACAACCCGTCGCCGCCGCTTCAACATCAGGGCACAGACACACACACTACAGACACACACACTACAGGTCTGGTTTCCTCGAGCTGGGATGTGTTACCCTGCACAGCATGTCCTCCCTGCTCACTTCACACGTTGACACTAACAACACGTGGTAGGCTCTAATCAGAAGAGAGTAGGACGTGAGGAGTAATGGAGTTCAACGGCTGCCACACGTGAGAGGAGACGAGATGTGACGCGTACAGACAGGACATCAGGGTCCAAGGAACTGGAACCATCCGGATTGATCGTCAGAGACACACACACTCCTGCAGAGAGGAGAGAAGCTCCTTTATGATGCAACGCCACGTTTCTCCAGGAACACAAATATGAATTCAGTAGGTTTCTATAAACATCAGTTCTACATGTGAGTCTCTCGTTGTCCTGAGTTGTGTAACGCACCTCAATGCAGTGCGGCTGCCAAGACTGCTAAATAGAATCCCGGGGGAAACACTTGAATGGGGAATGTCAACACATTATCAGGCATCATCACACTCGAATCACAGCGCAGACTCGAAAACCCTCCATCAGTGTGCACAACCTTTTCTGTCTGACACACTCCCACTGGTTCTATACTACACAATACTTCAGATGTTGATTTAAACAGATTTAGACGTGTTGTTGAGTAAATTACATAAAATGTAATACAACTAAAATTTCAGTTTTAAGCTCTTTAGTCACGTTTGCATTGACACTTTCATTTCAGGTTTTTGTTTTAGCACTTTCCTCATTTATCCCTTGCTTTCAGCTGTAGGCTTTGCTCTATAGGTTATGTATGACAGCTGGAGAACACACCGGGGCAGGAGCTCTACGTGATACCACAGGGACAACGCTCATGATAGAGGAAGAGAGGTTCACAAGGATCAGGTCAGAGCTGTTTGCTGACTTATATCTGAAAAGTCTGCTGCCGTCTGTTGGACTGAGGGAAACACTGTACACGGCTCATTGTTCACTGGAGGGGATGATTGGGTTCCAGACCTAAGCCTATGAGGTGTCAATATCAAGTGGACGACCCCGGTGTCCTTGCATTGCCGAGTGTAAACCGGGCTTTTGCACCGCTCTTGTTTCCATTAACACAGCTCAGTTGTATGCAGGGGGACCTGTGTGTGTCGTCTGAATTTTAAAAAACTGCCTCTCGACACTGAAGCATTATCCTGCAGCGGCTGGTGACAGAATGATGAACAGTTGGCTCTGCAGCAGAATACAACACCAATCCAGAGGCAAATTACTCACTGGGGAAGGTGTGCCCGGGCAGTGCACAATGAATGAACAAGTGAGAGGGATGGAAAAAAACAGAGTGAACATTGAACTCCGGGTTTCTTAAAGGACGGCCTTGGCGCCCAGTTAAGAGTAATTCACGCTCACGGTGAGCGTTAACGCGTGCAGCCCAATCTGAGTCTAATACAGACTTTTATGGCCTTGTTTTTCAGCGGCCGTGGATCATTTATATCACTGCCAGGTTGAAGGCCAAATAAAGCAAAGCCTCTAGCCCGCGTACAAGGAGCCATTCAGGCCCCCTTGACATACAACTGTGACAATCAGACGTAAATGAAAACCCCCTCATGTTAGTGAGGTCGGTCAAGCCGGAGCCCAGGAGCGGTTGCTAAAGGCTACGGTGCTATAGAGCCGCGACTGTCCCCCCCCCCCCTCTCATTTGTGGTTGATTCGGCAAATGATGCAGAAGGGAATTAACCAACTGTAATGTTTGAGCAGGGCGAGTGAGAACATCCACCGCAGCACGTAGAGACTGCTGGAGCGGCCGCGAGGTGACGCCTCGAGAAGCCCCGATGTCAGTTTGGGTTCTTTGTCCCGAATCATCTGAAATTCACTCTGCAAATGAAAAAAAACAGTCATTTGTGTATTTTTTGTGTGTGCAAATGTAAACCCGGCTCCGAGGAGGATAGCAGAGGGTATTTAGGCTTAAAACATGATGTGAATAACTTTGTTTCGGGTTGTTGCTTTATTTTTTCTCTTCATCTGTAAATATATAGTATTTAGATATATATATTTGATTTTCTATTTGAAATTTATGATTTTCTATTTGAAATTTTTGATTTTCTATTTATACTATTTATATTTAATTTTTGGGTTGTAATTACTTGAGTACTGCTAGAAGAAAGCCTGTGACTCAAGCATTCTAATGCCAGCGACTGCTTAATGTTATTGTTGTGCATCTGACAATACAAATCTTGAATCTTGAATCTTGAATCTTGAATATGAAGGTCTGGACTTTCAGTAACTTGGATGACACCACACGAGCAGTATGGAGGCGTGTTGTGGTTTTTTCTTGTGTTTGAAAAATGTGTCACCATTTCCTCCAGTTGTATTGGATTCGGCTGCAACCCTGGTCACCCCAGAGATTTCCAAAGTGTTTTGTGGACTCAAACACTTCACCCCCCCCACCCTCCCATCAGCATAGTGGAGTAGATCATGAGTGAATTTACATTTTTCGGCGAACTACCTCATTCATTCAACGTTTAGGGTACAAATGGCAGAAAAACATTGAGACCCCAACTGTGTGTCAGACTCACATTTTGTCACTTCTCCCCGTCTTGTGTGTTTTGTACATTCCTCTCTGCTGCTGCTCGGTCACGAGGCTGCACAAGGTCACAGGGCACAAAGAGGGAGACACAGAGGACGAGTGGGGGGCCTCGCCTCTCTCAGAGCAGACTGTGGAGTTAGGTGGTGGTGTAAGGGGGGGGGGGGGGCTGTTCCCATAAATCTGTCTGAGCTGGTTTGCGAGAGTTGGAGGGGCAGACGTTCACAGGGAGCAGCGAGGGGCCACCTCTGCCCGGCCGGCACAGAGGAGCTGTTGTCGGGCCTTTTCCTCCACCTCCTCCTCCTCCTCCTCCTCCACCTCCACCTCCTCCTGCTCCTGTCCATCCACTGATATCTGCAGTGATGATCCTCGCTTCAGGCAACAGAGCCCTGTGATCTCCACTTATGGAAGATGTATGGCTCTCCTGGCCTGCGTTAAACCTGGGGTCAGATCTGCGGGGGCACTTAAGTAACCCAGACATCACAGGCACCTGGCGGAGATGAAAGACGGCCGGCTCGTTTTTTACTCGCTCTTCACTTCCGCCCGGAAATGTGCCACAAGAACACCTCCAGGCCTGAGCACCTGTACAACACCACTAAATACCGTGGTCATGGTGGCAGTTCTAATGACGACCGGTAATCAACAGTGTTTCCCTGGCTGTTAAGATTCAAAGTGATGGTTCTGAGCTTCAACTCTGACTTATTAGGATGATTTTTGCAAAAGCGGTTCTTGTTTAATGATCCAGGTTCATGTTCCAAAGCACATGGGGCAAAAAACCTTGATGAACCTGGCGCGAGGTTCAAAAGATTCCTACTTTGTCTTGCAGGTAGCAGTGGACGTGTTTCGGATGTGACAGGCATTAAACCAATCAGGGTGCTATCCCATCCTCTTAAAAAGCCAGAGAAGGATTGGGATTTAAATGGTGGATTGACAGTAAGAGAGGAAACCGTCTCTGTGGGTAACATGCAGAGGATTAGCATGTTAGGCACCCGTCTATGATAGTATGACCTTTTCATAACAGGGAAATACTGATTTCAGATCAGGTTTCTACTTGCTCAAAAGTTCACTTCTCCTTTAACCTTTCTCTGCAAAACATCTACAATACATCTAATCACACTTCATTTTAAGACCAATGGGTGTTCAGATGGGTACAAGTGCATTTTCCATTTAAACAACTAGAGCAGTTCCCGTTCTTAATGATCACAACTGCGTCCAAAACTAGCAGAGACACTGGCGCCGCCCCCCCCCCCCCCCCGGCTCTTCTTTGCACGGGGAGCACGATCTGATGTGTCACTTCCACCACCTCCCAGCTGATAGCACATGTCAGTCTTCAGATGGAACCAGCTGAAATTACAGAAACGACTCTGTCTGGAGAACTGAAACTAATCGACTCATTTGGGCTGGCCAGATGTTGTGAACGGGTACAAACAACTTTATTTCAGGGCTGTTATCTTCCACAGCGCAGATTCAAACAAATGGGTGAAATGAGTCGCGCTTGTCAGAGGAAGCAGGTGCTCACATGCACATAATCACACGGCACACACAGAGAAGAATGGACCCCCGTACCCACTTGTGGCCCAGAGAATGGGCTCCAGCTGGCCGTGGTGTACACTACACAAACGAGTGTTTTGAGTGCTGCTCCGAGAGGCATTCATCTGAGGATATGACTGTTCGGGGGGGGGACAATGAGAGCCGATAGGGTCCCTGTGATTGTGATAAATGAGCTGGGGCAAATTAGAGCATACGGAAGCACATGAGAATCAGGCTAATTACAGGAGATGTTTGCCACTTTAAAGAAGTCAGGGGCACAGAAACAATCTCATGTGCCCCACAGACAGATTCAGAGAAATGGGCACAAATAGAAAAACAACCCTACTGTATATCTCTACGTGGTTGTCTTTGAAGATGCAAAATAAGATATTTATTTTATCTGTAAGAAGTGTCAAAGATCAAGTTTTGCAAAAGATAAACTATTATTTAATTATGATTAAAACTATTTTTACAACTTTCACCTCAGGAGTGCAGGATGTTGCCTGTGAAAGGGGTTGAGGAAAGAGAGATAGTGTGTGTGTGTGTGTGTGTGTGTGTGTGTGTGTGTGTGTGTGTGTGTGTGTGTGTGTGTCCCCGTGGCCAGTTAGTCATGTAATTATCTAAAAGATTCCCGATCAAAAACAAGACAGCAAGCTGTGTAGTGTAACATGCACAGTGTCTCCTATAACTTTTAAAGTTGTGTAGTCTGAACTCAGCATTAAACAGAGGCTCTGACTGGTGAGAGTATGTTAATACTACTGTGCAGAAACAGGCGTTGTGCGTCCACGACGTGAGCGTGGTGATGCAGAGCGAAAGAGGATTTCCTGTGTGTTTCTCAGCTTGTCAGAGATCAGCCTGGGTGTCTCTCGTCACCTCTTCACATGCTGAACTGGGCGAATGGATGCAACACCTCGGCTTCCTTCAGCGTCAATACGGTAACAAATCGTCCCACTGCTATAGTAAGTAGAAACATCTCTAACACCACTGCCTTTATACGATCATATAGACAAACTTATTTTGATTTACAGTCCTTTATTTGTACTTGGTGGTTGATTTCTTTGAATTAATACATGTGATATCTCTGTATATACTTCTGCAAGTTCATATTTTAGAACCAAGTGTTTTTTCTCACATCCAGCTCCGTGTAACATCTGCAGTATAAACGTACAACTTTACAAAACAACTCATAAAGCAGGATTTTGTCATAATTGTTGATTAAACCTCTCTAGTTTTTACAATACAATGATCTGTGTAGTATATAGTCTTTTCAGAGACAGTGTTACAGACCAATTACCTCTGCTGCAAACTGAAGTAGTAGCCATTGGTTTGTAAGTACATGTTTGTGTCACCTGGCTTCACCTCTGAGAAAAAAGAATATATATATATATTTGATGTATTTAATTTAATTCAAAGAGGAACAGGATGAAGGTGTAAAGAGTAAGTAGGTGTTGCAGTTTGCAGCTGAATCAACAGAAACGTTTTCCGCACAGAAGAAAATATGCAACATAATCACACTTCCTTTCACTCTCAGGGTTAAAGTACTTCTCAGAAAAACTCTTTTCTTTCTCTGTCACATAAAAGAACTCCCGGACTTGTGTTCACAGAAACTGTTTTCAAACAAGAGCGCGGTCAAAACCAGGGTGAGACATGCGGGTGAAACTGCTCTAGATAATTATTTTTAATGGAAAGTCGCTCAATTCTGGAATCGGCAACGAATAAAGGAGCTAATTGTTAAAATAAGCTTATTAGCATATTCATGATATAATTGTTTTGGCCTATTTTTTATTCATGGTGTGTCTCTTTGTGGCGGTTCAAATATGTTGTGGTAATTTTGTATCTGCTCCTCGTGATTTTGTGTCTTGTTGAGGTGATTTTGTGTCTCTCTTTTTCTTGTCTTTTATTGTGTATCTCGTTATAGTCATTTTGTGTGTTGTGGTCATTTTTTGTTTCTTTTGTGTTATATTTGTGTCTTGTTATAATAATTTGGGGTCGTGACCTCATTTTGTGTGGAGTTATGATCATTTCCTGTCTCTTTGTGGTTATTTCCTGTCTCTATGTTGTTGTATTGTGTCTCACTCTCTAGTCGTTTTGTGTCTCTTTCCAGTTATTTGTGTCTTTTCCAGTTACCCATCTCTCATGTGTGTCTGATATTCCCTCTCACTATTTCATCAACTTAAGACAAGGAACACTTCTACATCCATAAATCATGATCGGCCCTGTTTCATTATAACTTAAACAAAGAACAAACATAATCAATCTATTAGAACGTGTCTATTTCAGCAGAATAACACGCACACAAACACACACACAACTTCATCCACTGTGGTAGGGTGACAATGACGTCAGTTTTCAACAGAGGAGGCGTGGTTTGTATGCGTGTGAGAGTGTGTGTGAGTGTGTGCTTGTGTGTGTGTATGTGTGGAAAGGGGGGGGGGGGGGCGGGGACAGACTCTGCCTGTGGACCAATCAGCGGCTGTGCATGTAGACGAGCTGCAGAAGAGAGAGAGAGAGAGAGAGAGAGGGGGAGAGAGAGGATCTGGTTTGAGCAGCAGAAAGTCGTCGATTCTCCTCCGTGTGTGTTCGTGTGTCTGTGAGCGTGAAGCCCGGATGGCTGCCTGACTCATCCTGTTCACATGTGTCGCTCTCTGCCGCGATAGAAACACAAACGGATATTTCCTCTACTTTTTGTGTTTTTTGTTTTTGTTTTTGTGTGTTGGTTTTTGTTGTCCTTTGACCGCGGGAGTCGCAGAGACGAGCTGAAGATGAAATATAAAGTAAGTGACGCTCGAATCCACTTTGTGTCGCCTGAGGTCAAAGTGTGTTGAGTTGTGCCTCCGCCGATCGTTATTGTACAACTTCCTTAAGTAGATGCCCTCGGTTAGGTTTCTTAAAATAAGGTTTGGTGTTGTGTATTTTCTGGTTAGAACTGCCTGGTGGACGCATACATGAATGTGTGTCTGTGTGAGAGTGTGAGTGTGTGAATATGTGCTTGACTTTGTGAATGTGTGCTTAAGTGTGTGTGTTTTTGCTTGAGTGTGTGAATGTGTGCTTGAGTGTGTGAATGTGTGTTTGAATGTGTGGTTCATCTCTGCATAACAGTAAATGCCACCACAGGGGCACAGCTAGATTAAATGTGGAACAAAATCCAGGCCCCTATGGACCCCCCACCCCCCCCCCCCCCCTGACCCAAAAGTAGAAATTGGGTAAACATTGATAAAGATATACTATATTTAGATTTTGTTTGTTTACTTACACCAAACTAATTGTAGTAAAGTCAAATCTCTGTTAAATGTCTTATTTTGCCCAAACAACAGCCCAGAATCAAAAGATAAGTCACTTCACTGTCGTGTATGACAAAGTAATACATTGTGCAATTTGTAAAAGCTTGAACCCACAAACATTTGTCGCTTTCTCTTTCAGATTTGCCAATGCAATGTTTTGCTTTGTTGGATTCTGTAGCCGAGCTTTCAGCTTTATACTCTAATGCATTGATTCAACATTATTTAGCCCAATACAGCTAAAAATAGAAAGTTTCCACTGCATACAACCATACATGTACATTTCTTGCACATAATCTGCATTAAAATATGTTCCACTTGTCACAGAGATCAGGTGACACTGTCACTAATCAATGATTCAGCTTATTGATGCTGTGGATCTCTCACCTCATCACGTAGCCAATCACTGACTCTGTTATTGTCTGTCGCTGCTTGTCTCCAGGTTCATTTTGTGATGCGCAGCCTTTTTTACAGGTCTCAGCTCGATACTCTTTTCCTGCTGTGCACCCTGGATCAGCTTCTCAGCTCTTAGCAGCTTCTCGGGGAACGTTCAGATTGTTTGTGGCACTTCATCAAATGTTCCCCTGCTCCGTCTGTTTCAGTGTAAATTCTTTTTCACCATAAAAGGGAAGCAGACACTGTTCCATCTCTCTGTCTGTGTTGTAGAACTATGCGAAGTGTGAAGATGATTCAGGCGTTCGGGGAAAAGTGGCTTCACTTTCTTACTGACTGTTTCCCTAAGTACGGAGCTGCTGTTTGACAGCAGGGTTGTTTGAGCCGGACTCCAGACCTGACGTAGCTCCTGCTGTAATGTGTGTAATTTGAGTGATTTTTTTCCTCAGTGCCTGCCGGGCCCGGTGTCAGGGCTTGGTTGTGATAGGAGGGCGTGCTCACAGTGCATCTGCGTCATGCTCCTCACTGAGTCATTGTCCTGTTGAGTACACAGTTCGCAGGGCCGGGGGGAAGTCGAGGGTGATGGTGAAAGTGTGGGCGACATCCCAGTGAGCGTAGAGAGGGAGTAACTCCGACCTGATCTCTGTCGTCATTATTCGTCCTTAAGAAACGAAGGCTCTGTGGATGTGAATGAACGTGATCCACTCAGACGTTTGCTGGGTGCACAGAGCCGCCGCCTCTTTGATGCAGGCCCTCGTCCCCCTGTCTGTGTTTGCCTTGAACATTCAGACTTGATAAGGAAGTGCATAGAAACCCTGCAGCCGCCTCTTTGCTCATGATAAACATATCTCCATTATGTAACCGGGCCAGAGGGAAAGAGGGCGGCAGGGAGAGAGAGAAGCGAGAGGTGGGAAATCAGGCCTCGTCACTGTCACATGAGACATTTTGTGACAGAGCTGTGTTCACATCCATAATAAGAGCTGTTAAAGTTTACAGTGTCACAGTTTACGACTCCCCCCCACCCCCACCCCTCTGCTTTCGCTCTTGATCCCAGCCTTGATTAATTATTCACAGCTATATCAAGCGCTCCTTTTCACGAGGAGTGCTAATGTTTAAACAGAAGTCTAAAGAGGTCGCCCCCCCGGCGGCGTCCGCCTCCATCACGTTGTCTGACCAGACACCGGCCTCCTCCCTCCTCCTCGTCCTCGCTGACATCAGAGGTGGTTTCCAGACAGGTGTTCAGGTGTGAAGGCGAAGCTTTTTGTTCCATAGGTCACCTAATGCGTATAATCCCCGTGATGGGTCCGGCAAACAGGCGGATCTCTTACAGTGCAGAGTGGGGCCCAGGGATTTCTGAGCACGGGCTGCAACACGGGAGATAAAAAAAGAAAGAGACAATCCGAAAGCTTGAATGAAGCTGAAGTTTTGAGGTGGATATTGTTTACGATATGTAAGCTGATAATAGTTAAATATTTAAAACCTCAACAACAATGGAGAAACTGATCCCTGAGATTTGCATCCAAAATACATACTGAGCAAAAGTCTTATTGTGAAATGTTTGACAAACGGAAATACCTTAAACCCAATTTGACATTCCCCTTCGGCGACTACTCGTCACTTATGAGGTCAAATATCAATGTGTCTGCTTCGAGCTAACGTCGGTCATCAGTCTGTCTCTAAAGCAAACTTCCCGGAAAGTCTAACCGTTTCTGTAAAGTGCGGGGACACAACTGTAGTGACGAGAAATGACACACACAAAAAAAAAAGCCTCTTAGCCCAGAGACTTCCACAACCGTTCAAGTCATTCCTTCGTATCTGACGTAACTGTTGCAGAAATAGCTTCACAACCGCAGCGAGGAGTGATTAGGTGAACCCATACCACGGCCAATGTGTGTCTTTTCCTCAGCGTTTCAGTTTTTTTTTTTTCAAGTGCTCAGGTTCCAGGCACTGGTCCAAAAGCAAAGGGAGCTGGAGGAGAGCAGACATTGTTCTGAGAGGGAGGAGGAGGAGGATCTGGGATTCTGAAAAGGGTCGGGGCTGCAGAAAATGAAAGAGAGAGGAAGTTGGGTGGGGGGGACAAGAGGGCAAACAGAGTTGGGTGTATTGTCGGGGGGGATGGGAGTTTGGGAGGTCTGGAAGGGGGGGCGCCCCCGTGAGAATGAGAGCAACCCAGGCGTTGGTGCATGGGAAGGCTGCTCAGAAGATGCACATGATTGTTTCAAGGTGCCTCTTTATATAGTTAATGAGTCCGGCTGCAGGAAACACCAGGTTCAGCTCTTTTCTGGGTTTGTGTGCACGTTGGCACATTGGCACGTTGGCACGTTGGCTTGTGCAGGGCGGGTGAGGTTATTTTAATCCATGAAAAACCCCAGATTGTTTTCTTTTAGAGAAACTTCTTCAAGTTTTACTCACTGAAGCACTTTAACGTCTTCTCTCCACGCCAAGGGCTTCTGACCCTTTCTATTTTTATTACTACACAAAGTTGTGCTGTTATCAGGCTGTGTGAAGTTGTGTTTCTTTTTCTGTCCCTATGCCGCGACGTTGATCTTGTGCAGGATTTTTTCCAGCGAGAGCGTGAAGAGCTTCCCCCCCAGCGAGCATGAATAGCAGTCGCTCCAGCACCCCCACCCTCGACCCCTCGCTGTGCCCTCGCACCGTGAACCAGCCATTAACATTTTTTAAAACAGTCAGCAGGAGAGAGACTCTGCTGTGTGTTACTTTCATCCAGAGGCAGAGAGACAGAGAGAGAGAGAGAGAGATTACCCAACATCAGCAACAATACAGATAATCATTTTCATGTTTGACCTTTAGCGGAAATAATTCTCGCCATCCCCCCCTCAGATAGTTTGCCTTGAGGAATGTCGACTATGTCTCAGGGTCGTCTCTCAAGTCCCAGTGAGCCGCCTGGTTTGACCCTTTTCAAAATGTGTTTGTGGAGGGGGGAGGGGGGGGGGGGGGAATCATCAGCCAATAAACCAAGAGGAAGATTGAGGCGCTGTAGCTGTTTGGCAAAGTGAAAGATGTCTGAGTAACTCAGTATATTAAAGGATCTGACACCAGAGAATACATGGTTAAGATTATCAAGATTCAAATTTGTGTTCAAGAGGAATTTCCCATTCGACAAATAAAGTAATCTTGAAACTTGATCGTGAACTTTTGAATCTTGCTTCAGTTATTTTCGAAGCAGAAAATCCAAATATTCTCAGGGTTCAGATCCTGTAATATACCGAGTTAGCTGCTTTGTCATATATGAAAGTGAACAAAGCATCGCTGATGTGCAAACTCTGACTCCAAATGTGCAGGAAGTTCATATCTGGGATAATTTCAGTAAAGATTACAGCAAAAATGTAAGATTCTCTATGGTTCCAGCTTCTAGAATGTCAATAATGTTTTTTCTCTGTTTTACGTCAATAGCATTTAAATATCTTTGGATTTTAGACTTTTTGCCATCACCTTTGATTGTGGGAGATGTTGTGCATTCAAAAAAAGAAACAATTCTGATTGCTAGAGCTAATTTAAATGAGCCATGATTAAAACAAACTACAAGAACATACTCATTAGCTGCAGCCTCAAGGCAAATCTCGCTCATAAAAGTTGCAAGAGACTAGAAGCATCATCAGTTAATTTTAATATTTAGAGTCTTTCCCTTTTTTAAAACACAAAAGAGCCTCCTCTCATGTCAGCAGCCTTCATGTTTCAAAGGGGGAAGATGGCAGCCTCCGTTGTTTGTCTATACAGATCAGTGCGTAGCGTGAAATCAGGGGGACACTGGGGGTGAATCTCCATCTCATTGGCTATTCCTATATGTAAAGCCATTCAATGTGGCCCCGCGGAGATACCATGAGACATATTTCACATCTCCGCTCATGCCCCCCCCGGAGGGATTAGCTCCCATCTCTGGGGGTAACCACCGCGCTCTCATGTACCCTCGCTTGGCACCAGTGCCAGGCTTGGAAAGAATCCATCCGCCGAGCCTGAGCGCTCGTTGGCCGCGGTCCCTGGAGTACAATCCGACTTCTTGTGTTCCTGATGTTCTCTCGACCCCTGTTGTGGCATTGAATTGTATTTTTTGGTCAAGCCAGAGGTCAGCGTAGGGGTTCAACAGTCTTGGTTTTTCAGTTTGAAGGACAGTTTCTCTTCCCCGCTGCTTTAAACCGGCCCAGGATGAGTTGGCAGAACACGGGAGGCAACGTTGCACAATGTTATTTCCCCAGCAGCTCTTCCAGTTCACAGAATCCAATTCTTTTTTTTCCCTTTCTTGTGAGAGAGTGTATCTCCAGTGTGGCTTTCACGTCTAATTATAGGGTCGCTCATGGCGCTCAGCACCAGAGCAAGGGAGTCGGTGATGTGAGACGATTAGACGAGGTCGGCCCGTAGCCTGGATCTCTTCGGGTTCGGCAGGAGGCAGGAAGTGCTGTGGGGCTGAGGAGCGGGGCGGAAACGGAGGAGGGCGTCATGTCAAGTTACCTGCTAGTTTATGTGACAGGAAAACATCAGTGATGAATAGGCAGAGTGAGGAAGAGCTGAAGGAGGAGGACAGTCATCTCGCCAAGTTATTCAAATCACTTCCTGTGAGTTGAAGGTGCATGACGGCGATTCGGTCGCGTCCAGCTCATCCTGTGTTTCATCTTGTTTCTTTACTTCTCTGTTTTGGTTGATATGCGTCCGTGAGTCATTCAACACAAACCCAGCCCACAGTGCCTCAGAGTGATGGAAACTATCTGACAAGCATGAAAGGAACTGGGTTAAAATAGAATGTTTTTAATACCAATATGATACTGAAATTTACCACCACAGTTACAAAATAATAATTTCCTTAAACCTCTGGAAACAGACGACCTGCAGGCGACCCCTTACTCGCCGGGGGGGGGAGATTGTTATTTGCGCAATCCTGTTAAAATCTGATCTTTAAAAAAAAAAATTCTCACTTTGAGGAAAAAGCAGGATGCCACAGAGGTGATAGTGAAGTTAAAGTCAGACTGAATAGTTCAATGTGTGAATCACGTCTGTGTGCTCTGAGTTATGACTCATCGTTTTTTTACACAAATTGCTGCAGTGGGGCGTCCAGTGTTTTTCAGTAGCCGGCCTTAATGAGATCTGTCACATGATGCTGTTGATCAATTGGGCCAAATTACAATAATCCACTTCCTGTGTCGCTGTAAATAACCTCTTTCCCTCTGCAACTCCTTGAGCAATATAAAACAAATGTGTATCTACAAAGAAATATACAATTCTCAACTAAGAATATTTAATACCAAAGACACAAGTCCACATAAATATGAAATAGCATTGTAAAGATGAATACTTGTAAAATACTGTGCACAGTCTTGCACTTGCTAAATCTATAAAAGAGTGAAACGAGCTGAGGTTTGATAAAATCTGCTTAAATTCACATTCCTGTCTTTATTTAGTTTTCAGGGAAACTCCATGATTATGACACAGTTTTAGTTACACACACACACACACACACACACACACACACACACACACACACACACACACACACAAACACTCACTGACTAAACAAGAATGTAATCGCTCAGATGTTTCGAGCCTCTGTGGTTTGTCACAACTCGCAGTGTGTGTGTGTTCGATGCTACATGTTACACATCCTGTCGAAGACACAGTTGCTATGCTGCCGCTGTGAAGAGCTTTAGTTTTTTCTCTTGCAGCGCCGCAGCTTGTGAATCACAACCGAGCGAGGGGAAGGTGGTGGGTGTCATATTTACCCTGCGGATACAATAGTCTTTTTATCCCGCGTCACAGAATGAATGGAGCCTTTTCTCTATCGGTTCGGAGGAGCTCGCTCGGCTGCGTCCTGGCATTTGGTGTCCGATGAAAAACACAATCCGGTTTATTATACAACAAATTGTCTAAAAAAACAAGAACAAACAAAGTGATGTGATCAGTGTCTGTGTGAGGATGAGATAACTGATCAAAGAACCACACGGCGAAAAAGAGCTGTTTATTGATCAGCTAGTTACAACTCTAAGTATTGATCTGCAGCTGCTTGTGTAATTTATTGATTGGGAAGCAACCCTGCATGTGTCGGATGAATAGACTGTATTCAATGAGAGTGAAGCCAAATCTTATGCATCGCCCCCTGGTGGCTGGCTGCAGTGTAGCGGTATAGCAGAATGCACTCAGCGGCTGCAGGGCTGGTTGCAACCCGGCCCTTTGCTGTGTGTGTTCTTACACTGTCGTCTCAATCAAGGAAAAGGTCCCAAAATATATCTTTTTAAAAATGAAGCGAGACATTAAGATTGACAGGTGAGGTCTCGTGATTGGTTGAAAGTGTGTGTCAGCGGGAGCTGGATACCGCAGCTCCACACCAAATGACGTCAAGCGCTCAATGTTGGCCCCATATCCACTATGTTGGCTTCATTTGAGTACAGTGGCAGGAAGTGGAGACGCGTCTTCCATCTTTATATACACTCTATGGTCGGATCATCTTTTGCTCTAAACTTGTGACATGGACGTTTTCTTTTCCACAGGACTCTTTCAGAAACGGACGGGGTAAAATTTCACTGAGCCTGCTGTGTAATTATGTTAATACATGGCCACTGGCAGGGCTTATAAAGAGGCTGTAATCAGAGGGTCAACCTTCCCGAGAACTGTCCAAATGAAGAAATTACCATGTACTCCGAGCTCTGAACCGCTTCCCATGAGCCTTTCCTACCCAGAACCCTTCACACGGCCCATTTACTTGAACTGGCTCTCACCCGCAGCAGGCCGCACTCTAAGGAAAGACTTGTAAAAGTCATCAGGTCCTCATTATCGTCATTACTATAATTATTTTCTATATTTACCCATGTGAAATGAGGCCAACTGAGCGTATTTGAACCACCCCGGGACACGTGCTACAGTGGTACGGCCCTAATGTTCACACCGGCCCCCCGGCTGCAGAGGCACCGCACCGTGGTCTGTGCAGTTGGAGCGTACCACTTCTTGTCGGGAGCAGGCTGAGTTTGTTTGGGTTAAAAAACATCCTCGTCTCTTTTGAAAGCAGGACGGCTCCCGTTGCTGTGGAGACTTGGGTTCCTGCTATGCAATGTGGTGGTGTTCTTTGGCTGCAGCAGCGGGGGAATTTGAGTATTTGTGAGCTTGTTTAGCCAAAGCCACCTTCATTATTATGACATTGATGTGAACACCAGAGAGTCAGAGCCAAAACCACCCAGAGAGCACTTACTGAAAGCAAAGGTGGGGCCGCAGGCGGTGAGGCTACGTAAGGGTTTTTTTGGGGGGGGATTGGTTAGCATCGGTTCAAATACACATGAGAGGACGTTTGGACTGTTTGTGTTCAGGCGAGACACTGGTGGAAAAAAAACAGGCCCTTGTTAATGTAGAGAGGTGTGAGTCATGAGAGGGATTCAGCGACGGGGGGGTGAGGGCTCAGACAGCTGGGACCTCGGCCTGGAGATCGTGCTCCAGGTGCGAATGTGGACGGCTCAGCTTTGCACGATTCTTCGCTTCCTAATGACAAAAACATACGAAGCTGCGAGAGATTCTCAAAAGCCAGATGTCACCAGGGGCTGAGCGAGACCCGAGGAAATATATTCTGTCAGGTTTTCAGTTCAAAAACATCTTCAGAACAGAAATGATAGATTATTTCAAGTGGTCAATCAACAGGTTTTGATAATCAATTAACGGCAAAAACTTTAAAATAATGTTTCCAGACTCTCAAATATGGGGATTTTATATCGGAATAAAGTGAATATCTTAAAAAAACAAGAGATTTGTAGATCACCTAAGAGATCAAAATTTTATTTGACATTTCAGAGTTGATGAACCTAGAAAAATACAATAATCCGTATTTTAAATCAGTGCAAATGCTACAGGCAGATAAAGTTTTATAGAGTTTATATCTGAAAAGAGTTGCAAAGTAAAAACTAAATAAACTTAATGATTAGAATATATTTTAAGAGGAAATATAAAGAACAGTGAATTAATCAGGTCTGCATTTAAGGACCTGCCAGCAAAGTTTATGCTGCCCTCAGTTATTCAATGTTTATGTCGTTTTCAACCAGCAAAGAAAACTATAACTCATGAAGTGAGTTTTCTAGCATCTAAGCCAAGGGAAGATTGGAATTCAGGACCAGAAACCAAACATACTGACATTAGGATGCAGCAGAAAGTCTCCCGCCTCACTGACTCTTTACAGAAAACTTCCTGGAAGCTCGAACTCATCTGTGGGTGAAGCAGCCTCCTCCCTCCCTCCTCCCTCCTCCCTCCCTGACAAATGACAAACACATGTGTTTATAGGAGGATCAATGGCAAGTGATGGAGTCACTGTGTTGTGAGTAACCAGTGTTTATGCCAGAGAAGTGACGCCCGCTTTAATAGTCAGTTTCACCTGCTACGATTACAGCGGCGCGGCCGACTGAAACAAACAAAAACAGGAGGACAGGAGCTGGGTTCCCCCCCCATTGCATCACTTCAAAGGGACGTGTGTGTGTGTGTGTAGTTGTGGGTCAATTACAGCGAACAACCTGTTGTTTCAGTGTGATTAAAGCATGCTGTTTCGTGTTTCACATGACCCTTCAGTCACCGTGTTTGGAATCTACACCGGTTCATTATTTATTCACTGCGCTATAAATTTATATCGCTGTGTGTTTACCTAACCACAAGCCCGGATAAAAACTGAACCGCAGTGAGAACAAGGTACAAATGTGTGAAAATGTGTCTCTGTGGTCACCGGAGTCACCACAACACATGTTACTGTATGTGTTCATGTTTGGTGGAGAATTATTCTCACAAACTCACACTAAATTTCTGCCCAAAACCAGATGTAGAGTCGTTTGCTCATTGGCTGATGGCAGCAATGGTTAGAGAGCAAATCGTACCCCCTGCGGACTGTAAGTAAAGATGTACACATCTCCACCTCCGCCCGTTAAGAAGCTAAAAGTAATACAGTAATAATAGATGCATTGTACTAGATTCAATAAGTAGACAATGTAGAAATTAGGAAGTCAAGAGGGTGATAAATAAGCTTGTGAGGGTTTTTTAAAGTGTACAAATGCTAATGTTACAACGAGCTGTCAACACCTGAACTGAAACCACTGAGTCTTGTGGAACACGAGTGGTTTTCACTACCTTTTTCCTGCGTGCAGCCGTGCACGTGCTGGTTTGTGACAGCGTGCACGTGTGGTTGGTGAAAATGACATGGGAGGCGGCAGCTGGTGGAGGCGATCTCTGTAATTAACGGAGACAGAGGAGGAGAGCAAGGAGCATGAAAGGTGATGCTCTTGTGTCTGTGAGGTGATTTCGATTCTCCCGAGAATCAAACACACAGCAGGTCAAACACACGTTGGAACCAAATTGTCCACATTGGACGATTTAAGAGCAGTGGTGATGACAATCATCCAGGTTCTTGGAATTGTCTTTTAGTTTGTGTGCAATCTGCCCTTCTCTACAAAACGTTTTTTTATTATAAAACATATCAGAGGGTCGATGTAATGCAACCCCCATCAGGCAATCCCAAGTATTTTCATCTACCCATTGTCATGCTTTTATCTGAGATTGGGTTGGGGAGAAGAATATCCCAGACATCCTCCCTCTCCCCATCCATTGTCTCCACGATTCAAACAATTAACGGATTATGAAAAGCGATTAGTTCTCTGTAGATGCAGTAATCCTAGCGACTTAACGTGTTTCCTCATATTTTCAAACTTCAGTATTCAGCCCTCGGTTTCCTTGCAGTCTCGGAGCCCTTCAGCTATCATCTGTCAAGGAATTAGCCTCTGGGGCAAAAGCCAAAATCTTGGGGCTCCCGGTGTAGCCGCTGGATATTCAAGCCAAATCTCAGTCTCGAGTCAAATGTTTCTCAACAAATCACAAAGAGTGAGGTAGAATCTGTTCATTCAGATTACCTCATCGATGTCCCCTGAACAAACAAACATCCATTTGATAGCGTAGATCTCCGCGGTCACAATAGAGCTTCCAGCAGCTACTTGGCTGATGGGCGGCGGTTTGAGGGTTTGATAGTGCCATGGGTGTGACTGGCTAATGGCCCTCACACGGTACAGTCAGACAATAGCCAGGGCAGCCAGGCGCGCAGTGGGAGATAACGGTGCTTCAGGCAAAGAGTTTCACATGGGAACTGATCTGAATCCGGCCAGCCAAAAAGAGGAAGGCCAAGCAAGGTTCACGAAAGCCTCAAACCAAAGGGTTCTTCCTGATTCCAACACCGGGCGACAAAAGGGTTGAGGTGGTTATAACATGGGTTTTAAAATAAAAAATGAAAATCCTCATGAAAGCAGTTTCTTGTTTACATGTTTGTGGTAATCCTCAGTCTGCAGAAAATGTTTTCCTTCTGATCCAAATGTCTGTGTAGTGTGTTTCCTTCAGCTCCTTTCATCGGATACGACTGAGTTTAATCCGGCTCGCTACGCAGCGAGATAACAGCGCATGAGGATTTAAAGCGAGCAGCAGTGAAGCTTAAATCGCGCTGTCTGTTTAAAAGTGTATCTAGAATAAGGGAGAAGATAGAACATGAGTGACACCACAACATAAATTCGTTTTACTGACTGTCAGGAGAAATATTCAGTGGCAATTGGAAAGCTGACCTGAATTAAGATAGGAAAGGGTCAGGAATGTTTGCAAATACAAGAGAAAAAGCATAATTATTCATATTGAAGTTAAGCAGTGAAATGTAAAATAACTTAATATGAAAATATATTAAGATAAGGTGCTGAAAGCTTGTTCAAACAATTCTTCTTCAAGGTTTCCAAATTTAGAAATGAATGAATGAATAACAACAGATGGGAGAGATTTAGAAAATTGAACCCCACAGTCCCTCTGTCTTCTATTATGGGATATTTTTATTTTATTGCAAAACCAGAAGCAGTGAGAGTCGGTCGTTAGTCTCTGACTCAGTGTTCCTGGGTGCTGCAAAAAATAAGTGCGGCAAGGAACAAAGAGAAAAAGAGGGGAAAAGAAGTTAAAATGTGGTCAAGAAAAGTGGAGAGAATCAGACAACAGTCCTTCCTGGCAGCCCTTGCCTTTGAGCAAGGTGCTTAATACCCAATCGTATTTATAAAGAGTAGATTGCTGAGAGTATTGGAGTTCTGATGTGCCAGGTAGCTCCCAGAAGTTAAAGTTGTGTGAGTCTCAAGCTGCTGAAAAAGAGTATTCATGCTCAGTTAACTCCTTCCCTGGATGACTGAAGGCTAAAGGAAAGAGACTGAAGCATTTACTGAGGCAATTAGCCTTAAATGCTTCTCTCAGACACAGAAGTGGCACACTCTGGGGCTTTTCCTATCTCCAAAATCTGTGGTTTTCAGCCATTATCCCTCAGCCATCACTGCCCCCTTTAGATAAATCCGCCCCGGAGCACGGGGCTGAGAAAATCCCATCGAGTTTAGATTCGGTTCGAAAGACATCTGGTGTGGCGCTGCAGGCTAATGGCAATCCTGCATGGTGATTAGAAGAGCAGGAACAAGTTCACCAGCGTGTCGATCACCAAACCTGCCACAGAGGTGTGGGGAGGTGGTGTCAGACTCTCGTGCTCGGAAGGAACATGATGTCCTTTAGTGTAGAGGACTAGATCATATTGATACCACTGTCAAGGCTGTAGAGCAATATAAAGAGGCAGTTAGCAGCCAGTTAGCTTAGCATAGGATAGATCGGAAGACTGGAAATGGGGATACTCCAAGTCTAGCTCGGATTGGACATTTTACATGGCTATGTCCATGGAACAAGATTTTCTCAAACTTAACAAACAGTATTGGACATAGGGTCAAAGTTGTTACGACTTGCTTCTTTACTTACAAAACAACTTAACCTAACAGCATCTACTGTCTCTTTCTGCAGAACCTAATGGCCAAAGCGTTGTACGACAATGTGCCGGAGTCCCCCGAGGAGCTGGCCTTCCGCAAAGGGGACATCCTGACCGTCATCGAGCAGAACACCGGAGGCCTGGAGGGCTGGTGGCTCTGCTCCCTGCATGGCCGCCAGGGCATCGCACCTGGCAACCGCCTGAAACTGCTGATCGGACCGATGTTTGGCGCTCAGTCGCCATCGGGCGCCACTTCCGCCACTGCCCAGTCGCCACAGGGCTATCAGCCGAAGGCCGGCGCTGGATCTCAGGGGATCTACCAGGTGCCCCCATCCCTCCAGAGTCCACAACAGCAGAGCCAGCAGGGCATCTACCAGGTTCCTCCTGGACAAGACGTCTACCAAGTCCCACCGAGGAATACACTAGCTGCTGACAACAGCAAGGTGAGGAACTGAATAATGTACTTCCCCATGAATAGGAGGCAATCAGTTTGCAAGAGTCTAGAGAATCTAATTCAATATGAGCATTTTACAGGAGAAGGAAAGACGTTTTAAAAAGTGTAAATGTTCAAGCAGAAGACCCCAAGTCCCAGTATATAAATGATCTACATACAAATTAGTATTCTACAGCGATAAAGAAAAGAAAGAGAATGGAATGGGTTTACAGAAAGACAGAAAACTGATCCTGGTTCAATCCCTGACCTCTGGAAAAGGTTCTTGAGGATCAGAGAGGATTTTCAAACATAATATCCACTCTGGTGGGTGTGTCCTGCTCCAGTGAGTACGGGTATTACATGTGATAGGACATGGCAGATACACATTTACACTTTGACCTGTCGTCCTGCAGTCTGCCGCGCCTCTCGTCAGTGTGATTGCACACACACACTCACACACACACACACAAAGAAAGTAGAAAGGCTGGACAGATTGTGGGTCTGCGATGTGAAAGGAGAACAGGGTGTGCCCGGCCTGGCGTTCACCACAGAGCAGGGTAGTGTTTTTGTGCAGGGCTCCCATATTACTTGTATATTGGCACATTGTGTGTAGCAGAGCCAGTCTAAGCCACAGAAGGGCAGTGAATGTGGGAACAACTCGTGGAAAAGCAAACAGCACAGAGCTGTTTTCTGGATTTTGGTGGAGCCCAGCTGCATGAATATAGTGTTTTTTTCTGTTTTTAAAATGCTGTACATGGTCACTGAGTAACCCAATGCACTTGAATCGGTCATTTACAGTGTTACTTTGTGCAGTGTGTCCAAAATGTTTGTTCTTTTATTGGCTATAGTTATGCTAGATCAGCAGATACGTCAGACTATGAATAAAGCCTGTAATTCCGAAGAAGGATGACCAGATTTCTAGCGAGGGTCATTTCCCATGTGATTCACTTGCAGAGGAAGTATCTGCATCAGTATTGTACATTGAACATTAGTTATCTGCCGCTTCAGGTGTCAAATATTAGCTGATATTAGCTTCAGCAACTATAAGCTACTGGATCGTAACGGCTACTTAGGTTCACTATAATTTTAGCTGATGATTGCAGACACAAGGCAACTGAAGCAACGATAAGTGACTGGATCTTAGTTAACGGCTTTAACTAGCGACTATAAATACCACATTTCTGGACTGTGGTCTTTAGTGCTCTCTGTTAATCCAGTTATTGTTATTTTCAGCAAATGTCCTCCTCTGAATGCACCATTTAAACAAGAGTGAGAGGAAGGAATTCATCAGTAAATGGCCCTTGCAGGTGTGTGCTGACACAAAAAAGGGAAATTTTCCTGTTCACTCGACTGTTTAACTGGTTCCTGCACCTCGACCAGATCATCCCTCCAGGAGACGCAGAGTAATTATATGCTGGATGAGATTCTGATACCCTGAGGGTGTTTTTCTAGACAAATCAACTCCAGTCATCGCAGAAATGAGCCAAGGTGAGCATTCGTAGGTAAATAGGGAGCAGGCGCCGGGAGCTTAGAGGACTTTGTTTGGTTCACTGCGCGGCGTAAGTGTGATAAAGGCAGTCAGAGCCAGGGGCTGAGAGGGGGGGGCTTGTCAATCAACCTGAACACTCGCACACATATGCACATGTGCACACGGCAGACCTGTCAACCAACACCTCTCATTTTCCACTAACAGGCCTCAAGGCTTTACTGAGAAATGGTATTAAAAGGGACTTTGGTGATAACACGGAAAATGAAATGTTCTCCTAACGAGCCTGCGTTTTGAGCTATAATCATGTTATTGAGGAGATTAAATTAAGTCTTGGACGGTTTAGTTTCCCTCCAATCTGTGGTTATCAAAGTGCTGCCATTTGCAACATTTGTTCCTGTCTATTAAATAGAAAGGTTTTCACTGTGTGTTACACTCCACGTCTGCGAGTGTGCACGTAGGAGTCCAGACAAGGCTCGGGTTGTTTCCCGGAGACGTCTGAGTGTTGGACCGAACCATCAGTCTCTGTGGTCACTGCTTTAAAAGCCAAACAGTAGAATCTGTAGTAAAACTGCAGGAGAACGAGTTGAGGATAAATATATGGTTGGTAGTGGAGATTAATCACGTCTTACTTCCCAAAGGCCTTTTGTCTGTCTCATCTAAATTCATTTTAAATAGGACATTTTTATATTTAAACATCTCTCCTTTCTAAAACACAACAAACTCGTCCATCTTTCGACAATTATGAATTGTACAATTTTAATAAATCAAGCCACTGTTGAGCTGTGGTAAATGGGAATTAATTGCCCTTTATCCTACCAAAATTACACACAACACTAGACTTGACAAAGCTGAAACAGTTCAACTGGGAGTCATCCCCTGACTGCTAGTTTAAGGATGAATCATCCGGGCTTGTGTTGCTCAGTTGAGGATTTTATTAATAGGAATACCTGAATGAACCAGCAGCTCCCTCCCTCAGATTCACAGTATCCTGTGTCGGTGGTATTTATAGAGAAAGAAATGTTGTTGACGTGAAATCCAAACCCTAACCTTTACTCCTCTAAACACAGAACTTGTTTACTACTGCTTCTCTTTGGAAACCATATTGATGATAGGCCGGGAGCTTTGACTCACACTGTGTGCAATCTATCGACCCACTTTCATGCACGTACAAGTGTTCATGCACACACATGCTCACTGGCTTTCCAAATGATTGTGGTTCCTGATGCGTCTAATGATAATCTAAAATTACTTTAAAGATTTAATTTCCTGTGTGTCCATCACCATGTGTCACGCATGCTCACTCTCCTGTAAGCTGCACGAATCCTGCAGAATGAACCTCGGGTTCTCAGGCCAACTCTGCAGTGCAAATCCAGATTGGCGACTGCTTCTTTTCTCTTCATGTGGTGTGGGGTTCTGGTATATAAAGGCACACTGAGGTCTGGAGCTCTCCTCCTCTCTGGCTGTTTGCTTTGATGCTGTGGCCTTGTCCTTGTGTGACCCTCCTGGGAGCCACACACACAGCTGCCCCCCTACCCGACCCCCACACTCCCTTTAAGACTTCTGAGCTGGGACCATGTGGGGCAGATGCCTGGAACCCCCAAGCAGACAATGAGTCTCCTCACATTGAAGGGGCCAGGAGAAGCCTTGTTACCATCTTTAAGCATTCCTCTCTTTCTCTATCTCCCGTTGCTGCACTTCATTCCCTCTTTCTTCGGCTGCTCTGAAAGGCGTGTCTGTTTCCCTTCTCCTCAGTGTTCCCGTTTCCTCTGTGCTCCCCCCTCCGACTCGGGCTCTGAGGTCACCCCGTTCAAAACTGGGCTGGGTTCAGAGTTCAAAGATCTCAGCCGAGCGTCTTATCTACTCCCACCACACGGCCTTTTCATTCCTCACTTCCTGCTTTCGGGAGGTTTGCTCCATGTATGGGCATTTCCTCTGTTCACTGTGTCATACCTACAGATCCAATCTGCTCATTGGTGCCGTTAAGAGGTGAAGGGTGCAACAAAAGGATTAATAAACTCCAACACACAACTCAAGGAAGTGTTCTGATAACTGTTTATGGGCTGCGAGGGTGTGCCATCCACCTTGATAAAGCTCCGTCTGGAAGAAGCCAGGTTTTGTGTAATGAATGGCTTGTTTGTTTGCCTCTGCCATATTTTCTCTGCCTAATCATGCACACAGTGATCTCAGCACCAGATAAGTGACTTATTTCTTCCTGGAGCAGGCCGGCTACTTCAGATGCTTGTCTGTGCTCCATTGTCGCAGTTGTGATGAATCACTGGCCCGTGATATTTGACCAAGAGGGCAAGGTCATAACTCAGCTGCACCTAGAGCGGTCTTCTCTCCGTGGTGAGCATACTGAGGGGACTTTCTCCCACTTGAAATGAAAAATTGAAGCAGAGATTATGATAAAATAAAAGTTCCAAGGAGGAGAGAGGCTGCTTAAAACCCAAGGAGATTCAGTTTCATAGAACCGAAGACAATGAAAACCAGGGAAAAATGCAAGTCTCCACCACACAAACAAATGACTTTCCATTCAGCAAATGTTGGTATGATAACATCGCAAGCAAAGAACTCAAATACAAAGACTGTACCCAGAAATTAAAGTCCGATGCTGTGTAGAGAAAATCGGGGATGGAGCCACACAACCTTGTTTTTGGTCACATCCACGAACAAGGAGGAGGTTTGGTGTGTGGCGGCTGCCGTACAGAGGCTTTTGCAGATTCATATACAGTCTATGGGTATACACAGGAAATCATATTGCCATGCTAGTGTTAGCATTTAGCTCAAAGTGCCCCCGTCTCACAGAGCTACTGTAGAATCTCGGTCTTAATCCCTGTCAAGAGTTATGCTGCAGAGTCATTCAAGTCATTTCCCGTTCCACATTATCCTCTTTCTCTTCTCTTAGAAGATTATATCATGACATTGTTATTTTTTGCCAAAATGTCAAACACATCTTTTAACATTACGTCTCCTCAGATAATCACGCCGCCAAAGTCGGAGGATGCTTTGATCTGAGAGAATAAGAGATGATCCTTAATACTGCTCAAATCAGTGGGTTCTCTTTTAATGCTCCTCATTAGGCCCGCTGTCTGTTTGGGTTTAGCCACTTGGACGTGTTATGGAGACGGCTGAAGGCCTCGCAGGACTCCAGACTTAATTACTCGCATTAATGAGTTTGGCACTTTAATAAGCTGCTGCAGCTCCGAGCAGCAGAGAGGGATGATGCCCCCTCCCCCCCCCAACACTACGAGAGACATCTTTTGTGGTGTGATTCAGCAAAGCAGAAAAAAAGCAGGTTATTACAGTTCAGAAACACACCCTACATTTGAAAGGGATGCAATCATATACAAAATATCACCGTTATCTTACATATGACTGGCAGCATGGTTAGATTCTGGCAGTGGGTGGTCCAAATTTTATTTTTCTGCGTGTCCTTGGTTGACCTCTTGTTAAAATACGAACCAATGGTGCCGTGCTGACGGAGCGAAAGGTAGAAAGAAGGAGGCAGTCACACAGATAAGGTGCGTGAGTAGAAGAGCGGTGATGAGGAGGTGCGAAAGAGGAGACGCATGGATGAAATTCTATAGAGGGCATCCGCACCATCGCCGGCAGCGTCACTGTCACCATCTCTTATAACCCGATCTCTGGTGAAAAGCCTGGTTACGGTTGTTGATTTGTGTCAACAGGTCATTAGCACGGGGGGGAAGTGCGTACGTGTGTGTATGTGTGTTTGTGTGTGTAACCAATGGACAGGTGTGAAATGATGATTTCTTTTGAAATTGTGCACGCAGGTGTCATTATACACCCACTGGAAATCATGTAGGAATGAGCCCTGCAAGGGTTAGGCAAAGTGTTTTTGTAAATTGAATAATAAAGAAGAAACACTTTATGGAGTCTTTATTCACAGCTTTAGATCCTCCACGTCTGTGAGACTCGACCAGAGGATTTAAACACTGTCTTTACAAGAGATGTTCCCTCATGTGTTGTTTCGATGACGCCTGTGGACAAACGTACATCTAAAACCTCCCACTGGTGTTTACTTGAGTTATGATGTGTTGACTGCAAAGGCCAAAACATATGATTCACATAATTTTTCCCTTTTCAAACCATCCATCCGGTGAAAGAATCAGTGTTAGTTACTGCATGTTTCAACACTTATTTATTGAGGTTTCTCTTTTGGTTTGTCATCTTTGGCGCACGTCACAATATGCAGATGTTCTATAACGAATGCAAATTGATGTTCAAAGCAATTAACTGCGTTCCACTTTCATTCAGAACTGCAGCCAGTGATTATTTTCATCATATATTTAAATAATTGTTTGTCTGTGTGTTAAACTTCTAGAAAACAAAGGCCTATCGCAATTTCCAGAGTCCAAAAACGTAAATTATACAATTTTAAATAGTTTAGTTGTCAGTTTATTAGGGAACATCAAGATAACACTGACGCAGTAGTCAGCTATAAATCCTCCTTCCATGGAGGTAACAAAGTCCTTTCTATTTAGCTGTGTTAGAGAGGTGTTTATTACTTTATAACTTTGGATGATGGTGCTATTGAAACTCATTGTAAGATACAGAGAGGTGTTTCTGGAATTTAGCCATTTGTGTATAAAGGATAACCGAAACAAAAACAAAACATCTCTTCATATGTGGGGAAATCCATCTTGTGTTTTAGATTTAATTACAATTTGCCCACAAAAATATTTGTACAGCCACAATAACATCACCAGATCAGTCATAATAGGATTCTGTGGACAGATTTATCTCCCGGACCCACAGCACAAACTACACCTCGAGCTGCCCATCAATACAAATACAACAAACCCATGAGGTAGTTGTTGACATTATGACGACACCTCTCAAATTACTCTGAAGTGAAGCCGAAAAGACCCGAGTCCACCAGGATGCTAAGTAAACACCGTGTTGCTGAGCGAGCCATGAGTCACTCATCGTGGCGTGTAGGAGCGTTAACGAGGGCCTCTCTATCTGGCTCCTCGGGGCGCTGCTTTAAACCTGAGCCCTCTTTAGTCTTTGCTCTGCCTCCCCCGTGAAGGAATCTTAAGAGCCTATCACCTGAGCGGGGACAAATGTTTACCCAGTCGCCCCAGCTCCTCATGATGTCATCGCTCGCTTTAAAGACTGCCATTGCCGCCATGCAAACGCCAACTCCATCGGAGGCCGGTAAATATTTACCCAGCAGCAATTATAGCAGCGCCGAGCGGCCTCTGAGCAACAAGCCTGCTGGGTAAACAGAGCACGGAGATGGGAAATAAATGAGCAGTGTGCATCTGGCTGCACCGAGAGGAGCCGCTGACGGCAAGAGGGCCGCTCCAAGCGATGACATGCACCTGTGGAAAAGGTCACATGGTCTGTGACGGGCACCTCGCCGCCGTGGCGCATGTGGCAGCGGAGTCCAGACGTCGGCTTATCGTCAGCACACAGGCTCAACCCTCAGGGACAGCAGCCGGGCTGAGGTGACCTTTTACCAAGCATCACTTTGTTGTCACTTAGTGAAAGGCGAGTTCCATATCTGCTGCGTCTGGTTACGAGCTCGGGGGGGACACATTTGCAAACAATTAAAACTGTGTAAAAGTCAAGAATTCAGCTACAGCTGTTGTTTACACCCACAGTGTGGTAACAACAAGCTAATTAAGGCACTTTTAAAGGCTCTAAATTATATAGATAAAAGTAAGACAGTAATTATAGGACTCCAAAATCCATTAATACTAAAACTGAGTGAATTGATATTTTCATACTTTTAAACATAGACTGTATATAAAGATAGACGACATGACTGCTCTCTAAGAGTGAACCCAAAGTGTCCTGATCAACCCCTGGTGGCTGGCTGCAGTATAGGTCATACATTCTGCCTCCTCTGTGTTAGTGGATTGGACATTGACCAATCTTAAAAGTTAAACCCTAACCCTAAAAGATGGTTAATACTATTTATATAGTCAAATACAAATACTTGTTCAAGTGCTGGTTTTTATGGAAGTAGATTTGGTTTTAATTAGTTATTTGATCTCTATGATACTATTTTAAAATTCAATTGCTGATACCAAGGCAAAATCCGAATGGGCAAGATGGGATAATTTGTCTTTATTTCTGTGGGAGGAAGATAGGACGTGTCGTCTGTCTTCATAAAGAGTCAGTAAATCAATCAATCCATGGTGTCCTATCAAATGACAACACAATGGTTTCCACTATAAAGTGAATGAAAACACGTTTGAATGTTTTACACCCCGAGGTGAGAGGGGCTGCGTGAGAAGAGGGGAAAGCAGCTAGGCTATTTATTCCTGTGTTGGTTTATTTGGGAGCTTGGCTCGTGGTGTTTAAAGCCCTCGGTGTAGGTTTCAGCTCTGACCCCACAGGCCCTGTTTGGGATGATGTATGCACAGACAGGAATGCCAACAATGAACACCTTAAATCACCACGGCCTTGTTCAGATTAGACTTATGAGAACCATATGCACTACTGTTAGTCAGACTCCAGCTCAGATGAATGGCATTCCTTTCCATACTAGGCGACCTACTCTCATTTTCCGTTCCCTCTCACTTCACCCCTCCTCCTCTGTTTTGTTTTTTCTCTTTTTCATAAATCTCTTTTACAAACCAATTCCTCGTCTGCCCCTATGCTTCTTCCCCAGAAACATTAATCCCATTCCAAGTTGGCTGAGGTTACAGCTCCTGCTGCTCACGCTCCGATAAATGTGTCCAGAGTGCGAGAGATGCTATGAGGATATTAACTGTGCTGCTCGCGCCTGGAGACTGGGACTAAAGACTTAAACCTCCCTCGAGACTCCCCCCCCCCCCCCCCCCCCCCTCTTTGCCAGGAAGCCATGCGTATGGTTCCTATTTTCGAGCCCCGTTAATGAACCCTGCTCGTTTCATAGTGGCGATAGTGGTGCGTGGGGGCCGAGGAGGAGTGCGGGGCTGAGGGAAGGACATTCCTAGCATTCCTCTGTCTGTCTGACGCAGCTAGGAGGTCTGCTTTTAGGAGGTTACAAGACGACAGGGAAAGGGGGGGGGGGGTGGAAACACTGGGAGTAGGAGGTGAGGACGGACAGATTAGGGAAAATGTGATGAGATATTAACAGGGGTTAATATCTCAGGCGTAGTGAAGGTGAAGCCAGTGGTGTGAATTATGTTTGTTTTTCCCAAGTAATAATCACACCATTATGTTGAAGCCGGTCTGTACCACAGTGTTAAATATTTTAAAGGTGTGTTAAATCCTACAGCACCAAATGCCTGGGTTTTAATAGAGGTGGTCATCTGTACCGATGATGATGACTTCACCAGAGTATGAAAAACCTCACGATCCATTCAGTGCTATGATAAAACTCCTTCTCCAACACAGTTCTAATCATAAAACCATTTTCCATTCAGATGAAGTCAGCGCGAGCTAAAACGAAAGGGTTTTCAATTTCTTCTATTTCAGAAAGTGCTGCTAAAGTTTGACTTTAGCTTATTTTACTGCTTGACCACATTCATTTTATGTTTTAATTCCCTTTTTCATTAGTGGACCTGAAGTCGACATCTGTCTTTTGTCCAGCGGAGCACTTTCTTGAATGTCGGCCCGTCACAACAGTGGCACAGTTGCTTCTATATTCACAGCTTTAATATGCATCCCGCGTTTCAGGTTTCAGGTCTTTAAATCGAGAGTTGTGTTTCTTTTAAAAAGAAGGAAAACAGACAAATTTTCGTTTTTTACAAGTGCAAATTTCCTATCACACAAAACACTCTGATTCAGGACAACAGGGATTATTAGGAAGAACTGGAAGCTTTTATAGGCTAACGTTAGCTAAGGGTAGCTAAAACTTGCCTTCTCTTGCTGTTAAGGCCTAATATTTGACATATCTTAATTTAGAATGCAGTGTTATAACCCGTAGACAACTAGGATGTTGTGTTTTTAAGTTTTCTGGAGCACGTCTATTCTTCCAGGTGTCGTTATTTAAGCTGAGCGCTGATTGTTTGTCTCTCCCCCTGCTGTGATTGGACAGGTGGTGACCCCGACCAGAGTGGGACAGTCCTACACTTATAGCCCCGGCCAACACAACCAGCAGGACCTCTATGACGTCCCACCAATGAGACCACAGGGGGTAGGTGTCTCGTGTTCCGCTGCACGTACAGTTCACCAGTGGGACCTGTACTGTCTACTTAGACACACCAGGCATTAAGCAGCTGTTTTATTTATCTCATTTCACTTTCATGTTTCAGGTGTACGATGTTCCTCCTGGTCAGATGTTCGCCGGTCAGCACGCCGCTGCCAGAAACCAGGGGGTCTACGACGTCCCCCCCTCTCTACTGGACCAAAGGACACAGGGCGTCTACGACATACCATCCTCCTCACAAGGGGTAAGAGAACCTTTCAGCCGCCGGTCCATCTCCCACCTCAAGGAGAGCACACGTCGTTTGTTTCAGTCAAATGAAGATGAATTAAGAAAGTGGCGGAAAATAGTTATTTAACCGTTTATTGATACAGTTCCTAGTGTTTCAATTAATTGTCTGCCATAAATGAATAATACATCAAATGTCTCATTGAAGGACATTCTTGTGGCTGCACCGAATGAGAGCTCTGCCTGCCAGTTGAGTTTAACCAAAATTCCATTAGTATGGTTCTGTCTGTTCTGAAATCTCCAGCGTGGATAAAAAAGTCAAGGCCATAACTCTTCTCTTTCCAGCCCCTCTAAGATTTCACCAGACTTCCAGAGCCGACCAGGCAGAGCGCCACCAGTTTGTTTGTAATAACCTGAAATATGCTGGGACCTGTTATTTGCGTCGTTCCTAATTACGGTTTTGGGCGAGCCCGTCTAGCTGCTAAGAGAGCGTTTCAAGGCTGATGGAAATCACTTACTGGCCACCATTTTATTCACCTCAGTGCGCTTCCCAGCATGCTTTGTGTCTTGCACGCACCCATACACACACACACTCTGCTCCGTCAAGCTCGTGGGAGGATTAATCTTAGTTTTACTCTGGTGCTGCTGCGTTAAAGAAAGGAATCAAATGCAGAAACTAAAGGGTTTCAAACGTCGTGTCTGCAGGAGCCAGAAGCTGTTTGACTCCCTCACGCTCTGACTGCAGTAATGCTGTACACACAGTATCCAGTTAAAACCCACATCCACTGTATTTGCACAGTAACCAGGTCACAGTCGACTGTTCTGTTCTGTGCTGTCACGTAAAGGACAAAAGTGGCTCCTGCAAAAACAGGAGACTGCAGACCAAAAAGAACAGAGGCTGGGGGCGCCCTTAGCTCAGTTGGTAGGGCGTCCCCCCCATGGGCCTAGGCCAGCAGCGGACCCGGGTTCGATTCCAGCCCGCGGTCGTTTCTGCATGTCACTCCCCTCTCTGCCCCATTTCAACTCTGTCTCTCTCTGCACTATCAATAAAGCATAAAAATGCCAAAAATAATTCTTTAAAAAGAACAGAGGCTGAATGAAAGAGTCAAAGCATTCGTATCAGATCATTCAGACAAACTAGAAAGGCTGAGTAGTGGATCGCATATCCCAACAACAGCCCAACAGTTTCCTTAAATTCACATCAAGCTGTACCAATCTTCATACGCTCATAGATATCAGGAAAATAATCTAAATCTCATCCTCTTCCTCAGGTCTACTCGGTGCCTCCCTGCAGGACCAACCCTGCGCTCCAGGAGGGAAACTATGACTTCCCACAGCCTCTCAAACACAAGCAGGAGGGCATCTACGACGTCCCCCCGCCCGCCCTCACCAAGCCAGCGCAGAGCCCACAGTCCCATTATGATTTCCCCCCCAATGTGGAACCTGCTGCCCACCACCAACACCAGAATGCCAACGGCAATGAGGGCATCTACGACGTGCCTCCGCCTGCTCTTCTCTCAGGTGCGGGGTCTAAGGACATATACGACATCCCCCGAGGCAAGCTGCCGTCCCAGCACAAGACCCCCCCCTCCGACAGAGACGGCAGCAAGGGCATCTACGACATGCCCGCTCAGGAAGTTCGAGCAGTTGGAGACGTGACGGACGGAGTGAACCGTCTGTCCTTCTCCAGCACCGGCAGCACACGCAGCAGCATGTCCACGTCCTCGTCCTCCACGGGCTCCGGCTCCGAGGGCCGCCTCATGCTGGATGTGGACACGGGTGTCCAGAGGTTGTACCGCCTGCAGCAGGCCGTGGAGGCTTCAGTCTGGGCGTTGCACACAATGGCAGCTTCCCCTCACTGGAGGACGTTTCCCTTCATGGAGCGCCATGCTAACGACGTGCGCATAGTGCTGGACAGGATCCGGGCGTCTCTGGGGGACTTCATCGTGTTCGGTCGAGGGGCTGCTGCCAACGCCACGTCTCTGTCGGACTCCAGCCTGCACAGCAAGCTGAGGCGGCAGCTGGGACGGCTGGAGGACTCTCAGCAGATCCTCCTGCAGATCTACCAAGTCCTGGAGAACTGCAGCTGGGCCCTGAACATGCTGGCCTCCTCTGGAAAGCACCACAACAAGAGCGACGACCTGGACCGCTTCGTCATGGTCTCCAGGAGCGTGCCCGAGGACGCCAAGCCGCTCGCCTCCACGATAGGGAGCAACGCTGAGCTGCTGTTCAGGCCGTCGCACGTGGACGGGTCTTTCTCCAACGGGAGCACGCCGGACGAGAACACGATCCACCCGCTCACCTCTCCCTCCTCCGATAACGACAACTATGGGGAGAAGACCAAGCCCTTCCCCGTCCCCTCCAGCCAGGACAAGGACAACATGAACAACAGTGAGAAGTGTGTGAAGAGCTGGATGGAGGACTACGACTACGTGCACCTGCAGGTAAATGCTGCATGAACACGTCAAGTTAAAACCCCTGTGTTGACCTTGATGGTCAAATAAACTCATATTGGGATAAATTGTCATATTTATGTGATTGCTATATGTACATTGTTTCCAACAGAAGCACATACTTCTTTAGGTTTATGTTTTTCCTAACTTTTTAGATAATGTTTCAGTTCAGCATATTGTGCAGACCAGCTAAAGTTCATTAGGGTTTTTAAGCTCATTGCGTTGTATGATATTTTCCCAATGATATCAAAGCACAGACGTGTGTTTGTGACTCACGTTTCCAAGTTAAAAGTCAAACCTGGTCAACATGAGTGAGCTCACACTTCTTGGTTTTCCTCCGCAGGGCAAAGAGGACTTTGAGCGTCAGCAGAAGGAGCTGCTGGAGAAAGAAAACATCATCAAACAGAGTCAAGTGCAGCTGGGACAAGAACAAGTGAGACTTTCTGTTTGTTTTCACTGTCACAGACGTTGTTACACTGATGAGGCCGCGAGCACGAGTCCTGGGGCGAGTTCAGGGGGAGAGATTTCTCTGTTTGAGCTATTTTTTGAACCATTGAAATATGTTTTTGAAAAAATCATGAGTTGATGATCAGAGAGATTTACTGATTCTGTCTCACAGCAAAGTCTTGAGTTTTGATCTCAGACGCAGCTTCTCAGAGCTCGGCCTCATCTGACTGTTCCTGTGATAAACCAGAGATGTGAAGCATGCTAGCAAGGAAGTAATCTGAATCCTGTCCCCCTTCACAGATCAATCAGTTCAAGAAGCTGGAGCAGGAAGCGATCAAACCCGTGGAGAACGACATCACACAGTGGACGCCCCACCAGCACTTGCCTGTAACCTCCGCCCCAGTGGCCCCCGCCCCAGACTCTTCCCCCTCCACCCATGTGTGCGCTCGCGACGGCCAGCTGCTCGGCTTCTACTCGGATCAGTGCGAGCAGCACTTTGTCACGCTGCTCAGCGCCGTCGACGCCTTCTTCGGCTGCGTCAGCGCCGGGCAGCCCCCCCGCATCTTCGTGGCGCACAGCAAGTTCGTCATCCTCAGCGCCCACAAACTGGTCTTCATCGGGGACACCCTGTCCAGGCAGGCCTCGGCCCCCGACGTGGCAAACAGGGTGATGAACTCCAGCAACGTGCTGTGTGACTTGTTAAAGACGGTGGTGACCGCGACCAAGACGGCCGCCCTGAACTACCCGAACACGGTCGCCATCCAGGAGATGGTGGACAGAGTCACCGACCTATCACATCACTCGCAGCAGTTTAAAGAACAGTTGCTGCAAATGGCTCATTCATGATTTTAGACCATGTTGCTCCTGTACATTTGAAAACAGTCTCCATCTGTACATTAATCTACCATAAATATATATTTACAGCATGCATATATATATATATATATATATATATATTAACATACATATATATGTATATATGCTCTTCATCTTCAGCTTGTTTGGATGTTGTAAATAGTCTGTTGTGTACATATTTGCTCTATTTTTGTGTAGATTGTTTTATATTATATATGTAGATGCAGTGTTGGTGTCTCTGTAGGATATGTGGACATTTTTCATAACATTCCTGTTGCGTATTAAGAAGCACCTTATGAGATGTCCTGTTGTTGTTTTTGTTTTCACCTGTAACACGTTGTGGATGTGTGTTACTGCTGAGTGTGACAGTAAAGATCTCCTTGTAAAATCACGTTTAATGTCGATGTGTGTGTGTGTGGAGATTTCCACAAAGTAAAAGATTGTTCTTAACCATGTGACTGTCTTTTCATTTCTGACATAACTCATTTGATATAGTGAGAGGAAACGAGCAGAGGGGTTTAATAGGTAAAAAGAAGGTGGTTGTTATTGTTGTTTTATCTTAGGGAAACATTTTACTATAACTCATCAAATATTTACTTTTATATCTGCCTGTGATATATCCAATTTTTTGGAGTAAGACTTATTTTGTGGTTAAAAATCACAATACAGTTTCATATTAATCCACTTCATCATTAACATTTAAACCAACAGTGTTATTTGTGCTCATGCAACATAACTGTTCCATAAGAACCTTCAATTGTAAAAGATGGACAAATTACTTAAAGAAGAACATTGGAGTTACTACAAGCAAAAACAGATTTACCTTGGATCTACTGGTCAGTGCAATGACAAACAATGAAATCAGTGTCACTATCAACTAAATGAAATTATACACTTGTGCCCTCATGTCCACTTTAACCCGTTTTTAACAATCTGTTTGATCCAACTTCCGCCGCCTCTCCCAGGAAACAGTAATTGTCAGTTCTGTGTAATTAGGTATTTTCCCTGCTGCTTTTAAAACATCTGGCAAAACGTCATAAACCTTAAACCCACAGTTAAACAAAGGCAAACAGGCCGATTACTGAAGGAGCAGAGAGGTGATTCCAAATGACTCGCGTACGAGTACACTTATTATATCAAGTATTATTATTGAATGCATCAGACAAAAAAGAAAGATAATAACTAGAGCGAATGAGTAGAGCAAAAATATCTACCAAGGACCAAACAGTTCTCTTATATTCAATCACGCTACAACAAATTTCAGTCTCCTAAACAAGATGGACATATTATTTCCTGAGAAGATTAACAAAAGTGAAGAAAGAATTCCTGGTTCTGCCTCTTTAATGGATTCTTTCTTAGCTTGTGTCTCATCATTCCACCAAGTTTGATGTAATCTGTAAAGTAGTGTTTGTGTAGTCTGGTTTACAAACAGACAAACAAAACAAACAAAAAACACACAGGGTGAAAACATAAACTCTTTGTTAGAGGTAAAAATAGTAAAGAGCTACATTAACAGATAATGAAATGTCACTGTCAAACCCAATCACATCCCCGTGGACCCCTACAGGATATTTCTGATTCAAGTCAGATCTGATCAGTCACTTGTTCCCTCTAGTCGTGAAAGGAGCTCGGGTGAAGGACGGGGCTGAGAGGATTTCACATGAGGCGGGACAGAGCGGCTGGAATACGGTCGGCCGTGCCAAATAATTCCTCAGTTTGTTGCAGAACATTAGATATGACACACGGAGAATAATGAGGGGCAAGCAGAGGACGAGACGCCGCTATACACGTTCTCTGGACCGTGAAAAACGTGTTTTTCCGAGCGACACTATCAGCTGCAGCACATTCTCTCTGGTTCCAAGTGGAGGGAATTGATAAAATGTCCAGAACGACTGCAGCAGGGAAACAAACAACCTTTGTGTTTTCTCCTCATCCTCATCCTCATCCTCTCCCTCTCTCTCTCCCTCTCTCTCACTGTAATCTGAGTGAAATATAGTGTGACCCTGTGGAGAGGCGGCTCTGTGAATAGATAGATGGGCCTGCGTGAGGAAGGGAGCCCATGACTACTTCCTCCCCCCCCCCCCCCCCCCCGCCCAGCTCCCAATCAGAAAATCTCATTAAACATCCTACAAGCTCACACAGGCTGGCACTTACAAGCAATCCAAGTGTTTTTATTATTCACTGCATTCCTCCCAGGGCTCTCCGGGGAGATAAGTACGAAAGGAATTTGCAGTGGAAAGACTTCTTTTTAAAAAAAAAGAAAAGACAGACGGTAAATCAGGAGACGTCAGATCCACCTTAAAGGTCCGTCTCTGTTAATCTGGTCGACAAAGGCAGAAAGCAGCAGCAGCAGTGCACTTTAAGAGAATAAAAGGCATTGAATGTTTTCATGCTCACTTGCAAACAGAACGTCAGGTAACAGAGCCGTCGTCTCACAGCTCAAGAATGTCATTAGCTCTGCAGGGACTTGGTCATAAACTTTGACTGGTGGGAGCTGCCACATGAAAAGTCACAGGAGCAGTTTCATAGCAATCTGATTATTGTTGGATTGAATGATCACGTAGACGTTTCACTCGATAAGAGAAAGACTTTAAACCTCCAAAGAGAAGAGCCATGGATTGGGATTCATCCTCAGGGGACAATGCAGAATTCGGTACCAGGAGAGGTACAGAATGAAACTGGATAAGTTTAACTTTTCCATGCTAGTAGCACTACATCCTCTGGGCACCATGAATATAACTGCGACCATTAATAGAAGTTTGGCGGAGTTCCTCACAATCATGATTGGATTTGGATGCTTCCTCCTTGAGTAAGAATAAGTGGAATAATTGAATTAACGAGATACTTTTCAGTTCCAACAAAAGGGCTTGAGGCGATACATTTAGTTTTAACCTTATCTAAGGCTAGCTGCTGCAACACTTACTTTCAGTTTGTTCTGCCTTTGCAGGGCAGTAATAATGTCAGGACATCTTGTGGCTCTAAACCAGTGAGAAGAATTGCTTTTGGCTGATGTAAAATGCTGGAGACCTGGGGAGAGATTGATGAATCAATGAGTTATTTTAACTCTGGCAGCTTTAACAGATCCACCAGGGCCAGAACACACAGTCCTGGACACAACAGCTGCAGAAGCTTCAGTGTGGATCCCGTCATCGGGGGCATCGTGCCCAACATCTCATTAACGACTGTCTTTGGTCGACCACAATTCCATAACTACGCAAGGTGCTGCACAGACAAGCAGCATTTTGTTCAAATCCCCTGGAGATGTTTGTCTCCGAGCCGCCCGATGAGATACCGTCTAGTCAGGCAGAGAAACTGCAAACAGGTACTGGACTGCTGAGATGGAAATGTGCAGTGAGAGCACCTGCAATCAAAACCTCAGCTGTTCACCTGTCTGTTGAGTGAGCACACACGGTAAGAGGTCATCAGAGGTCAACAAACTTCACCTACAAGCCAGCAACTAGGCCCTCGCTGTATACACGTATATAAAGTGAGAGTTGGAGGAGCGCTGGAGAGTCTATGTCATTTCCTTGGCTTACCACAATCATTTCCTGTAAAGTATTTGCAGGCTCTGAAATTACAGCTTGGTAGCTCAGTGGGGCCTCGGAAAAGGCCCCAGCTGCAGGCAGAGCTGAAGCCAGCCAGATCGGGGGGGGGGAGAGGTGGCATCCTCAGTGGGAATCAAACCTGAGGCTACGGTTTGCCTCATATAGGCCGTTTACTGTAAGGGTGGTTTTCTTAATTGTCTGCATCTGTTTCCACTGAGCGTCGGATGCAGGAGCTTCTGGACGAGTGGATCCTCAACATTCGAGTCATGCCACAGTGGAATGGCTCCGTGACTGCACTCGGAATAACCCGGATCTATTTCTTATTTACATTTGATTGGGTGGAAGCAGCAATACCACAGTGGAGACAAATAAATGGATCACCAGACACAGGCCGAGGGGTAAATGTTCTGTTAGGAAACCGACTCTGTACAAAGAGATCTGAATCTGTGATGAGTGGAATTCCTCGGGAGGGATCAATAAAGTGTTATCCATTCTTTTATTAGCTTAGCTTAGCTGTCCAGCTAGCATAACAGGATAATCAGCCAACTGACTACAGTGTGTTAGCACAGGCTAGCTACAGTTAGCATGCTAAATCAAGTGATTATTCTCCCGTTCACTGGGATGTTGTACGTTTTACACAAGTTATACTTAATGAACCCATTTGCATTTTAAAGCATTTCATTTCTTATTTAGTGAATCTAAGCTGCGCACTCACCTGAGAACAATAACAGGAAGTATCGGCCTTCAACGCGTCAGGTGTTCCGGGGATTTCGCGCCATCCTGACATACACCACGTGTCATTGTAGCCCAGCCCACCACCTACAGGTTAAACTGTGTCACAGCATGTAAACTGTCATAGTAAACATAATTCATTCAGTGTCAGGAGAGTTCCTGAACAGTAACTTTATGAACTTCAATTCAAAATGTGACGGTTAGGGTTCATTTAAACGAATACAAAATAAATGCATTGTGTGACTATGTTTTTACAGACTGGTACAAAAACAACCAAAAAGAGACACAAAATCCCTAGTAAGAGACACAAAATCACTAGTAATACATCAAAATCATCAAGAAATAGACACAACACATCTACAGAGACAAAATTACTACAAGGAAACACAAAATCCCAACTAATAGTGAGACAAGTGAAAAGATCAACAAAATGGCCACAAAGAGAAAGGTCTCAGTATATATGAGTCCTTGGAGTGACAGGCTTTTAACCTGTCAGTACCCAACTGTCAATTTTCTATAATTTCTCCATGTTTAGAAATACATACTTACAAGTAAAGGTCCTGCATTTAAGACTTTATGAGACCAGAAAAAGTATATAATCATCCCTGTCAAAATATTCTCAAGTAACACTGGATTCTCGGCGGGTTTCTTTGCTTCTAAAAATGCAAACTGCTGCACAGAGGGGAAAAGTTGTGTCGTGAGAGAAATTCTCATTTGAGTTTCAAAAGAGCTGACTGACACAGAAAAAGGTCTAAAAACCACAAGCTGCAGTGAAATTCAAATCAGTTGAACTTTATAAAGAGTCAACTTCTTACTTTACCCCCACGAATACTAAGTGTTTTAGAATAGTCTGCAACTCGAGAAAACATAGTCTTTATTATAAGGGGGGGGGGGGGGGGGGGGTACTGTTAGCTTTCCGATTTCTGCAGAATGTTTGCAACCACAATCATTGCGTTGGGTACGAGCAGTTTAGGAATAAGCTAATGACCCTCGGGGGTGAAATGCATTAAGCCTTGTCAGAGAATAAAATGGTCTTTTAAAGCTCGGCACACTCGGTATAGATTATACACACAGAAGATTAATTCTCTGCTCCGAGGTCTGGAACAGTAATTTATGGCAGCTATTAGAAATCAGACAGCAGAGAGAGATTTCACTGGAGTCGCTGGATACTTGTTTCATTGTTTAGTGTTTTTACTTTGGTAAGTTTTAGAGTCTGTTTTTGTCTCTGAATTTCCCTTAAAATTAAAACAGCTGTCCTGTTGGTGCCAGGGTAAAAAAAACAACCTTTCATTAAATTTACTCTGATCAAACATGTGGGCAACATAAAACTAATTTAATGCTCTTTTTATTATCTTTTAATGGTTAATTGGAATCAGATCTGTGGAACAAAATGAGTCTTTAGGCAGCAGGCAGTGGGATAAAAAGCTAAACATAAACCTTTGGAAAATACTTAAATATTGATTATTATAAGGAGTACAAGTACCTCAAAACTGTTTTTAAGTACAGAACATTTACTTGAGCAAATGTAATAAGTTACTTCCCCTCCTAGTTCTCACAAATACTCACCTTCAGGCTCAGGTGCGTTTGAATGTTTTCTATCAGTGCGATACTGCCCCCCTGTGGTCAAACAGTAGGAGGACGTGAGGGTGCCAACTAGGTTTAAAAAGTTGTTGTTCCACCTCATCAGTCGGTGCCATATACAAACTATATTGTCTATGTTCATGAAGAATTCTCAATGTCAGGTGAAGGTCAATAGACTCATCATTCCAGTTGTAATAATTAATTTTGTACTGAACTTACATGTGTATACACGAATGAGGGCAGATTTTTCTCTATCTGCATAACTCTTGTATTAAAGAAAACAGGACAGAGCTCAGTTTATTCATGGCGTTGTTTATTTGAAGCTACAGCTCCTCTGAAGAAAAACAATTATAATCATCGCTGATAAGAAGGTGCAAGAGTAACGTTGTACCTGGAGGGAATATGGAGCAGGCGCTGGCCAGCTTCGACTCGCCATGTAATGAGCTCTAAGTGACTGCTGGAGGCTGGGTGACAAACAGTGGATGCCATCGAGACAGGCACTGGTACAGACAGAGGCATAGGGAGCGGGAGGAGGAGGGTTCAGACTCTCTTCTCCGAGACGTCGGCTAACTATGCCCGTAGCAACTTCTAAAACACTAACTGTCACTTCCTTGAAACGTTCTCCTGACTCTTCGAGTATAAACGTGTAAAAAGGGGGCGAAGGAGAAGTATCAAGGGACAGGTCACATTTCACATTTTACTGAAACGAAACCAGGTCATTTGTCGGCTTTGGGCCTCATCTACTGCACGAGACAGTTTCCACCATAACACCTAGAGTTCATCGCTGTGCGAGAAACAGAGAAACAACAGCGTGTGAACATTCCTGTCATGGCTCTCTCTGTTCTAAATAAAGTAAAGTTGTCAGTTGTACATGTCATTTCAGTTTATAGCTTCAGTTTGTTCTTGTTGAAATGATGCGGACAAACTCAGCATTGACAGTTTTTTCTGCCAACATCTGCTAAAAATACACGATTTACAACATGTACGCAGGAGAATGAATCCATCTCTCTTTGTGTGTGTGTGTGTGTGTTGGAGCAGCTTCACACTCCCCAGAGGCAGGAAGCAGCGTGGGAGCTGGTGAGAGCCCACCGTCACTCCTGCAGGATGACTGTGGGACAGAGTGGAGCCCCGGTGTCACTGCTCAGTACACAAACATACCAACAGAGGACATAAACAAATGGACAGCAATGTACATTAATGGCTTTTCCCTTTGGAACCAGAAGTTCTTCCTGGTTGGTTTAAAGTGTCCTGGTGAGGGGGGGTGGGGGGAGTAGTGTAGAGTGCAGGGTTGGCGGGGAGGATCTCTGATGATCCCACGGTGGCGTCTGTAGCATCAGGGGGAGAGCGGGTTCCGGTGCAGAGACACACAGCGGCCGTCAGGGGGTTGATCTACGAAGTGCTTTCTGGAGCGGCGACTCTTTGGCGTGAGGTCCTGGGCCGGTTTCGAGCCGGGGCGCTCGCTGTGCGCTCGCTCTTGGTTTCGGACGGTTGAGTTTCGGCCTGCGGGGTGCTGGCGTCCCCGACAAGTTCACGCAGGAACTTGAACTTGGATAAGAAGAGCTGCCAGACTACATACCAACCTGAGGGGGGGGAGAGAGAGATGAGATCTTAGAGGAGAGAAACGCTGATAGTGTTATTACCAACAGCATTGTGTGTTTTTCCATCTCTCCGTGTTCTGACTCGACCTGAATCAAACCCAGACCGGAGGGAGAAAATGAAACTACAGAGCTCTCTTTGTTTTACAATGAAAACATGTTTTTAAAATTTACAAGAAAACATACTCTGACGTCATTTGTGTTCACCGACACCAGATGAGGTGGTTTTTGTCCAGCCTGAGTTAAAAAAGATGTGTCATAGATAACATGTCTCCACATTCTCCTGATATTCAGAAATAAAAACCAAAACAACCTGGATAAAAATGGCGCCATCTCCGCAGTAGGGATGGAAATCTCAACTGTCAATCATGATGTTTCACTCCATCTTTATAGAATAGGTAACTGACTAAAACTAAATTTTGAGAAACATTTATTGATGTACTTTGGTTTAGTTCTTCCAGATCTACTCGGGGCGGGGTCTACGACAGCCACCACGGACTGCTCCAGATGTTTTGGCTTCACTTTTTGAGGAGTGGTCCTGTCGGCCATCTTTGTAAAACAGTGTCAACACTAGTGGACGGACGTTTAAACCAGGTCATAAAGAAACATAATTGATATTATCTCCCAGTCTCAAACTGGACCCAGAAACTGGTTCATGTCTTCTTCGTGGTCTGAAGACCAGTATGTGAGGGAGAAGAAGAAGAAGAGTGAAAGAGAGGGTGAAGGAACAACCTCCTGACCCCTGCTGGGCACAGGATATAAATAGAAACCTGAAAGACACTCAATACACTGAACTGTCATGAGGCCACAGGAAAAGGTGCAGTTCCACATTTTAGGTTTTTGGAAAACTCTTTATATTCCATTATATTCACAGCAGCGGTCTCAGTTTAAAGTCCCACAGTTCACACGTGTTGAATCCACCACACAACATGTGTTAAAGGTCGTGTGTGTGTGTTGCCCATGTTTAAACTCACCGATAAACATGAAGAGCAGCCCACAGACCAGTGTGGCCACTATAACCAGCAGCGTGAGCCCGACACTTTGCCACATCTTAGCCGGACTCCTGACATCAAACACCGGGGACGGTGGCGTGTGTGTGTGTTTATATCAGCTCCCACAAAAAAAAACAACAACAACAACAACACCGCCTGGCAGCTAAGCTAATAGGCTAGCTACCCGAAACAAACCGCAGCGCATTGCTAACCTCACACACCAGCGGGTTAGCTAGCGTGTAGCCAGCGAGCGAGCGGGCGGGCTGGGCGAACTGAGCCACCGGTGAAGCGACCTCAAAACCGGATAAGACTGTTAGCTCGTGTTAGCATGTGTTAGCATGTGTTAGCTAACGTTAGCTGGTGTCCTCAGGTACAAGTGGCTCTTCTGTGAACTACATCACTGCAGCCTGTTTGTTAGCTAGCATTAGCCACACGCAGCTAAACAGGCGTCATGAATTCTGACTGCTGCTGCGCAAGGCCCAGTGGAGTTCTGGGTAATGTAGTCCGGCGCAGTTTATGCTCCTTCTTCCTCTGCTACTTATTATAATAACAACAATACGAATACTATATCATGTTTACATACAAAGTGCACAAAAGTTACTTTTTTAATTATTATATTCAAACCAGATTGTTATTATATTATTATTACTTATTATTATAAAGCAGCACCGAGCCCATACATTGATAATAATAAATTAACCTAAATGCTCCAGTAATTCAATTGAAGTGACAAGATACTGTATTTGACGAAGTATTAGATCAAGTCTAATACAAATACATAAATCGAAAGAAGCAAATACTTTTCTCTATTAAATTAAACAGAATAGATCAAATAAAGCGATGTTAATTAAAGTGGTTACCAAACTTATCGCTACTGAAGGTGCAAAAGGTAAATTTTACTTTTCTGTAACACTTCTTGAGGCAAATTTGTGATTTTTGATTCTGGAATAATTGAAATAAATAAACACTGACTTGACTCCTCTTTATATTTAGGTTCTTTGCTGCAACTTTGCATTAAAGGCAAAAGCTATTTTGCATCATTCCAGCAGGAAGCGCCATCACAAAACATGTGTAACCTTCACTTATATTTACCTGAGAAAGTTGTGTTACTTTATATGCAGATGAGCAACTACACATTTGTCCTGCCCTTAAATGAACCATAAATAAATTATCTTTTTACATGAGAAAGTTGCACAGGAAACTTCCACCTCGTGCTTTGCTTCACTGCTGCATTAAAACAGTGAATGAGAAATGGTTGATGTTGATGAATATCTTCTCCTGAATGACGTGTTTATATAAAGTAGGTCATTAATGTGACCTTTGCTGCTGCATACCTACTATTCATTATAACAAAGAAATGATTTATCATTAGACGAAGGGAGGAGATACTGTGAACACACTGTCAAGTGAATCTGTAGGAACAAGCTGCCAAGTCTTGACTTGTGAACACTCCTGTGCTGAGTGTGTCCTCGTGCACACTCCAGCTCTGTTATTTGCATATAAGACAGAATGAGTCATGCTTCATTTAATAAATGTTCGTAGTCCATAGAACTTTACCTCCATAAAATCAAAAGCTATTTTGAACATATTATATTTGATATTATACTAAAATGCATTTATTCATTTCAAGAATGTTCAAGGTGAGTATTGATGGTCCTGTTTTACTATAAATTGTATTAATACTTCCTTGTTCCTCATTTGTTATCTTAAATGCTAATTTGTCCCATTGATAAAAAATGCAGTTTATTTTTGTTTCATCTAAATGTTCTGAAATAAGAAAACTACTTTTCTTGTTCCACATCTTGACTCACACACACGAGGCCAAACACGTGTGTAACTGTCATTTGCATTTTGTCTAAGTATCTTGTTTTTGTAACCTTTGCCAAGAATGTTGAGTTTCTGTCTGTGTTTGTTTGTCTGTTTAAAGGTTTATGCAAAACCATGAAACCTTGAGGAGGGGATCAACCTGCAAATCAAAGATTTTATTGTGTTTACTTTCTTTAACATCCTGAGACATTTCTCAGCATTTTTATTGATTTATCCGAGAGTAATTCTTGGATCTTTATTAAAAAAGATATCAGGCATGTTTATAGGCCTTGTATTTACGAGTGGGGCCGTTTGATAAAAATCTGGATTGAGTGGATTTAAATGTAGTTTCATACTGAGTGCTTCTCTCCAGGTCAATATCAGATTGCACTGTATGGAGGGAAAGTGCACGGAAAGAAAAACGGTTCCTGGGGATGAGTAACGAGTCTTTGGAGCAAATGTCACAGGTTTCCAGCTGCTTGTTCCTTTGTTCGTTTCATGTGCTCAGTGGAAAAAAACAAAACACACATGAAGCAAATGTAGAGAAATTAAAACCATTAAATAAAATTGGAGAAGCTTTGGCCTCAGCTTTCCAGGACTCCTCATCCCCTCGGCACATGTTGATACCTGATACAGACAGAATCGATACTTATCTAATGTTATCACAACCTCTCATTTGACCTAATTTAATCAGCACAGCCGGCACTGCCTCGGCTTGTCCTCTGTCTCTGTGTTGATGTGCTGGGACGGATCTAACATACAGTTGAGCTTTGGTACATCTGACTCGTGTTTCAGTTCCGGAGAACAAGTTGTGACAGTTCATGGCTACGCACAAGGTTTGTTTTAACCTGCAACACCAGTGACCTGTTGTTTCTGCTCCCCCAGTCTGCATAGAAGAGATGATTTACTTTACATAGCATTTCATTTAGCTGATGCTTTTATCTAAAGCGACTTTCAATATGTGTATTCATCCATGAGGGTACAAACCCAGAACAGCAAGAATCAATACAATTACAGCTACATGTAAGTGCCATAAGTGATTTCAATGTTTAACAGTCTCCACATGATCCACTGTGTATTTCCAGTGCAGGACTTTGACTTGTAGTGGAGAATGTTTATATTGCAGTAAAATACAAGATTGTATACCATATGAACACACATACACACACCACACAGTTAATGATATAATTGACACAACTATACAAACCTAGAACATCCTGTAACACATAGACAACACTTAATGCCAGATAATAATAATTATATTTAACTGTCGACCAATTATCAAATGTCACGGCATTAATGCTCAATCTAGAGGTGCATTAATTAGTCATATAATCTGATTGTGGGACTATTATGTCATTTTTCAAGGAAGGAATTCAAAGGTTTCCATATTTCCTGCTCCTCTTGTGTGTAGAGTTGCTGTTTTGGATTTTTGTATAGACGGACAAACAAATAAAAAAATGTCAATTTAAGCATGAGGAAATTGTGACCCATGTTTTAAACGTGTTATGAAACATTTAAGTAGACAAGGAAATGATTAATTGACGGTTTAATTAAGCTGCCACACAGAGCACACCTCTGGAATGAACACGTGTGACTACGTGCAAAAGATTTGACCAGGTTTGATGGGAAATATGCACCTGTGGGAACAAGAAGCCACGTGCACACACACACACGCACACACACACACAAATGAAGGATGAGACATGTAATGAGACATGTAATGAGACATGTAATTATTTATCATTATCTTTATTTCATAACCGTGAAATTCATCATTGTCATTGAAATTAAAGCGATCCATGTTTGTCATTTTCAATAACCATTAAGTCAATTTGTGGCTTATTATTGTGACTATAAATAACCCACTGTACGTCTGTGTCTAACTGACAAGCAACTGACAAACTGTTATGAAACATGTATTTTCTCATGATCTATGTCAAAGAAAAGTAAACTATAAAATCTGCCCAGTGCCGACACTCGAGTATCTACAGCTAGTTCAGACCCCGGCAGAAATACACTGAGCAGAGAATAGAAAGCATTAAAACAGCAGATTTAAATCTCATCATCTGTGAGATTTAATAATAATAATTGTGAATCACAGTAAGAGGTCATTATTATTATTTCACCATGACACATTAACTGAGGCGTTGGCCAATCGGCTGTGAGAGCATAAATGCTGAACGGTGCCAATATGACACAAACACATCTTTACATTCATCTCATCCAGGCCACTCGATACACTCAGTGGCCAGTTTAATAGGTACACTGTGATAGACCAATACAACGGTTCTAAGCAAGTTCGACTATACTTTTATCATTGAGGTCCTAGATAGAGCAGGAGGTGGACTGGATGAATTCGACAGTCCAGGTGTACCTAATAAAGTGGACATTGAGTGGGAGTATCAGGGTGCTACCCCCTGTTAGCCCCAACAAGTTGCCATAAAATCCACTTTTCTTTGTACATTTTAATTAAAGATACAATTTGTATCAACTGCATACTGCAAAAAAAACTATTTATAGCAAGGTGGATACCACAATACAAAAATACAGAAACTCATGTTTATCACAATTTCTGCAGCTGTTTAAGTCTTTGCACTGAAAGACGTGTGTTCAGGCCGGACGGGCTCATCTCAGGGGCCGGTTCTGACTCTGCAGCCGGAGGATCTCAGCGACAAGCATCTGTGGATCCATGGACTGAGGGAACATCTCCATGGCCGTGTCCACCAGGTGGGCGCTGAAGATGGCCAGGAGCTTCTTGCGAACGACCTCTCGCTCCTCTCTGCTGGGTTGGGTCGCCTGAGGGGGCTCCCACTGGGAGTGCTCCCCCTGCAGGCGGTGGGCCACTGGAGTATGACCCCCAAACGGATCGGACCAGTACGTCTGCTGCTGCTGTCGGTGGTGGACTCTGCTGTGCTGGTAATCCGCCGGCTGACTGTATGCAGCAGGCGCGCTGACCGGGTACGCACTGTAGCCCTGGTAATGATGCTGGCCGTACGGGGTGATATCCGAGCCGTGGCTGCTGACGGGCCCGAGGCTATGATGGTGGCTGTGGTGCTGGAAAGCTGGTGCGCTCCCCCGAGAGGGAGGAGCGTGTGAGCAGCTGCACGGGGCTGGAGGGCAGCACTGCTGTCGGACACTGTGGACATGCTGGATGCTCCTGTACGTCGCCCCGTACTGGTAATCATTAATCCAGGGGGCCTCCACGGGCTGACTGTCGATGGAGCCTAACCCAGAGTCCAGCGGCTCTGGAGACTCACGCACTGATCCGTGGTCAGAGGACGAGTGGAAGCTGCTCTTTTCTTTCCTGCAATTCGCCTTCTTGCCGGAGCGGTGACTCGTCTTCACCTGAGATACGTGTTCGGTTTTGTGATCTTTCTTCACGGAGACGCTCTCGTGTCCCAGACTCAGTTTCCTGGCCATGTCCTCCACCAGCAACAGGCTCTGTCCAGGGACCGGACTGGAACCAGCGGAGGACTGCTTCTGAGCGGCTGAAGGGAGCTTGGCGTTTTCCCGAATCTCATCGGCCACCAGGCGATTGGACTGTTTGGCTCGCTCAGGATGGTGGAATTTACATTTGATTCCATAAGTGCATTTCTTTCCTGAAAGAGAAACGAAAAGTTAGGCACAGATGATCATTGACAGACTATAGAAACAGGTCTGGGTGCAGCTGGAAACATTAAACAGAAGTCAGCATCTGTTTCCCATCAGAGACGTGCTCTCACCATAAGGGCACGGGAGTTTTTTCTGCGTCTTAGGAAACCTTCTCAGGAAGTTCTCCAGAGTTGGTCCATAGCGGCCTAGAGGATCATCAGGTGGCATGAACCTGCATCAGAGGGAAATGTAAACATTAGTCTACAAGCAGACCTTCACAGCGTCTCTCCCCCTCTTCCTCATTATTCATTCATCTGTATCAAGCTCCAGTTGTGAAGCAGCGAGGGAAGACGTACTTGTTATTAACGAAGGAGTACATGAGCAGCCTGTCCTCGATGAAGCGCTTCCACTCGGGTTTGTCCCCCTGAAGGTCCCGGTACATGTCGTTGGACACGATGATGCCGTCGGACTCGTAGCCCAGCTTCACGATGAAGCAGTCGTCGTTACAGACCACTCGCTTCCCCGCGACGCGCCGCGACGGCGTGAACACCAGGATCTTCCTCCTCTCCAGGTCGAGCAGGATGTGCTGATCTGTAAAACCAGAGGTAAGGATGCATGAGGGGAGGATTGAGGAGGACACACGTTGGATTTAGAGGCGTGAAAAGCCGAGCAGGCAGAGAACGTGAACTCAGTGACCTGCTCTGTCTGTTTCTGTATCTCCAGCTGATTAGTGTGTGGATGTGAAACCGTGAACTGCTTAGCAAACCTAATCTAATCAATAAGTCTCAATTACAATTTGTCAGGGTTTCACAGAGCAGATAGGTTTACCCTGAGCACATATTAACTAAAGGGCCCAGAACCTACATCCTGCCGCTCTCTATCAGAAACTGCTCATCTACATAAAGCAAACAGTCTTCTAACAGAGTCAGCAGCCGACTTCCAAATGTTGCCCACATCAGGATGTTAAAATAACTGATGGTTATCTTTCAGTTTCACAAACAGTCAGAAAACCCCCCCACACCGTTTTCATCTTTCGAGTTGAAGCTATATAGGCCACTGATCAAGATTAAACTACATTGGGTCTCCCCCGTGCAGCTGAGTGTGAGAGTCAGCAGCTGCATCGGAGGAAATAGTGTCTTTTTAGAACAGGTTTTTAAAATCCAAACCAAAAAGCCCATAGAGGAAGGCTGCATGGGTATTTCCGACATCAATTCAGTCTATGTGAGAGCATTACAATGGGATTCCTGCACGCACCCTTGTTTTATTTGTATATAACATGTAAAACCTCAGAAAATGTATTTTAAAAACTCCTAAAACTGAAGTTTTGATGTTCAAATACTTCAAATCCACACAGATTTAGTTCACAAGGATATAAGACGGGGGGGGGAAACTACAAATTTAACACATTTGAACGACTGAAACCTGTAATTTTATTTCCCTTTTCGCGTGAACCAGTCTAAAAGTACATCTGATACACCAAATGATTTAATCTGTGTGCAGGACAGTGATCGGCGGTTCTAGGTAAAGACGGAGGCAGACAGCCAACACACGTCGGATCATGTTACCTGCGATGGGAACATCTGGCCTCGGCTGCTCCTTCCTCCACAAGGGAACAAACACGGTGACGTTGGTGTGTCCTCGGTCCAGGAAGAAGTTCACAGCCAACTGGATTCCCAGACACGAGAAGACTTCCTTGTTCCCATGGCTTCGTGAATGAATAGAAACCAGGAGAAACCAGTTAGATAAAAGGAAACATTTGCACTTTAACAGCTGAAAAACAAAAGGCTTCAGGAAGGAAAGTGTCGCCGGGCCAGTTCACACAAAGACCGAGGCTTTATAATCTCAGTCTTTGAGGATCCCGGCTCTTATCAGTGCACCCGATCACACAGGCTCACAACAGGACGAGGCCCACGCGTATTAAACAGGTCCAGCTTCATGATTGTGTCAAGGTAACTTAAGACCCTGAAGTCCTGATGAAGTATTTTCTAACTGATCTAGGAACAGGACTGGCCTCAGGCTCATAAAAATGTTTGACATCTGTTTTCACTAACTGAGTCCCAGGTCAATGACAACTGAGGATTTATTAGTTACACTAATTACAATCATTATAGATCATTCTTTTTTAATTGATCAATTAAATATTTAATAGATAACATGTCAGAAAAAGAAAGTCTATCACAAAGTTCTCAAAGATTGTATTAAATTAAGAGTGTGAAAGGGAAATATATTCAAAATCTTCAGGCAAAAATGGAAAACAATTATTAAATTTGTACAATTAAATTGTACAATTTACAAAAGAAAATACATTAATAATCATAGCACAAATAAACTACCCTTGTTGCTTTGCTTTACAAAGTTCATTTATCATCCACTTAGTATCTACAAATCACAATCTGCAAAGTAACACCATGGATCGGCTGTGAATCGAAGTGCAACGTACACTTAACTTGTACAACAACTTAAACCACGCTTCACTGTGACAAGACAGCACTCGTATGTGCTCCGGGGCCTCTGGGACTTTTTGCATGTGTCGAGTTTAAAGTCGGAGGACAAGGGGAAGACGTCAGCCTATAGGAGCTTGACAGGGTGAACTGGTGTATCGGTTGAAAAGGTTTTTTTTTTTTTCTTTGAAAGCATTGCAGCTCCTCTGGGAAACAACAATGTGTTAATTTGCATACTAGAGCAGCTAGTTTAACACATGCCTGAACGGGCGTGCCAGGCTGGGAGAGGCAGAAGGGCAGAGAGGTGTGCATACTCTGCACACACACACATATACACACACGCACACACACTATCACACACACACACACAAGTTTAAACACTGGGCCTTGATTTCCTCATTCTCACGTCCATCCATTTGGCCTCCAACTGTGTGTGTACACGTGTGCGTTTACCGGTGGCAAGACGAAGAAAGAGGGGAAATGTGGAGCGCGCACACACACACACACAGACCCACACAGACAGAGTTCCGGTAATGACTGGTGATGTATCGGTGCTAGAGGTGCAGATAACAGCACTTCCGGCTTCTCTATGGCAACCTCCAACACAGGAGGAACCATCAGGAACACGCTGCCCTTTCTGCCTGACCACATAACACCCGGCGGCTGGGTGAAGCTGTAATTGTGTGTACAGAAGTGTATTGTGCGCCGAGTTAAATGACAGTCATTGGTGTTGATTAATTATGTGTAATTGTGAACACAGAGCGACAGGCGAACAACAGAGCTGTGGGAACCTCGAACCTGTTCACCGCAATAATTTGTCATTTAGTTTGAGAAGCTGTAAATTTATTTGAATTGGTCCTTCCGCCTCCACCCGTCTATGTGTGTTGGATTCTTTGTTGGCAGGATTATGCAAATATTGCTGAATTGATGTTGCACTGTGTTTGGTGGAGGCTGAGGAATGTGGTACGTTGGACATACACGTACAACCACAGGATGAATTGCAATTAATTTGATAATCCTTCATAATGACTCGTCTTAAAGTCTTAGTTTTATTAAACCAAAGCCACGTGTTTGCCAAATGTGACATGAATCATTCTCTACCACTGCTGTGATGCTTTGTAGAAAACTTCTGCTGTGGTAGTATTCTTTTACCTTAACATTTAAATGACAATTACCTACTAGTTCTCTGAAAGATACAGTAAAAGCTCAAATTAGCATGTTAGCAGAAATTAGCACGTAATTTGTTAGGCTACGACGTACACAACCCAAGATATGATACACTTAAAAAGTACCACGTTGGTTTGTTAGCATTGGCTCTGTTAGAACACGCACTGCACAACACAACATGTGATGCAAGAGTGAAACATTTGCATGTTAGCATGCTGACATTTGCATTTAGCTCTAAGCCCTAGTTTGACGAGCCCAGCAGTGGCTAATCCTTTAAATATTACAATTATTAGATAATGTTGATGTCGTGACCGATAAGAACAGGAGAGGCTTAATTACACGTTTTCGTAAAATTGAAGCTTTAATTAGGTTAAATTAACTAAATGTAGTTTTAATTGTGCTGATGATGTTAATGCGGGGGGGGGGCAGTTACACTTCAAGAAAACAGCATGTGAGCATCTACACACTGGAACTAAAATAACATCAGATCAAACAGTTAGAATTTATCAGAAATATATGAAAATCTACAAATCTCAAGGTCTGAGGTTCATGAAAAACCACAACTACAAGAAGAGATAAATACACAGAAAAGTTAGAGAGTTATAGAAAGCTCTGACAAAGGGGTAGGAGTATTTCCACGATAGATCAATCTTTCAATTACTTTCTAGAAGTGGTGATGTTTACAAATTCCCCCAATCACACAGATATTCAGTTTCCAATCATATCAGGAAAGCAGTTATTGTCATTCTCACTTATAACTATACGTATCTTCTCATTTAAATCATCTGACAAAAGGGTCAGACAATAAAATAAAAACATATGCCAACTGCTTCATATTATTAGTTGAGATAAAGCACATTAATATAATGATTTTATAATAGAAGGAAGAAAGAAACAAGTGAAAATCTATGAATTTGTGGTAAATTGACCTGAAAAAACATATGAAACCATTTCTTTTCTCACCTCATGGCCACGTTGCTGCCGTCGATCACGATGGGTCTCAGGGCGTCTTCATCCTCGCTGCTCTCCTCCCTGGTCGGAGGAGTCGACACAGTGACAGGCAGCTGCAGCGTGGGGCCCCCGGCTTGGGGGTCCCCCCTGGGCAGCACCACCGACATCATGGTCAGCGGCACCTGCTTGGCCTCCTGACTGACACCGATCTTCATCAGCTCGCCCAGAACCTTATCTGTGTCTATGTTGGGGCCGAACTTCTGCTGAACGGACCGCACCTGTGCCGTGGAGTATCCCAGCTTGAGGAAGAAGTCCATCTGGGCCTCCGGCTGCCCAGGGTCCAGGGACGGGTCGGGTTCAGCAGAGAACATTTTCTCACTGGGTGGAAGGGAGGAGTTTTGCACAGGGAGGAGTGAAGGTAAGATCCATGCAGGAGCAGCAGAGTCTTTACTCCACGGGTGCACAGATGGAAAAACAGCGACTTTAGTGTTCATCCCTCCTTCCTCGGAGCAAATCATTCATGCCCTAAAAATGATAACTGTTCCAGGGTCAGGTCTGAAAATCCAGAAAGAGAGAGATGTTTGATTACCAGTTGTTACGGCAATAACTATTAGAAATCAATCAATTAGTCGACTCAAACCTGTTATATATTTAAAAGTCTCATCTTACTTTTGGGTGGTTTCATGTGTATAACAATTCTTAGTATATTATGTTAAAGTCATTAATATTTTTAAGTTCTTCTGATGTTAAATACATGCAGCAAAAAGAAGAATTTATCTGTGGATTGTTACGGAGTATGAAACCAAAAAATCAAATATTTAAATAAAGTAGCTTATGATTGTATTTAAGTTCAATACTTGAGTAAATGTTCATTGTTTCTTGAGTATTTGAGTCGAGTTTTTAAGCAGAAATACTACAAATTCACTTCCATTCTGCTTTTCTCAGATGAATAAAACAGTAAATTTAATATCGTTGTGTGAACAGATGGTTGAAGCAATATGAAGATGGCACATTGGACTCTGGGAAACTGAGGTTAACATTGACACAGTACTATTATCACACATTTTATAGACAGACAAACGAAACTGATCATAAAACTAAGTGATAATAAAATATAGTTCCTTTATTCTTACACCTACTTTGCCGCTTTTTTGGGGGGGGATGTTCTCATCATCAATAAACGTACAGATCGTTTTCCTGATCGAGATATAGATCAATAAGACGGAGAAAAACTATTTTACAGTCTAAGAAAACTGAGAAAAGCAGTCCCCCCCCCCCCCCCTGCCTTTGCCTGTAACTGATGGAGAACTTCTGTGATCAATGTCTCCTATCCAAACATTGTTCATTAAACTTAATCCACAGAACCTGGTGATACATTGAAGATGACATGCATTAATGTATTTAAATGAAATTTCCACGGGGAGGAGCCAGTCCCTGCCTGGGTTTAAACAACCAAACTGTGAAACTGCACGGTTTCTCCTTCAGCTCCTTGTCAATGGAAACACAGGGCAGTAGTGTTAAGTGTGTAAAAAGTCGCTCCTGCTGTTTCTACCTCACCTGAAACTTCACAAAAAGCCAAAGAGACAAACGTACCTGTGCGTCCGACGCGTCGTTCTAACAGAAACCCACAGGGGATTTGAAAAGTGTGTGTTCGCTCCGGTTTGCATGTGAACACTGACTCTGCAGATCACTGACGAGAAACCTCCCTCCCTCTCTCTCTCTCTCCCTCCCTCTCTCTCTTTCGCAGCCGGTACAAGGAAGTCGGGTTTTTCCCTGTTGTTGACATCAGCAGACGAGCAGCGGGCGAACCAACCAGGAGGTGTGAGGGAGTCACATGCTGGGATTCCGGTCGAAGACGAGTGATCGGCGAGAGGCGACGCAATCTGGCACCATCCGCGTGCGTCCGTGGCACCGCTGTGTCCATTACGCACGGACACATGAGCGGGATCGCGCAGAGAAATACCCAACATTTTTGGACTTGGCTTCCACTCACGAATACAAACAATTCATAGAACAGCCTAATATAACTTTACAGGCAAATAATTGATGTTTTCTTCACATTAAAACTCATCTAAAATAGGTTTAACAATAAGTTATTATAAGTCCTTGTTATATTACGGTAACGTTGAGAAGTAACACCTCCCAGCTTTAAAAAGTAAAATAATGATTATTTAATGTATCTAAAGCTGAAGCAGCAGGGCCGTATGGAGCCACAAGAGGGCCCGAGGGCAAAAACTCCACCTTACTGTTGTGTTTGTACTTGTACTAAGTTTGCACACAAACCTGAAGCACACAATTATAGCCTTAAAAATACACTGTGAAGTGCAAACAAAATATTCACAAAATGATAAAGGCTTTTCATTTCGTTTTTATAAATGATAAACAATCACTTATGCAGTAAAGTATGGAAGAAGATAAGAAATTCAGATTAAAGGAAATTTTGAGATTTGTGTCTGTATTGTTTTGATTTTGGCAAATTATCAACATCAATAGTATGATGTGAATATGAAAAAGAGAATAAGAAAATTAGAAAGAAAATAATTTTAAATTTTGCTTTTAATTTAGTTATTCTTCACAGTTCCACCGGATTCCTTTCTTAACCTCTATGACAATTACGCTGTCTCATCGGTGGTTTTGGTTTACGCTGCTCAGGTAAAGGGAGATTAGGAAGAACAGCTGGATGGGACTCCGGCACAGGTGTTGTTGTGTCAAGTGCAGGGGCTTCTTCAGATGTTGGTTCCAACTCCAACACAGGTGTTGTTGTGTCAAGTGCAGGGGCTTCTTCAGATGTTGGTTCCAACTCCAACACATGTGTTGTTGTGTCAAGTGCAGGGGCTTCTTCAGATGTTGGTTCCAACTCCAACACAGGTGTTGTTGTGTCCAGTACAGGGGCTTCTTCAGCTGTTGGTACCAACTCCAACACAGATGTTGTTGTGTCCAGTACAGGGGCTTCTTCAGCTGTTGGTTCCAACTCCAACACAGGTGTTGTTGTGTTCGGTACAGGGGCTTCTTCAGCTGTTGGTTCCAACTCCAACACAGATGTTGTTGTGTCCAGTACAGGGGCTTCTTCAGCTGTTGGTTCCAACTCCAACACAGGTGTTGTTGTGTCCACTGCAGGGGCTTCTTCAGCTGTTGGTTCCAACTCGAACACAGGTGTTGTTGTGTCCAGTAAAGGGGCTTCTTCAGCTGTTGGTTCCAGCTCAAGCAGAGGTGTTGTTGTGTCCAGTGCAGGGGCTTCTTCCGCTGTTGGTTCCAACTCCAACACAGGTGTTGTTGTGTCCAGTGCAGGAGCTTCTTCACCTGTTGGTTCCAGCTCCAACACAGGTGTTGTTGTGTCCAGTGCAGGGGCTTCTTCAGCTGTTGGTTCCAACTCCATCACAGGTGTTGTTGTGTCCAGTGCAGGGGCTTCTTCAGCTGTTGGTTCCAACTCCAACACAGATGTTGTTGTGTCCAGTGCAGGAGCTTCTTCAGCTGTTGGTTCCAACTCCAACACAGATGTTGTTGTGTCCAGTGCAGGGGCTTCTTCAGCTGTTGGTTCCAACTCCAACACAGGTGTTGTTGTGTCCAGTGCAGGGGCTTCTTCAGCTGTTGGTTCCAACTCCAACACAGATGTTGTTGTGTCCAGTGCAGGAGCTTCTTCAGCTGTTGGTTCCAACTCCAACACAGATGTTGTTGTGTCAAGTGCAGGGGCTTCTTCAGCTGTTGGTTCCAACTCAAACACAGGTGTTGTTGTGTCCAGTGCAGGAGCTTCTTCAGCTGTTGGTTCCAACTCCAACACAGCTGTTGTTGTGTCCAGTAAAGGGGCTTCTTCAGCTGTTGGTTCCAACTCCAACACAGGTGTTGTTGTGTCCAGTGCAGGGGCTTCTTCAGCTGTTGGTTCCAACTCCAACACAGGTGTTGTTGTGTTCGGTACAGGGGCTTCTTCAGCTGTTGGTTCCAACTCCAACACAGATGTTGTTGTGTCCAGTACAGGGGCTTCTTCAGCTGTTGGTTCCAACTCCAACACAGGTGTTGTTGTGTCCACTGCAGGGGCTTCTTCAGCTGTTGGTTCCAACTCGAACACAGGTGTTGTTGTGTCCAGTAAAGGGGCTTCTTCAGCTGTTGGTTCCAGCTCAAGCAGAGGTGTTGTTGTGTCCAGTGCAGGGGCTTCTTCCGCTGTTGGTTCCAACTCCAACACAGGTGTTGTTGTGTCCAGTGCAGGAGCTTCTTCACCTGTTGGTTCCAGCTCCAACACAGGTGTTGTTGTGTCCAGTGCAGGGGCTTCTTCAGCTGTTGGTTCCAACTCCAACACAGGTGTTGTTGTGTCCAGTGCAGGGGCTTCTTCAGCTGTTGGTTCCAACTCCAACACAGATGTTGTTGTGTCCAGTGCAGGAGCTTCTTCAGCTGTTGGTTCCAACTCCAACACAGATGTTGTTGTGTCCAGTGCAGGGGCTTCTTCAGCTGTTGGTTCCAACTCCAACACAGGTGTTGTTGTGTCCAGTGCAGGGGCTTCTTCAGCTGTTGGTTCCAACTCCAACACAGATGTTGTTGTGTCCAGTGCAGGAGCTTCTTCAGCTGTTGGTTCCAACTCCAACACAGATGTTGTTGTGTCAAGTGCAGGGGCTTCTTCAGCTGTTGGTTCCAACTCAAACACAGGTGTTGTTGTGTCCAGTGCAGGAGCTTCTTCAGCTGTTGGTTCCAACTCCAACACAGCTGTTGTTGTGTCCAGTAAAGGGGCTTCTTCAGCTGTTGGTTCCAACTCCAACACAGGTGTTGTTGTGTCCAGTGCAGGGGCTTCTTCAGCTGTTGGTTCCAAATCCAACACAGGTGTTGTTGTGTCCAGTGCAGGAGCTTCTTCAGCTGTTGGTTCCAACTCCAACACAGGTGTTGTTGTGTCAAGTGCAGGAGCTTCTTCAGCTGTTGGTTCCAACTCAAACACAGGTGTTGTTGTGTCCAGTGCAGGAGCTTCTTCAGCTGTTTGTTCCAACTCCAACACAGCTGTTGTTGTGTCCAGTAAAGGGGCTTCTTCAGCTGTTGGTTCCAACTCCAACACAGGTGTTGTTGTGTCCAGTGCAGGGGCTTCTTCAGCTGTTGGTTCCAAATCCAACACAGGTGTTGTTGTGTCCATTGCAGGGGCTTCTTCAGCTGTTGGTTCCAACTCCAACACAGCTGTTGTTGTGTCCAGTGCAGGGGCTTCTTCAGCTGTTGGTTCCAACTCGAACACAGGTGTTGTTGTGTCCAGTGCAGGAGCTTCTTCAGCTGTTGGTTCCAACTCCAACACAGGTGTTGTTGTGTCAAGTGCAGGGGCTTCTTCAGCTGTTGGTTCCAGCTCCAACACAGGTGTTGTTGTGTCCAGTGCAGGAGCTTCTTCAGCTGTTGGTTCCAACTCCAACACAGTTGTTGTTGTGTCCAGTGCAGGACCTTCTTCAGCTGTTGGTTCCAACTCCAACACAGGTGTTGTTGTGTCCAGTGCAGGGGCTTCTTCAGCTGTTGGTTCCAGCTCCAACACAGGTGTTGTTGTGTCCAGTGCAGGGGCTTCTTCAGCTGTTGGTTCCAGCTCCAACACAGGTGTTGTTGTGTCCAGTGCAGGAGCTTCTTCAGCTGTTGGTTCCAACTCCAACACAGGTGTTGTTGTGTCCAGTGCAGGAGCTTCTTCAGCTGTTGGTTCCAGCTCCAACACAGGTATTGTTGTGTCCAGTGCAGGGGCTTCTTCCGCTGTTGGTTCCAACTCCAAAACAGGTGTTGTTGTATCCAGTGCAGGAGCTTCTTCAGCTGTTGGTTCCAACTCCAACACAGGTGTTGTTGTGTCCAGTGCAGGAGCTTCTTCAGCTGTTGGTTCCAACTCCAACACAGGTGTTGTTGTGTCCAGTGCAGGAGCGTCTTCAGCTGTTGGTTCCAACTCCAACACAGGTGTTGTTGTGTCCAGTGCAGGGGCTTCTTCAGCAGGTGGTTCCAACTCCAACACAGGTGTTGTTGCGTCCAGTGCAGGAGCTTCTTCAGCTGTTGGTTCCAACTCCAACACAGGTGTTGTTGTGTCCAGTGCAGGGGCTTCTTCAGCTGTTGGTTCCAACTCCAACACAGGTGTTGTTGTGTCCAGTGCAGGAGCTTTGTCACCTGTTGGTTCCAACTCCAACACAGGTGTTGTTGTGTCCAGTACAGGAGCTTCTTCAGCTGTTGGTTCCAACTCCAACACAGGTGTTGTTTTGTCCAGTGCAGGAGCTTCTTCAGCTGTTGGTTCCAACTCCAACAGAGGTGTTGTTGTGTCCAGTGCAGGGGCTTCTTCAGCTGTTGGTTCCAACTCCAACACAGGTGTTGTTGTGTCCAGTACAGGGGCTTCTTCAGCTGTTGGTTCCAACTCCAACACAGGTCTTGTTGTGTCCAGTGCAGGGGCTTCTTCAGCTGTTGGTTCCAGCTCCAACACAGGTGTTGTTGTGTCCAGTGCAGGAGCGTCTTCAGCTGTTGGTTCCAACTCCAACACAGGTGTTGTATCCTGATCAGGGGGTTCTTCAGCTGTTGGTTCCAACTCCAACACAGGTGTTGATGTGTCCAGTGCAGGGGCTTCTTCACCTGTTGGTTCCAACTCCAACACAGGTGTTGTTGTGTCCAGTGCAGGAGCTTCTTCAGCTGTTGGTTCCAACTCCAACACAGCTGTTGTTGTGTCCAGTAAAGGGGCTTCTTCAGCTGTTGGTTCCAACTCCAATACAGGTGTTGTTGTGTCCAGTGCAGGGGCTTCTTCAGCTGTTGGTTCTAACTCCAACACAGATGTTGTTGTGTCCAGTAAAGGGGCTTCTTCAGCTGTTGGTTCCAAATCCAACACAGGTGTTGTTGTGTCCAGTGCAGGGGCTTCTTCAGCTGTTGGTTCCAACTCCAACACAGATGTTGTTGTGTCCAGTGCAGGGGCTTCTTCAGCTGTTGGTTCCAACTCCAACACAGGTGTGGTTGTGTCCAGTGCAGGGGCTTCTTCAGCTGTTGGTTCCAACTCCAACACAGATGTTGTTGTGTCCAGTGCAGGGGCTTCTTCAGCTGTTGGTTCCAACTCCAACACAGGTGTTGTTGTGTCCAGTGCAGGGACTTCTTCAGCTGTTGGTTCCAAATCCAACACAGGTGTTGTTGTGTCCAGTGCAGGAGCGTCTTCAGCTGTTGGTTCCAACTCCAACACAGGTGTTGTTGTGTCCAGTGCAGGGACTTCTTCAGCTGTTGGTTCCAAATCCAACACAGGTGTTGTTGTGTCCAGTGCAGGAGCTTCTTCAGCTGTTGGTTCCAACTCCAACACAGGTGTTGTTGTGTCCAGTGCAGGGACTTCTTCAGCTGTTGGTTCCAAATCCAACACAGGTGTTGTTGTGTCCAGTGCAGGGGCTTCTTCAGCTGTTGGTTCCAACTCCAACACAGGTGTTGTTGTGTCCAGTGCAGGAGCTTCTTCAGCTGTTGGTTCCAACTCCAACACAGATGTTGTTGTGTCCAGTGCAGGGGCTTCTTCAGCTGGGTTTTGCTCAGTTGTCACTTGTATCTTCCTTCCACCATCTCCTATTTTTGCACCTTTCACACAATTGCAGGGTTTGAGTTGAATGATTTTCTTAATAAGATCAGCATTCGGGAAGTTCATGCTTAGGACTCCCAAGCAACCTTGGTTTGAGGAGCTTTTTTGATGTTGTACCACAAAGTTGACAAGCTGCTTGTTAAGTGTTTGAGCCAACGTTTTAGGCCTGCTGAGAGCTGATGCTGCGCTGTCAGTCAACACAACATGATGATCACAGAGGTGGGACTTGATATTCCTTATTTTGTCCTCGACATTGATCAGCTTCTTATTTTCAAAGAACATTGACTCTTGGTTTTCTATGCCAGGATAGAATCCGTCACTCTGGAGAAGAACGATATTCCCCCTCACCTGTTGCATGTTTGGGATCGATAACTTATTCCAAATCTTATTTCGGTTCTTGTCGATCAATTCCGTCATCAATTTTGTTGCTCTCCCCTGGTAAAGCCCATGTAATGTTACTTTAACAAGTACACTCTCACTGCTGTGGGTGTTTAAGAAGTTGAAAATAATCCTAAGTACTTCATCTAAATGAGTATGTTGCCAAAACATCCAATGACTATCACGGATGTAAAGATATTTTTGGTTCGACAACCAAAGTCCAACATGCAAATCAAAATACCGCACTCCCAAATTGAGTTGCTTGTCCAAGGTCCAAACTTGACATTTAGCAAGAGGTCCTCCGTGTAAGGATAAGCTCTCGTGGGTTCCAGGTATGGAGAGAGCAGATATGAGGGTCTCATCAGGCACAGACTTCATCCAGTCCAGGTTATAAAGTCTTGGATCGATGGCTGGGTCATCGTTGAAACCTGTTCCTGAGCCCGAACAGCAGTTTATTCTGGTGGGGGAAGATGACATAGTCATTCGAGTATTTCGGGATTTTAACAGAGTTTCATTTATTTGTTACTAACACGCCTATAAAATAAGAAACAATGAAATAGACACTTCCTTCTTTTGTTTCAATAACACAATAATTGATTTGATACAGCACATTCTTCTAGGGTTTTTTGAGTCATAATCATCCATGTCATGTTCAACTTACATCAAGAAAAGCCAGAAGTACTCATGGCTCTCCATAATCCGTTTGAAGTCCAACCTGTTTGTCCCAGTAATGATTTGTTCAGCTGTCTTTCCGAGACGCGTTTACATTTTTGTCTTTTAACCTTTTAACCGTGAACATGACTGAGACGAACAGACACTTGTCTCCCTCGGAGTCGGCTGCTGTAAAGATAGACTTTCATTTGCATGATACTTCTCTCTAATCTAATGTTTTGAATGAGAGTGAGAGGGAGTGACACGTGTGTGGGTAGGGATACTACAACTGCATATGACCAAAAGTTGAATAAATACATAAGCTTATTGGATACTGTCTTTCTTTTGATATGTGGAGTCATTTCACTTGTTTTTCAAAACTTAACCTTTTCTGGCTTTTCTGGTTTAATTACTACTTTGTTCTATCCTGACCAGGCTCCGATCCCAATCACATCACACCCCTTTGGGATGAATTTCAAAGAGTCAGGCCTCAACTCCCAAAATCAGTACCAAACTTCGCTCGTCCTCTTCTGGCTGATAGCTGCAGTCATGTTAGAGTCATGCAGAGACTAATCACAAATAGGTGTATGGGTTAGGTTTGCAGACAATTCCATCAGGCATCCACATATTTGTCATAATTTTAATGAACATTTTGTCGCGTGGTAACTAAAATGACAGCCCTTTAAAAAAGGCTAATTGGGTTTATATTCTTTTTCCACATGTTAAATACTCACTGTGCAGCTTTCCTCTCTGTGGTTGGTGGAGCCGTGCTGTGACGCCATCCTTATCCTCCAATAAGCTCATGCCTGGCCTCTGCTGATCCTCTTCCTGACCACCTGTTGCCTCTTAGGGCGAAAGGTTATCTGCAGATCCACGATCAGATAAGACGTTTACATGTGCAGCTTTGTTACAAGTGGCATTTCACAACAGGAACAACCAGATAATGATAAATAGCGAGAGTGCTTTAGATCTGCAAGAGGCTCAACTGCTTCTGACACCCACGTCTGCACCGGGCTTTTTTTTTGTTACCCCGGAGCTAATCCCGTCTTTGTCTTTGCAGGATGTCAGTGAGAACTCTCCCCCTGGTTTTCATTAATCTCGGTGGGGAGATGATTTACATACTGGACCAACGCCTGCGAGCGCCCAACACGTCTGATGACAATTCAGAGAAAGGTAGAGGTAGATGGAGGCCTGACAGGCTTGGTAGAGGTGTACGTGTTTCGCTCCCACTCATCCCTCCCCCTGACAAGCTGTAGCAGTCAGATGTTAGCTCATAAACCCAGCATGTGCATCTCATATTTCCATTGCACAAAATGCCTCTTGTTTCTTCTCTTGCAGGAGTGTGGTCAGAAAATGACAGAAAAAGAGGTATAGACACCGCACATCAGTATATTGTTGTTGATTCAGCTCGGTGTGCCACTGTGGTTTCTACTTTTAGTCGTGAAGTGTAGAAATAGTCTCAGTACAACCTTTATATCACAGTATAATTATGAGGTATGCATACACGGTACTAGTGTAAGAAAACAAGACTATAAGGGGACAAGGAAAATAAAAAAAGGGCATTTTAGAGGAAAGAAGAGAGCTTTTCTAACGTTGTATGTAGCCCCCAAACTGCAGCACGTTAAAGGAGTGAAGGGTAAAGTAAGTTTAAGTTTAAGGAAAGGATTTTTAACAAGGCCAGATCAACAAAGCTTCAACTTCAGCAGGAACTGGCGGCATTTTGTTAGGACCTGGAATTACACAGTTAAATACAAGCTGTGTTGTTACCATGATGCTTATGCATTTCACATATATTAGTAAATTCATAGATTCAATAAATCGTAGAGAAACAGCCAACCTAGCTAAATCAGTATAGTATAAGAAAAGAAGATTGTCTAAAGTCACAGAGCAGTATCTCCATTTAAGTAGGATATAATCAGCCTAAAAAGTTATGAAAGACTTAAGATCTTTTCTGACAGGCAACTTTTTTCCATTTTTTGTGTACATCTACAGCAATATTAAAAATGTGCAATAAAATAAAAGCTCCAATAGTAAATATGACCCAGAATAACCACTTTGCTTCTCTGTCCCTTCTCCTGTTGGAAGTTCTGAATGACATCGTGGGAACCCTGTTTAGTAAAGCGTTTATCGATGAGCTACTCAAACCTCAGCAGCTGTATTCTCACAGGACGCTGAAAACTGTGCTGACTCGCTTAGCACACGCCTCCATCATGAGGTTGAACCCCGCCAGCATGGACAGGGTACGTACTGGAAACCAGATCAGGGCTGTTCTAGGACTTTCTGAGGCAAAATCCAAGTTCAAGTTTCCCTTAAGTCTCACATTTTGAGTCAAGTTGTCACAAGTTTTTCAATTCTCAGGAAATTGTGTGGTTAAGAGGTACAATAATTACATTTTTCAACAATATGTGTACGTTTTGTGTCAGAATTTAAGGTTTTGCTTAAAATTCGACTGGTCAAGACTCAAATCCTCACTTTTATGACTTAATACTGATTTGAATGCTGCTCTGAACTCTACACGCTCCTGATTCTATACTGTTTAAGTCCTTGCAGTGCTGCATTTTCATCGGTGCATAAAATGTAACGTCTTTGTCCTTTTTCATTCCCTCCTGCAGCTTTACGAGCTGATGGTTATGGCGTTCAAATACCAAGTGTTCCTCTGTCCACGGCCCAAAGACTTGCTGCTCATATCGTACAACCACATAGACACCATCAGGGAGATGGTGAAAGACACTCCTGTGGTCGTGAACCAAGTGGACGAGACACATAGGAAGATAATTGAGGTGCCACTGTCTTTCGTTCCCCTCCAGTGTTGTTGTAGTTTACAGAGTCTGTACAAATAGCTTGACAAAGTGTTCGGATTCCAGATGCCGACGGCCCTTCTGTTCACAGCAGATGTTATTGTAGGAAAGCAGCAGGTGTCACTGACTAAGTGTAAAGTTTAAGTACAACCTGACAGGTGTGACAGTCAGCCAGAATGAAAAATAGCAGAATCCTGAACCTATGCACCTTAGAGGAATTCCGCCGTCAGTCGTGATATAATTAACAACTGTGCTTAACGTAGCGTCCTGTGTAACCTGTTTTCATTCTGCTCGGTGCAGGTTTACTCTTCACTATCAGAAGGAGAATTCCAGCTTCTCAGACAAACTCTGCTCATATTCTTTCAAGACATGCATGTTCGTGTGAGTCCTCTGTCGTCACCTAATCAGCCCATTCAAGGGAAATATATATATATATATAACAATTTCTTTTATCCCCAATCTGCACTTTAAAAAACATATTTTCTCCTCAGGTGTCACTTTTCCTCAAGATTAAAGCCCAGAATCCCAACGGACGCTTTGCCCTGTCGACCTCAGGCCCGGTGCCTCATGGGATAGATGTCCCAGGGTTAATTAGGTGGGCAGACAAAAACTAATAATCAATGCCAACTCTAATGCATGTGAATATTGATGTGTTGGATATACCACAAACTCTTTTTACTCAAGTTTCCATGGATGAGGCAGTAAAAGGAGCATCCAGCACAACTCACAGAGCACATTTGACGTGTCTTAATCATAAAAGCTCTTGTCTCTTAGAGTCTCTTAGCGATCATAAGACATATATCCATATTCCAGAGGGTCATCATCCTCTTGTTTCTGCAGGACGTTCGACTCCAAGGGACGAGAAGGTCGACGAGGCGAGTTCCCCACTGGGGGAAGTTACACCAGCGCCGTCAGAGAGGGATGTTTCGAGCTGCACGGGGACAGAGTCGTCACACTGGGCCTGAACATGTATGTAGCATGTGCATCCTTTAACAACATGTGTAACAGCACACGTATGAACTAAACCACATCACGTGTTTAATGGATTCACAGATACACGGTGAACCATCCGGAGGAGACACACACATCCAAGGCTCCCTCTGTCCAGGTAGTGATGTGCAGACTTTTATTAATTTGGGTTTTGATTGTTGTATCATCTCCAGCACAATTTCAGGTTGAGTGTTTTTTCTTTCTGTTCTCCTCTAACCGTCCTGCACATCGCGCTGCAGACAAACAACTCTCCCAACCTGCTGGCCAAGGAGGAGCTGAACCTGCTGGCTCGTCTGATGGGCAGCGTGAAGGCGGAGAACAAGCCAAGAGCGGAGACTGGCTTCAGGATCAACCTGTTCAGTACCGACGAAGAGGAGGAGGAGGCGTGAGTCTTCGTCTTTGCTCGTTCTCCATGCAGTTGATTTTAATTTCCCACGTATATGGTTTTTATTCTGGGTTAACAGGGGGGATATCAGTGGAGCTGAGGAGTCAATGTTTGGAGTCATCAATATTCAAGCAATGAAGGTGATATAACACTGCAATCATCTTAGTTATCTACTTTCTGCAGATACCTTTTTAAAAGCCTAATAAACATATATAGAATAGTTTTATCAATGTGTGACGACTGATCTGATATATCTGTTTGTTGTGGTTCAGGACGAACAGGCTGCCTCTGAGCTGGCTCTCATCGCCGGACAGTTCACGGAACCAGAACAGCCGGAGACCCTCGGCTGCAGCAAAGGAGACGACCTGCTGGCCATGATGGACGACCTCTGAGATGAACCGTCACTGGTTGATCTCCATCACTGGTGTCACTGGTGTCATTGATGACCTTTGACTTCACGGCCTAAATGACTGATGCCAACTCGATGAATCTCGGGTACAATCGCATTTTGTGATTATATCAATATCACATGAGAACTGCGAGCTTGTGTTTAATCTGTGTAATATGTATTTGTTACGTTAGTCTACACACTCTGGTTTAACACACATTTATTGTTAGACATATTAATATATTTGATTATTTATTATAATCATGTTATTTCCCATAAAGCATATATTTATATTTTTATGATTGTTTGTTGTCATTTTTCGACAAAATACAGAAATGCAATAGTGTCACAGAGTTAACTCAAAGTTTAAATATGTGGCAGAATCATATACAGTTATGAGGTTATGAATGGATTAATTTATTAAGTAATGTTTTAAATAAAAAATGTAATTATTTAAATGATTGTTGTTGTTGTTTTTATTGTTGTTATTATCATTTAATTGAACGAATTACTAATACTCGTTGTGTGTAGCTGGTGGTTTTCTGGAGCAGCCTGCAGAGGGCGCTGTTGTTTTGTGTGCGTGATTATGGGACGCAGGGCAAGACGTCATCACGTTGCCGCTTCCTCGGTGACGGCTACGCTAACGCGGAAATAACAACGTGTTCAAAACTTTGCGCAGTTTTGTCTCCTGACGCTGGAATTTACGCACGAAACAGCGCGTTAAGTGACGCAGGTGAGCGATTCACAGAGACACGAGAGCGGGACAGTTTGATGCTTAGCTTCCGGACGCTCTGGCTCCATGTAGCTGCTGCTAGCAGCTAACAGAGAAGCTATCAGAGAAGCTAACAGCGCAGCTAACTCCAGGAGACACAGGCAGGCGTTCACAGGTTTGATTCCGTCAGTTTAAGTATGGGGGGAGGGGGCTCAACAGACACATTCCCCCCTGGACCGCAGGACTTTAAACGGAGGTTCCATATTGTTTTTAACAGCTTCCATTAGATGTTGTTTACACCTCAGACGTGTAGGACAGATGGGTCCTCAATCAATCAATCAATCAATTAACATTTATTTATTAAGCCCATATTCACAACCGTTTAAAAGAGCAATACGACCAAAAACACCACATCAACTGGGATCATCTATTTATTAAGAATATGAATAATGTAATGTGACCCACTGACTCCAAACCAGTGTTTTATTGTATTATTATCATTATTTAATAACAGCTTCCATCAGAACTTGTTTTAGACATATAGCACAGATGTGTCCTCTATTTAATAAGAATATTAATAATACAAACCAGTGATGAATTGTATTTTTAACTTTGTATTTCTTAAATTTTATGGAATTTTGTTTTAGTGTGTGCTCCATTTGGAAATTCAGCAAAACACCTTCAATAATCAGCAAAAATATAAATAATATCACAGATTAAAAATAAAAAACACTCAGTAACTATTGAAATGATCTGTGTGTTGATATTTACAATGTTGGAATTGTTTAAAATGTTTAAATACAGTTTCCATCAGCTCTAAACTTCTGTTGTTATAATCATTATTATTCCTGGTTTCCTCTGGAGGTGAATCACATGGTCTAAGCTGACTTCCTGTTGTCCTGCAGGTTTCCCTGACGTCTGGACATCATCGTCTTCATCATCTTCTTCATCTTCACCTCATGGAGCCGGAGCTGGAGCCGGAGGAAGCTGAATCCTCGCCCTCTCGCGTAGGCCAAACCGAGGTCGTCAACTCAATCCGTGAGCGTTCCATCGCAGAGAACAGCATGGTGGTCCTGCTGCAGGGCCTCCAGGGCGAGGTGACCACCGTGGACATGAGGAACGAGAGCACGGCGCGGGGGCGCCTGGTCAACGTGGACGCCTACATGAACGTGCGACTGGAGGAGGTGCTGTACCGGGACCGGCGCGGTCAACTCACACAGCTGCAGGACATGTTCGTCACGGGCAGGAACATCCGCTACGTGCACATCCCAGACCACGTGGACATCATGAAGACGATACAGACTCAGCTGACCAAGATCCACAGGGTGCGCAACTTTGGAGGTGAGGGAGGAGGCAAGAAGGAGTTTGCCAAGAAAAAGAAATAGACCCAACCTCTGCAGGGTTAAGAGCAGAGAGATACGTGGAGGTTACAGATGGTTCTTTGTGTTTTTTGGATTTGAGTCAACACATCAATCTGTTTTTCTGACTTTTATTTAATGTTTCGTTGTGAAATTGGGAATTTGTTCACATCCTCAGGTCCTTTTTAAAGCCTTAAAATGAAACAATCGGACAAAGAGAACAAACCTCATTATGGTAGAACTGCTCCCAAAGTGTGTTTATATTAATGTCATGCTGCTTTTCCAGGTGCAAGTCAGGTTAAGTTAAGTTATATTTCTCATTAGGAATCTTCTTTAGGCTATATACAGCCAGGAAAGACACAAAAGTGATATGATACTAAACAATTTCAAGCCACATCATCTCATACTTGAGGATGAAACAGGTGTTAAACTTAGTTATGTTATATTTAAAAGTCTTTCATTTAAACCCTGATCAAATGACACTGTACAGTTTGAGTTGAACTTTTTTATTTTTTATTTTGGTGATTGCATCTAATTGATCATTTACCTACAGACCGTTGTTTTGGAATTGTAAATAAAGATCCTCATCAATCAATCAATCGATCGATCTTTGTTGTCGTCTTTGGTGAAATCATTATTAAAATGAAAAATGTGTTTTTTTTCTGCCAGGAAATGTAGCTGATAAAAAATGTAATAAATATTTTTCCTGCCAAAAACTCAATACAACACAACTTCTATCAATTATCAATCAGACATGTTGGACTGTGGACAGTTCACATATCCCAGGCTCGACAAGGAGACAAACAACCATCACACTCACATTCCTGCAAATAGCTGCCGTATCAAATTCAAATGGAACATATAACAATTACCAGTGAGTGCGGGTGTGGATCAGTGTGTGTTTGCTGTTGAGTCATCCACAATGCTCCTCTGTCTGTTTGTCTGTGAAAATAAAACTTAACAACCGCCCACATGCAGGAAAACACTCGTCACTATCAGTAATCATATAACACTACTGTTGCTGTGGAGGGAAAAACACAAGCTGTCACGTTTACCACAGCCCCCCCCCCCCCCCTCCCCTGCCCCCCCACAAAACATGTCTGCTGCACTGAGCTGTCACTCTCTCCTGTGACCTGTGGCCGGACAGGTTGGGCCAATGGGAACCAGCAGAGCCGGTGAAAGGAAGAGAGTGTTTCGCTTGGAAACTGCCGCCCCAGTGTCCTCCCAATGCACAAGTAGGATTGGGAATTTGAGGAATTTGCAGAAGGGGGCATGTTATTCCTACGCTGTGTCAGGAAGAGGACAGGCCTGACATAACACGGGCGGAGGCAGCTGGGGCAGATAAACCCTGCACTGATGGGCGTCCACTCAGCGGCTGTATCATTTCAACTGAGTGAAACGCTGTGTTAAATTGAGAGGAGCACGGACACAGGAATTTCCACTTGGCACTTGGATCATTGTTTTGGCCCTTGGTGTGTTTTTAGGGACATATTTTTCCTCTAACCAGCGTTGAGAGCGTCTCAATGACAGCAGCCCACATAATGACTGCTTACTGGTTTGCTAAAAACACCAGAGAGCGCCACATCAACACGAGATGAACTCAGAATAGCACTTTACAGACACTCGACCGCACAAACAACTCTCTGACAATACACAGCACAGACTGGTTTGGTGTCACAGACTCCACCAGTGGTCAGAGAGGCAGTCACATCGTTTACTGCAACTAGCAATTTAAAGAAAGTCCCGCCTTGAAGGAAAAAGAACGGAAGTACCAGCAGAACTGAGAAAATGGGAGCTATTAAAAAGTAGAATGAGAAATAAATTATAAAAATGTAATATATTGTATTGTTAAAGAAAGACAACAGAGATTTATGGGTTCTGTCCTGACCCACACTGCATCCCTCCACTAGTTTCATGGTAATCTGTCCTGTAATTTCTAACTAATCCTTCTAAATAACGATAAACAGTTAAATTGCATTAGTTAGATTTTTATGAGCATATACGTTTTTATGTAAAACATGATTAGAAAAAGGGACAAGTAAATATCAGTGTTAGGTAAACAAATAAAAGTTGTGACAACATCCATTAAAAACTCTGTTACAACGAAACTGAAGACGTTATTGAAGTAAAAGTTAGAATCATGAGCAAAATGATCTGAAAACTAAAGTTGAAAGTACGTAATGAAGAAACTGGAGTATTTTATTATACCATTAGATTATTAACGTCTGTGTGATATTACAGTTTCAGCAGTAGTGTGCAAGTAACTCAGTTTTAGTTTTTTGTTTTAGTGCTTTGAAACTTCCAGCCACACTCGCTTTAGAGAAGTATTCAATTGAAAAGTACCTAGAAGTACTGTAGTAAATGTACTTAATTACTCTCCCCTGAACAACAGCATCTGCTGGTTTGTAAACAGGAAGTCAAACTGTTGCTCTTTTCTCTCCCTCGACACTGAGATTAAAATTAACCAACAAGCCCCCCCCCCCCCCCCCCCCCCCCACACACACACAACTGCACCACTGCCCCGTGCCAATGGCAGCCGACGAGCTATTTCCTGCTCCACCCTCTTGGATTAACAGTGAACAGACCTCAGTGTGGTGCCCCCCCCCCCCCCCCTCTCAGTCCTGAGGCTCAAATCTCCAGCAAGTCCACTTTAACAGGATTTCTATAAAAGTGGAGAGTCCAGTGTGTTGTGGCTTTTATTCTGGAGTCAGTTTAATTTTATCTCCACAGGAAAAGGAAACGCTTCCTGCTCAACATTAGTCTGAGAGTGTTTCAGGCTGGTCCTCCTCCCTCCAAGGGATGAGAGGGAGTGGATCCCAGTGTGGAGCTTCTCTCTCTCTCTCTCTCTCTCTCTCTTCCTCTCTCTCTCTCCCTCTCTCTGCTCCAGAAGCATTATTCTGTCTCTAACTCTCAGTGACCAGCAGCCTCTCGCTGCTTCTCTCCTCTGGGACATGGAATCTTATAGAAAGGGCGGCTGACAGACCTGAGACCAGCTCCATAAATTCTTGGTTCCTCACTGGAAACTTTGTGCTGGTGAAGCCGAGCAGCTCCATCAGCAACACGAGGTGAGTGATGCTCTGATTTCAGATGATATCATCTTAAAATATGTTTAATTTAAAATCTAAATCAAGCTTTTATTGGATATTAAAATGTACTTTCTGTCAAGACACTTGTCTCTCAGACCCTTTCACACCTCGAAGCTGTAAACTGGTTTATTGGGACTTGCAGCATGTTCTTTAAAAACCACAGTAGCTACAACATGCAACAAAAAAATAAATCCTCAACTCTTTTAATATAAATGAGGAAACCTGAGATTCTCTGGTGGGTTTAAAGACTTTCTCGAGCCCCCTCCCTGCAGAGGCAAGTGCCAGTGACAGCATCTTCCTCTGTGAGAGACCTGCAGCGCTCACTACTGTAAAATAATGTCTTTATTTTCCAGCGGGGTTCAGGTTTCATCTTCTGACTTAAATAGGATTATCTGAGCAGGAAACGTGGGAGGCTGGAACGGGAATGTGTTTTACGGGGTCACATAAACAGCTTCAGCCGCTGGGGCTTTGCATGTGTGTAGTTAAGTCGAGAAGTTATTGGACTTGTCTGGAAATGAGAGGTGTTAAATCTGTCTGCCCCGAGTCTGCGGCTGCATAAAAACTGACATTTGTCTCCCTCAGTTACTTGTGTTGTGCGTTGTGAACTTCACTACACAATGTGTCTGTCGTGAATACAAATCTGTGGAGTTGGAGCAAAGTTGTTCACTGAGTAGGAAACCAGAGTGTGTGCCGTAAACTTAAATTCAGTAAAATACCTGTGAGTTGGATCGTAAAGGAATAGAATGAGCCTCAATGGGGCAGACACCTCCACCAGGATCCCCCTCAGGAATTAAAACTATGATATCTGTTAAAAAAAATCTGGATTTTTATTTGGATTAAATATACCTGATTGCAACCCTAACCCTGACCAACCCACAAACCCAGCAACCAATCAAACCATCCAAACCAACCCAACAACCAATCAAACCATCCAAACCAACCCGACAACCAATCAAACCATCCAAACCAACCCAGCAACCAATCAAACCATCAAAACCAACCAAGCAACCAATCAAACCTCCAAACCAACCAAGCAACCAATCAAACCATCAAAACCAACCAAACCAACCAAACCAACCAAACCAACCCAGCAACCAATCAAACCATCCAAACCAACCAAGCAACCAATCAAACCATCCAAACCAACCCAACAACCAATCAAACCATCCAAACCAACCCAGCAACCAATCAAACCATCAAAACCAACCAAGCAACCAATCAAACCTCCAAACCAACCAAGCAACCAATCAAACCATCAAAACCAACCAAACCAACCAAACCAATCAAACCATCCAAACCAACCCAGCAACCAATCAAACCATCCAAACCAACCAAGCAACCAATCAAACCATCAAAACCAACCAAACCAACCAAACCAATCAAACCATCCAAACCAACCCAGCAACCAATCAGACCATCCAAACCAACCCAGCAACCAATCAAACCATCCAAACCAACCCAGCAACCAATCAAACCATCAAAACCAACCAAGCAACCAATCAAACCATCAAAACCAACCAAGCAACCAATCAAACCTCCAAACCAACCAAGCAACCAATCAAACCATCCAAACCAACCAAACCAACCAAACCAATCAAACCATCCAAACCAACCCAGCAACCAATCGAACCATCCAAACCAACCAAACCAACCAAACCAATCAAACCATCCAAACCAACCCAGCAACCAATCGAACCATCAAAACCAACCAAACCAACCAAACCAATCAAACCATCCAAACCAACCCAGCAACCAATCAAACCATCCAAACCAACCAAGCAACCAATCAAACCATCAAAACCAACCAAACCAACGAAACCAATCAAGCCATCCAAACCAACCCAGCAACCAATCAAACCATCCAAACCAACCCAGCAACCAATCAAACCATCCAAACCAACCCAGCAACCAACCAAACCATCCAAACCAACCCAACAACCAATCAAACCATCAAAACCAACCAAACCAACCAAACCAACCCAGCAACCAATCAAACCATCCAAACCAACCCAGCAACCAACCAAACCATCCAAACCAACCCAACAACCAATCAAACCATCCAAACCAACCAAGCAACCAATCAAACCATCCAAACCAACCAAACCAATCAAACCAATCAAACCATCTAAACCAACCAAACCAACCAAACCAACCAAACCAACCCAGCAACCAATCAAACCATCCAAACCAACCCAGCAACCAACCAAACCAACCAAACAGGCGACCAAGAACCAGTTTGACTTTTGTGGAAATGCAGGATCTACTCAACCATTTCCACCAGGAGAACAAACTGCGTCATGAGATATTTTGTTGTTTTTTATACTTTGATTTCAAACAAATAAAAGATATCACCTGTAAATCACTGATCCGAGGAGCGAAGGTCGAGAATAAACATTTTTCCCGGAACGTCAAAGTATTCCTATAAATAACAGACAAAATTTAACCCGACTTGATTACATGTTGATATCTGCAGTGTGATAACTGGTCCCAGTTTGATAAACCGTCTGAATCACTGGGTGTAAAAAAACGCAGTCTTTAATTAGAAACAAACACTGTTTGGCTTTACACTGAAAACTAAATTGCTCACTTATGTAGTTAAGGTCTGGGGGCAGCAAATTGAGGGCGCAGATGGAGTCATGCTTCTTCCCATGATTCAGTGGATCTGGAGTCAGACACCAAAGGGACCACCAGCGTAATTAGCCTTTTCTTTTTTTTTAAGTGTTCAGGGTCTGCCAGGAGTCACCAGGATAAAGATCAGGGTGGGAGAGAGGGAGCGAGAGAGAGAGAGAGAGAGAGAGAGAGAGAGAGAGAGAGAGAGAGAGACCTCACCCCCCAGTGGCAGCGAGTGGAGCTGGCCATGGTCTCGTTCTCCACGGGGAGAAAGCAACAGAAAGAAAAACATTCGGCTCCCACGCACACTGTTGTTGTAATGACAGGGAATGTGAGGGGGTGGGGTGGGGGGGAGATATCAGTCATCATGTTTACATCAAGCTTTACTGTAACCGTGGGACCATCTGTGACAGGGACTCAAACCAATCTCCCCCCACCACCAGCACCACCAGCACTTCCGCCCCAATCTAACCACTAAAGAGTCACTTCATTTATAATACTGCAGTGCCAATGAGGCCGGTGCTGATTGTTTTTGACCCAATTAAGAATTCCCAGCCACTAATGTATTGGGTGCACGTTCCGGTCTAGAGAGTGAACCAATGAGTAAGTGCCTGAAGCCGGTATTCTCTTGAATGACCAACAGGTGGCGACCCTATATCCAACCGAATCCAATCAGCTGTGACCGGGGGCCTCCTCCCTCTCAGCTTGGGGGCCCGAAGGCACCACCCGGCTGCCCAGCGCTTCGTTCCATGACCTTAAGTTCAGAACATTCCCACCAGCGTCTACTGGGATTTGTGTTTACGCCACATTCACATCGTATCAGATTTAACGTAATCACCCGTTTCCCTCTTGTAAAAAAAAAAATCCATGTTTTTAATGTGCAAATGTAAAGGAGCAAACATTAGCAAACTAACAATGATAACAACAGACTAACAAATATGTTCTATGTGCACTCTTTGAATACATTGTTTATATTATTGCGACTCTTTATATTGCATATTTCCATATTTATTTATGTATTTATCAATGTTTCTTATCTTAACTTTGCCCTCTGCTGCTGTAACAACGTTCCCAGAGGATTCTCTTATCTTAACGTTTGTCAAACTACGTCTCTGCCAATTAAACTGTTTCAGACATTAGAATGTTTTTCACAGATTTAATAGTTATTTAATCTGTTTAAGCCGTTTCACCACTTTCCAACAACTACTTCAAATTTTTACAATCTGCTGCTCGGCCTCTTTAAAATCACCCACTGTTTAAATCTGCATTTGTCTTATTTATACATGATCTCTGTATGAGTTTCTAAAAAGACATCATTTATTTTGATAATATTTGTCAGCTGTGACCACTTAAAAACATCTGTGGACACAAACATCCGTTCATCAATGATTTAAACAGTAAAGAATATAAATAACTGGAAAATAAACCAATACGAAAATATTCTTTTTTTGTGAACTGGCGTTTTAATTTATAATGTTTGGAGTCTTTCCCTGTGGACATGAAACTTAAAGCAACTTTTTCTGGCAGTTTTCTCTGGGAAAGAAAAAAGGTCCCAGTTCCTTGAGACCGGAAGAAAGAGCCTCCTCAGGCCCTGATGTCATAAATATATAAACATCCCTCTCAGACGGAGAGGGCCTCGCACGGCTGTCCTCACCACAGGCCCGACTGTAAAACACAATGTCCCCCTCGTCTGACCTCTGACACGGCTTTAAATCACAGGAATGGGGGGCGGAGCCTCGGACAAACGTTTTCCCAGGTTCTTGGTTGAGCTCATGTCTTCCACTGTGGCTGCAGACGTGACTCTTGTTTGCTCCTTGTTAAAGAAAATGAGATTTGAACTTGTGTTTGTTCCGTGGCAGGAGCTGCTGCTGCAGGAGATGGTGGAGAGCTGAACCCACAGTGACCCGGGATGGAGCCTGTGCAGAGGGACATGGAGCTGCTCAGTAACAGCATGGCCACCTACGCTCATATCAAAGGTAAAACAGAGGCAGATCCAGGGGTGGGGCCAAGGGGGGCACGGTCCCCAGCTGAGATTTCAAAGTAAATGTTTCCAGATCTGTTTACGTTGTCTTCTTGCTGATTGCGTTGTGCTCCCTCGCCCACACAGCCAACCCTGAGAGCTTCGCCCTCTACTTCATGATGGGCGTCTGTTTCGGCCTGCTCATGGCGCTCTGCCTCCTGGTGGCCGGCATCACCTGCAGGACTCGCCGCAGACGCAAATCCCCTCCTTCGCCCGAGAGGAGACAGCTGAAGGAGTCCAGCGGGGAGGAGGACGAGGAGGACGAGGACGAGGAGGAAGAGAGCATCGCAGGCGAGGAGGCAGAGATCCCCAGAGGGACAGCGGGGCCCATGAGTGACCGCAGCAGCCAGTCCACCGGGACCCTGAGGAGCGTGAACGTGTTCGCCTCGGCCGAGGAGCTGGAGAAGGCCCGGCGCCTGGAGGAGAGGGAGCGGATCGTCAGGGAGATCTGGAGGAACGGGCAGCCGGACATCCTGGTCACCGGGACGGGGACGCTGGGACGAGTCCATTACCACTAACACACACTTTGACTGTGTCGAGAAAAAGATACCTGACAGACTGCGAAGGTCAAAGGTCAGGGGGACTTGTTACCTCATCTTTTACCATTCAGAAGGGGGGGGTCTTACAAAGGGATGTGTTGAGTTGCATTGTGGGAATTGTAGGGTCAAGTGGTAATGGGTCATTCCATCCAGAGAAAAGGAAGAGTCACAGTCAAAGCAGCAGATTATTCACTTCGAGACGAGCAGTGACCAAAACAATCAACAGGAAGTCAACAAAAATAAACAAATCTCATAAACAGGAGAAAAACAAATGTGAAAACCATCAAACTAAACGCTGAACACACATCTGTGAAGTTCAGGACTCACAAACAGACAAAGGACCAATCCACAGTGTCACTGACAACTTATAATAGTTACTTTGTGGGGACGTGGGAAGAAGAGAGAGGAGGAGGAGTTTAAAAAGTCTTCTACCAATCCAGAGGCAGCGATCCCCTGGAATCGACCAATCAGAGTCCGGGCAAACTAAGTTTCAAGTTCAGGTTCATTCACACATTCAAGATTAATAAATATTAAGACTGACTCCGTCTTAACCACCGTCAGTGTATTTTCTCCTCTTGTGAACTTGCTATTGTAAATTTGTTTGTTTTATATTTCTTACGACATAAATACAATTTTTTTTATGTATTTGCCTTCATCTGTATTTTATCTATATAATGTGAATAATAAAATAATTTAACCACTTTCTGAACTGATTACAGGACACACCTTCATCACTGTCATTATTCAATTTAGAAATTTCATAAACTCTTTTAAGGATCCTTTAACCTACAAACCATTTTCAGTAATGGGCAATTATCTGTTTCCAAAAAGGAAAAATTTGTTTAAATGATTTGCAGATCTGGAGTCAGAGGCAGTTTCACGGTGGCCTGATTTTCAAGGATCCTCACAGAAAGCCTCCAGTCTTTTTTTCCATCATCTACATGAACCTGTGTCTCTCTCCAGCTCCAGCTCCACACTCTCCCTGGTAAAGACACGTCTGTGTGTCCGAGGCCATGAAAGAGTCTTTCACCTCAGCTCCACTGTAGGTTTTACCAATGCAGCGTAAAAACCCAGCAACGTCCCAGGAGACTGAGTTTTTCCTCGATCGTGCATGAAAAGGCCGATTATGGTACAGCTGCACGTCACAGAGAGGAAGACTGAAGACACCCATGTCCTGGTGGTTTGTGTCTGAATGAAGACACATTGATTTTAAGAAACATAAATTCTGAGGGTGCTACATACAATTCTACAGGTTGACAAAAGCCGATGGTCAATTTTCGTATAGAACATTAGAAGAGAATAATATTTGTAGGTAAATATAGGTCAAAAATAGAATAAAATAAGCTCCAGTTCCATGTGACCCTACAGGATAAGTGATTATCAGAAGAAAATAGTATTTTCTTAACTTCCGACACGTGCAGATCAAGTTTGAGTGAAACTTAAAAAAATGATTAGCTATTATACTTTTAGCATTGTTTTTGCAGCAGGAATACACAGAAACTACAGAAAGGATTTCCACCAAGGTTGTAAGAAGAAATAGGCTGAGAGAGAACTCATTAAATGTTGTCATGGATCTGGACAAAAGGATTTTTTTTTTAAAGTGGTTTTATTTCATGGAATCTCAAGAACCACACTTCTGATTTGCCCTGAATCAAAGAAGAGTTTATTAGACAAGTAATTCAAAGCTCTTGAGAACAGTAAAAAAAGTCTTGAACTTTTGATTAAACAAAAAAAAACAAATGGTACAGTCCTACAGCTGTGTTTAGTACATGCACTATGTACAGTCAAAAGTGAGATCCACAAAAACTACTTCTAGCTCGTGTCGACGCTTCAAATGAACAGGTTCGTATTTTTGCTACTTGAAAAAATGTCGTGTCACAGATTTTCAGGTTTCTCTTCACGTATTCAGGTTCAGCACAAAGTTTCCACTGCAGGTCTTTGTTACGAGAGACTCGCTGCAGTTTGTATTTTAAAGAATGTGGTTTTCCTCCCTCAGACGTTACGATAATAACTTATGTTGTATAATTCTATACACGCACTATTTCTTTTTTATTAAAAGTCTAAACAAACGTAGCCCCTCACCTACACTGATATCACAGAGGCAGGAAACCTAACGTGTCTACAGCAAATCAGGAGATTTTCTTTTTTGTGCCAATTCTTTTAAATGTATTAGTTGTTTTTTATACTGAAATTACAAATTGATGAGAATATAATGTAGAACACATAAAATGTCTTCACCTCCTAATGAGGGGAATCAAAGTGAAGTGAAACAGCTCAGATAACAGTGACTAACATCAACGGTCCAGGGGTTTAACAGAACAACGTTCATGTTGTGTGTTCGTGTGTCGATGACGAATCACGGGTCAGGTTCCCGCCTCTGATTGGTCCCATGGAGCGGGAACGAATCAAAACTCATCATGAAGCCACGGCAAAGATTTATCACGGGCCCCAAAGGAAGAAAAACAAAAACAACCAGAATGCCTTCCTGTACCTTTTAAAAACAGATCACATGAGCACAGTATGTTTTATTCTAAGGCACAAAACTCCTTTCTTATTTAAACTCGGTGGCCTCGGTAAATCGCTCTGTTACAAAGACACGGCAGCAAAAAGGAACCCGATCAAACTCACTGTCACGTAAAAAAAAGAAAGAAAAGAAGAAGAAACACACACTCATCTTTACAGAAGCTGCTTTCAGACGCACAATGAAGTCAGGACATTTTCCTCGGAGTTCACAGAGAGAACACAAATGTCCGAGTCGGTTGCTCTGAACATCTCATGCTCACCTCTCCAGACGATCTCACAAACGGTAAACTCTCCGGGAAATGTCCGGAGAACATTGGGTCTGGTTCATGTCTGGAAACAGCCGCACAAACAGAGCTCTGCTTTCAGGTTCAAGTCAGTAACAAACTAAAACACATTTTAACCGTTAAACCATGAGATGACTTGGAGGGGAGAAACAAAGAAAGAACAACCCCGTCACCACGACTCTGACACGGTGATAAAAGTGGAGGACGGAGCGGAGCAGCTCACTGCTTCAGGCCGGGGGGGCCCTCACCCCCACCACCGCCGCCCTTCAGGTCTTTGTGGTCCACTTCTACGCAGTCGTCTCCCATGTCCCGCTCCTCTTCTCCCTTGAACATGTCGTGCGTCCACTTCGGGCTGCTGCCTCCCTTCCGGTAGACGAAGCGGCCGCGGCGAGCCGGGAAGGAGCCCCGCCCCCTCCCGCGGTTATCGATCCAGGTTTTCTCTCCGTCGCGGTCATCGTGCTGGAAGTGAGACGAGGCCACGTTAACGGGACAAGGACACGGAGGGAGAAGAACTGACCATTTGAATAATTAATTCCAGTTTTATTAATTAACATGTAGGATTTTAAAGTATTAATTATCTTTATTCTCATTTAATGGGTAAATTAAATAAAGAGAGAAATACCAGTGGTTATTTTCTAAACCTGTAGGTGGCGTCTTCATGTCTTGTTTGCTGCAGGTGCTCACCAGGTAATACTTCCTGCTCTTGGGCGTATACTCAGGGTCCCACTCCTCCTCGGGGGGGCGCACTGCAGGATTCATATTAGCAGGATTTACATTGCCGTTGTTGCCAGGATAATTTCCCCTGTTCCAACCTCGTCCTCTCACTCTGGGGAACTGGAATCAAAAACAACAGGGGGGGGGAGGGGTTGAATTTGCAGACAAGAGACAAACACACGTTCTACAGTAAAATGAGTATTTCTGATTAAACTGGTTTAAGTCGGAGGAAGAAACAGAAGAACCAGAGAGGACGAGATGGACAGACAGACAGTCCACACCGATGGAAATCTGCCATTGGTTTAGTGATGAGGTGAAGCTCCACTGATTTCACTACGTTACCTCCATTAAAATCAGGTAATGCATGGAATATTTATGATAGAGTCATCATCATCATCATCATCCACATTATGTTCCTTAGCATTAGGAGGAAGGAACAGAGCAGAGAAGTCTACAGTGATGAGGTTAGGACAGAGAATTGCAAGATTGTCAACAGCTCAGAGAGAAAACGTTTCAAACTTACAAATCCACGACCTCGGCCTCTCTCAGGGGGGTGGCCCTCGTATTCCCGGGGGCCCCTTTCCCCAGGTCCCCCACAGTCCCTTGGGGGATAGCGTGGGTGAGGGTAGCCCTCCTCCGACTGCTCCATCCCCTCGCCCATGTAGGGTTTACCTCTGAAATGTGAGGGGTAAGGGGACGGAGAGGACGAGGAGGAAGAGGAGGACGGGGAGCGATCACGCTTCTTCTTTCCCTTCCTGTGAAATAAATACATTATTAAAATTCTCCAGTTATAATCCCTATTGCTGCAGAAGCGCTGCTTCTGATGTCCAGGAAACCGACACCATCGATGGAACATACTTGGACTTTTTGTGGTGTTTCCCAGATTTCTCAGAGGACTTTTCTCTGCTCGGCCCTCGGGAGTCTCCCGGGCTTCTGGCTCCTTTCACCGCAAACTTCTTGCGTCTTTCAATATCCAGCCGAAGGTCCATCACATCACCTTTGAACTTTTTAGTCGGATCCTGCAGAAAGACATTTGTTTATTTACCACTGAACCGGCCGTTTCAGATTTCCAAATTATGAATTGAGAAATCGAACGTACATATTCTCAGATTCACTTAACTTGACAAACCTAACAATCTACAGCATACATGTATAAATGTAGTGTTCCCTCTAGTGGTGAAACCAAAATATAAATATTTGTGATATAAATTAAATATTACATTAAATTACTATGTTTAAAATACTATATTCACAAATGCAGTAATGTACCAAACAGATATATCTAAAAAGTATTTGTGGTTACCAGCTGCATGCACGTAGCACATTCAGATAAACTAAAATTCACAGTAGTTTTGTGGCTTGATGTTTTTCTTTTCAGGAAAAATACTTACAAGGTAAAGGCACAGATAATCGTCCCTTGAGAGGCTCGGACTCAGGATGTTAATTCACTTCCTTTTAGCCTTTTCTTGGGTTCGTATATACCCAATCAATAACCATATCTCATAGGCTGGGGGGGCTTGCTCGGCACTTACAAAACACAATTGGGCTCTTTTGATTTAGAAATATGCATCCTTTGAAAGAAAAGCACAAAGCTGAACACTGTCGTCTCAAGTTTGCTTGTTCCAAATACGTCACATTTCAAAAGGGCGCGTCACCTTGTAGCTCGCCTCCTCCATATCCTCAAACAGGTGAGAGTGCCTCTTAAAGGCACTGGGGGAAACATCGATTCTCCTGAGGGAGGGGGGGGGAAACCGCTTCATGTCAGTCAGAGATCATCAGATACAGAATACTGAGCAGTGGAAATGCTTTGTTTTAATAAATCTGCTGAACGTTGTTTCGATACCTGTGGATTTCTGGGCTCTTCCTTGGCTTCATCATTTCTACCTCGGCAGCTTTTCTTTGGTACAGGGCAAACCGCTCACTCAAAGTCATGTCTGACGAGTGGAAGTGTTGAGCTGCAAGTTCACAACAGAGACATCGATCATTCCACAAACACAGGAGCAGCGGGTAACAACCAACGTGAAGGAGACAACGTGCTACAGACATCGACAACGGCCCAAACCCCTGCTGTCTGGTCTTTTTACCCAACCAGCACGTATACTGTACCTTTGATATAGTGCACGATTGAGACTATGTGCTGAGCAAACAGCTCTGAGGGGCTGCGGCGGAGCTGTGCGGCCTGAATGTGCTGGAAGGTGGAACGAAGCTCCGGATCCTTCTTAGAGATGTTCAGCAGATCCCGGGGCACGAGGCGATCTTTAGACGCGGAGGAGCTGAGAGAACAGAAGGAGTGAGGAACACTGTTGAGAGAAACATGATCCAAGGTTTAATGTGACAAATCTGGACAGAGTTGACCCTCATGCAGGACGAGGAGGTTTCATCAGATGTGTGGAGAAGTGAACAGCTTCAGCATCTCATTAGATCTTCTGACTGAACAGAGTTAACATGAACTGACGGAGGACAAAGGTTCCTTCACCGTATCCAGCCTCTTGCTTCTATCTGCATTGTCTTACTTTCTCATACTTGACATTTCACATGTTCAATGGTATACAATGAGTTGTCATATATTTAGGTCAATACCCTGACAGTTCTTTACAGGAGTGAGTTACCACACGTACCTGGGCAGCTCATCTGAAGAACCGAATTTGAGCTCAAACTCCTCCCTCGAACATGACAGCCGTACGGGGGAGTCCTCACGAGGAGGGAACGCTCCAGGGAATAGGGGGCGCTCTTTCTCTCGAGACATTGACGTGGCAGGGGACGGACTCCTCCGGGGCTTCTCCTTCTTCTCCTTCTTCTTGGACTTCTCCTCCTTCTTCGAGCTGTGCTTGCGGCTCCGGTACATATCCTCCTCCATGTGATCGATGGGCTCAAGCTCGTCTTCATCCCTGCGGGTTTTCTCCTTGACGGACGGGTAGGACGTCGTGTAGACCGGCTCGTCCCCCCACTTCCCGAAAATGTCGCGAGCCGTCAGGGATGGTTTGTTCTCGCCGTCCTCGTCAATGTCGTGGTCTTTCAGGCCGTGAGACTTGAGGAACTCCTCTTCTCCAGCGTCAAAGAACGGACGTGTCTTTTCCTCCTTGGCGAAAGAGGAGGACATGCTGAAGAGGTCTCCGGGCTTGCTTCCCTTCTCGAGGTCTCTGTCTTCGCTGCTCTGCTCCTTTTCACGACCGTTCTCCTTTTCAGCGGCCTGTTTGTTTTTATTCTCATTCAAGAACCTGAAAGAGAGAAGAACATTTTATTTACTTATTGTTTTCTTGGTATTTATCACAAGAACATTGGCCTCACACCAGTCAACACTTCATCTTCAGTCTTTAAACCAAGAATCACTGCATCACTGGCAGGGCTGCATCTGTTTAAGAGGAAATAAAACTGAGCAGATAGCGCCTCCTTGTGGTAGGGGCGATTTGTTACCTTTGGACAGAGCAAGGGTATCAGTATCCCTGTGTCCTGTGTTTATGCTAAGCTAACAGATAACAGTGGACTCAATGTGCTCATCTAACCCTGGTCCTTATCCTGTATGAAAAATGACCAAACCTAATGTAAACATTACAGACCAGGACTCAGGTTGCAATAATTATACTCACTTTAATGTCATCGTCTTAAGAACGTGGGATTTTCATACAACTTCCTCTGAGCGCACAGAAAATAGCCGGCTACATTTTCGATGGACATAAACTCAGGTGTCCTACGTTTCATTCCATTTTAACCTGTAATCGTCCAAGGATCTTTGACTAAGGCTAAACGTGAAAGAAAAACAACGTTCATAGTTTGTGAGGAAGATTACAAATTAAACAATGTGATTAGACTGAGAGAACCCCGCCCCCCCCCGTAAAGAAACGAATAACAGACGTACTTTTTGAAGGCAGCAGAGATCACAGTCTTATCTCCAGATTTGACTTCTTCATTCGAGAAGAACCCGAAGCCGCCGAAGGAGGCGGTTTGTCCTGACTTGCTGGGGCTCTTGGGTGGAGGGGTCTCGTCCCCGATGGTTTTCCACAGAGGACCACTGCTGCTGGATCCCTTCGTCTCAGAGCCACTGAGAGCGTCCTCCTTCTTAAGGTTAGCCCGTTTGGGGCTGGCGTCATAGTCGATCCATTTCCCCCCGGCTGCCTTCTCGATAGCGCTGCCATCCGCGGCCTGACCTGGTTTCTCTGGAGGACTTTCTGCGAGCTTGTCCTTGGCTTCCTTGGGGCCACGCTTGCTCTTGCTACTGCGGTGGCGTGGGCTTGAGGACCTGGACCGGGAGGATTCGCTGGAGTGCCTGGAGCGCTGAGATCTGCCCGACGACGAGCGCTCGGAGTAGTGTGAGCGGCTCCGGCTGCCAGAGCGCTTCTTGGGTGTGCGGGAGCGGGAGCGCCCCCTCCTGGGACTGTGTGAGTGGTGGTCCTGGTCGTGGTGGCGCTCGTGCCAGCCTCCGCCGCCGCCGCCGCCTCCACCACCCTGCCAGTTGGATTTATGGTTGTAGCCACCGCCTCCTCGGTTCTGGTAGTGACCACGATTGTAGTAGCCGCGGTTTCGGGGTCTGTAGTGGAACGGCCGTCTGTAGCCGCGGTTGTAGCCTCTGAAGCCGCCTCTGTTGTTCTGATAGTCCCTGCTAGGATAGTTTCTGTAGGAGGGAGTGTGAGAACGAGAGCGGGACCGAGACCTGGAGCTGCACGGAGAGAGAGAGAAGGGAAAAGACACAAGAGAAAAAACAATGTCAGGAAAACATTTGATCTTAATGATTGTTGGTTTTACCCGTAATATCAACAGCAGAAGTCCCTTTGAGTCGGGCTCTAGAATAAAGACTCTTAATCAATTGACTTGTTGGCAATGGCAAACAAATGCAAGACTCCTGCTAAATTGTATTTGACTAATGTAATATGACTCACACGGGTACCAGCTGGCCTGTATCCAACAAAGAAAAACGCCAAACTAAATATTTTGTTATGTTAAACGGTTCAATGGGTGTAGCTGCTCTGCAGAGTTACCGTAGCTGCTCTGCAGAGTTACCGTAGCTGCTCTATAATCATAAACTATATCATTAAAGATCTGTCAGGACCTGCTGAACGTGTTCAAAGAAAAATCTGTTAAACTGAATTGCTCTGATGTAAAAACTGATCAGTGGATTTACCTGTAGCGACGTTTCCTGGATCTTGAGCGGGAGTGGCTCCTGGAGCGAGATCTGGAGTAGGATCTGGATCTGGACCTGGATCTGGAGCGGGACTTAGCACGAGCGTCTGGAGCCTTCGACATCTTTGCACTCAGGTCGATTTAAAAATTCTTGTCCTGAAAAACATTTAAAAAAGGGTTAATTAGCTATTTGAACTTGTGAGGTATTATTACACGCAGACAAAGTTAGCAATGTTTAGAGTGTCGTGTGAAAACATCAAATGCATGTGTAACAAATCCTTCACATGAGTGAGGATTGGACAAGCCACACATGTCCAGACCAGCTGACAGGTCGGGACTGGAGCACACGCGTGACACCTCTTCACCCGTCACCAAGACATCACACGCTACAGCTGAATACTGCAGCAATACCTAAAGCCTCACACATGACCTTCAACTGTCAGACAAGTCAAAACCAATAGACGGCAGCAACGTGAGACCGGTGGAGGAGAAAATCTGTGCAGACGAGATGTTCAGGCTGAAGAGCGAGGATCCCAACATCAGACACTATACCTGAATACTGAAGCAACTCCACAAATACATGCAACTGACCAACTACAGACCATTTCAGAATCAGAAAGTATTTACACAAGCACTCTGCGTGATCGTATTCTATGTTGTTGGTTTCTAAAAGTAAAACTGAGGCGAGTTAAAGGTTTTTAGCCTAATAACGTTTATCGTTGGAGTATGGTTGGTTTGTGGGTGAGCTACTGGATAATTGGAATTTACCCAAGTGGATTAATTAAGTATCCAACCATGTTATAACTCTGCCTGCACAACAGAACAAGATGTTGAAATGGTGTTACAACCTCACCAAACAAGACAACTCTCTTGTTTACTCTGCTTCTGTTTGCAGAGATGCATCAGAGACTCTAACAAGCTGGATCTTGGTTTAGTGCGAGAATGATTTAACTGCCACAAGGATGTAAACCAGGAGGTGTCAAAGAACCACTACTGCTGGTTATCAACTCATCTGCTGTTGATTTATAGTCTGATGTATTTGCATTTTCATCCCCTGGAGCCATTCAAATGCATAGATGGGGTGTTTAACTGCGTGTTGTAGAACGCCTGAAACTATTCCACGTATGAGGGGATAATACAGTAGCTGTTGGCTAAACAATGGTTTCTCCCTTTTCGCTCCTTCCCTGAAACTCAAATTTCCAAGACACACAATAAAGAAAAGAAAAAAAAACGTTTTGCATTCCAAGACACACAATAAAGAAAAGAAAAAAAAGTTTTGCATTCTGAGGTGTCTCTGGAGTGAGGGTTTCGTTTGGACCCGGACTGTTTGTTGGTTTGTTTAGCAGCTGGATTAAGCAAGAATTTCAGTAGAGGTTTCCAGTTAGAATTGGCGGAGAGACGCTCGGAGGCAAAGATCAGATGTTGTCTGTGCACGGGCAGTGAAGTTAGTGTTGCACAACTGGTTTTGGCTGAAAAGTGAGATCTGCTGGTTTTTGTGTGCCGGTGACCGTTAATTTATGGAAATGTGTTTGCATGCTTAGCACAAGCAAACACAAAGAAGGTGTAAAGATGGCAGAACTTTGCGTGACTCCTGAGACACAGAGAAGTTAATAGGTAAAGTCGATTTAAGTCAAAGACAAGTCCACTTTAGTCTGGTTGGCTCGTGGCCTTAATGGTAAATAACATCACAATCACAAGTCCCACACAGGGTCCAACGTTCAGTTTGTTTTTTTGGTTTGTTTATTGGGCTGATTTCGTTAATCATCACCATTTATAACTATTTGCTCAGAGGGGAAATAAGGTTACACGTTACCTGCAGAGACCTGGTGTCTCTGAGTTACCAGCAAAGACACAGATTTAACTACAGACTGGTTTTGAAAAGAGCTGCAGGTTCATTTTCTGACTATTCACCAATGTAAGAGGTTTATTTTCCAATAATCAGTTAATAAATCCATCAGCAAACTCAATTCTCAGGTTAATGATGATCCAATAATCGTCTACTCGTCAAATTCAAGTCACAGATTAATTTTCTGATCATCAACTTATTGATTAATTGTCAATTTCAACCAATCAAAGACACTGGTTGATTTTCTGATTATCGATTAATCGTCAAACTCAAGTCACAGGTAAATCTTCCATTGATAAACCAAACAAAAACTCAAGTTATAGGTTCAATTTCTGTTGATCCACTAATCGATGAATCGCCACACTAACGTATTTTGACCAGGAAACAGTTCACAGACCACGCTGGGTTCAATGGTCAGTTCTGTCTGTTGTCTTTGGGTAACCCGTTTAAAACTAAGACATCGGTTCAGACACACTGGTTTAATGAAGGTTAATAAAGGAGCCATTGAACTAGAATAGCAGATCAGCAGCACCGACGAGGTCCAAACCGACCTGATCGAACCTGATCGATCATGTTATTCAATTCACATTTCACCACCTTCAACCAACTTCCGGGCCGATCCACGAACATGAGGCCGGGCAGCAGTTACCTTTCTCCCGGGGTGCAGCCGCCTGGATGTGGCTGGGGATTGAATGGATAGGTGTCCGCGGGAGAAGAGCAACCTGAGGCCGGGCTCCGCGCGCTGCTCGTCCGCAGAAACTCCTTCCTGGTTTCACCCACCAACGGATGTTAGCCACCTAGCTTGTTAGCCGCGGCTGCTTAACCGACGTGCGGGGCACATACAGACCGATTATCCCCCCCCTGTAAGAGACGGTGCGTCCAGTCCAGCGTGTCCCCTCCGGCTGGATCCTCCGGGGAGCGAGCGGCTGTGGATGTGGATCGGGCGGAACGAGGCTTTTCTCCGGATTTAACGGCAGCTAACGATCGATTTACTCACGATGCTATCCATCTTCCGTCGCTGCAGCCAAACCACGCGAGACTCCACGAGACTCCGCGAGATCTGGAGAGGTTGTTTACTGTGCTGCTGCTTCTCACTATTTAGAGATTTGTATTTATTATTATAAGTTCTATCATTGTTATTCTTATTATTACATTATTATTATTATAAGTAGTAGTGGTAGTTGTAGTATTATTACAGTTGTAGTAGTCACTATCTAGAGCTGAATTTCTTAATTGTTTGCATTTTGTAAGAATTAAGAATCTCGATATTAAAACAAAAACTAGTACTCTATTATTGTCATTATTATTATTATCATTTGTATGATTTTTGTTGTTGTTTAGTAGTAGTATTAGTAGTAGTAGTATTTTTGTTATTATTACTAGTCACAGTATTATTATTATTTTTAATATATATATATATATATATATCATTTTTCACGATCTCCAGGTGGGGAACATAAGATTCAATACTTTAGTGCGACACATATCTGTTGTTTTGGAATTTGCCTCAGTGTGCCCACGATGACATTTTGTATTCGTTATTCATTTCTTTCATTTTTCTTTCTTTCTTTCTTTCTTTCTTTCTTTCTTTTTTTTTTTGTTTATATTCAACTAAAGACATTCTTTATCCTCAATTTGATTTGTTTGCCACCAAATCCCAACATAAGATATATAAGTAGTCCTTCAGTAGTAGTTCTTTATATTTGTATGTACAGTATAACTTGTAAATGTAAAACAAACAACAACAACACAATGGCAGCAAAACCTGATTAACTTCTAACTTTGTTTACACACCCTGTAGTGGAAAAAGCTGGAACCCACCCAAACACACAACTGTCCTGTAGCTCAGCTTTAAGTTGGCATCTTTACTTGGCACTATTTTTATCAGCCTGAGCCACATAATGCCTCTTGTTCCAGAGACTGATCCAGCTGCTCACTAATCAAACACCAACACACAAAGATAGTTATTAAAGTCATATTCCATGACATCTCACTCGTGTGTTTTCTATCAGACATATGAGAGGAAACAAATATTTAATCTATACCTCAAAGACCTTTTATATAACTTTTATATTAATCTGCTCTGTGATGTTTGTCCCTTTGAGATTATTCATATCTCATTTTACTTTTTCTGCTGTTATCCAACGTGCTAAAGACTGAGGAGCTGCAGCCGAGCCTCAAACCCCAAAGTCGGTCCTGATAGAATCTCACACAATCCACAGCCAGCACAAGAGACCTGGTTTTAATTCTTACAACTCAGCCTGGCACGCAGCGATCAAGCTACCCCTCGTTGACCTTCGACTACCACTGTCATTTTCCTTTGCAGCACAGGTGCTGTACACCCGGAGGAGTTAAAATTAACCCAGACAAATCTCTCCACACAATGTGGACCCCCACACGGCTCTTTGTCTGTCTCTTGTGGTTACGAGCTGTTAATGGTCTCACTGGTGGTTTGGGTTCCAAGGGGCAGAGGACAACTTAGACCAGTGAGTTCATGAGATTAAAGTGAGAATAAAGTCAGTAACACTCAAGGGATGTGTCTCCCCCCCACTGCAACATGAAACGTGTGGAGCATTTGGGTCATCTTTTAAAATAGAGCAAACAAGCAACAACAAAAAACAGCAAGAAATACAACCTCAATGTAATATTTTAATATATTGAGATTGTTGTATCATATTATATAAGATTTAAGAAACAATTGAGAGTTTTGTTTTGTTTGTTTTGTATTTTTTTTTGTATATTTATATGGTTTTCATAATAAGTCACTACTGGTGTCTTCCACATCCCAACTTTTCACTCGTGCATTTTGTTGCTGTATGAAATTAACTAAACTGAAGAAATTAAATAAAGTAAAAGTCACTGACATCCACAACTCAAATTACAATGTCTACTTCCTCAGAGAAAAGTGAGAATTCCACTGTGCTCTATGGCATCAATGTAAAAAATATGATAACACAAAAAAACACGTAAAGCACTTGTGTGTGAAAATAAAATGTCTCACCTGGCAGGGCAGAGGGAAAGTGTCGTGGACGCAGAGCGAGCAAGATGGTTCCTACAACCTCGTGCGGAGGGAGACTTCGGTGAAAGGTGATGAGAACGTGCACAGCCTCCTGCAACCAGCTGTCTGACAAACACTCAGGAGATCACATCTGACTTATAAATAGTTCTCTTCTCTGGAGGCGTTTTCAATGATGCTGTTTGAAGAGAGCGATTTGAAAGAATATTTGCAATAAGCCTCCAGGCCGGTGAGCAGAGAGAGAAATGTACGTGTACAGTGTGTGGGTGATGAGACAGGGCAAAGTTTAAAAAGCTCATTATCATCAGGCCATGACGGGAACTGTCGGGTTGAATCACTCAGCGACACGACATCTGGTCTGACATGTGTTTACTGTTGTTTTTGGATGAAGCACAAAGTATGGCTGAACCTCGGGCAAAGCCTCTTCAGACTCTCTGAAGCTCTTCTGTTGAGCTGCTTTATTCAATTCTATTTTATTTGTATAGCCCCAAATCATAATATACATTTTCTCAAGGCCCTTTACATGAGAGGTCAAGACCTCCCCAGAACAGGAACCAAAAGGTTCTTGATTGGTTTTTATTTACCCTAGTAAAGTACTTTTATTTATCCTTTCCTTTTGACATTACCTTTAAATGGCGTTGTACTATTTTATCTTTGATTTTAGATTCTTGTGTTCCATCATTTCCCGTCTATATGTTTAAAAACAGTTAATCCGGTTCCCGCTGTGCCGCAGGTTTCATCACATCAGTTTAATCTTTATTTATAAACGTGTTAAGGTACCTGATCTAACACAAATCTGAAATTTAAAACCCCTGCTCTTCAGTCCGGATCCTAAAACTCTTGATGCCAGTGTTAAATTCTAAACTAGGAAAGATGAAGTTTGGCCCTTCGCACCCTACAAACCACCTGAATCTGAATGTAATGGAACCTGAGTCACGTTGTCATATAAACATATCTACTATTTGGTAAACAATGGAACATAATAGTGTATATCTACTCAGACAGAGAAGCAGGTGGATTCATATTATTCTTAATGTGAACTGATGATGAGAGACTCTCAGTCTGTATCATACGGTGACTAACCTCTCTATTTATAAAAATCACCACCCAGACCAAAGTAAACAGATACAAACAACAGGTCCAGGATCACATCTCTGCACCAAATGGCAGCGTGGTCCCAGTGAAACAAGCTCCTGTGTATTCGGTTTGGACATTTGATATCCTCTCGTCCCCGTGGCAGATGCTCTGTGGCCGAAGCTGATTGGCTGCTGCAGCCGTGAGATTTCTGTTTGAGGGCAAAGTTGCCAAGAGCCGAGGTGAAGACAAGAGCGACCACAAAGCCTCTAATATTTGATCGCTAGAGTGGCATCATAGCAAGTGGACCTGAAATCCCACGCACGCACTTTTGATCCTTTGGCCAGACTTCACCTCAGAGTCTCTTCTCGGTGCAACTCAGAGGAGGAGAACAAACACGGCAGGCTGAAAACCACTGGGAACCAGTCAGATCCTGCTCCAGTTGGCTATATCACACAGAGGGACCTGTTTCACAGAGACACCCACCCACTGTCAAACACAGACAAGAATGCAAGTATTATATGAAAATGACATTAAAAAAAGGTTGTTTCCAATCTAAAAACATATAGAACAAGTCCAAGAGAGACACCATTAACTTGTGTTAGGTCGAGAGGCCTCTTACTGGTTTGAACTTCACTTTTAAACAACAGCCTCCTTTAAAAAAGAAACAAATAACATTTGAATGACATTCACATTTCTTCTAGACATCAGGATTCAGATGAATAAGTTTTCCCCTTCATTTGAATGCTTTGCTGCAGGAATTTCATTTGGCAGTCGTGGCCATAGTTTCCTTGGATTTATCCACATAAATTGAAAAAAGAGGAAAATGTTGAGTCGATGTAAAAATGGACTCCAGTGCTCTGCTTCTAAACCAATATCTGAGATTAGCACAGAAATACATTACTTAACTGTGTGTTTCTGAACTTGTACCACCTCAGTTATAATCTACATTCCCCCCAAGCATTGTGAAGTTGTGTTTACTGCTGCAGAAAAATAGAAAAAGCATTAAAACCTTCATGAAATTGACTGAGTGATTAAAACAGTATATTGATCAATTGAACATGTGAATCTCAGTTTCATGAGTTTAAAACAAGTGCTGCCCCCTTCTGTTGTGTTGATAATGATATCTGAAATCTATGATTAAATTCAGTTGTGGAAGAACCACTCAAAAGTTTAACAGTAAAAAATACAAGATCCTGAATAATAAAAAATGAAAATACATATTTTGTGTGTTCAGCAGTTGTGTTAGGTCATAATCTCAATGAAGGCTCGGAGGCGGGTCCCTTTCATAAAGCTTTATTTCACAGATCTCCTGCAGCAGGAGGCCGAGGCAGCCGGGCTCATTACACATTTACATCCACTGTCTGTGGCCAGTCCTTACGATGCTCCCCATGTTAAATAACTCAGAAATTCAAGACAAAAACAACAAACACACTCACGCACACATTGTTCAACGTAAGATATAACAACAACAATATCAGAACGACAGTAATAGTAACAGCCACTGTTGAATAGTATGTATTTCCAGGGTCTGACGCTGTATTTTCTCAAATTTGTTGCACAGTCAGTCATCTTTAAGGTGCACTGTAAAATCTGCTTGTGACGTTTCATTAAAACCTGACGAATGCTGCACCAGAACACGCGGTGAAGACAGAGAATACTTGTAGTTTTTTTTTATTTATATATTTATATATATATTTATATATATATATTTCGGATGAGTACTTTCTTCTTCCAGGGCAGAGTTCATCTCCTCCTCGTTATCCTCTGCGGCAGATACCGTCGATGTGGATTCAGCGCAGTTTGTTTGGCACACTCAGTTTGTAAGCCGCTGTGGTGAGGCATGAAATCTCGTAGCTCAAGCGGAGACATAAGGCGCGTCTCCATCGGATGTGCGTGGACTCACAGGACCTCTGCAGGGGACAGGGGACAGGACGGAGGAACAGAGGTGAGGTGAAGGAGAGAATAAGATGCAATAACTGATTTCTATTTGTAATGTCAATATCTTCATTTAAATAAAAATGATGGTGACTAGACAAGGAAAAGTATCAATATTTTTTTGTACTATTTTATGTTCAATTGTCTGTGTTTTTAATTATAAGAATATTGTCATAGTGGTTTATTAGGGAGGTAATATATCATTTCATGTTATTTATTTAAAAGATGACTAAATATGTTATTATAACTATTATCATTCTTATTATAAAATGATGATGATTATTATTTTAATTTGTATTATTATATTCTTTGAACCTCCCTCCTGCCAGGTGATAATAATAATAATCACAATCATCACTTTTATTATTGCTACTGTTATTATTATGTTAGTTGGCAGGATTACACAAAAACTACTCAATCGACTTCCATAAAATTTGGTGGAGATCTGGAGTGTGAACCAAAAAAGAAATGAGATCAGGGGGCAGATCCTGAATTCCTTTTTTCATTTTGTTTAATATTGTGAGATAGGGCAGGTTCTCTTTTACATTTTCTTGTATTTCCCTGTAGTTCTTTAAATTTTTACCGTACCTGCAACATGTTGAGGCTTCATCGGGCTCGTCTTCATCAGGAAGGGCTCTCCTCCTTCGAACGCCAGGATGGGCTCGCTCTGCTGTTGACCGGGGTTACTGCCGTTCTTCAGCTTGATGATCTCCTCGAAGTCCGCCTGCTCCCCGTTGGCCGAGACGCCGTTCTGGTGAGCGGTTGCCTGGACGCCATTCACGACTCCACCGGGGCTCTGCAGGTTTCCAGGAGCTGCAGAGAGAGGAGGGAAAAATGAATGAGCTCATGGGATCTTGGTGGATAACATCATCCCTTCACTCCTCAGGAGAGGTGACCTTACCTTTGTTGAGCTCTGTGTCTTTGCCGTTGACCTGTGGAGAAGCTTTGACGTCCTTCTGTGATAACAAAGAACAAAAGGTCACGTGGAGACAAGATGAAGTTTAGTAGCTTTCCAGTTTAAAGTGAATCCACGCTGGCTGACCTTCTCTCCTGCGTCACTCTTCCGAGTCCTCTTCATGATCTCCTCAAGGCGCTGAGGGACAGATCAATAAGTTAGTCGAGTGTGACAGGTGTTGTGCAGTGTACAGATTTTTCCTCTCCTCTTCCTCACCTTCTTCCTCTCCAGTCGCTCCTGCTCTTCTTTGTGGAAGTGTTTCTCCCGTTCGATGCGCTGACGCTCGTTTTCCTCACGGGCCTTTGACTCAGCCTCCTCCCTCTGCACAAAGAAAACAACAACACGAGAATAAAGTTTCACTGTAAAACCAATTCTTCAAGTTTGAATTTCATGTCGTCAACTTCAGATGCATACAAGATGCAGCCAGTCGCTGTCAATGGAAACCTGCATTTTATTATCTTAATAGAAAATATGCCCCGATAAAGCAATAACTAAAGTTCATCCTAAAAATCTATGATCTCTGTGTCGTAGCAAGCTGCTGCTCCGCCTCTGTGATCAAAGTGGCCACCAGGGGGCACCAAGTGCTCAGCTGTCCCTGGTTTGTTCTGCAGTTTCATGGTGGATGCAGCACTGTTAGAAAGTGATGCATCCTGGACCTAAACAAACACCTGATGGGTAAGAACCTCTCCTGGACTTGGCGCTGCAGAACGTCTCTGGGTCACATGGTGTTAAGACCCTGCATGAACATGGCGGCTGCAGATGTTAGGGTCAGAGGCTGTGATCAGTTTTACTCTCCTCCTCTGTGATGACATGTGGTGTTATTTTATCAAGAAGTTATCTCCTGATATCCAGAGGTGGAGAGATCTCCTACTTCCTTTGTGTCTGGTCTGAAAATGATTAAGAAAATGTCTGTGTGTGTGTGTGTGTGTGTGTGTGTGTGTGTGTGTGTGTGTGTACTATTTTTATAAAAGGAAAAACCCCAGAGCAGCTGGATCAGTCACTGTTCTGAGGTCAGTGACGCCACAGGAAATAGAAGGTCTCTGACTCGACCCTCATGTCAGTCACAGTGAGTGAGGACAGAGACAAACCATTGTATCAGTGACACCATTAAGTGCTTCACTGGGTATTTTAGATCCAGTACAGATGTGTCCAGTCTGCAATGAAAACAGAAACGATGACGTGTGTGTGTGAATCACATCTGTCGAGGATTGAACAGCTGCAGCCTGATGGTTTCTCACGTTTACCAGTTCACTGTGGTTTCCTTCCTTCCCCCCCAACCCCCTGTTTATTGGACAGTTTCCACCCAGCGAGCACTACTCTTCTTCACCCCTCTTCATCTGAAGTGAGACCTATAAAAACAAGAGGCCACTCCAGCCCTGAGCGAGTTTCCCTGTGGTGGTGGTTGAACAATGGTGTGATTGAGGAGAGGCGAGTGGAGCCGGTGCTTCGGGCGCTGCTTATCCGACCATCGGCCCACTGCGGAGGACGAGTGTGCGCCAGGCGGAGGCGACACAGGCCTGTCACTATCTCCCCGGATCACAATGGCTCCCTGCAGCCTCCGCTCATCAGCGTTATTATGAAGGTCACCAGCTGGCATCTGCCCAGGCAGACAAGGGGCTCTCTGACGACCACATGACACACATCGCACCCCCCCGTCCAATCTGCCCAGATGCCAGACAGTCGGGGGGTGAGGGAGCCGGGCAAGAGGCCTGATGTTTGGGCTCGGGAACGATAAAGTCCCCCCCCCTCCACGCACACACACACTCACACACATACACACACACACTCTCACTGGCTCGTATGCATTAATCTTCCCACAGATGGTTAATGGGCTTACTGCATGTGGGGGTCACTGGGATTGGTGTTGGTTAATGGAGATGAGAGTATTTACAGTTGACTGGAAGCGATGATCCATTTCACCGAGAGCAGAGTTTAACACAGGGTTGAGGGTTCAACTCCCAGTAGATATCGCGATGGGTTTAAGGAGTTTTCAATATATTTTGTTTCACTCAAGTTCGGTTCCTGGTGACTGACCTGTTTCTGCGCCCTCTCGTTCTCCTCCTGCTCGGCTTTAGCTTTCTCCTGCTCCTCCTTCTCTTCCTGAGCGTCTCTCAGACGCTGCTGCTCGGCCATGAACTGAGCCTCCTCCTCCCTGCGCTTCCGCTCCTCCACCTCCCGGGCCATCGCCTCCTCCCGCAGGATCCTGGAGAGATGTCCATGATATATGAAGGTTAGTAGGATTCTAAACTTCACACTTACTTTCAGCACATGAGAGAATTTTCTAGAGAATCATTCATTCGATTTGATTATTTGAGTTGAAATGGAGATTCAAGGACATGAGAACTGCAGCATTGTGAATTTAAGAAATCACATGTTATCGGGTGTTTCTGTTATTTGACCTCTGACCTGTTCTTCTGCTCCTGCTCCAGACGCTCCTGCTCCTCCCTCTCCCGCTGCTCTCGGGCTTGTCTGCGTTTCTCTGCCAGGGCCCGAGCGGCCTCCTCCTGGTTGTTGGTGCCCGCTGACGGCTTGTTGGCCGGGGCAGCTGGGCTGGAGGCAGCGGCAGTGGCAGTTGTGGGGGTGGGGGTCCTGGCAGCCACGGTGGCTGTGGTGGAGGTGGGGGTACTGGCAGCGGGAGTGGCTTTGGTGGGGTTGGGGCTGGGGGTCCTGGCAGCCGCGGTGGCTGTGGTGGAGGTGGGGGTGGGGGTTCTGGCAGCGGCGGTGGCTGTGGTGGAGGTGGGGGTGGGGGTTCTGGCAGCGGCGGTGGCTGTGGTAGAGGTGGGGGTTTTGGTACTGGCAGCGGCGGTGGGTGCAGCAGAGGGAGTGGGATTACTGATGGAGTCTTCTGCAGGAGACACAGCTGAGGCAGTCGGCTCTACACTTGGCACTGCAGCAGGGGAAGCCGACGGTGGGCTGAGGGAAGTAGGTGAAAGCCGAGCTGAGGACCCCACGATGGCAGGAACGTCACTGGTATCTGAGAGAGAGAGAGAGAGAGAGAGAGAGAGACGAAGAGGAGGAAGAGGAGTGATGATGCTTCTGTTTTCTGAAACGTCTTGGTTCCAAGAGCGAAGCTGTCAAAACCACCTGATGCCAGACACACAGGTCACCTTGAAGCTTGGAGGTCAACACTCACCTTTCTTCTCCTCGGCGGGGTCGGGCTGCTGGGGCTCGTGGCCGGTTTCCACCGCGACCGCTGTGACCGCCTGCGGCTGAACCCTGGCGGGCGTCTGGGCCCGTTTAGGTCGGGTCTTGGTGCCAGAAGGTGTCTTCTTACCCGTGGGAGTCTTGGAGGCCGGTGCTGCCGATGCTGCTGCTGGCACTAGAGGCGACAGGGGCCGACTTTTGGGGGCGGCCGGCGACGGGGGTCTGTTTTTCAGCTTCTGGGTGCTGAGGAGGAGAAAGAAAGTTTGTGATGAGAGGAGATAGGAGCACCGAGGTAATGAGGCTCCCGGTGCAGAGCCCTAAAGTAGGTCATGTGGAAGCAACAAGCGACTCCATCTGAAACCTCACAGTCACTCGCAAAGGACTGAGTGGAGAGGGGGGGGGGGTAACGTGAGAAGAGCGGAGGCAGGGAGACATATTTGTTTTAAGCATCACTCAGGAGAACCCCATTCTGTCTACAAGCTCCTCACTGCTGCACAGACACACCTGCTGTGGACAGAGCGCTGACTGAACCGCGTCCAGCAGAGTCTCTTCAAGAGGTTAGATTAAAGAGACCTGGACCATCTGTCAGACATTAACCTGCTCCGAGGACAAAGCACCAGGACGCAGCAGCTCTGTTTCTCTCCCTACATTAGTAACGTCCTCGAATGGAGGATTCATGTGGCATTAGAGAGACACTGGTGCAGGTTATCTGGTACCTGGTCTCCGGCCTGGATCTTGTGGTCGTGGCGGCAGGAGACGTTGTCTGTCTCTTCTTCTGCACTTTGTCTTTTGTGAGCGAGTTCTCCCTCTCTTTGTCTTTCTTCTCTTTCTTCTTCTTGTCCAGCTTGAGGAAAAGAGGAGACACAACAACATGCAGCTGTTACCTCACGAGGCTGGAACATCTGCTAACATCTGGTCAGCTCAAAGTGTCAGTGAACAACTTTAAAACAGGAAGGGAAGTTGATATCTTCTGTTAATGTTTTTACTAAACTATTACATTTACAACATTAACATCTAAACTATGTTTTTGACCACTTGACAAAAACCTTCTCCTCCATGTTAGTGGTTTTAATTAGTTGTTTATTTCCTGTTTCCTTCACCCATGAAACATCCAAAGGAGATGATAACTCCACAAAAGGTCAAGTTCACATTCATTCACGTGTATATGAGGCCCATCGTGTATACAGTGTGTGTTCACGTCCTACCGGCGTGGAGTTCCGTCGGCGTTGGCGCAGCGTGATGTCCGGCGTGCTGGCGGACGAGACCCTCCAGCGCTCGGCGGAGTTCTGGTGCTGGTGGTGATGGGAGCTGGCGTTCAGCGGGTTGGCAGAGGCTGAACGGGAGCAGTGGTGAGAGTCTGAGCGACACATAGACATGCAGAGAGCGACGGCAGGGCCGAGGTCAGGGCACACAAACACACACCCAGACACATACACACACACACACGTTCACACACCATGCAGAGTGAGAGAGGCTACACAACGAGCCACCACACTGCACTTCAATCACGAGCAACTCATCAGCTGTTTTTACAGTTGATTAATGATTAAAAGCTTCTTTAATTAGCTGGTTCCAGCTTCTCACGTGTGATTTTGATTCTTTTATATTAATTCTAACTGATGTTTTTGAGTGTGTGTGTGAGTTTGTGTGTATTTTGGACTTTTAAGATGTAACTTTTAGATCTGAGAAGCTCTGGTTTGTATTTCTCATCAGCTTCTGACATTTCTAGCCTTAACGATTACTCGTACAAAGAATTGACTTGATGAAAGTTACTGTTGTGGAGAAAGAACCAATCCACAGGGTCTGTTTCTATTTGGGAATAACTGGGTGAACTCAGATAAAGATTGTGTGGTGTGATACTAAAAGCAGCTTGAGGTGAAACATCTCAACTGATGCTTCTTAAGAAACAAACATCAACTTCTACCACAATCACCAAAAGGGTTTCTCTGTAAAAACCTAAATAGAATCAAAGAAGGAACATCCTACTGTGTGTTATGAGCCATCAAACTTTTCTCCTCTCATAAAATCTCATAAAACGTTAGATGAAAAGATTCTCTCCCTCTTTGCACGCCGCACACACACACACACACAGAGGATTGTGGGTAAAAGCTGATCGGGGGTGGGGGTGTCTTACACTCACGGGAGTCGCTGGTGTTGAGGAGGGTGGCGGCGCTGCGGCTGCGAGCCAGGAAGGACAGCGTCGGCGTCATGAGCCTCTCCACGATCCGGCTCTCCCACGGGCTGAGACGCAGACTGCGGGCTGACACGAGAGGACGCCGTGAGTGTCGTAAATACAGTGCACAGCTACACACACACACACTTCTCTCAGACACAAACATTTACACACAAAGTCACACCCTGTCTGCCTTCGTCTGATGCACAGTGGAGTTTGTGTGAAGCTGAAAACATCACTGAGACGATATTCCACATTTGGATAACGAGGCTGGAGGGTCTGAGGACTTATTTAGCAGATGTTTGTCAGTGCACGTCCAACTGCTCTGAAGGATTAACAAAGGTGTACTGTATTGTATTGTATGATATCATATAAGTTTGTGATGTTGCCAATAATCATGAGAAAAAAGTGAGTCTGCACAACCGTCTCCCAGTCGGTCAACTGGCTGAACCAGTTCAATCTTTTGTGGGGATTAAACGGTTTCCAACGTGCATTTGTTTTCTTTTCCTACATACGCTTTATTAATCTGGGGAGTTTACTGAAAAGTTGTCTGATGAAGAAGTTGGCAGAGCTGCTTTTAAAAAGTTCCCTCGTCCAGTGACACTTTCAATTCTCCTTCATAATGTTTGTAAAACTCAAAGACTGCGAATCAGACGTGATCAGGCTCCAGAGACACGGGATCGAACCTTCACCAGCACACAGACCCAGACGTTGGAGAATAAAACACCGGGCAGCAAACCCACGTTAATGCTCATTACTTACCACACAAACACAACACACTCACACACACACACACACACACACACACACCAGAGAGGCTGGCGTTTACTTGACCTCTCTCACACCCAGAGCAGTGCAGAGGCCGGTCAGTATCTGGTGAGTTCAGAATTAGTGCTGTATGTCTTGAATGCAACACACACACACACACACACACACACACACACACACACACACACGCACACACAAACAAGCTCCACTGTTCTGATGGGATGCAGCGTTACCGAGTGTCATATGATGAAGACTCAGCACATACGACATCGAGCAACAGCGGCATACAACCCAATGCATTGTAATGAGGGATGGAAAAACAACAACAACAACAACAACAACATCGTCCTCTCATGATCGGCTCGATGTCAGGGATCGGTCTGAAAGTGTTTGTTAGAGAAGCAGACGCCTGTGTATGAATTTTACAAAGCACGAGACAAATACGAGAAAACCAGTAGAGACAAATAAAAACGACACAGAGTGAGACTCTTCACACAGAACATCGTAAAACTCTTTTCATCAGAATCTGGATTTCAGAAACGAGAGCAGCAATTTTCGAACTATCTTAGAAACACTTCTATTTTGTAGATTGTACATAAAGATGGAGGAATTGACAGCTCCCCCATAAGTGAAGCCAAAACATCTGTATCGCCCCCCTGGTGGCTGGCTGCAGTATATGTCTTAAACCCTGCCTCCTCTGTGTAACCCTATTGAAGAGGGGCCATTAAAAAGTTAAAATACACAATACATTTATCTCAAAGACGGTTTCTGGCCAAACGATCCTGTAGTTACAGGTGTTTACAGACATATTTTAATGTCTGTAAACACCTGTAACTACAGGTGTTTTAGTATGAGAGGAACAGCGATTTGGCGAGTGAGCTGAGGGGAGGGTAACACACCAGATTGTGTACTTTACAGAGTTTTGGCAACAGCATGAAGAGCAGCACTCAAATCACTTGTTTAAAAGTGTGTGGTCCTACTGTGTGGATTCTCACTAGGGGCTCCATCTCCTTGATCTCTACTAAGGCACAAGATGTCATCGTTCCTATCCGGGATATTTTGGCTTCACTTTCATTTCTGGATAGTGGGAGGAAGTAGAAACGTGTCGTCCATCTTTACAAACAATCTCTGCTCTGTACCTTGACACACATCTCACTGACTGACATCATGTGGTTTAATTCCCTGTTGCATCCTGCGCCTCCAAAAAACATCTTGTGAGATACAACAGAAAACACACAGGGGACGAAACAGATGGACCTTGAACACCAGGTCTAATGAATCCAGTTTGGGTAGATGTCTTATCTCTCATCACAAATAACTGTGTTGTTTCTTTAATGCGTTAAACATCTCTCCTTGTATCACAGACTGCAGCGCTGTACGAGGGACGAATCCTTCTCACGACTGTTTGATGACTAACCCATAACCTGACTACCTTCTGCCTGTCGCTAGGCAACTGTGGTACCCCCCCCCCCCCTCCTCCTCCTCCTCCTCCTCCTCCTCCAATGCGGCAAGACAAGGCTGAGCTGCTGCCTGGTGATCGACTGCTCACCCGCAGGTAGATTGATTCCTGCGTATCTAAACGTCTCCTCCCCGTCCTCCGAACTATCACTGGTTCACTGGTGACTGTGCAGAGCGTCTCTCAGGACCGGAGACATGAACCCTGACGTCCCCTCTGTCCCTGAACTGACATGTTGTCCTCCTCCATGTCCTTGCAGCACCCGAGGATCTGTACTAGTGACTGTGGACTGAAGGAATGTGAGTCTCTACTCTGCTGACTGCTCTGTGGGTGATACCATCGATGAGGACACATGTTATGAGACGTGAGGAATCTGAGATGAGGACAGTGCTGCTTATGTTCAACTCAGGAGTCTGATGAGATTGATAAAACCAGTAAATCATATATTACACTTATCAAGAAGACAGTGTGTTTTTGCCACCATGACCAGCTTCATTCTACAACAGGAAGAAATTCCCTTTTTAAAGCAGCTTTTCCAAATCATATCATTTTCTCTTTATACTGAATTACACTGTTTTTACAAGATAAGTTTTCCTGCTCCAATTGGTTTATTATAAATCATATTATACATATTTCAAGTTATATCCTGAAATATTTCCAGGTAAAGCTATTTAGAAACTAGTAATAATGAGAAAATAATTGTCAAAAAGATATACAAAGAATACATGATATATATGAGGTCTATACTGAAATATAAAAAGTGAGGTAAAAGGAGAAACTGCTCGTGTTATAATATGAAACTGAACAAATGTTGTTTGTCATGTTGGCAGCGATACACTGTAAAAAACAAGAATCCTATTCGCTATGTAAAATACTTTAAGAAGCAAAAATAAGAACACATAGAATAATATAATACCAACATCATTTAGTTGCTTTACTTGGTTAATTTGCATCATCCACCACCAGCACGACCACCACCACCACACCAAACCACCAACAGTACAGTGGAGGAGGAGGAGGAGGGGGAGGGGGGAGACAACCAAAAACAAGAAGAAGATGTCGAGACGAGATGTGAACCCATGAAACAAACGTACCAAATAAAAAACATATCAAAGAATGTGGCTGAGTCATGTCGAGGTGAGAGGGAGGCTGATCGAAAAATGCAGAGGAGACTCAAACCAATGACCAACCACCAACGGAAATAAAAAAACCACGATGCACACGAGTAGGTGGTAAATGACCAGTCACCAAGCACAGGCAGGCAGGCAGTCCACCAGAGACGATAAAGAAAATAAAGTTAGGGAAGAGGAAGGGAGACAGGGGTGGTGGGGGGGTGAATAGGGAGGGGTGAGGAGGAGGAGGAGGCCTGGTGGACACTGACGTCGGGTCGTCCTTACTTCTGTTGGGGGAGTTCCAGAGCGTGGCCGAGGACTTGGACAGCCTGTTGTTAATGACAGGGTCCACCTGTCTCGGCAAGTTGACCGTGGAGGCCGAGCATCTGCCTGCACCGGAGAGAACGCAACACACAACAACTGTTCACAAGGCGGTGCCGAGGCGCCGGGACCGAACTCCCCCTCCCCCGGGTCCGGTACTGGGGACTCGCCTCATCCTCTGAGGTCATACTGGCTCCCCATTACAGTTTAAAGAGGAGGGTGGGGGGGTTAATTTAGATCCAGACGTACAGGGAGGGAGAGAGGGAGGGGGGGAGGAACTTTGAGGAAAGCGTGGGACGGGTGTGGTAGAGTTAGACGTGACATTTAGAGGAACTGCTTAAAGCTCCTTGTTTCACGCTGCCACACGCGTGTTTCATGATCCGACACACGTGTTGAGCTCCAGAAGAAGCCGTCACATGTAACAAGACGGTCAGAAAAAAGGGGAATTAGCTCACAGCTCACAGCTAATGACACGGCTACGTTTCCCCCCTCGTGTGTTTCTGCCTCCGTAACACGTTCAGATGATTCCACCGAAAACCAGTTTTGGCCCAATAAGCAGTTTTAACCCCCCCCCCGCCCTCATGGCATCAAACCCTGCATGATGCCACTTCCTTGCGTTGCGTCAGTGGGAGCAGTGAGTCACAGTCTGTGCAGCACCGCTCAGCACCAGGAACTCGAGCTACAGTGAGGATGTGACATATTCCTGTGATTGTGCCCCCCCCCCCCTCTGTTTTCACACGAGACTCACTTTCTCTGCGGGAGGTCTGGTTGAGTCCGCCGGCCCAGGACCACCTCTGCTGGCGGATCTCGGCCCACGTCTTCTTCGTGGACCTCTTGATGGCCGACTCGTATCTCTGCTGCAGGGTCAAAAGGTCAGAGAGGAGTCAGCGTTCACTACCAGTACGTGTCCCCCCCCCCCCCCCCCCTTTGTGCTGAGCTAAGCATCTCTCATCTCAAGCTACAGACTTAACGATATTCCCGTCTACCTCTAAGATCGAGTTCAGTCCAGGTCGCGTCAGAGCCAAAGAGAAAACTCACAAAGCTCAACGCAACTATAGATATGTACATAATAGAAAATAAACCATCTGACGGACAGGTTTACAGACGGCTCTGTAAAGTCAACTTTAAGGATGAATAAGCATATTTCCTTTAACGATTCTTTTAAATGAATAACATCTAGAAGGGAACAAAAGCTCACATGCACATGCAACTTTTCACAAGAAGTCACGAGAAGACGTTTCACTTCAAGAGGTCAGGAACTGCTGCAGCGATCAATAACTGATCAATAACTGATCCAAGGCCAGCCAAAGAAACATCTGAGATCACGACCACTAGGAAAACTCCACCATCCCCTGAGTTAAAAATGGCCGCTGTGCATCTCCTCGTGTCACCTTGTTCTTCTCGAGCTTCTGTCTCTGTTTCTCCTCCAGCAGGGCTCGACGCTTCTCGGTCTTCAGCCGCTGCTCCTCCAGCTTCCTCCTGCGCTCCTCCAGCTGGTTCTCCCTCAGACGCCGAGCCTTCTCCTCCTTCTCCAGCCACTGGGTTTTCTTCGCCGCTGGAAGGGGAAGTCACAGTTTAGATAGAAAATAGTGGTTTTTAATTTTAAGTGTTGTTCAACCAGGTCTTTGCAACCTGGCGTGTTTGTATTGTTATTAAAAACCAGTTTAGATGAAACAAAGCACATGAGGCTGTGGTCGAGGCTTTTGACCTTTCATCTAATTCTGATTGGAAAAACAATAGATGGAACCAGGAAAGTAAAAATACAGCAGAACAAAAAAAACAACAGGATGTGATGTAAGAAGGCAACGTCAACATAAAATGAGAAAGTGAGAAATCAAAGATGTTTCAGATGATCCTGTCTTTATTTGAACTTCATCAAACGACGTCAAACTAAATGATCTGCGATCGAGAACATATTATTTTCTTATGGAAGTCGTTTCAAAGTTATTATCTCAACTGCAGCAGAGTGTCATGACTTCAACCTTCAGGCCTCGACCACGAAACGCCCGAACGGAGCGAGTGAAACAGATGGAGACCGTGTGTTTGTTCGTCACACTATGATCCCGATAACAGTAAATAAGCAGAAGATTCCCAGTGTGTTTCCCAGCAGCCTCCAGCGGATCCCTGCTTCTCTGCACAGTTTGCTGCTGCGGCTCATTTCTTCCAGGAGCAATTAGACGGTGATCAATCCTCTGGCATTAAACTGTCACCGTGCAGCTGCACCATAACAAACATTTACACTTTTCTCTTCTGTTGTGCATGAAACTGATTCATCAACGTGTTGTTTAGCAAGTTAGAGAGTTAAAACAATGGAGGCTCAGTGTGGAGGATGATGTGGATGAGTTAGAGTCGATGTGGCGGCATGAAATGTGAAATGTGAAGGGTACTTTTTTACTGAGACGTGTTTTGAGTTGAGTTCGGCATTCTGCGGCTTTTCTTCCCTAACGAGCCAGAGAGGCGGACGAGTGGGAGCCCCATCAACGCTGTGAAAGCCTTTCTTCACTCCGCCCTGAATCCAAATTCCTAAAGAAATGCAATGAAGTCTGCACATTCAAGAGAAATGTGCAGAAACTGCAGAAAGCGGCTGACACATGACAACGAGGCTGATTTATTCACAACATGTTCTGGTTTACTTGTTATTGAAGGAGTAAGTATTTACGCCCTGTCCACACTGAGCATTGGTGTTCTTCTCTAGATGTCCAGGAAAATAACCTCAGTTGTGTAGACACTCAGTCAGCATCATGTTTGTGACTTGCACACTGTTTGCAGCCATGCATTCATGCTCCACATGTAAAGAAACCTTCACACTGTAATCAGGTAATTACACAGAAGCAGACGGCAGCAAACTAAACTTATCTGAGATCAGCTGAATGTGAGTAAACCTCGGCAGCAGATCTCCCCTCGACTGCAGCATGACCACATTACTGATGCTAATGGAAGCAGTAATTAAATCTAATCTGTCTGAGAGGCCGGCCCTCAGTTCCGGGTAATGACGGCTCATTTTTCACGCCGAGCGCCCTCAGGCTCCGAGGGACGTCTCTGCAGCGGAAACGCCCACCGAGCTCGGCTCTGATTGGCTGCTTGCTTCTCTGGTCTTCGTCCATAGGGAGGAGCCCCGTGTTTGAAAACTTGATATGTTCTTTAAAGACTTTGGGGCAAGCTGGATATTTTCACAAGAGGTTTAATTCTGCAGCCAAGACGTAAAAACCATGATTACAGGTTTGGGACATGCAGGCAACATGAAGTCAAAACCAAGTTAAACTTAACGTGAGCAGGAACGTTTAAGTGAAAACTGGAACGGCTGAACGCTCACAGGGTTCTCGAGGTTTCACTTGAACGACAGAAAACCAAAATATTGGATTCATGGAGGAAGCAGAAATGGCTGATTGGGATGCAGCAGGTGGGGAAATGGAAGGAGAATGGTTTTCCCAGTGCAGGTTTTCAGTGAAGCCCCTTACCTTGCAGCTGAGTTTGCTGTTCTGAGAGCCATGCGAGGAGAAACAACAAGAGACGTCAGAGCACAGACACACAAAGGACGTGAGGGTTAGAAGTAGATCGGAAAAGTTAGGAACGTTTTGTAGGAGAATCCAGAGTTCATGGTCACGTCCACGTGGTTTTAATAATTTCTCACCGATATATCGAGCCCTCTCCTCCCGCCGCTCCTTGGCGAGCTTCTGTCGCTGCTCTGAGCTCACGGAATCTGTCGGGGAAAAGGAAAATATAGAGCGTTCAGTTACGACCACAGGGCAGAGGCAGGAAACCACAGAGGGAATATATTAAAATCTCATCTGGCCTGGGGAGGAGTGAGGTTCCCCCAGGAGGATCCCTGCAGGGGAGCAGGAAGTCTGGGCTACATCGCCTGGAGTACAGGTACGAGCAAGAGGTGCATCGGCCAATCACAGCCTGACACGCTCAGCTTTAGCCAATCACACACATGCAAGCTCACTTTCTGATGTGAATGCTGTATTTCTGCTGTAAAAGCTTTACTTTCACTGGGCATGTTTCCAAAGTTCCTGCTGCCTCTAACCTCCATCAGGTCATTCTGTCTCCTCATCCAATCACAACCTGACACACTCACCTTGAGCCAATCACAAACTGCTTTAGACTAACTCTGGGTTAAAGAGTCGATTCAACCAAGTCATTAAAACAAGTCCTCCAACTATAGAAAGAGGTTCTGGTGAAAAAACATTTCCAGAATAATATGAGACAATGTTTCCTGGACCCTTTTTTTAAAGATTCGATTGACTTTGAGGATTGACTCAGAACTGAGCCTGTTACTGATCTATAAACGAGACCCTTTTCAAACGAGGACACGAGGACAACGTCATTGATTCAGTTTCAAGGTCAGTGCAGCTCCCCCCCCCACCCCCCCTCCTCCCACATGTGTATCTCAGCCGTGACCGTTTCATCCACTTTTCAGCCGTCCTCCTCTGCACTGATAACCAGTATGAATTCCGACGGACTGGGACAGACACACTGGTGCAACATGAGGATTTTTGTTTCTTATCCTTCGCCCCCCCCCCCCCCCCCCCCGAGCTGGCTGAACCTCTCGTCTCCTTTTCTGTTTCTTCTTCACACTATGTAATATGCATGCCCGCGTGTTCTCGACCAATCACAGAGGGCCGTGCAGCACTTCAGTCTCCATGGCAACCCCCCCCCCCCTCCCCATCTCTCACCACGGCTTCGCTCTGTGGGAAGTGTGGAGGGAAATAAATTTCATTGGCCTGCAGGGTCAGTTAATGCACCAGTACATCCCATCCCCACCAGCATCGCCCCCCCCCCTCCCCAGTACGTCTCCCCTCCACACTTTACAAATGACGGTTTGGCTTTCTGCCAGAACTATCTGTCTGAAGGAATAACTCAATATACATGGAAACATCTATTAGAATGAATAATTTAATATACTCTCTGTAATCAGAAGGATGAATGTTCCCTGTCTTCATCACCAGTGTCCTTTTGTCTTTCATACTTTAAACCCTGAGGCTTTGCATAGGAGACAAGGTTTGCTCAGAGGAGCGTTGTACCTTTCTTGGGCTGCGGGCTGCCGCTGCTGCCCGGCGTGGAGGGCCGGACATCCGTCTTGGAGGAGGACACATCCGTCCTGCTCGGGGTCTCGGTCTGGGGGCTGGACTCTGATTTAGGGGAGAGGTCTGTGAAGGCCGAGTCGTCCGGGGTCAGGAGGTCTTTCACCAGAGACTTGTCTCCGCTCTGGATGGACTGAGGGTCGGTCTGCAGGGGCAGAGCTGCAGGACACAAACAGAAAGCGACAGATTGATTAACACAATAATCTGGAACAATCTATGGATCTGCTTCCTCCTGTCACTGGTGCTCGGTGTCTAATTCAGGACGTCTTGCTGTGGTGTCACGTTTCATTTTCTACCTCCACTGCTGACACACTACAAACCTGTAGCGCCCACAGTGGCTTCATTAGCACCACGCTCACGCCTCTTTAGAAATCATTAACATCTCTTTCACACGTTATTCACACACATCTGTCAACACTTCACTTCTGTCCCTGAAGATCTGAATCCTCCCGTGATCAGCGGCAGGAGAGATGAAAAAGCGGGGGAATGAATCTACATCTGAAATATGACGTGTAGGCGTAGCAGCAGATTGAAAGTAAAAATAAATAAGCGACTCAGACACATATTGATTTTTCCTGCAGGGGAAGATGGAGATATCAGAGATATCATGGGGATAATTATTGCTGGATTTCACTAATGATCTATGAATCCCCCGAGAGGCAGGAAGTGCTCCACATGAGATGATGTGAGATTGTCAGGGTGTGAGGAGAATGTAGGCGACCTCTAACGCAACATTAACCCTTGTGAAAATCTTTTAAAGTAATAGTAACTAAAGTCAACAACATATTTTCTGGTTTCTGCTCATCCCCCATTTGATAATATGTCCTTTTTCTGGTTTATATCATTGTGAACTGAAATTCTTTGGATTTGAGTCGGGAAACTGAACATTTTATAGACTGAACTTTGTAAAGTTGTTAAAACTGCAAACCTTAAACCAATTAACATCAGAAATATCACCACATTTATTGATGAAACTATATGTACGGTGAGAAGTAATTTTATAAATATTGTTCTCTTAAAATGCACATTTTCTCCAATGGAGACCAATTATATAATATCAGTAGTTGAAGAAGCTCCTCTAGAACAGGCTCTGTGTTTTAAAGGCTCTGTCACGTCTCAAAACATCATCAGACCAAATTCAACTGTGAAATCCCGATATTCAATGAATAGACAAAATAATAATTATCAGCATAACTGAAAATCCTCATTAGCTGCAGATTTACGCTCATGTTTCCTGTAACGTTAGTATCTTGAACCCTTTAAAAACTTGACCACCCGGTCACGAGGTCAGACTTCCTGACCTCTGACCTTTATTAAGGATGACAAAGAGTTTTCAGAACGCCACAGAACACATCCTGTTCTAATCCCCACTCCGACTTTCTCACACTCGACCGCCCTGCTGACACCGAAACTGAATTCTCCAGCTCAGCTGCTGCTCGTCCGAGTCTCTCTCTCTCTCTCTCTCTCTCTCTGTGTGTGACTGTCACACTGGAGAAGTCGGTGACAAACTGCAGTGACGCATGGGGGGGGGGGGGGGGGGGGCAGAAGGAGCAGGAAGGAAGAGAGGGGACAATCGGTGCTCCTCCACAAGGACAAGTAAAGAGCGAGCAGGAGATTTACAGAGAGAGAGAGGGGAGCCGGCGGACAATGAGAGGGGAGAGAAAGATTGTGTGACAGGCTTGTCTGTGTAATGACAGAGGAGGAGGAGGAGGAGGAGGACACAAAAACAAGGAGAGATGCAGTCTGGAACAGGAGGGACACAGCTGTAGACGTGAGGAGCCGGTAGCTCAGAGATAAGGAGGTGAGGGGCCAGAGGACAGTGATGTTCTCCTCTGTCCTGTCCAGACTCTCACCGAACCACTAAATCACAGATTTACTGGGCTCCTCTCCAACCAAGAGGCCGAATGCACAGAACACTGATGGAGGAATAATAGGACGTGAATCAGGGCTCTGTGTGTAGATGCAGGATCATGTCGAGACAGGACGGAGCTACTTCTACCTGATGTTGATAAAAAATAAGGATTTGGTAAAAAGAGGATCACACTGGAGGAGATTACTCGTTCACAGAGTCTGGCTGCAGTTTACCGGCCTTATATGGCTGTGAGAGAAACGATAAGACGCCAATAGAACGAGCGATAACTTGAATTCCTCAACTTTGAAAAGTTAAATACACATTTTCAAATTGATTGTAGTTTCAAGAAAAAGGTGCAAGATAACACGGTCTGGAAAAGATGAGAATCAAGATTTTGAAGATGCTTGATTGTCCCTGAACTGCTGCAGACAACACCACAACAAAAGAGATTTAGAAAACGGTTTGCAAATATTAGAAATCAAATAAAAGCACTGTCGCCTCAGAGAAAGAAGGTTCCTGGTTCAATACCGATTCGGGCGGCACCCAAAGTCAACTGGGATTGGCTCCAGAAACCGGGACTGAAGATAAGATCCCTGCACGAACAATGTTTATGTTGCAGGGTTCACTCGAAACTAGTTATTACTATAAGTACAGCACGGGTGTGGAGGTTGTGTGGTTGAATCCCTAACAGCTCTTTAAGAGACAAGTGATGACAGAGGTTGTGTTTACTCACGGAGTAAAAATCAGAAAGAAGAAGTTACATCTTAATCAGCAATAGAACACAGACCTGAAGCTTTTAGAAAGATAATGTTGTTAACGAGCATCAACTGTACGATCAATAATAAATTATGTACACAGAGACACAGCTGGCGAGTGGAAAACAAAATGAAACAGGAAGTGAGAGTTCAGTCTGGACGGGTCATCACATGTTTTACATCTTCTCCACTGTCAAACTAATCCAGTGATAATGCTAATAGAGAATTCTGTGGTAACCGAATACAGGTTTAAATACATGGAGCTCAGGTTGTGGCAGCTCCCTGAGTCCACGGTAAGATTATACCTCATGTAAATATCACGGACATTATAGATGTTTGCAACTGCTTCTGAAAACCAAAGGAAAAAGGCCTTGATTGAAATATGCAGCTTTAGCATTCATGAGAATAGAAGCTCCTGCAAGGACTGAAATATTCACACCCGGCTTTCAAGGATACACGTTCAAGCACATCCCAACCGATCAGCCATTCACGCAACACAGACACACAACTGCAGCCCGACGTTCGCCCGCCGCTCCCTCGGCTCCTCGAACCCGCCGCAGCCATCTCGGGTTTCTGTGCCACTGTGACAGGTTTATAAATAGAGATAAGCGCCGCACGGAGAATGTCGGCCATAAAAGGGGCTGGCTCCTGTCAAGCAGTCGCCACAGAGTGCAGCACGTGGGAAACACCGGGCGGACGCCAGGTTGATCCTCTGTGTGCGTGAGAGAGGTGGTGACCTGCCGAGCTGAAGGCCACGTTCAGGGTTCAATCCCAGTGATGGTCTGAAAGAGAAGCTAAAGCTCAGTTCTCTCTATCCAGGCCGAGGGGGAGTGGAGGCTTGTGATTGTTATTGTTCTTCAGTGAGTGATGCTTGTAGGCGTCGCCTCCGGGGATTTAATGTTTGAACAATAAGGATGTTTATTTTCCTGGTTGTGAAACTGAATTAACAGAATGAACAGGATAATCCATTTCCTCCATTCGCAGGGGTGGACTACTTCATTTTCTACGCTTTATTCCAAAAAAGTAAGTGAATGAACTAAAGGATTTGACGACTCACTGACGTCAGATTCACGCCCGTCTACAAACTAATCGATTCCATGTTGAGGTGGATCCACGCCCACGTGTGTGATGAGGACAGAGCTCCACCTTTCAGGGACGTTGGGCTATTTCTCTCTCTACTCATGTTTCAGGTTTTTCCCTCAAAACGCCCAAAAGAAAGCTTCCAAAGAACTGGACATGTGACTGGGAGGCTGCTGCAGACCATCGCTGAAGGTGGTTTAACACAAATTCAACTGTATTGTCGACACTTTGAACCGTCACATGTACAAGTGCCTCATGACGTGAACACGTAGACACTGACACATTTTTCAAAACCATTCAGATCATATGACTTGAGCGCAGCACAACTTCATTATATATTGTAATATTTGGTATATAACAAAGTCCAATATTACCACAGCGTCAAACTATCATCTTCTGTTTACATGTGGGATCTGTTCATTTAGGATTTAACTGTTAACTCCATTGTGTAGTATTAGGAATTTACAATTGGATAATTGTGGGTTCAGTAAAAACACAATAGCTAACAATCCCTTTAATAAGTCTTTTTGGAAGGTGTGGGGGGGGGGGGCAGTGCCTTGTGTGAAGCAGGTCACACTATTGTTTGAAGAAATGTGCATGAGAGTGGGAGAACGTGTGTGTGTGTGTGTGTGTGTGTGTGTGTGAGGATGAGTGGGACATGTTGAATCTGGGTCAGGCCAACCTCAGGAATCTCTGGCATCCACACTTCCCTCACACATGTTCCTGCAGCACATGTGTGTCTTTTGTGTGTGTCTGCGTCATGTGCACGTCCGCAAAGAGAAAAAGACCAAGGCAGTGTACGTGTGGTCAAAGCAAACTGGATCAAATTGACCCACTTTCTGTGGAGATCTGCGATATTACCACCAGTAACTGTGTCAGGAGCACATGTCCCCTTGATGGACGCCTCCTCCACCGATAAACGGAAATGCTCTGAGGCGTTTGTGCCGCAGGAAACAGGAGAGGAAGAACATTCCTGAGAGTTTGTTGTAACACAAGCCAAAACACACGCCTCTAGTTTGGGTGCAGGGAGAGCTGTGTGTGTGCGTGTGCAAGGTAAATATGATAGTTTTCCCATTAACAAAGATTAAGACGGTATCACAGCATCAAAGCGTGACACAACTAAATATGCCGACAACACAAATGATCACTGAGGCTGGAATGAAACTTCAGGCCTCACAGACAAATGCTGCCTGAAGCTTCAGAGCCGAGCGACAGCTGTGTTTACGAGGAGCTCCAGGTTGAAGCAGAGACAACAGACAGAGCTACTCATCACTGTCAGAGGGAGAAACCAGGCTGGTCTGTGATTAGAGAAGAGAGAAACCTTTTCTTTTGAAGCCTCATGACAGAGTCGGTGTTTTCTCTTTAATCGTGCAGTTTAAAATACAGAAGTGAACTGACCATGGACATTTTCCAGCCTCACACGGGATGTTTGAAAAGATGGACGAGGCAGATTCACCGGAGAAGATCTCAATGCTGTGAAACACTGTGAATTCACTCCATTCACCCTCATCCAACAGGAGCTCAGACTGCTTCTACAGAGACATTACAGGTTTCTGTGTAAGCGCTAAAGCAGATTGAGTCCCGATGGTGAGTGCTAGAGCGCCCGGATCTCACTCCTCTGCAAACCTCTGGGCTCTCCGAAAGCTTTTAACCACAGAAGAAGTGGGTAACCCAGTCACGAAGAGCTAAACTGGAGCCAAGCATGAATCATAGAAGGACAAATCTATTATTCACATTTTCCTTCTCTTCGTTACTTTGCCGCTCGAGGTTGATACTAAAAATAAGGTCAGAGGTTGCGCAGCCAGAGAGGAAAGAGAGAAGACAGAGAGAAAAATAGCTGAGGCGTAGTTTGTTGTGACTGAGGTTGAACTCGGGGAGTTTTACTTCCTCAGCCGGGACGTCACCCTCACGTCTCCAACAACACAGAGACACACACAGGATGTAAATAAGTCCAAACTCAGGCGTCATCAATACTGAGGAAACAAAGGTTTGAAAGAGAGATATTAAAAGAGATGATGTCACAGAAAACAAAATGTCAGTTACATAAAAAGTGAAACAAAAAAGAGAGAAAACAGGAAGCGAACACAGATCTGTGGACGCAGCTGATCTGAGTTCTGTTTATCTGCCTCTCTGTCGACCACTAACTGCATCAACGTCCGCAAGGAAATCATCTTTTATGTCCCTCCAAAGCAAACTCTCCCCTAATTACATCTTCTTTTCTTTCAATCCTTTTCATTTCTTTTTACTGAGATGAGCTCTTGAGACGTGGCTGAGCAGACAGAGCAGACTCCTGCTCCTTTTCCACTCGTCACAAACCACCAGCACCCATCTGGATTGTGTCTGCAATGGAAATGGAAACAATCGACATTTACTCCCGTGTCAAAATGACTGCAGTCCAAGGGTTTCTATCTGCTCCGACTGGATGATAGAAACGTGATAAAATAATAAATATGTCTCTTCTTCTGTATTTTGACAGTCTAGTCCAATGCAAAGTTATGACTTGTGTTGAACTTCCAGGCCTAGACGCACAAACAGCCCTGAACGTTTGTGTATAATCGTCTTTTGGTGCCAGATATAGCTGTAAAAGTTTTAAACGTGCTCCAGACTCTTTAGCAAAACCAAAGTTTTGATTTTCTTTTCGTGATGGAAAGTTGATGAATGGAATCAACACACGCGCACACAGAGCACAGCTGCACCAGCTCACTGTCGGGCTCATTAAATAGGACATAGCTGTATCTGGCTGACTCATGTTGACCTGGCAGCCGGCTGAGCAGTGATGATGGACTAAGTTTAATCCGAGCCGAGGTCTGGTTTCACAGCAGCTCCACACATGACACAGTGAAACCTGGTGAGAGCAGATACATACACGTCTTTATCTCCACAGCCCTGATATTCAGATCAGAGAGAAGTTAAGTTAGAACTAGAGCTGATATGCTTCTCTTGAATTACTATTATTAATGAAAATGCAGGTTGAACAAATATCTATAATGAGATCATATTTATGAAAGTTGATTTTAGATCTCATGTCAACATCTTTGTCCTTTTTTTGACGTACAAATAAAAACTCGGATGATTTAATCCTTCATTTCATTTCATGGATAATATGAAGAAGAGGATTTGTACCTTCACTCACTAAAGCAAAAATAACCTGGAGCAGTTTAACCTCGACTGAAAGCCTTCATGTAGAATTCAGCTGAGTGGCCTCAGTGCTGCAGCCTGGTTTTCATCTTCCATCCCGGAGACGAGGCTTTCAAGGAGCATTTCAGGGGGAACGTGAGGAACCCGGCGAGCTGCGAGCTGGGACGCCGGGGCTAGGGTCACGCATGAAGCAAGGTGACTGAGGAGACGTCAGAGGTCGTCCATCGACTGGAGCAGCAGAGGACGCCGTGTTTTTCTACTGCTGCTCATCTGCAGCTCAAACATATTTGTGAGGAAAGAAAACATGTGGCTCAGCACATGATGACGGATCCTTACACAACCAGAAGTCTCTCTCTCCCTCTCTCTCTCTCTCTCTCTCTGTGTGTTGGGAACAATGGATCAGATCTGTTTCCAGTCAAGATGGCCGATGTGTCAGTTGTGTTGTCGTCCGGCCTCCGAGATGAAATTCGGACACAGTTGTGTTGTCGCCTTAAGAGCAAACATCAGCCTTCCTCTCTGCTCTGATATTTAGAGCCTGTGAGTCCTGTGACTTAGCGGTTGTGTAGTGAGTGACATGTGTTTATGTGCGAGAGGGCGTGTGCGTCTGTGATTCCCCCCCGACATGTTGCAAGGCCACAGGAGGAGAGAACCAAACGCTGAACGTCTCTGAAGCTTAAATAACACGTCCTGCTATTTCCGTGAATATGTTTATGCATCTTCTTCTTCAAATGAAGAAACCTGAGCTGGTGAGGCCTCATCTGCAGCAACAAAGCAAAGAACTACGCTTTATCCATAAACATGACTCCAGCTGCATTAATATTGATGAATTAAACTTTAATTTAAAGTCAATGGCAACTGGGTGAGCAGCAGAATAAGGGAAGAGAAGACAGAGGCGCCTGGGTGAAAGGCCCTGAGGACACGACCAATACTCTCAGCTCTGTCCATGACATCAAGGGGAATTTTTCAGGTTGTATATTAAAGATGGTGCAGTGGTCAACTCACAGGAAGAAGGTTCTGGGTTTGAACTGGATGTCCAACAAAGGCTTTGTTTGTTTGTTTGTTTGTGACCAAGATTACACAGAAACTACAAAACGGATTTCCATGAGACTTGGTGGAGGGATACGGTATTTGTCAGGAAAGAAGCCATTCAATTTAACCTTAACCCTCAAGAAATAATGCAGAGACCAGAGAATAAGGAGATAAAGTGTCCTTCTAGTTCGTTAGATGCTTTTATCCAAAGCCACTTCAAACTTTGATGTTCACTTGAAGCCTTTTCTGCCAGAAATGAGGAGAAGCAAGGTTTGCTCATACTGCTTCATCAACATCTGAAGAAATGAGCATACTTCTGCTTCCAGCTCCTCCCATGACTCCCCCTGAATGAGCTCTAAATGCTCACAGATGTGCAGAGAAGTGTAGGTGTTGGTAAAATGTGTTCCAACACTTCCTGTTGTGACCGAACTGTGCCTCACACTGTTCGCTAACAGGATTACTCCGCGAGCGGGATTATCAATATCAATGACTTTTCCTTTTTTGGAATGCCGGATATAAAGAGGAAACATGAGTAATCTGAGGATAAGCTTCTCAGGACGCGGCGGCCTTCTCCTCCTCCTCCTCCTTCTCCTCCTCCTCCTCCTTCGTACGCAGGGGCAAATCGGAGCATTTCCTCTTCTTTCCTGTGCAGGTCGTCCTCGTCACGGCTGATTTACGGCGTCTGGTCACAGGGGGCGCCGACGTGGAGGGGAGAGCTCTGTGGTCTGCTCCTTCTCCTCCTCCTCCTCCTTCTTCTCCTCCTCCTTGTTCTTCGTCTTCATCTTCGTCAACCATCCACCATAATGAGTCTAAACCTCAATTTTGGTTCTCAGAGTCATTCCAGTCTGCCCCTGCCCCGCCCGGCCCCGGCCCTCGGTCTCCACCAGTACAAGCACTGGAGTCCCCCCCCCTCCCGGCCTCAGGCCACAGATGAGACACAGTTGGCAGAGCTGCGAGAACTTGAGCTGCGACTGACTGTGGGAGATGAGAGGAGCTTTGTCTTCTGGGATTCTGAAGTTTTCCCCTCATGTAACACCAGAGTAAAAACTCTGTGGTGATTCCGACAATAACGATGACTTCATTAATCACTCGGTTGAACAGAGAAAGCAAATTAATCAACGACTGTTTTCAAAAGAATCTCGTTCCAGTGATTATTTATTGCTTTTATATAATTGTGAATTGAATATAACAGCATTACAAGTTGTTCTGGGTTTAAACACACTTAAAAGTTTAACTTGATAATAGAGAAAACGAATCATCAGATTAATAACTAATAAAAGACGTGTGAGTAACTGAGCTTAAAGGCAGTGAACCTCACACCGGGCTCACTTTTCTTTCTCTGAGTTAAATGGATGAGGGTGACGAATGAGGAAGGTTTCTTGGCCCAAATCTGCATCTCCAGGCCGGCTGCGATGTTGAGGGCGTGCCAAGAACATAACGTCAGCATGACTGGGAGAACTCGGGAGGCCACGGAGAGTCCACGTCTCATGATCACTTCCAAAGAGGAGCCTTCAACTCCCAGTTCTTTAGAGAAACAAGGCCGGAAAAAAGAGCTGGGTGGTTCCACTGCAGAAGAAGAAGAAGAAGGAACGTATAGAAGCACAAACGGCGGATTGTCCCGGGGAAGGAAGCCGCTGCCACTCCTATTGTGAGCCGCTAACACAGAGTCTTTGAACATGTCATGTCATGGGGAGGCTTGGTTTGACTCCAGCAGTCGCCAGGGGAAGAAAGGAAAGGAAGCTGCTAGCTGTGTTTTCCTAAAATACTGCGAGTTGCTCGGAGTTCGGAAACATCAGCAGGCACAGAACCGGAACTCTGATTAAATGGTGTAATGTCTCTGATTGACTGGTTTCAGGGGATGTGAGGTCAGGGGGGGATAAGAGTGGGGTGGGGGTGCTACAGATATTAATGTGTTTGCTAACCTCAGACCTTCATGGATGAATGTTACATGGGATTATAATCCACAGTCACAGCTCCTGTTCCCCTCACTTCCTTTAATTTCTTTGTCTTTGCTTTGCAGAGACTGAGCCTCAGAGAGGAGTCAGAGAGAAGGAATGTCTCTGTTGATCTAACGCCCCTGCCTTGTTCGGCGTCGAGCATTCCTGTCACATGTTGATCGACCCGGCTGCCGGAGCTTCTCTCTCTCTCTCTCCCTCTCTCTCCCTCTCTCCGGGCCGGCGAACCAAAACATGCCTGGTCTTTCAGCTGAGATCGCTAATTGACGGTGGGGCGGGGGGGGAGGTTGGGTTGTCTGCTCCGGAACAATACGACCTTGTTGAGATTTTCAATAAAGGGGAGTGAGCAGAGAAGTCTCCAGATTATATCGGGTTCGGAGCTTCGGAGACATCACGTGGCTCTAACAACAACATGAATCCTCCAGCAAATATGACAACATGTGTATTTTAATGCACAAAACCTCACAATTCCAACCAATGCAAACCCCTTTATGACACCAATATAAATCTTATCATATCTTTACATGCTTATAAACTGAAGATCTTTGTCTTTACAGGTAAAACGAGCCCCGAGGTCACGTTCCAGTTACATTCTGTCTCATTTCTAACGGACCCAACGATTGATGAACCAAATAATCGATCAGTCTGCAGCCCTGCGTGTTCCAGCCATCATGAACCCAACCTTAAACTCCTGTGTTCTCCTTCATCATGACTGTAACCGAGAGGAATCTAGAACAGGAACCATTTTTCTTGCATATGGCCTCTAACTCCCAGCATCCACTGGGCTTTGGTTGCTATTCTCCTTCTTGCAGCCACCAGTGTTTTCAGACACCCCCGCATGCAGCGATCGAGCGAGCGCCATGTCAGCGTGGCAGAAATGAAAAACTGCTGCAGACGTTTCTCCTTCCATCCACTGCTGCACATGTCGAGTAGAAGCGGTGGGGGAGGGCTGATCAGAAAGTCACCTTCTACCATTTGCACACAGGTCAACATGGGATGTGTGTGTGTGATGATGGAGGGAGGGGTGGCGCGTGGAGCTAATTTAAAGGATGTCATTGTAAATTAATGAGCCTCCTGAGTGAGCTCTTACAAGAAACTGCGATTCCATTCAATCAAGACTCAGGTTGGTGCAAATGCATTTTTTTTTAAAACACATCCAGAATTAGAATAGAAAACCAACTGGAACCACTTTCATAATCCAGATCATCAGACAGTGAATTGTGTTTCACAGTCTTTTCCATGCAAACAACAAATCAGTGCAGCGTCACATCTCAGGCACCTCTCTGAAATCTGATGTTGTCATATGAGCAGAACAAGAGGAACTGGGACATCAGCTGCCTCATGAGGATTTCACTGAAATCAAATGTCCTCTGCAGAATGGCTGGGAAATAAAAAAAAATATATAATCATCGCTATCTAATTCAATCGATAGCAATTCAACAAAGATTTGAAATATATCAATATATTGCTTATGAATTATGTAAGCACAGTGCACATTGATCCACCTCATTCTCTGCTCATTGAGAAGAGTTTAAACCCCACAACCTTCACCCAGAAGCAAGAATCTGACTTTTAATAACACTGGGACGTTTATCAGTGGGTCAGCTGCAGGGAGGCTGGGATGTGTGAGGAGGCCTCAGCCTGAAACATCTGCATGCAGCTGCCGTAGTGCTCTCGAGCAAGCAGCAGGAGGAGACCCCTCTGCGGGGATGTGTTGCAGTATAGGAGTAGGAGTCAGCTGCACCACCAGCTCTAGCCTGGTTGTGCATATGTGGGCCATTCCCCCCCCACCCCCACTGACGTGTTGGGTAATGGAGACCACAGCTCCGGTGCAGCAGCAGCAGTTCCAGGCTGCGCAGCGGACAGGAGGCGCCGGTTAGAGACGCACACAGGCGGCCACAGTCTGCTGCTGCCGCCGCTGCTGCTGTGGAGGAATCACAGCCTGGCCCCACACACATCCTGTCCTCAACCATTTGCACAGAGGGAGGAAGCTGACATCACAGCAGCTGCTCGAGATATTCAAACCCCCCCCTCAGATCATCTTTTTTTATTTCTAAATGATCAATACTCACATTTGTCTGTTAGTGTCAGCTTCTCCTCCAGTTTATTTCCCAGCTCCTTATAATCCATCGTGTCCATTCAGGTCGCTGTCACATTCCTCAGAGTGGGAGAGAGATGGAACTCCCCGGTACAGATCTGCCCCAAACACGCCCTGGGTAAATCCAGCCGGAATCCAAAAAGAAGAAGAAGAAGAAGTGACCAGGAGGGAAGATGTGGGAATAAAAAGAGGAATAAAACACCAGGATCCGAGAGGAGGAAGAGAGAGGGAATGAGAGAGAGGCTCACTTGGAGAAAAGCGGTGTCTGATTATTAAATAGTGATAGTGACAGAGAGACGGTTCAGTGCAGCGGGTCCACAGGTCTTCAGTGGAAAATCTACAGTGTGAGAATAAAAAAGGTTCAGATTTCCGTCAGCGAGGTCAAGCTGCAGCGAGTGGGGACGCACACTTCCGGTCAGAGGCTTTAGAAATAAAATAAAGAAGGGGGGGAAAAAAAATTGTGGGTCAATATTTTTCAATATAATGTGAAATATTGAAGTTTCTTTATCATGTCTTTATCGTTTAATTTCTACTTGCCACTGTAGTTCTCTATTATATTACTATCTATTAACAGGTGCTGTAAAATGTAAATAAGGTGTATACTGAGAGGGCGCAATACTAATACTAATACTAATTCTAATACTAATATCAATACCAATACCAATACCAATACTTAACGCTTTATTTCATTTTAACAATTCACTTTTACTTTTATCTCCCCTTGTATCTTAAACTGAATTCTTTATGTCATTTTTTTACTCTCTTCTACTGTTCATTATATTTGTAATTTGTGTTGGACAGAGCATTACATATTCCTGTATTTACTTAGCATGTTAAATATACAAACACTAATACGACATAACATATTTGACCTTATCCATGTTTTTTTTTAATTCATCCCACCAGAGCCAGAACCCTTAAAAAAACAAAACATATCCCAAAACAACGATTTACTATTCCCATTGACTTTGATGACTATCAATCATTAATTAATTTGTTTAATCACGTTTCATTTAAAGTGTTCCAGATTGCCAACGTTATTTTATTCCTTGAACAACTGCATTTTATTCTGAAGGCGAGTTTGCTTCATTTCCGGTTGTAGTCTCCTTCTACTTGATGCTGCTGAGCTCAGACAACCGGACTGTACCAACTGAGTGGAAGGGAAGAAACTCACTTACCCAGAAAACACCGGGTCGGATAATCGATTAAAGACGAATTCAACTCGTCAAACATAAATTGAATAATTTATCCACAGTCTCTCATTAGTTTCACTGACAGTATCAGAACAGCTGTGTCTGTTACCTCTCCCCTCCTGAACCCAGTGAATGGTTTGATCCATCAGATGATTTCCAGCAGCTGCAGAAGTGAATCTGTCACAACAGAGTATTCATCACACTGTCTGGGTCATTACTGCAGTTTTATACACAGTTTATTACAGTAATAATACACATCTACTTCATACATAAAACATCTATGTGGTGGAAAGCTTATTAAATCAGGTATACAAGTACAAATCAGATGTACATTAACTTGAGTATCTGCATTATGGACCACTTTATACTTTATACTATACCACTACACTTCAAGGATAAATAATGTACATAGATGAGATCTTTATGTACTTTATAAAGTAATGTAAGAAAGTATCTTATCTTGTATCTGTTTTCCCTTTTTTTAAAAACATGTGTAATGCACAACTTTGTACACCTTCAATTAATAATCTTTAACTGTGTATCTATATTTGACTTCAGTACTCTGACTCGGTTACTTGTATCTTTACTTAAACTTAAAATATCTGTATTGTCAATATCTCCATCGGCACATACTCTTTTTACAGTGGAAGCTTTGTAGCAGTTCTGGCTTCGAGACTTTCATCTCACAGCAGTGATCTTATTCATGACTCATTTTTACCTTTTATTATTCTAATGCGTGTGTGTTACCTTAACTGACCTTGGGATCAATAGAGTCTATCTTGATCATGACAGGAAAACTAATTCACTGGAATATCACTTGAATACTTATAAGAGATAAACAAAGAATGAATAAATCTACCTGCAACTATTGTGTAGTAATAATGGCATGTTTTAATTGGGGTTAGCACAAAAAAATAATTTAACCACATTTCTATCTATATAAAAAGAGAGAGGACATGATCTGCCCTTGTGAATTGCTGATGACACGCTGATTAACATCTGATGTGACCTTGCTGCCCCTGCAGGAGACAGAGCAGGTCCACGAGGACGTTCACTGTCCAGTCTGATAACGTCTGATCTGATAAAACCTGAATGAGAAGGAGGGAGATGAGAAAAAAGTCAAAAGAACAAACCACCTTCCCAGAAATCCATTTATGACACCATGACGGTATTAAACACTTTTTTTATTATAATAATTTCATCAAAATACAGTTTCTTACTCTGTGAATACTTGGCAATTAATTGGATATGTTGGATATCAGTAATAACATATTTACAGTGATTATTTTATCAATCTAATGTTGAATATGACGTTGTCTCTAACACTAGAAGATGGAGAAGGAGCTGAGTGGGAGGATCATTCATTTTTTAAAAGAGGCCTTTTATAAATAGTCTGACCACCATGTGTTTTCTGTCTTTTTGGCCATTAACATAAACAATTCAGATTAATTATAGATGAGATCATCGTCTTTTTCTTGAATCTGAAGGACATAAAGGGCGTGTTCGAGAAAAAGAGCGATCGTTTCATTAATGCTCGTTATGAGGCTCTTCTTTTAAAACATGCATAGAGGCCAAATGTATGTGAGTGTGAGCAGAGATATCAAATATGCATGACCCACTTAGCCTGGTGAAGAGACTGAGGGCTGTAGCTGATGTTATAGAAACCTGCAGAATATATAGTGTGAGGAATCCAACGCTTTACTCCTAAAAATGCTGCCTAACATTAACAGACTGTTGAAACACTCCTCTTTAAACTGTATCTTTAAAAACTTGAGCAGATTGAGCAAATCTATTCATGCACATTCCTTTAAACATGGTTTGTGGATATCGAGGACTATCATATTAAATGATTATTAACATCTATACAATTTGGTGAGAAAAACGTCAAAGTATGTATTTATGCACTTATTTATTCACATATTTCCACATTTAGCTATTTTTGCATTTGTGTATTTCTACAATACTTTATTAATGTATTTTCCATTCCTCCATATGTGGAGGCTAAAGATAGATTTAGATAAAATGCTGCCAATCAATCCACTGGTGGCTCTGCAACACACACAAAAGAGAAGCAGCTCCATCAGGGCTAATGGAGGGAGCTGAACTGGTGGTGGTGTGTGTCCGTGTGTTTGTGTGTGTGTGTGTGTGTGTGTCTGTGTGTGAACCATGCAGGGGTCGCCTCCGTCGTTCAGCCTGCGTGGACTCTCGGTTATAAATGATGTGTAAATGCAGTAATGGGATTTGGAAATGCAGGGACTGGAAATGTAATCCAGTGGTGGAGAGGGGAAGAGCCGGGAGCGTTCAATAAACCTCTGCTATCGTGTTCATCTGCATCAACAGTCTCCGTCTCTCTTTCCCAAAACACAGCAGACTAAAAGACTGTTCCACTTTACAGCTGTCTCCTTCTATCCATCCCTGTGTCTCTCACTGGAAACCGGTGTTTGTTTTTCCCTTCTGAATCCTCCTGCTGCAGATCATGTGTTTGGGACACGGGGCTTGTGTTTTTTAAGGCTTTAACCTCGAAATCAAAATTAATGATCTAATTTATCGCAGCGCATCTTCATCAGTGAACAGAGTCTTTGTTGCACAGCTGATGGTTTTCAGACCAGGATGAAATAACAGAAAACAGACTTGATCTTTAGTTAAACTCCCTTCAGGCTCTGTGAAGCTGCAGTGACACCGAGGATAAAGAGAGGAAATATGACCGACACACAGATTACCAGAATCCTCAAATGTGCTTCCATGTTCTTTTCGATGTACCCTCGTTTTCTAAGTCTCCAGGATTCCAGAAATACACCACGCGTCTTTGAATGACTCGAAACTGCAGAATCCACTGATGCATTGCCAAGCAACAGGCAGAAGCTCGAGGTGACGTGATTGGCTCGTCGCTCGATTGCATATAAGGAATAAGGAGGTCATTTCTAATTTGCCAAGATCATTAGGCGACTGATTCAATCTGGATGTGGTCCTAAACAAAGAGGTTTCTGAGCCAGATCCTTCGAGTGAGGCGTGTCCACACTCGCCTGCACCTGAGCAAGACATGCAGGGGTGCAGGGAGCCTCCCACAAACCCACAGAGGCATGTAGTTAATTGCCCCTTCAACACAGGACCACAAAAAGCACCAGAAAAAACAGAAACCCTGCAGTTGCAGATCCAAACACATGTCTGGATCCTCCCTGTGCGTCTGACCCGGAGGGGAAGGAGCAGAACTCTGTCTGCAAACAGAGGAGTTCTCAAATGTTCTTTCTTTGTATAAAACCCCCCCCACTTGTGCACAATGGTTTGGTTTTACAGGGCGAGCGCACACACATATTTGGAGAGAACACTGCTGAAGTCAGAGTCTGAATATAACTACAGCTGCTACTGCGGAGGAGTCAGGCCCGGCTGCAGTTGTTGTCGAGAGACAAGAGCCGAGCTGAAGGGGGGGGAATAAGTCTCCACCTGATTTTCTTGTGAGCAGATGACACTGTTGATCGCATCCTCTGCACTCGGAGATAAGCACGAGGCATAAATAACAACTCGCTGTTGTTTCCGCTGAGCAGACATGTCGGCCTGAAATTCATTTCCACGTTAGCAGCTGCAAATGTCGCGTCAGTCAGAGTTTTGTTTCAGTTTTGCACAGTTGAACATTTCTCTCTCCCAGAGCGGAAGTTCAACATTCTGTGAAATTCGTTTTATTTGCCTTCTGCCTCAGTTAAGTGAGAAGATAAAACTGTCACATCTGTGTGCAGGGTATTAGCAACTCCACTACCTCAGAGTCAGAGAGTGAAGCCAAAACATCCTCACATGGCTGCTGCCATCTTGGATTTCTCACATGAGTCTGTGCAGTTGTGATTGTTGAGTGAGAAGGATGTTTCATTACTTTATCCCTTTTATTACTTTAATGTATATAAGAATTAAACAAAGAATGGAAGAAATCATCTTTAACTTTTTAGTTGGGTCCATGTCCAATCTGCTAACATGGAGCAGGAGGGGTTTAGAACCTATACTGCAGCCGACCACCAGTGGGTCGATCAATATGTCTTTATATACAATCTATGTCTCTACCAACTCCTGGTAATCTTTATAGCTTTACAGATAACTTGATATGTTGATATTATGAAATTATTACTCAATAATATTAAAGCAAACGCAAATAATGAACCACCACACAAAAGTGAGGACAGAACACTGCTTCAGCCGCTGACCCGACAATGTAACACAGGAACAAGGGAGTGGCTGTGGTGTCCATTTGTCTTTGGGGTTGAGCAGCAGCAGCTCTGCCTCCCGCCCCGTCCGGCACATTGCTCACATACACAGTCACACTCCGGCCCTCGGTCGGCCCTCCAGCAGTTGGCACAGTGTCGTCATCTCAGGCTCTCAGCTGTTAGAGTGAAGCACCAGTGACCGGCCCAGCAGCTGCCGGTCGACCGCAGCTACACTTACTGCTGTATGGAAACTGGGAGGGGGGGGTTAAAACATATGGTTTTTGCTCTTACGTCACCACTTAAGATAAATACTGAATATGACCCCTTCTATCTCAGTCTCACATCCCACTACTCAGATTTAGACGGAACAGAGGCTCAATGATTGAAATGTTTAATTTCCATCTGTCTTTTTCCAGTAAATACCGATGTAAAAATGTCAAATACATTCTACTCGAGTACATTTAAACATTCAAACACTTAAGATGAGGACAGTCAGTTACTGTGAGTGTGAAGATTTGATGTTTTTCTCCTTGAAAGCTTCAAACCGGGAGCCAGACTCTGGAATCATTGTAGAAGAAGGAGTGCTTCGACAGAATCTGTGGATTGTAGAAACCTGGAAAGAGAAAGACCAACGGCTGTTAGATTAGATGATCCACTGAGTACAGTTAAACAGGATATTAGTCAGAGCTATGCTTGGGGACGTCTTCATTCTTCCAACTACTGCCAGAGACAAATGGAAAACCTGAGCTGCAGCCACCAAAACTGAATCATGCACTCATGACACGGTTTTCTCATTCGGCCTGAAACTGGTAAACAGGGTGAAGTGTATATAATAGGACAGCTATCAGTTGCAGAGGAGTCACCCGTCTCTCTTGCTTCGGGCGAGCGAGCGCTTGGTCTCTCCCTAAAATCCCCAAAGTCTGGGGCTTTCCCTTCTTCTAAATGTGTCACAGCGTATTGTGAGGATTTACCTTTTCAGCTCCAGGCCAAGAAAATGTGTTGCTGCTGCTGCTTCTGATTTTCTGCCTCTCAATGTCACTTCCATGACGTGAATAGTTCTTTTGTGTGAGATTTATGACGGGTTGTAAACAGGTAGAGTTTAGTGTTCGGCTCGAGTTGATATCCAGTGACCAAACAGATTAGAAACAGATGTCAACTAATCAGTGAAATTGATGTGGTTTGTGGGACGAGTGACAGCAAATGTAACCTTAGGAGACGTCGTAACAATTAATGATATAGATACTCGAGGTAAACCACTGTATCAGTCAGACCTCATTCACATTTTCAAACTTTTCAGCTTGATAACTTGATTTCCATTCCTGCTGCACACAGCCAATATTTACATGTTTATGTTTGTTCCATAACTACAACAACATGCAAACCCCAGTTCTTACCTCGCGCGGGAGCTCATTCTGCTCATAAACAGCAGGACTATCGATGGAGATAAATTGTGAAGTGGGTCTGATGAATTTCGAGGCAGATTCAGGAAGTTAATTTATGATGAATATCATTAAATCTTAATATTCACCTCTTTTCCTTACGATAACTCATTTCCATACACTCCTGTCAGCAATTTCCAATATTTCCCCACAGTCGTTTCCATCCGCTCTGGTTGGATTTGCAGATTTTGTTTTGCAAATCTAGTCTAATCCCACATTATTTATGTAAAGCTTTTAAAAATTAGCATGTGACTGCAACCAGCTAACTAGTGTGTGGCTTCCGGAGGTCAGACACCAGATTCAGAGCCTGTTCTTCAACTGTGTCGTTAAAGAAACGGTTTATTTAGCATGGCCCCAAAAGAAGGTGTTCATTGTGTTTTTTTAAACCAAAAAGTTTTTCTCTTTCCCAGCATTTCATCTATTTGTGGTTATTCACAGAATGAAAGAAAATAATAACAACCAGAGTTTCCTGTGAAATGCTCGTTTTCAAAGCATCATTTGAGGATTTTGTTTGAGTGGACATTACCTGGACCCGGCTTCACTTCGGTGCACAGGTATTGGGGTAATCTTTCAGTTCTGGATGCAAACGCCGCCGTGAGCATTGGATGCTTGGACATGGCGTCAGGATTCTGTATATCATACTGCCCGGGGCCTGGCAGGGGCGGATCCTTAGCAACAGTCAGGGCAGGCTCTGATCTCCCCAAATAACAACCCCTCCTTAAAACACAGTAAACACAGATTTAACATTTAAGATGATAGAAAACAAACATTGTTTAATAACCTACCCAAAGCCGTAGAAATTGGGGGTACACTCACGGTAGGAGGGTCTTCTTCACTGGTGTGGGGGCCCTATGGGGACTGTAGGCTCCAGGGCCGGGAACATGTTTGTCCACGAGAGCAGGGATTCTCTGGGTTTTAGATCTGAAGGGGGACAAGACCACTTTGGAGGTGTGCTGGATCCTGTAGTTGTTCACCTCATAGTGGCCTGTGACAAATGTATAAGGCAATATTACAGCTTAAGGTTTAAAAAAAGGGAGTTATACAATCTGATTATATGTGATTAAAGTGAAGTGATTACATGGCGAAGGAAGGTTTTTATCTGGATAGAAAGAGTCACGTCCCGTTTTTGAGAGGAAAGCTGAAGTACCGACCACTGAGGAGAATCTCTCTCTACTCCCACAGCTGACCTGAGAAACAAAAAGCTGCACATCACAAAACCACTCGACAATAAAAGCAACATAAATAAGTCAGATACGTACGTCATATTGATTTGGAGCTGGAGTTCTCTGCTTGGGACCGTTTGGCTGCACAGCCAGCGGCGGCCTGAACGCCCTGGAGACGCCCGAGCTAAAATCATACTTGTTTATGAAGGAACTCTGTGTGTTGTAGACATTTGGTCCTGGGATGTTTCTCTGTGGGTTACTGTAACCCCCGCTTCCCTAGTGGAGAAAATGAGATATTATAAAATATGATATTGGGGTTGATATACAAAAACCTTTCTTTCATAACAATTTAACCAAATATCTTAAGTATGAAACAATTTAATATTTTGTTTTAAAATGATTCAACCCGAAACATTGCACTGGTCAGATTTGATTTGAATTTTCATAGAGGTTTTTTTAACTTAATTTTCACCTTCTGGGAGATTCTGTTCACTTTAATTGACGATACAACACGAAAAGTGATATAAGAGGAGGGACACACGGCGAGTACTATAATTAAATTTGACTAGTTATTATGACAAAAAGTAAATGAATAAGGAATTCAGTGTATCATAACTAGAATTTTACTCCTGGAAGTGTTGGAAACAGGATTTAGGTTTTAAGAAATGTACAGAAAATATGGGGAAAAAATTACAGGTTCCTGGTACATTTAACATTTCCTTCTTGTTCTGTCGCACTGTGGGAAGAGTTTATTCACCATGGCTGATGACAATCAAAAAAAGTCACATTATAAGTTGCCAGGTTTTTAAGAAACTATGAATGATTCTCATGATTAAATATTCCTGAACATGGGGACATTTTTCACATAAGTTTATATGAACTTTGATGGAAGGCTGAATGTAGAACAAGTGGTGTCTGGTTTGAAGATGACTGAGCTCGTACTGACTGAGGTGTGTGGATAGGGCCACCCACTGGTAAATAAAGACAAACACATGGAACAAGTGGTGTGATAGTGGTTTATTGTGTGTGTCATCAGAAGTTACTGGAAGCAAACCAGAGCCGAATCGTATCTAAAACCTTTAAATGTGTTGTCCTTTGTTATACTAGTATTCCGGGTATTAGACTTATCAATCTCATCCTACCTGAAAGATTAAACAAATGTATACTGAAGGCTTGATTACAACATAGACAGCAATATGTGATAGAGAAAGCTGATATAGAATGAAATCAGTTGAAGAGCTAATACTGAGAATATTCCACCAGCTTTGCATTTGCAAGTTGGTGTTTTGGATTATATAAATATAAATTGCTAAACTTTACTCTATATCAGATTCGGGAGTAAAAACAAATTAAATTAATTAATAAAAAAAAACTGTCAGACAGCTTTAAAAACAACAATATTATATATTATAATATATCTTAACAAAATATACTGTTACACACAAATACTACATCATGCATTTTCTGTGTTGATTTTCTGTTTCACTCACACTCATAAAGAAATCATCCAAGGCTGAATCTTGCTCTTTGAAAAAACTTTAATTGATAAATCCTTAAAATCTTTGGAGGGGTTTAACATTTCTGATTGCAACTGTACATACATCGTACTCTCACTGCTGTAAAGAGTTATACAGATGAACGTGGTATTAACATGAACATGGCTTCAGTGTAACAAGTGATCAACATGCTAGGTAATGACAAAGACGTTCAACAACAACACAAAGTCATAGGTTTACTTTTCTGGCTGACAATGTTCCCAACTAACTGAAACCAGGGTCCAGCTGAGCTCGGCTCGCATACTCTTGTTTTCAACTTCCTTTAAGTTCCCTGTTATAGGCTAACTTCTGCAAAAAAAGTGTCAACATTTCCAAAATTCCTAAGCTTAACTTCCCGTGCAAAGTTTCCAGAAAGTTTCCGGAAATGTTCCGCCCCTTTGCAACACTAATCAGGATCAATACAGCTTCTAAAACATCACACAACCTGATTTCTACATTGATTTAGAAAACAACAGCAACATTAGTTCATTCAAAAACATTCATGTCAGTGTAATTATAGATTTCTGTCTTTACAAAGTGAGAAGTAAATCTGTGTGATAAAGGAAGGTCAGTGTTTGATTGACAGCTGATCTCTGTGCGGAGCAGAAACGTCACCACGACGAACTTTGATCAACAACATGGAGACAAAAGAAGTTAAAGATTCACACACAGAATCTAAATCACTGCTTTTAATGACTCAAGTCTATTTGAGTTTACAGAACTCAGCTGTGGCTCCAGAACCAATCCCAACTCCAGCATAGAGAGGCTGAGTGAATGTGGTCTGGACTCTGTGGAGGAGAGTCATGGTGTCAGAGACTCTGTAGAAGGACAGAACACCTGCACTGTGATCCAGGTACACTCCTACTCTGGAGGACACAGGACCTGACACTGGAGTCTCGATGCTGTTGTAAAGAAAGATATAACTACTTCCGGCACACACTAACGACCAAGATTTATCATTGTAGCCAAATCTACATTCATGTGAGTTTCCTGCTCTGCTGATATTCTTGTATGTGACTGCTACATGAACTCCTACTCCCACCTCCCAGTAACAACGTCCAGTCAGACTCTCTCTACTCAGGACCTGACACCAACAAGTGAATCTGTCTGGGTGATCAGAATAAGACTGTTGTTTCCACACACGTCTTACTTTTCTGTTTCCCTCAGATAATAACAGATATCTGTTTGCTGTGTTTGGATCCAGTGTGATTTCCTGTGAATATCTTAAGAAGTCAGCTCTGGTCTGTGGCTCTGGTTGTCGCAGTAAAACATCATCATAATTATAGATTTGTACCATTACAAAGTGAGAAGTAAATCTGTGTGATAAAGGAAGGACAGTGTTTGATTGACAGCTGATCTCTGTGCGGAGCAGAAACGTCACCACGACAAACTTTGATCAACAACATGGAGACAAAAGAAGTCAAAGATTCACACACAGAATCTAAATCACTGCTTTTAATGACTCAATTCTATTTGAGTTTACAGAACTCAGCTGTGGATCCAGAACAATAAACCCTAACTCCAGCATAGAGAGGCTGAGTGAATGTGGTCTGGACTCTGTGGAGGAGAGTCATGGTGTCAGAGACTCTGTAGAAGGACAGAACACCTGCACTGTGATCCAGGTACACTCCCACTCTGGAGGACACAGGACCTGACACTGGAGTCTGGATGCTGTTGTAAAGAAAGTTATAACTGTTTCCATCACAATGTAACGACCAAGATTTATCATTGTATCCAAATCTACATTCATGTGAGATTCCTGCTCTGCTGATATTCTTGTATGTGACTGCTACACAAACTCTTCCTCCCACTCCCACCCCCACCTCCACCTCCCAGTAACAACGTCCAGTCAGACTCTCTCTACTCAGGACCTGACAATAACCAGTGAATCTGTCTGGGTGATCAGAATAAGACCGTTGTTTACTCATATATGTTACTTTTCTGTTTCCCTCAGATAATAACAGACGGTTGTTTGCTGTGTTTGGATCCAGTGTGATTTCCTGTGAATATCTCAAGAAGTCAGCTCTGGTCTGTGGCTCTGGTTGTCGCAGTAAAACATCCACTTGAGACACAATCTGTAAAATGTCTTTTTCTGTCTCACTCAGAATGTCCTGTAGTCGACCTCTGACCTTTGACACAGCTGCTATCACGTCCTCAAAGATCCTCAGAGGACGGATCCTGATGGTGGATGAGTGTGTAGATCCACTGAGTGGTGACAGTGAGGGGTAGTTGTGTAGAAACTGGTTGTGGTCCTCTGTGTCTGAGAGCTGCTTCAGTTCCTGGTCTTTCCTCTTCAGCTCAGTGATCTCCTGCTCCAGTCTCTCCTGAAGCTCTCTGACTCGACTCACTTCAGTTTCCTGCTGGGATCTGATCTGCTGCTTCACATCAGAGCTTCTTTTCTCCAGCAGACGGATCAGCTCAGTGAAGATCTTCTCACTGTCCTCCACTGCTTTATCAGCAGAGCCATTGATGGCCTCCTCCTCCTGCTGAAGCAGCTTCACGTCTTTCTCTGTGTCCTGGACTCTCTGCTGGATTGTTTGTCTCCTCAGCCCGAGCTCTCTCTGCCTCTCACTCCATTCTGCTGCAGCTGACACTGTGTCGTGGTCTTTATGTTCATCCATAGAGCAGAGATAACAGATACACTGCTGATCAGTGCGGCAGAATATCTTCATCACCTCGTCGTGACGAGAGCAGATGTTCTCCTGGAGCTTCTCCGAGGGCTCCACCAGCTTGTGCTTCTTCAATGGAGCTGACTGAAGATGAGGCTGGAGGTGTTTTTCACAATAAGAGGCCAAACAAACCAAACAGGACTTGAGAGCTTTCAGTTTTCTCCCAGTGCAGACATCACAGGCCATATCTTCAGGTCCAGCATAGCAGTGATCAGCAGGAGCAGCTTGGAGTCCAGTCTTCTTCAGCTCCTCCACTAAATCAGCTAACATGGTGCTTTTCTCCAGGACAGGCCTCGGTGTGAAGGTCTGTCTACACTGAGGACAGCTGTAGCTTCCTCTCTCCTCCCCTTTGTCCCAGTGGTTGTTAATACAGCTCCTACAGAAGCTGTGTCCACAGACAGTGGTCACCGGATCCTTCAGTAGATCCAGACAGATCGAACAGCAGAATCTTTCTCTGTCCAGTTGATTTTCTTTCTGCGCCATTTCAGCTGCTGCCAGAGACTTTAGAACAGTTTCACTTCCTCTGAACACAAACAGATCTCTGCTCCTCCCCCTTGTTCACTCCCTGCAGTGACTCAGCTCCCACAGTTCACAGCTTGTTGTTCAATGGTTCTTACACTGACACATCTGTGAATGGAGTAGACAGACAGATCCTTACTGGGAGGAGCTGGTTGTGAGTTCTTTATCTGTGTCATCACATCTCAAAGTGAATAGTTGCACTGGGAACTGTCACATTCAGCTCACAACAGCACAGCTTGTAATATTCACATTCTTCAAAGTTTCCAGAGAAGGTGGAAATTAGGTGGAAGGTGGAAAGTAAAAATGTGGAATATGGCCAAAATGGCCACTAAATGCAAAACAGCAGATGTCCTGTTGCGTTTTTCCAATTGCATCCATTGACTTTATGTTTGTCCGGTCATGATACACTTATGTATCGATTTTTGTGAAGATCGGTCAATGAGAACGCGTTCCGGGGTCTCGGGGGGCACCGTTGTGCCATTTTGCCACACCCATTGAAAATTCCTCCAGAATACGTACATTTTCACCACTTTCAAATTTTCTGCAAATTTTGTCAGAATTTGAGAATGTTAAAGCCTCAAAAGCCAATTAATTTGCCTGAATAATAATAACCCTTACCATTTCAACAAGGCCTCACTGTCTGTCACTGTCTGTCAGTGCTTGGGTCCTAATTCTATTTAGCTGCAAAAAGTAATTGGCCCTTTTCATAAAAGACATGTTGATATTTCACGGTAGGAAATTTCTTGCTGAACAACACAAAGCCATTGTTATTGTTATTAGTATCAACCCTGGTTTTCCTCCTATGGCTGTTATGACATGTAAACACTTTTTACGTCGGACCTGGTGAGTTTCAGGTACTTAAACTGGATCTCAGTGTTTTTTATGACCTTGGGCCAATAAAAAGAAATGAGCAGTAAGAGTTCCTGACCTTGGACGCCACGAAGCCTGTGGTGCCTTTCTTCGAGAAGGACGGACTTTTGACTTCAGCAGTGGAAACACAGCCGTAGCTGCCCGGTCCTGGGTTTTCATTCTAAAACACAAACACAACATTATGACAACATTTAGGATTTTTGATTTCTAATGTAAAAAGAGTTGAATCTCCTACCGGATGGAGTTGTGATGAGAATCTCTTCGTCTGAGATGAAAACCCTTTCTTCTCTTGATTTGTTGTTGTCACTCTTTTGTATTTCGCTGCCATGGACGATGAATCCAGAGTTTTATCTGAAGTAAGATCAGATTTTATGTTTTGTATTTTTTAGCTTAGTATAAAATCTGTATTTAATTAAATACTCGATCCATGTTTTCCATCATAGGTTAAAATTGTTTTTTAAATCTGAAGCCAATGATAAAGCGCCCGGGTTGTGATGCCATGGCGACGTAGAAACAGAGAGTGATGACGTGCAGGGTTGCCAGACCGGAAATTAACGTCAAAGACAAAAACGTAAATGAGATAAAACAGTCACAAATCAATAAAATCTGAACACACAGAGAAAATAAACACATTTTTAGATTCAGCGTGACTTGTTCTTTCCAATTATATCTTTATATATTTATGTCCACAGCGTTTACACGTCCGGAAATCATAGAGAAACTCGATGCAGCCGAACTTGCCTTGGAATAAACTCATTTTAAAGTTAAACCATGTGGCAGAGCAGCCACGTGACATTTATGAAATATAAAACATATTAAACATGGACTTTTATTGAATCATTCGGCGAGTTTTATATTAGAGATTGTACACATCTCACACAGTTCAGGGGCAACAATACAGAGATGCATGTTCGTGACGGGTTTTGACGCATAATGTGAAAGATTATAGACAAGAATATATAAAAATGCACTTTTGCTAAATTCAGAATGAGCTGATTTCTGTGAGTCAAACGTGGCATCGCAGCTCCGGCCCGACCCGCGGGTCCTGCAGCGGTGCTTCGGGGACATCTGCCGGTGAAACAGCTGCACTCCAGCGGTCGCTTTTCTGCCGCTCGCCCGCCCGCCCGCCGCTGCTCCGTCCCCCAGATTAGCTCGATCCATCATGGCGATGCACGCAAAGGCGACGCCGCCGCAGATCCCGGACACCCGCCGGGAGCTCGCCGAGCTGGTGAAGAGGAAGCAGGAACTCGCCGTGAGTTAAACGTCGCCGCTGGGTTTTTATTTAGCAGAAAGAAGCAGAGCGATCATTTTTGTTTATCACCAAGAACAACGGCTAACTGTGCGTTAGCTTCGTACCGGGAGCGCCGCTAGCCGAGGCCTTGCTAAGGGCTGAGCTAACTGTGCTATTAGGAGTTAATTAATACTGGGTTTCTCCCGCGTTCCCCTTGGTTTAGCTAGTTTCATCAATATGTTCAGTTTGTAGACATGATCTTGTTTTTTAATTGTATTTAAACACGATTCTGCAGCTGTGTTGACTGCCTGTGTTAGCTAGTTCAGCTAGCTGAGCTACACGCAAACCCCCGCCCGGTTTGCTGGAGTTCTTCGCGGTTCCTCAGCATCGCTGTGTAGCCGCGGCTAGGAGAGCATCTCAGGGGTTAGAGGAGCGAGTCACCGCCTGGTAGTGGATTCTGGAGAAGCTGTTGAAGTTAGTCTTCAACCTGTCGTCAAACATCTGATCTGTGATCTGTCTGCAGCCACGATCGCTCGTGTGTTTACATCCCTGTCCCTAGAACACAGACTCAGGGGGATGTGATCACACACCTGAGCTGCCTGGGTCTTTCTGAAAGTGGGGGTTGGACATAGAGAAAAAGAGAGGTAGAGAGAGATGGGTCGAGATTGATATAGATCGGGAGAGATGGAGGAAGATAGAGAGATTGAGGTAGATATAAAGAGAGAGGAGGCTGAGAGATAGATAGAGGGTTGTAGATAGATTGATAGAGGATGGGAGAGAGATTGATAGTGAGAGCAAGATGGATGGAGAGATAGATAGAGAGGAAGATAGATAGATGGACTTAATTGATCCCAAGTTGTGAAATGACCGTGACAGCAGCACGTCAGGGGCGTTACACACGGAGCGAAGTAGCTATGAAACAGATACGAAGAATTAAAATAGCTCAAAATATGTAATAAACATAAAATGCACTAAAAACTGTACATACTCCCTGGTGTTTATTGTAAATCATACACAATCAAGTACTAGAATACACAATAAAGTACTAAATATAGTAGAGCAAAGAATCTTCCTCAATGTTTTATATATAATTTGATGTTTCCATGTTTTCTAGGAGACGCTGGTGAACTTGGAAAGACAGATCTATGCGTTCGAAGGCAGCTACCTAGAAGACACCCAGATGTACGGCAACATCATCAGAGGGTGGGACCGGTACCTCACCAACCAGAAGTAAGAATCGGATATAAACCTAATTACAAATGACAGGAGGATGTTCAATTTCGATGGGAGGAGCTTCAGAATGTAGCTTTTTAATTCAGCCATGATTTGTGATGTTTGATTTTGTGATTCCTGCAGGAACTCCAATAGTAAGACCGACCGACGGAACAGGAAATTCAAGGAAGCGGAGCGTTTATTCAGCAAGTCGTCGGTCACATCAGTTGCAGTAAGTCCCTCACTCCCATTGTACTGTTCCTCACAATGTCCTTATTGATCCTTCTCTTCAAAATAAAAGCTGATCATCTGACCTGTCTCTCTTCACAGGCAGTGTGTGCGCTGGGTGGGATTCCGGATCACATGAATGAAAAGCGTGAGTTTTTAAAGATATAAATGTTTCTCTTCGTGTAATTTCCCGACACTGAGTTTGTGTCCTGGGTCCCGTCAGGCGAAGCAGGCAGCGGCACAGAAAGCGACACGTCCCCAGATCTCCAGAACCAGGAGAACGAGCCCAGCCAGGAGGACACGGAAGACGTGGACTCGACGCTGCAGGACCTCAAGCCCCAGAAGGCCGCCTCCTCCTCCTCCTCAGGCAGCCATCACGCAAGCCACAAAAAGAGGAAGAACAAAAATAGACACAGGTATAAAAGTCAATAACAAGATAATGGATCAGCAGGTTGTTTGATCTCATCCACTGATTGTTCTGTTAACTAGAGCCTGACAGATTTAACCTGGTTATGACTTTAGATTTGTCGATTTGAAAACCTTCACGATTTAAATTTACAGTTTTTATTTAATTAGGCTATTAAATGATATAAGCACTTACATTTTCTTCACTGAAGGGTTTGATAATGACCTCTTAGCACCTGATGGGGATGTTTGCGTTCTCACGTTCAGCTTCCTCCGGATAATTGAAGGAAAAAGTGAATATAACAGTCAGTAAATAAAGTTGTTGGCACCAGTTCAGCCCAGTAACCATCTATTTAAGGTCGGCCTGTGTTTTTCTGACTGTTTCTAACCGCACTCTGACGCAGCAGGAGCTCCACCTCACACGTGGTGAACCTGCGTCCCTCTGTAGAGTCTGGTCTGCAGTGTAATGTAGGCGTAGGGCTTTAGTCTCAGGTCTGTGAACTAACCGCTGCTGCTCTCTTCCTATCCCCCCCCCCCTCCCTTTTTTAATGCTGCACCCCCCTCCCTCAGCCCTTCTGCCATGTTTGATTATGACTTTGAGTAAGTCGTACTTTTACTTCCTGCTCCTGTGGTGTTTACGTGCTGCCTGCTGTAAACTCCCATCCTCCACTTCTCCACCCTGTACTTTCTTTTTGTCTTTTCTAAACCTGCTCTGCTTTCGTTTCTTCTTCATGTCGAGTTTGAGATGACGCCTGTCGGTCTCGCTGCATGTCCAACACTTCATTCTTCTCATTGTGAATGCAGCATCCAACACCCCCATTAGATTATCTTGCTTGTTTTTGTTTAGGGGTATTTTTCTTCTGACCCCAGATTCATTGTGTTTCGTCGATTCCAACAATCAGAAAATCATTGCTGGTTCCTGTCACACGATGGTTTGGCCAATGATTTGTGCATAAAACAAGAACACACACATGATCATTTAGCGTTCTTGTTATAGGCTTGTTCTTTAAGGCTTCCTCATGGTATAGTAGTGGCACCACTTTTCACCATAACCCCTGCAAGACAGATCTGAGGTCTGAGGATTGTCTAACGCAACCTTACTTCTTCTTTTGTTGCAGGTTTGACATGAAGGTTAACAAGAAACCACGAGCTGTAAGTGGAATCAGACACTGACAATAAAGATTTTACCAAACTATTTAATGTGCTGTTACTTCCGTCATTCCTCTAATCCTCTGTCTCTCCTCCTCCTGCAGGATTATTCAACTTAAAGAAGTCGACTGGAAAAAACCCGAACACACACACATGAGGAGGATGCATGTAGAGAAACAGAGATATCTGGACTTTGTGAATTTTGTATGCCTTGTTTATTTTATTTTTTTAAACCATCATATCTCACTCAGCCTGTACCGTGTCCATTGCTTGATACATTCCCCCCCCCCTCCCCTGCCACATACCTGTGGTCATGGTCCAAACTGTGACCTTCTGATCTAAGTAGAACTGTTGATGAGGCCGCCTCCAGAAACGCACCATTTTTGTATAGTGTTAAAAAGAGAAGTGTATTTATTATGTAGTTAATTTTTTGATGTTTTACATTGTGAGAACGTTTTGCTTTTTTTTGTTAAGCATCACATGGTCGTTCAACCCCCCCCCCCTCCTGAATACCCTGAATTCTTTTATTACATTTTTTGTTTTGCAAAAAAAATAATAAAACGGCAGTAGCTGGAATCTGTTCTGCTTATTTGTGCGGCTGTCGGTGAGGGCGGGGCCTCGAATCACTCCACACAGTCGTTAAGGGGTTGTCATAGGTTGAGGTCTGGTTTTAATAACCATCCTCAGCCTCTGTTGTTTCTAATGTCAAACTCTGACAAGACACTGAAACCTTGAACGTGACCGTAACTGTTTGAGTTCCCACACATGTGGTCCATTAAAAAAGCGACATTATGGAACGGTTCCCCTTTTTAAAGAGGCCAAATATTATTCCACTATTATAGAAAATAACCAGCGCATTCTTGAGTGACGGTTTGTTGTATGAAAATAGTTCCTCGAGTAAACAGAACGGACAGATGACAGTTCACTGCCTTACACGTACGGTGACATGGCTTTTCTCAGTCATAAACTTTAATGTCCTTTTTTTAACACAATTCATTTGTGATTAACAAATGTCTGGAAGTAAAAGGTATTCAGCAGTTCACTGTCTTTGCATTCAGCTTGCAGTATCCCAACTTTTCACTAGATGCCGCCAGAGGACACGGCTAGTTGAGATTTAAACCGACAAACTTAATTTTAATCAATCTGAAATTTATACCTGCACGTCTTTAATAGTATTTATACACATGATCAAACATACACTTAATAAGATAGGAGTGTTAAATTTGAAGTTTACACAATATTGTCGTAAAACTCTTTAAAGCATTCTGATACAGTGCAATATGCTTTGAGTGTATAAGTGATATTTATAAATGAGTAGTACAATATAATTGAGTGACGGCTTAAACAATATTTAACAACTAAGAGAATAAACTGCAAATGACGCTGCAGGTTCGAGTTGGAAAGTTTAAGGAAAGTGAAGTAACAGCAGTTTCTTATCCTGCGTCTCCGGCTTCACTGTAAATCACCAGAGCGCCGAGATTAAACGTGAGGAATCCAGAAGAACACGGAGACGTGTCTGTGAGCGGGTCACTGATGAAGAGCAAAGCAAGGCCACGGAGTGACCTGCAAACAAGACGCACCTTATAAAGTCATTTCTATAGCTTACAGCCAACACACACACACACACACACACACACCAGGATGCAGGGTTATATATGTGCAGTGGATGTTGCTGTGGTGAGGTTTGTGTTTGGAAACAGTTGTCCATGTTTTATTAGCCTTAGTTTTTTGTTTTTTTTTACAGTAGATTTGAAAATGAAAACGTCAGGACTGGATTTATATGTGGATTTGGAAAAAATGTAAGTTTTTGCTCATAAATTAAGGTAACAAGTTATTTGAGCACTTTTATTTACAGCTTCTTTCATTAATTTCATTCTGGCTCTTGCTGTATTTCACCTATTTGAATGAGCCAACTGCAGATTCTCATAAAAAAGGAGCCGGTTCTAGTTGTAATGTGTCTAATGAGGTGATCAGATGAAGCTGGATGTGAAGGTAAAGGAGTTGACGGTGAAATCAGTGGATCAGAATTGAATATTTACATAGTAAAGAGTTTGAGACTCAGCTCTTTTCCTCCCTGTCTGGATTTTTGGATGAAAAGCACATATTTGAGAGCATTTGTTGAAGCACTTAAATTCTGCAGTGACTAGCACATCAGTCACGACCGGCCTGAAACACCATCACCACCACATGTGGAGACGGAGACGAGCGTTCTGTGGAAACTGAACCCCTGACAAACACATACGATGGTGGGTCTGACTGGGAAGATTCAATTCCTGGAAGTAACATTCCTCTGTTGTGTCCACCACCACCACCAGTCCATCCCAGAGTCACATTTCATCTGGTATGAACGACACAGTCATAGGGTTTTCTTCACTGCTCTGTTTCTCCAGGAGTTTGCAGTTTTTTTCAGCCGTGCTAGTAATTTAGTGTGTGGACATTCAAGGTCCCCAGAGGTTGAACCGTCTGACCTTTCCTCAGAATCACCACATTTTAATAATGTTTCTCAACAATAAAATCACAGATATTGGATGAACTGCTATAGCACACTTGGGAATTTGGAGGCTCATGATGAAAGCTAACGACTGTGGTGGTTCCTGATCTTTCGTTTTATGCCTCTGGTTGACATTTTTGGTTTTGGCCCAAAAATCTGAGCTCTTATTGGATGGATTAACTTCTTCTTTTTTTTAAGAAACACACATTCATCATCCCCCCCAGGATGAATTCTAACAACTTTATGAAACAGCTGTAAGGTAGTTAGTCAGTTAGCGTGGCAGCCATTTTTCTTCCATACAGATAGTAAAGAATCCTGATTACTTTGATGTTCCTTTAATGAGATGGATTTTTTGCTTTTGACCAAAATGTCTCGTCAACCGTTGGCCGAAGCTGCTGTCGTGCATTTCATGACCTTGATGCATCAAACACACATTAGGGACGTTGTGTTTTCACCCACATTCATATTGTTGGTTCCTTGATTTACGCAAAAACAACAAAACCGGTGTGTGTGTGCAAATATTTTTCCACCTTGGTTCACATGTATGTTTTGCTGGAGCCTTGACATCTCTACCCGAGGTGATGATTCATAATGACGGGTTGTTGTGCATAGACACAGGTTTGGAGACATTCCCCCGACAGTGTTACTTCCTCTTCTCCACCCATGTCTACTTCAGCCAACACATGGATTATGTCGAGGACAGCTTGGACCCGTTTCCATGTGAGACCATGACTCAGTCACAAGTCACATTCGAGACAAGCAGCATCGCAGTCTACGCAATGCGATCTGGCTGGAGCCTCACACGAGAACGCATTCCACACATGTGTCTCAAGGCCGTGTGAGTAATGAGGCCTGAATGTGTGAGGCGATTTGTGTTACTTAACAGCAAATTGTTGTTTCATTTTGCCGTCACTTCGGGGAATCCGCTGGAGAGAGCTGACCAAGGCGAAGCTGTAACCGAGCTGTTGACCGGGCAAGATTCCTGAAGTTAAACCATGAATGACTCAGCTGAATTGTTGTTTAATGGGAGGATGATAGTATCTCTGGCGGTTTGACAGACCTCTTTTTGACATCTGAATCCGGATTGGATAAAATGATGACAAACCGAGGCAGCGTAAATTGTAGGACGAAGAATCTGGTTTTGCTGCCATGTGCTGTGGAGTTTGACCCTTATCCTTAAAATGATCAAACTGGGATGTTGGGTGTCCAAAACAGTGGGTCCCAGTGTTTCTCCAGGGGAGCTGTTTGTGGTTTGTGTTGAAAACCAGCTAGTGGTGTGTCAAATGTCAGTGTTAACTCATGACCCTTCAACGGGAACTGAGATATTACAAACAGCCTCATTCAAGCCCCGATGACCTTTAGTGAAAATGTAGATTTTCCCATCAACTATGTTATTTTTCATTTCTTGTGGTGTTGCGACAACTTTCAGATGAAGACCAGTCAGAACATGACTGAAGCACTGGTATCTACAAACTAACCAATCAACCACCAACCAATCAATCTACCAACCTAGAAACCAACTAACCAACCAGTTTGTTATTTTCCAGATATTTAATCCATTGGATAAGCCTCAAAGACGATTTATTTGATGTACAAGTAATTAAATGAGGAGAAATAATAAACGCCACCTGTACTTAAACCAAATCTGATGAACAATTGACCAAATCATTCAAACAAGGTGTTTTTCTCGACACTTCATGCCCCGATGCAAAATGGAAAAAATAAGAAAATCTTCCTGTCCTCATGTTTCTCTTGTGCCTGACCCTGTAATAATGTTTCTCTGTAAAACAGAGGGATACATGACTTTATAAAAACAAATGTATTGGCGAGCTACAAACCACAAGGGGTAAGTGACAAGTGTGTTTTGGTAATTCAAGTGAATTGACCCTCTTAACATCGTCCTCATCATTCAAACGTTACAACAGGGCGAACTCCTAAAGAAACAAAGACCGCGTCCAGCTGGCAGACGCTCACATGTGAATCCCTGTGGATTCTACACAGTCATGTAAGGACTTTAGACCTGAGGAAATATGCAGTGAAGTGTAGAAGCTGCAGGATCTGGTGTCGGGGGGGGGGGGGGGGGGGGGGGGTGTAGCCGCCTTCGTTAGTCTGTGGTCTGTCAGAGTCACGTCGTCTGATTATTTCAACAGCCTCCACAGGCGGACCCCAGCTGAGTTCGGGTCCCTGCAGAGGCCGAGCGGGATGACATGGGATCTTCAAACCCCATCCTAGCTCCTCCTCCTCTTCTTCCTCCTCCTCCTCCTCATGGGACCAAACAAGGCTGCTCTCTTACAAACAAGGTCAAGCACATTTCGGGAGGAGTCATGGGAAAAGCTAAAACGAAGAGCAGCGCCACACGGCCCCCCCCCTTCTTTACTTTTCCTCTGGAGTTAGTCTGGTGATAAGATTCTAGCAGCATGTAAAGAGCAGGCCTGTTGCAGCCAGTCAACGTTAACACTGAGTCATAAATGACGATCAAACGCAGGAAGCTACAGCGACTGTACATCACGGGCCGGGCAGATGAATTTCTCAGTTTACGAGGGAATACCACAGGCCCGGAGCGAGGAGGACGCCTCGTAACTTATACCCGTTAGCACCTGTCAGGACGGACTGCCCCTTTAAATCAACTATATTCTGTGGTTTCTCATCTCGTGTTCTAATCGTTAAGATAATACTCTCTAAATTGGCTGCTGGCTGCAGTGTGGCTCGTAAACCCGGCCTCCTCCATGTTAACAGATGGGACGTGGACCAAACTAATAAAAGCAAAGTACACCAGGAATTTTTCTCTTCTTATCACAGTGATGCATGTTCAAGTGTCACATTTTCAACTAAGAATGTGATGATTGACAGCTGAAACTGGCTTGTGATTGGTTGAGCGTGCATTTCAGCGGGACCTCGGACAAAGTGCAAGATGGCATTGATCTTATCCAGGATAGTTTGGTTTAATTTCTGGATAGTGGAGGAAGTGGAGACATCCAAATCCATTCTCTGGAGTTTCTACAATATTAAAACTTTATGTCTGTCAAATTAAAACATTTTCTGGAGACTTAAACGCGTAGACTTAAACGTGCCTCTCCACATAAATAAAAGTTTGTCCTTTTAGATCAGTGTGTCCTAAACCACAGATCATCTTTCTCATCTTTCTCCTCTGCCCCCCCCCTCCCCCCCCCCCTGACGTGAACAGCAGCCTGGCACAGCCTCCATATAAACACAATCAGAGAAGATCAGTGCAGAGGTTCTGAACTTTAAATATTTATGTAGTTTATGTCATGAAGGAAAGTCTTCATGGGAGCGACACACTGAAAACCTTTGGGAAACCGGGTAAAGGTTTTTCAAAGGGAGATGTTCTATAAAGAAAAAAAGTTGAAGATGAAATAAAAGTTTTCACAATAAAGGTTTTCCCGGGGGTTTTCAAAAACACCTGCTTTACATCAAGAGATCTTGTGTTCATGTTCAATTCACAAAGACAAAAAGGATATTTAAACATCCAATTCATTTCTGCATAGTTTTATTGTATGTCCACTGCAGTGAAAGTTTATATAAGCTGAAAAAAATAACTAAACACATGTTTACATACAAATAGCAAAAGGGAAAGAGTCAGTTTTATAAGTACAACTACGTTTTTAACTTTAGCTTCTGTCTAATTATTTTTTGAAATAGTATAAAAGCGTGAGTTATCAGCTTTATGCATAATTCAATACAATATTGGTTCAATACGATAGTACGTTTTCTATTTTGTATTAATTATTTGATGTGCAAAACATATTTACTGTATCACAGGACAGAAAACTGAATTCATACAAACATTTGAACATGCTAAAGTCTGAGTTCTGAGTCGTGAGCTCCGCGTCACCGTTACGCTGTGAGTGAGTTGCAGTGTTCTTGTGCAAAAGCTGAGGTTCAGGCGTATCTCCATTGGTGTCAGCAGTGTTCGATGACTGGCTGCTGTGGGACCAGTAAGCCGCCCGCGGGTCAGTCGTCGTTGTTGCAGTCCGCACACAGAATCTGGCCACGGTCGGGGAAGAAGCCGGAGCCCACCAGCGACACGGAGCAGCGCGAACACTTGAAGCACGGCTGGTGCCACTGCCTGTCCTCGAAGGAGATGTACTTCCCATCCCCGAACCCTGGCAGGGAAACAAACCCATGAGCAACTAGAGCACCAAGGCCCAACACTCTGCACCAATTTTCAAGCATTCTGAGATATCAGTTCTCTAAATATGAAGGATGATTCCCTGGGAAAGTGATGAAAATGGAAAGAAAACCTATTCAGTAATGTTAAAGAAAGAGATTCCAAGTTCCACCTCCTGATCTAGATCTGTGGCAAAGCTGTATTGATCCTACGTGACCCACACTGTACGAGTTTTGTGAGAATCCGGTTGTTTTTTGGAAATCATCAGACTCATTTGTACTGACCCGTGATGGCCGTGTTGCAGCCGGCACACTTCTTGGCGTAGAGGCTGCTGAAGCACTTGACGCAGTACGGACTCTCCCCCTGCGAGGTGAAGGGCTGACCAGCCAGCTGAGCTTTGCAGCCCGTGCAGGAGAAACACTCCTTGTGCCAAACCTCCTCCTTGTAGGTCACTCCTCCTTTAGTGAGCGCCTGCAGACACACACACACACACACATTGGCTGTTTATTAGGGGTGCTTGTACACTGTATTTAAAGATGGATGACATGACAACTCCTTGAAAGTGAAGCCAAACAAATTGGGACCGCCCCCTGGTGGCTGGCTACAATATAGCTCATAAACCTAGCCTCCTCCATGGTAGTGGATGAGTCAGGGATCAAATTTACAAAATCCACGTCAGATACATTTTTATTAAAGATGATTGTTGGCGTTTTCAGGTAGTTTTTAAAATCCCATTGATGCTATAAATAACCTTTCCCACTTTATTGATGCATTTATTTCGAAACAAAATGATAATCACCTTTAACTGCTTAGTGAATTAGTTGATGTAATTGATAGCAGTTGTGATAATTGATTCAATTTTGAAGTTATTTTTCAAGAAAGTTTCTCAAAGGTGAAAGAGGTTTCTCTCTTACTGTGTATATATTGTTGTCTTACTGTATATATTGTTGTTTTAGGTATAATTGTTGTTTTATGTACAGTGCACCAACCACACAATGGCAGTTTCCTGTATTTGCAAATATACTTGGCAAAAAAAAGAATTCTGATTCTGATTCTCTGAAGTGTTGTTGTATGCTGAGTAATTTGGATTCTTGTGTTTGGATCAAACAATATTCCCGTCACCAGCAGTATCACAGGTGCTGCTGCCGGCTTCACCTTTTTGCAGTGGTGGCACCGAGGAGCCATCCTGCCCTCGTAGCACGGCACGCAGTAGTAGTTGTCTTTGTCCGGGATGAAAGCCTCGGCACCGATCGGCTTCTCGCAGCCGTGACACACGAAACAGTCCTCGTGCCACGTGGAGCCGCCGTACTCCAGCAGCTTGGAGCCTGGCGGAGACAAAGCGAGGGGGCAGATGAAGGTGGGAAATGATCCTTCCTGACATTTTAAAAGCTTCTGTTTCCTTTGAGCTGATGACGTTCACACAAACTCTGAGAAAAGCAAAAGTGAGGATGAACCTTTACTTCCTCTTTATCTCTCGTCCAAATCAACCTGACAGGATTGTTTTGTTCTCCAGTTTTAACTCTTTCCTAAGAGGCTGAGAAACACATGCTTCACTGCAGAGGTTTTTACAGAAGTTGGGAACCGGTCATGCTTATGAGAGTGGATGTTATGTCAGGTCCTTTAATCATCGGCCTTGTTTTACTGCTCCTGGGAGCTGAAGTGAAGACGAGGAGGCCTGACGGTGTTTTGAACTTGAACTTGGCTGCACTGTTAAAAGTGGGGTGTGGGTTATTGGGGTGGGGGGGGCGCAGCTTTAAAAGGCATTCCAGGCCCAACAGAAACTGGAGAGAAGAAGTGACTGCTCAGCTCAGAGAAGAAGAACTGGTGAGTTAAAATAAGTGAGTAATTTTCAGTCATCCGACACCAGCAGCCGGAGATGAAACCTCTGCCTGGAGAAATGTTCACCAGTGCAAGGAAACAATCATTGTGTCACATCTGAGCCGTCACACCCGGTTTGACATCTTTAACCCTGCAGAGACTGGGTGTGAACCGTCTGACTCCTCTGTTGTGGCTGCTCAAGGATCTGTCAGCGAGACGGCTGGTTAACTCGGCCCTCTTTCCCTCCTGTCACTACCTGGCATCACCGTCTTGTCGCAGGCCACGCACTTGGAGGAGAACTCGTTGCAGAAGCAGTCGCTGCACACGAGCGCGTCTTCCTGGCTGGTGAAGGGCTCGTCTGCCAGGGAGCGGTCGCAGCGGAAGCAGCGAAAGCAGTGCGAGTGGTAATGTCTGTTCTCATAGGAGAGCTCCTGCAGGGGGGGGAGGAGAGGGAGGGGGTCACAGGGGGCAAAGAGAGATTGTCAAACTTGGAGAAACTCTATGATCGCATTAGAAATAGTCTGGTCAACACCTTGCTCCCTCAACTAAGACATCGGCGTAAGAGACATGAAAAACAAACTAGGATGGCTTTCAATAAAGAGCAATGGGTAGGCCCATCGGTGCCTTAGATTCTGCACCAAAACCATCATGTTCATTTATTTTTTATGTGGATCTGCACCAAATTGGACACACTCTAAGATTACAGTCCACTACATGAGCTGGATTTGCAGATAATCAAGAAGATCTGTGAATTAAGGCCAATTGAAATCGATAAAAGTGTAAAAAAATGAATGGTAAAGAAAGTGTTATGATACTTCCTGGATCCTGGAGTGTACAGCTCCACCACAGTACATCAAGTGACATGAATTAAATCTCATAATGTTGAAAAAGGAAATGAAAGAATGTAAGTTCTCTCTTGGCCCGTGTTCCATCCTTCCACTAAGTTTGGTAGAAATCCATTTGGTCATTTTTTGCATTTTCCTGCTGACAAACAAACAAGCAACCAAAATGGATGAACAGGGGTGAAACCATAACCTCCCTAAATTAAAAAATGCTCTGGTGCGAAGTGGCAAGTAAATATAGATTAGACTATTTTGTAAAATGAAATAAAAGCATCTCAACATTCAAAGTTAAAAGTTTTGTTTATGGTGGTTGAAGTTGGTTTAAAAATAAAGCTGGATGTTTCTTCACTGAGGCAGTTTGCGGTTGTGGTGTTTCCTCTGAGGGAGACTCAATGCACTTCCCCTCATCCGCTCAGAGGTCAGAGGTCACGGTCAGCCACAGGATCCAGTTTCCCACACAAGGACACTTCAGGGCTTTGGATGTTTGCCGACGCGAGAGGCTGAAACCCAAAGAGCTTTCCTTTTCTTTTTTCTGTTCCTACGACTTCCTGCTGCCCTCCAAGAAAAAGAGTCAACGCGAGAAACAAAAATCCACTTTGTCTTCTTTATCTTCTTAAATTGTTCTCTTCAACAGCTGCTCGAGTTCCAGTTCATGTGGTCAGCTCCGTGACAAATGGCTCCATCGACCGATACGGGGAAAAACTTATCTTTTGAAGGATGGGGTTTCACAGTAAAAGAAACAACAACATGCTGCGAGGGGCCGAGGACGAATGTTGTTACATCTTGTCCTGGAGGAGGGAACGGTCCAAAGCAAGCAGCCGCCTAATTCACTGCCAGGCCCTAGCAGGGAGTCCATAACTCACAGGAAGCCGATGGCCTCATGGCGTCTGTGGGTGTCTCCTCCGGGACGCTGTTCTTCATTTTCACTAACTAAAAGGCATTCGGGGCTGTTAGAGGAGATTACAGACAATCTGATGTTCTGTCAGAGCAGCTGAGGCTTCTCAGGGAACACCAGCTGGTTCTCCAGCAGTTCGGAGAATGATCATAAGTGGAAGAGGTGGGGCCTTCTCATGATCCGTCTTCTCAAGTAGTGATATTACACTGTAGAAATATTCAACTAAAAGTTAAGTCCCACGTTTTAAGTGGTACTTGAGAAAAGTACCAAATGATACAGCTTCTGCGAGGAGGTTATGTTTTTGCAAGATTCCTCAAAAACAACTGAAGTGATTTCTCTGAAAGTGGAGGAAGGATGGTGGAAGGATGGGACATGAACCAAGAGAACACTTTTTATCACTCTCTTATTCATTGTGAGACACAGAAGGTCACTTGCCATTCTAAAGCAAAGTACAAATACTAAAATTCCAGTGCAGCAGTTGTGTACATGTTCTTCAGTTCAATTCGTTCTCACCTTGGCGTTGTGGCCGATGAGTTCCTTGCACTCCTGGCAGGTGTGGGCGTGCAGGCGGTCGTAGCAGGGCACGCAGTGGGGGCTGTCCTCCACCTGGATGTACTTGCGTCCGTACAGGGACTCGTTGCAGTTTTTGCAGTCGAAGCGGTCACTCATGATGCCTGTCTCTGTTTTTCCTGGCTCACCAGCTGAAAAACAAAGAAGTCCAAGACGCAGGTTAGTATCAGTAACCGAGGCAGGAAGGAGGAGGAGGAGGAGGAGGAGGAGGAGGAGGAGGAGGAGGAGGAAGAGGAGGTGGAGGTGGAGAAGGAGAAGGAGGAGGAGGGGGATAAGAGAGAGAGAAAGCAGGAGGAAGAGAGCTTTGGATCATGAATAAAGACCAACAGGAAAAAAACAATAAATGTGTGAAATGTCCTGTTAGTGTTGTACAATATGTTCTTATTATCTTCTTCCTCTAATTCTGATATTTTTTCCCTCTGCTCCACTCTAGACTTTGTTTATTAGGTACTAATAGACATGTGAAGTGAAACATATATTAACGACCTGAACTTGTGTTTATCCGTGGTAGTAATGGCTGTGAAGATCCTCCTCATCTCAAGGAAGTACTTTATAATTTAGGTGGTGGAGAACCTCAGGCCTCCAGGCTACACACGGACCAGGAGAAGAAACCAGAAACCTGTGGGTGACGTCATGGAGGCTACACTGATCTTTACAGTCAGTCTATGAGCGGAACAATCACTAACAAGCGTCATGGCCACTGTCAGAAAGATGAAACTGGAACATGAAGAGAAAGAACAGGAGACGCCCTAACACGGAGCCCTGAGGGGATGCCAGAGGAGCAGCGATGGGGGACCAGTTACTGATGGTGATGACCTGGTGTCAGTCTGGGAGATGTTCAAAGCTGGGAGAGAAGAGGAGGAGCATGTTGGTGAAACCGCCCAATAGAGTCGTTAAACTGATTTAGGACGCAAGAGAAGGAAACAGAACGCTGGAAGATATTGTTGTGCAGCTTAAATGTAAAGAATGGAGATGGCTGAATGAAGACTGATGGGTTGATTCATTATAAATCTTCAGCCTAAAGATATAACCGCTTCTCCTGTTCCCTCGTTACTCACCCACCAGTGAAAGCTTGTGATGGCGGCCGCTCCCTCCCACTCATTCTTGTTTGAAACCCCCTGCGGCAGGTTTGGCAGTGAGACGGAACAACTAAACAATATTAATTGTTGGGAGCTGGAGTGAAACAGCATTCTCAATTTCAAAGTCTCTCTCTCTCGCTCTCTGTCTCTCTCGCTCTCTTTCCTCTGTGTTTGGTTTCTGTTTTAAAGGGCACTCGTTTATCTAGTTCACTTCTTTTGTCCACACCTCACTTGTGAATGTGTCACATTCATTTACTGTTCAAAAGAAAATAACAAAATCCTAAACTGGTAATGACATGTTGTGTTTGCTAAATGTATTTTAAGCCAATCGAATTACAGAGATCTTGTCAGTTATAAATCTAATGTAAACATTTTGAGGTTTCTCAATCATCTCAAGTGCTTGTCTTAAATTTTGCTTCTTGATTAAATCTTAACAAAACCACCAGTTGTTTTTCTTTTCAAAAACTGCAGAGGAATAAAATTCCTTTCCCGCACACTTTGTAATTGCAGCTTCTAAAAGCACAACTTTGTCCTTTTCTCAATAAAATCTTTAAATCTCAATTGCCTCATTATGAATTCTTGCCGGCCTGCTTTCATAAAGCTGTCTGGGCACAAGTTACAAAGCACAATCCCACCGGAGTAATGAGGATGATCTGCTGAGTTGAACTCCGAGCATTTCTTTCTCATCATATCCCGACCCTGGAGATGCTTTTTAAATGTTAGTTTTCATCTCATCAGGAACAATAAGGTCTCTGGGTGAGAAAGGTCTATTCTAAAATGTCAAGAAGACCCATCGAGACACACAGCAGCCAGAGAGACGCATTAATGACCAGAGGGACGTGACCCTGGAAGATGTAAAAAAAAAGAGAGACAATCCAAATGCTTGACCTGAGGCTGGTGGAGCAGAGGAAGGACAGGTGGAAATCAGGCCGGGCACACAGACAATAACATCCCAGCGTTATTACTGAACACAGCGAGGCATTAACAGAATATCTGACCCCATGTTCTGCAACAGCAAAAGGAAATGAGCGAGGAAATGATGTGTGGGAGGTTAAACTACCCTCCTGTGGAACCAGTGGCAGGCCCTGAGCGTGACACTGTATTTAAAGTGGGGATGTGTGTTCCTGCTCATGATTACAACGTCTGGAATACGTTGCAAAACGGCATAAACTTAAATATTTCTCTTGGAAACAAATGTTGTTTATAGTGCTTGTCTTATTTTCGGCTGAGTGGTTTGACATGTTTCTGTAATGTCAGAAAAAGAGGAGGTGGGGTCAGCTTTGAAATCTCCCGGATGGGGGGGAATGGGGAATGAGCCGTTCAGTTGAAATGAGGAACAAGAGCTCAGTGCACCGATAAAAGGCCGTTTGTTCAGCCTCCATTAGTGGCTGGTAATGAAGCTGTGAAGAAGGAAACGCTCTTCACGCTGAAGGTTTCCCGGTTGCACGGAGCCTTGGTTTCTTTTTTTTCCAGGTGCCGCGCTTCACGCTCCACGACCTCCAAGTATTTGCATCTGGTCCGTGGAGGAGTCGTCCTGAAAGTGCAGTTTACATTCCTCCCGTCTGACTGCTATCACACATTTTGTTTCTAATAACCAATGATGCAGTAATTTCAGATAAACATGAAAGATAAACACAGTCGGCTCCCGGTCGGGTCCCAAAGCCGACGCCAGAAAGTCCCCTGTCCTCCAGGACGTTTTCTCCCAACACCAAGTTAGAGCCACGCTGAGGACGTCCCTCAAACGTCCCTGCAGATAACACAACGCTTCCTCCTACAGATTCAGGCCGGCTCGACAAAACATGGAGGAAAAAGCAAACCGAGAGAAAAACTCAACATCCTCTGTCTGTTTTCTGTCAGATTGTTGTCTGGATGGAGAAATCAGCTCGACTTCCCCCCCCCCGAAACGTCTGGAGAGGGTCGGTTTCTATTCTCATCCGTCCACGTCTGCGGTGAACGCGACGGCCGAACAATGGTTTTCCTTCCGGACACAGTGTTGGTTTTGTGTCTTTATGTTTCTCTTCCTGAGCCACGACATCTGCGGACACATTCCGTGGCCTCCAGCTGTTTCTCCTCCATACATCCACTTCTCCTCCAGGGAAATCCTCCCAACATAACAGCAACTCATTAAAACACTATATTTTATGCTATCGGACTTTAAATCATCTTTAAAGCTCCGTAATCTGCAATTATGGCTTACTTTTATAAACTGTCAAACTTATCCTGACAGTCAGGCGGTAATTAGCTTAGCTTAGCATAAATAGTGAAAGCAAGAGGAATCCTAAGATTTAATTAAAGCCCTGAAGCTAATTTATTAGTTTAATCCACCTAAAACAGAAATGGAAAATAAATTAATAAGGGTTAAACAAAGTAGATCAAATGTGTTCATACGTGATTAAAACCTTGCTGTTTATATATTTTATTATGATGATAAAATGATGCTTAAATATCCTGGATACTTTAGGGCAGACTTAATTGTTATTGCATAAAATAACCAACATATGCTTTGTTTTTGTTTTTTTAGCGCCATCCGTGTACCTGTCTGCTAACATGGAGGAGGCAGCGTTATACTGCAGCCAGCCAGCAGGGGGCAATTGAGATGTTTTGGCTTCACTTTTAGGAGCTGTCTGTGTTAATTTACAGTCTAAGATCACAACTGAGGTCTGGTGAGAATCTCTTCATCATCACACCGTTGACAGTCAGACATTTATCTCAGCCGTCTACTGACTCATCTGTTGCCAGCGCCTGGTTTAAGAGACATTCACTTTACAGGTGTTCTCTTGGGACACGCCCAACAATACTCGTTGCCCCAGTTCTCCTCCTCCTCACCACCCGACATTTAAACAAACAATCCATCTTGTCTAAGTACTTTTCTCTGGAGTAGCACGGCTGCCGAAACTATTCAAACCCACAATTCACCTCGTGAAGTGGACATGTTGGATTCTTCACTGATACTCTCCGTCCCGCTGAGGGATTCACCGCAGTCACTCGGCTATGAGAGCTTTGTAGTCGCAGCCAAATGGCAACAGGCTCCCAGGATCAGCCACCAGGCCTCCTGTCTCATGTCCCTTCATGGCTCACTGCTGTTGTTCCACTCTCCGCAACAACCTGACACTTTCTTACGACCGGAGCCAGGAACTCTGCGAGCCATCACAGCTCTGCAGGGTGTTAGTGTTTATTTTCCCCCGAGGAGGAATTTGGACTCGTGTGTGTGAGGTTTACAAACCAGACTGTTCCATGATGAAAACCGCTGTCACACGTAATAAAACCCAGTGGGACCAGTATATAGGTGAGTGTTAAATCTGTCACAGCCACAGAATCTTAAATTGTGCATTCTAAGAAATAAGCCTTTGTGGGGTGACGTTATTACATTCCCACTCGGAATCCGAGCCACACTCCCTACACATCGGTCAAGGAAATGTTTCAACTCAAAATCAGTGCCGTCTTCTTTACTGCATCAATCACAAATGAACAAGTTTGAGGTGTTAAAACAGGAAAGTGAGCAAGGAAGTTTTTCTTTTGTAACACGTAATGTTGTTCACTGAAATATCGTGACAATGTTCTTATATCCTTCTTTGAGGGTCCCAAAGGGGATCTGGAGCCAATCCCAGCTGACTTTGGACCAGTATATCAACCATTCAAACCCACATTCACAACTACAGGCAATTTTAAAGTCTCCAATCAACCTCGGCTCAATCTGCATGTCTTTGGAGTGTGGGAGGAAGCAGGGGCACCGACAGGAAACCCTCACAGACACGGGGAGAACATGCAAACTCCACATGTAACTCAGGATTCAAACCAGTGAGACCACAGCGCTGACCACTGTGCTCCCCTTGCCATAAATTGTAATACATCCTGACTTTCATCGCCCCTAGATGACGTATCCCCATGACTTCGGGTGATGCTCCAACTTTTCCACCAGCACCACCATTAAGTTTACACTAGTGTCTTTGTGTCTGTGAGTGAACTATTGCTGTATAAATGACACTGCCTTTTGACAGTTTGGACTATTTATAGCACACACATAAATATATATAATGAGTCTATAGTGCACTGGTGTATATCATAGGAAATACAGCCTTTTGCCCTTGAACCAACAATAACAGCCTTTTCTCTGTGCTCTCACTGTAACGGCCTCAGACCACGTGTGAATCCAATTAAAACAGGAAAGTGCGTAACAGACTTGGTTTTTAATTATCTCACCACTCCACTGTTTACCTCCCCTGCTGTAGATTAGGCTGTTTTTAACGGCCGCTCCGCACGAGAACAGTCCTCATATTGTGCGACTGCTGAATTACACAACCTGGATTTGGGGGGAGCTACAGAGGTGGCCTGCAGCAGCGGAGGAGTGAAGCGACACCCTCATGGAGACGGATGTAAACTGGTACAGAAAAATAGAATAACAAGGCCGGTCTCTTATTGGCCGTCAGATGACTGCGCTCGCTTCCCCCCCCTGTACAAAGAGGCTCAATGTGGTGCCGCTTCCTGCAGGATCACAAGCCCATCAGCTGCACGCACACACATCTAAATTAACACACACACTGTATGTTGTGTTGTCTCATGATGTTCGAATCTCATCGAACATCATCACTGTCACTGCAGTTTCTACAGAGGAGAAGATAAAGTCAGTGTCCTGGGTTCAGCTGTATTGTCAATTATATACAATACTATGATACTGTAATTAGTATTGACACGTAACCTAAGTTGAAATATTGCACTTTTTAAGATGGAGTGATTGTGTAGCTTTGTTTTATAAAACCTCCTTGAGATGACAAAGCTTATTTCAGCCCCAGACACAAATTAAAATTTCCAAACAATGTGCAACTCATTGTCTATAATTAAAAGTCCCATGAAGATGAATTGCGTGTTTCAGTTTAATGATACATACTAAAGATATATTTGAATTTTCCTGGAAGGTCTCCTGGAACAGTCCGTTTCACTTCACCTAATGTTGTGCAGTCAAAAGACATTTCTTTTATGCTCTGTTCCACACGACCAGTGTCATTGGATATAATGACACACAACCTGCAACACAAAGCTCATTTAAAGATAGACTACGTGTCTGGCTCAGTTTTATAAGTCTCCATCTGGCTGTTTGTTTACTCGGAGGAACAACGAGGTCTGCAGCTGCTGCTTCACCTCCGTCGACTCAAAGGACAAACAGTCAGACAACGAGTTCAAAAGACCATCACCGTCATTTACCAGGACGTTTCCATAAAGAACAATATCATTTCGACACAAACCATAGGTAAACAATTGAATTCCATTTAAAGAAACACCCCAACTCCATCTAAGATCAAATGAATATTTCCTCACTGTTCATTTATCATTGGAAACTTAATTAAACTCAAGGTCTAACATGGTTTTCTCCCTCAACTTATATCCATCCTCTGGGGACCATGAACCTTTACGTGACTCCAATGAGAGATTCTAGTCTGCACCACAGCGGTGGACTGACCGACCGTTCAGGCTGACATTTCCATCCGGAGCCAAGCCACTGGCACAGCTCAAAATACATCTGACACGTCTGTAGGCTTCTAAGGACGGAGACAACAATAAAAGTGGAAAAGATTATAATCCTGTTTGTTTATGAAGTGGATTTAAAAAAGGATCCTCACTGAAGTTTCTCTTGGCGAACGTGTTATTTCACTTGGAAAGTTCAGGCCGACCGTTGTTATCCAGAACACATACACAAGTAAACATGTTTTCCCACCAGGCGGCTGGCAGCGAGTCCAGTTCAAGCCGTGGGTGTTACTGGTAACATGTTTGTTTTCCAAGCAAGTGCTGGACGTGCTGTGTCTGTTTTATGTTTGCCGTTGGATTTATTTGTCTTAGATTCCAAGCCTCATCTCTGTGTGTGGAGAGAACCAGAGCCGGACTCCCTACATAGACAAGCCCCGGTCACCAGGGCGAAACCAAGAAGGTATTGTTCAGTGTTCTTCCTTCTACATCTTCCCTTGAAGGATGATTTAGAGTTTTTGAGCGACTGAGTGAGCTTCAGTTCACTGTTTAGCCTTTCAGGCCAAAATTACAGATTTGATTCTCTCTTATTGTTCTCATAATTAGATTTTTGGCTCTAAACAAACCCAGTGTACACACTACAGCCTTGCAGCAAACAGCAGACGCCCACAGTTGGAGTCTGGCTGGTGAACAAAGAGGAGACTTTAGCAGCTACACAGAAAGTTAAGGCGGTGGAGACCAAAAACAGAGCTAAAAGAAAGTGAATATTGAAATTGTATTTGTTAGCCGGAGAAAAGGTTCATGATAATTCTCTTTAACTGCTGAATGAGCAGATACAAAAATGAATCAGGAATAGTAAAGACAGTGATCTAATGCCCTTTATATTCAGATTTTACGACTGTTACTCATTTGTGAATCCAAAATGTCGCTTTCTATGTGATTTCTTCTCCTCTGGCTCGTTTCTCCCGGGACTGAACTCCGGCCCAACCTTCGCCCATCACAAGAATCCAAGAGGAATGCGACTGTGGTCAAAACGTGGCAGAACCGTGCGGTTCCGACACAGAGCACAAGAACTATTTTTTTTCCCGTCCTCTGTTTTCTAAAAGAAGGACAAAAGTCAAAGAATTCCTTGGAACCCACAAAAACACACAATGCTCATGCAAGACACAAACACACATTCATATTTCCTAGGGGGGGGGTAGACAACATCCAGAAGGGAATTGTTTCAAAGAATACACAGATTTCACCCAAATGGATTGAAACGTAGCTGTGGTACGAGGATGGTGTGTGGTGGTGGAAACTATGAGTGGTGCTGGGGGAGGCAGCGGTCGGAGGGGGGGCAGCGGTCGGGGGTTGCTGAGTCTCCGGAACAAAATTTGTAATCTGCAGACATGACATCACTATAACTCAACAACAGTGAATGGCTTGACACACGCGTGTGTGTGTGTGTGTAGGAGCTCTAATTGTCTACATAAAGCTTTATTTTGTGAGCCCCCCCCCCCCCCCCTTCAGTGCCATTACGCCTTCTGCATGTGAGCCAGCTCAAGATGTGGGTGATTGTGTCCTCAAAGGTCTGCTTGTTCTTCTTCTCAGGACCCGGACTTGAAAAACTGGGGCTGCAGCGTTTATCCACAGTATCAGTTACTCACTCTGGACTCTGTTCAGCCCCCCCCCCCCCCCCCCCCCAAAATAACCTCCACCAGTTCCTCACTCTGCTAGAAGAACATCCTCTCTGGTGCATCCATCATGTTGTGGGGAGAGAAATGTGTTTATACAGTCACATATGGCGACAAAAAGCAAGTCCCCATAGTGTAAATCATCAGGTTTTACATGTTTAAAGGTTTGATTTAGCTTAAAGGTCAGGAATAGAATGTAAACCAGAGTTAAAGTTAGAGCAAGTCTCCAGGAAATCAATACAAGTCAGTTTAAAGTCCTTGAAAGTCAAGTAGACACGTACAGTAATAATTCATATTGGGTTGCCAGGTTGTGAAAACACCTTTGATTTAGATGATTGAGTTGTAGGTCTCAAAATGAGCAAGAATAAAATAAGCATTCAAATCTTTAATGAACAGATTTAAGTTCACATTCCCTGCAGCAGGTTCTTTATAGAAATAAGTGGAATAATAGTAAATGTTCTAAAGGCTGAAAGGGCTCCTTCACAACCTGGCAACCCAAAGTATAACGCTCACTAATGTATCTTAAACGTCTTATAAATCGGACATTAACCAGTAAACCCATCAATAAGTCTATTAATGGTTTAATTTGAAGTCTCCATGTGCGCAGGAAAAAGTACAGATGAGGATCCGGGCAAAGTTTGACGCTTCAGTTTATAAACTCATCACACAACTCTTCAGAAATCACACGATCCTCCACGTTTACGCGTTAAAACGCTGCACCTGCAACTCGTCTATTTCTTAACAATATTAAAAACTGTGGATCAATGTAAACGTACCGGTCTTTGCGCATCAGCTGGCTCTGCGGGGTTCAGTCTCTGCGGGATCGAACCTCTGCGGGATCGAGACTCTGCGGGATCGAACCTCTTCAGCTCTGTGTGTAAAGTGACAGATGATTAAATCCTCCGTGGACTCTGGACCTGGCAGGTTTTCCACGGACTGAAGCGTCTTGAGTCTGGTGCGTAAAAACCAGCCTCATCCAAACACCGCCCCCCCCCCCCCCCCCTCTCTCTTTCTCTCTCTCTCTCTCTCTCTCCACTCCCTCCGTCTCTTTCACCTTGAGAGGAGTTCACGCGCAGAGAAGGTGGCCCCGTGTGTTTTTTGGATGTAACATAATATTTTAAATACATGGTTCAGGATCCACGTGGTTTCCAGCTGCTGATGTAAAACCACTGTATTATCTCTCTAAACGGAAAATCCTCAAAATCATATTTACAGACGTGGACACATTATAAGAAGGAGCATTTTATGTGATCTACCATATTTATGTCTACATAAATGTCTGATATATGTTATATCTTCTTACGGTTAACAATTGATAAATGATAAGTATAACAGCAGTTCACACACGTCTTACTTTATAAATAACTTAGTAATGTTGAAATATGATTTAAGGAACTAGTCTTACAAGTCTTATAAAACTTTTTAAACTGTTTATTCAACTTATGAAGCGTTAACTTGCTTAAATTATACTTTTTATTCAAAATAAAAAGGGTATAACTATTTACTCACATAAATTTGACTTTTTATTCAAATTATAAAACGTTTACTTACTTAAATTATTCTTTTTTTCCAATTATAAAGGGTGTAACTATTTACATACTTAAATTAGACTTGAATTCCAAATATAAAGCATTAATTGATCAGTCATTCAATTATTAAAACATCTTACGGCTGTTTATTCGAATCATAAAGCTTAACTAGTTTAACTAATCTATTCCAGAGCTTTCAGCCAGATCCATTTCAACTAATATAAATAAACACTAACATTTCATATTACATTAGTGTGTGACTGAGTGTTGTAAACAGTGCATTGCTCATAAATGGTTAAGCACAGTGACACTCACATACAGTCTCTATCTTGTCTTTCAGTGTGAAACCTTCAGGCTTCTCTCTGTCGTTCGCTCCTGTGGTTCCAAGCAAACTGCAAAGTCCTGACAGGAAAAAGCCCAGAGAGCAAGATATCATTTTCCCGCTCATTGACCTCCATTTTCCACAGTGGTGAGCAGCAGGTCTGGGGACGATTAGAGGCTTCGGCTGCGGCTCCGTCCTGCCACTACCCATTAACTCAGAACGTACAGTGCAGGAGGAGGATGTGATGCAGGCTTGTAATTCATGTGGGGTGTTTTCCTGTTTATTTACACAAACTATTGATAGACTGCTGGTTCCTCTGAAGCCTCTCATGGAATATATATATATATAGTATATATACTGTAAATGAACTCTGAGTCCTTATCTGATTATTGCAGAAGCATGAGTAATTTCAAAAATCTGAAATTTGTACGTGTCAATATGCTGCCATCTGCTGTTCAACCCAATTACCTACAAATGTTCAACTGCAGAAAACAGATGCAAGCAAAACATGCAAGCAATAATAAATAAATAAAATGACTTAAAATGACAATTATCAGGTTTCTTATAAGATACTAAGACATAAAAATTAGTTAAAATCAGTTATTCCCCATAATTAAAACCCCAGAGACACAAGATATAATCATGAGTCTCATTTATAAGATCATTTGTAATAGTTTTGAATAAATAAACACATTTTTAGAATGAAACAAATGATAAAGACTTATGTACAATAACCAATATAAATATCTCTTCACTTTTACCAGAAAAAGCAAAAATTAGCGGAATCTTTTCGTGTTAAATTTGGCCTCAGTGTTGATCACAGTATAATAAATGAGGCCTGACGTGTGAGGGGAAAGCTTCACCAGTCATTTCACCGGCTCCATTAAATACATCATGTTGTTGCCTCCACTGTTAATGAGCCGAGGCTCTAATGGTGAAACTGGCACAGTTCTGGTCTGAGGAGATCCTGAGTCATTATCAACAGGAAACACGATGAGGCACAAACGCTCAGCAGGACTCGTTTTTCATGGTGGAACATGGAGAAAGATTGTGCTGGAGGATGTGATGAGGAGGAGTCAGCGGACATTTTAGCACTGCTACATGTAAAGGAAGTAGGAACCAAACTATGGCACAGGTTTAGTTTACCACACGACCACCTACACCTGGGACATGCACCACTTGGACGGTACTAGCTGTCAATCACATGGTGTCCTCCACGTACATGTCGTTTGTCATAAAGGACAAAAACTAAAGTTTAAAACAACTTGTCTTATAGATTTAACTTGTTTGATTGCATGTCTCAGATGTTGCCACAAAATTAACAATTATACTTAACTACTATATTAAACTGTTTTAAAAACACGTGATTGACAATATGAGCACTTTAAATGAACGTGGACAGAAAACATCGGCTGCTTCAGCACTGACCGACTCTAAATAGAACCTGTGGCATCATTCCTCATTTTGAACAGTTTACACAGTTCTATGTTGCCAGCTTCAGATTTAAAATAAACATTTGGACGTGCTGTGTATTCAATCCCGTGTGTGATGATACCAACCGGACTGCTTCTGAAACCCAAAGCGACCCACCTTTCCTTGGAAGCTCTGCTCTCCGAGGCCGAGGCCGGAGCTGGTGTTGATCTTGATGATAACCACAGATTCCCTGTCACAGGCCCGACCGCTGCCATCCTCCATCAGTCTGCCAGGAGCGAGGAGAAAAGGGGAGCAGCTGGAAACTCTGGATCCAGAGAGGAAGTGATCTCTGGCTTCACTTGTTGAGTTTAATGCTTTCTCGCTGTAAATGCAGGAGACATAATGACGACATCGATCATACCACATTAGAGCTGCATGTCCTAAGGAGTGTGTTGATGTAAATCTTGCCACGACATCGAACAGGAAGATTTCTCCAGCCCAGAGGACCGAGAAACACAAAGGATGAAAGAAACACATTGCACCTTCTTATTGTACTGCAATTAAACACAATTATAGAAATACACAACTTACAGATATGAAAGAAACTGAGGAATGTGCTTCTGAACAACTTTACTGAAGGCCTTGAATATGGAGATTCTGGGGCACATGTTAAGTTTTCATCGGTTGTCCAAAGTAAATAAAGCGTTTCAGAGTTGTTTTATTTAATGTCATGAGATAGTTTAACTTTAAAGTGCAAACAGAAGGTTTTTGTCACATGAGCAGATAAAGAAACAGATTCTGAAGTTTTAGACAATAACAAAAAAGAGGAATAACAAACAGATTTAAGTTTAATATCATTTTTGATGAGGCATTCAGGCCTTGATTGAGGGATTTCCTACATTAATCAGCCCCTTGTTGTTTTTATCACTCCCTGAGCCTCCAGTATAGCTTGAGATAGTGTAACCTCTGTGTAAAACCCTGATGTTTCATATCTTTTCTATAAACCATCCTGATAATAAAGAAAATTTCCCAAACTGCCACAAACTTTAACTTTTAGCCGGAATTGAGCGGGAAAAACGTCAAACCTGGCAACACAGCCTCCTCCAATCTGATTGGCTGTTCGGTCTGAATCATAAACTTGTCATGTGACAGGCAGTCGGACAAACAAGGAAGTGATCTTAAACGGTGAGTAATGATTGTACATTAAAACGTTTTTAAACATTAAATAGGCTCGTTATAGTAAAAACTGTTAACTTCACTTAAATGTATGTTTGAATATGAGTCTAATATGAAACCGCTTATTAATAAAACGTGTTTATTCATCGGTTATTTTGGGTTAAGAGCTGAACTCTTCCTTGTGATTCTCGTTGGAAACAAGTTGGGCACAGGGTAATTCCTGGGATCATTGCATTCCTCTTGATCTGTAAAGATACCAGGAAATACACACGCCCTAGTTTCTGTTCTGCTCAATGGTTGGAGTCAGTTACAAAATCACTGGTTCTGTATTTTCCAACTCAAATTGCAGGAAACAATACATGTCTGTGTACTGGTGGAAAATAACTGCATAAAGAAGTACTTCAAGTTTTCATGTAACGTATAAATATGTCATGGTACCTCCGTCTCAATACTCTTGAAGTACTGTGACATTTTCCTGCTAACTTTACTTTGATTTTAGCTTTTTGCCTTTTCCTGAAACTAGCTGTGATCCAGGTTTCACACCAACTCTCAGGGAGGACACATCCCAGTCCATCTTTAACCCAAGGCTTACTGGTTTGTTTTGTTCTCTTCCACGTGCTGGAGGAACTCAGTCTGTCTCTTGACTTCCTGTCTCAGGGACCAAGATGGCGGCAGCTCTTCTGTGTTTCCTCCTGGCCGGTCCAGTGCTGCTGGTTGCTGCCGGCCCAGTTCATGTCTCCAACAATGGGACCGTTCCACTGGTGATCTGGCATGGGATGGGTGAGCGTACTGCATGTCATCATAAACAGAAAGAACACAAATACTGTGTACATATACACATATATATACATCTTTTAGTACTTGCTCTATGTGCTTTACGAATATATGATTGTACTATTATATTATATGAAAGTGCTGATTCTCAAGATGTTTAAGTCATAAGTGATTTATTTTAAGATTTAAAACTGTCGATATCCAACAGAGGCTCAAGTTTCAATCAAACTTAAAATAACTGAATTGTGTGTGTTTGTGTGTTAAGATGTTAAAATGGAGAATTAAAGTGAGATGAGTTGAGTTCAGTTGTTGAATAAAGTGAATAAACGTGTGTTCACCAGGTGACAGCTGCTGTAACCCTCTGAGCATGGGATCGATAAAGAAGATGGTCGAGGAGGACATCCCTGGCATTTACGTGATCTCACTGATGATCGGGAAAAACGTCGTAGAGGTACCGTTACACTGTAAAGTACATTTACTACCGAGCCACTGAGGAAGAAAACTTCTCTGTGGTCGAGTATCTTGAGTTTGAAAGGATAAAGTAGTCATATAATATTAATTTCCAGTCTTACTCTAGTTAAAAAGTCCATAATTGAACCTTCTTATCTTAAGAAATATCTGATGTTGCACTGAGACTTAATTTAATTTCTGTAAACGTACATAAAATCCACCTTTGCTTCCTGCACAAACACACAATGCATATAGAAGCATGACACGTTGTCGTATATGAATGTCGCACTTGTGAACATGTCACACTTCCTATTCTGTGATTTTTTTTTACAGAGCCAGTGGCTCAAGTTACATCAGAAACCGGCTCCTTTACAACTTTTTGTGATTTTTTTGTGTTAATATTCATTGCAAACTTCCTTTTCGCTTTGATCCCTCGCGGCACCTCGACCGTTTCTCCCCGTGTGGACGCAGCTCGTCTTTCTCTTTCTGATTCGTCCGTCTCGCTCTGAACTTTCCGTGTGTCTCCTCCCGCAGGACACAGAAAATGGGTTCTTCATGGACGTGAACAAGCAGGTGTCCATGGCGTGCAGTCAGCTCGCTCAGAACCCCGAGCTGAAGGGAGGATACAACGCCATGGGCTTCTCCCAGGGGGCGCAATTTCTGTATGTACCTCCTGCTTTCTAATGACTGACAGATCCTGTGTTGGTGTAGATCTCTTGTTCTTCTAAGAACGAGGAAGCTGATTCCTCCTCCTGGTTCTTCTCTTCACAGGAGGGCCGTGGCTCAGCGCTGCCCGTCTCCACCAATGAAAACCCTGATCTCTGTCGGAGGTCAGCATCAAGGTAAAGTCCACTTGTACTGATTTATTGAAATAAATGTAAAATACTTCATGTAATGTTGGCATCACGCTATAAACTCTAGAATCTATTGCTGTTGATCTATATTAAGCAATTTCTTTATCTATTAATAATCTGTAATGTTAACAAATCTCATGAAAAAACAACAGTGAACTGATCTTGGTAACATCGATCATTATATTTTTTTAGTATACTTATATATATATATATATATATATATTAATGACCATGAACGTTGGTAACTGTAGATCATTTCCACTTAATCTCGTCTACACCACTTTTAGAGGCCGATGCTATCAGCCCAACATTAAATCAATCGGCCTCTTCCCTGTGTCTTTGATTAAATCAGAAGTGTGTTGATGAACCACGAGCTTCATTGTTACCCCTGAGATAATTTAGATTTTTATCCTCAGTAGATTAGCTCAGCATTCTTCAACTGTAAATGTTAAAATCTAAATTGTCTCTGCGTGATTATGTCTCTCCAGACGAGGCCTTTCTTTATAGCTCGTCCCACTTTTAAAAATACAGCTGGAATATGATATATCACACAATCGTGACGTAAACCCTGCACACGTGTGTTGATCCTCAGGCGTGTACGGGCTGCCCAGGTGTCCCGGAGAGAGCTCTCATATCTGTGACTGGATCCGCAAAGCCCTGAACGGAGGAGCGTACCGCGACCTGGTCCAGAAGCAGTAAGTCGCCGTCGCTCTCAGACTCTGGTTGTTGTTCGCCGTTCAACTGTTGTGTTGCACTGACTGGAGGTTGTGTCTGTGGTTATCAGCCTAGTGCAGGCGCAGTACTGGCACGACCCGCTGAATGACGACCTGTACAAGAAGCACAGCCTGTTCCTGGCCGACATCAATCAGGAGAGGGTGAGTGTGTGGAGAGAAGTCTCTACAGAACCACATCAGACCTGAGATCAGTGGCTTCTACTTTCATTCATACGATATGATTTAACTTCTTCCTGCTCTAAAGGTTGTAAACGAAACGTACAAGAAGAACCTTCAGCTGCTGGACAAGTTGGTCCTGGTGAAGTTCCTGCAGGACACTGTGGTGGATCCTGTTGACACTGAGGTAACACACGGTGCTGTCCTGTTTACACTGTGTGCACTGCTGTTTTAAAATTAACTTTCTGCCTCTCATTTAGTCTTTCACTGTCCCTTCTTCTGCTGCTGTAACACGGCAAATGTCCCCGTTGTTTTTATTTATATTCTACAGCATCAACTTCCTCAGTTTACATCAACAAGATGATTATATTCACTCTTAACTTGTTGTAATTTTCCCGACTCTCCTCAGTGGTTTGGTTTCCTGAAGACCGGCCAGGCCAAAGAGATGGAGACTCTACAGGAGAGCGTTCTCTACACGGAGGTAAAACTCGTCTGTGAAGATTAAAAACTATTCCTCCAACATCGACCACAAGCTTTGTTTTTCAGGCAGTAAAGTCTGAGCCTATAAAACCCTTTGTGAGGTTTGAAGTCTGTGTCTCCACATTCAGGATCGTTTGGGGCTGGCAGCGATGGACAAGGCCGGGAAGCTGGTTTTTCTGGCATCCAAGGGCGACCACCTCCAGTTCACCAGAGAATGGTTCACCGAAAACCTGCTGCCTTACCTGCACTGAAAACATCAACTTTAAATACTGATCGACTCCAGTTGAAGTAAAAAATACTGTCAGACTGTAATTTAATGCAAGTTAAGAGTTAAGAAGCTCAGGAGCCAGACCAGGGATGGTTTCTTTATTTTGCACTGATCACTCAAAGCATGTTGTCGTTTTGTTTAACTTTTAGAAGCTAATCGATGCTGTAACTCTAACATCAGACTCTGAATCCTTATTTCCACCGTGAGATCAAACTGTCTGAAGGTGGAGGTTGTTTTTATTTTATTAAAATCTTCTTTTAACATGTTCATAATATCACATGATGCATCTGTACTTCCAATAAAGAACGAGACCAAAACACAGTGGATTTTTATTGCAACATTTTTTTAATGACGTCTCCAGAACTAATGAGCAGACTTTTGATTTTGGACCCAAAATGATAAAGAGGTAAAAAGAAAAAGAGACGATGTTTAAAAATAAACAAAAAAAAAGAAATCAGTGAAGAGAACGAGGAGGAAGGGGGTGGGGGGGGGAGATATTGAGGGATATTTACACACACACACGATCACAGCAGATATTTCCACTGAAGTGGAGGTGAAGCGTTCAATAACAAATCAATTCTTTCTTTCAGTCTCTTTAAAAACGTGTCATTTTCTTTCTCCTCCGCTCGGCAGCAACATCTCTTTACTCGTAACCACAACTTCTTGTTCCTACATCTGCCTCTTTACATGGAATGTTTTTAACACCTGGGAATGTTCTATGTGTGGGTTCAAGGGAAAGTGGAATTTTAAATTGCACAACATCATCTAGGTGAAGAGTAAGACGGTGTGAAATAGACAGTGGTTTCACAGACTACTTGTTTTTATGTCTAATTATGTGCTTTGAGTTGTTTGTTTTTATTAAATATACATTTATATCATCTGCTTTTAATGTTCATGATCGTACAGTCAACATCAGTGGCGGTGATAAAGAAGCCGTCTTTATCCTATGGAACCGGGCTTCTGTTTGACAAGAGCTTCAGTGAATTGCACAAAAAAGAAAGAGAACCCCTGAATGAAGCATCATGATGGTGGCGCCTGATTGGCTGCGGTGCTTTCGTTGCAGAGGAATCACTGTTCCTATGTCGGCTATTCTACAAGTTACATTTAATCCAGATATATAGAAAAATGAATAAAATAAAAGAGCATCCAGCTATTGGCATTATTCGTTTTTTTGAAAAGTGCTCCCTGGATCACAGGGGGGGAAACCCAATTTGAATGACAAGCTGCTCCCTGCTGATTGGCTGGAGGATTTGCTCCAGGGTAAAGCAAGCGCTCCTCATTGGCTTGTGGAGGGTAGAGCTTCAGCTGTGATTGGCTGTTAGGGGAAGAAGGGACGGGAGATGTACACGCATGAGGTCCGAATCTCAGTCTACAGTGAGAGTTAGCTGGTGGGGAGGTCGATCAGTCAGGTGGGAGTTTGCAAAAAAATATGATGGTGTGGGGATGATGTCAAGGAAGGGGGGGGGGGGGGGGGGGGGGGGGGTAATTTCATATGCTGCCCCCCCGTCTATCCAGCGATCTCAGTGGCTGTGGTAACGAGCTTCTTGCCGTCCCAGACAGTCTTGAACTGCTCGGGAACAGGAAGCTCCGTCTGTGGAGGAGAGACAGAGAGGTTTAAGTTTAAAGCCATAATTCATATCAAATTTCAACTATCAAATTCAATTCAAGTTTAATGTAAGTGACTTTATTACCTCCACCAAAGAGGTTGTGTTTTTAATTTCATCCGTTTGTCGGTTAGCAGAATTACACACAAACTACAGAGCTGATTTCCAGGAAATTGAGTTGAAGAACACAGTTTGGATCAGATCCCAATAAACGTGTGGATACAGGAATAATTTTTTTTTAATTTTTCTTTAACATGGCGCATGACCTTTCAATAAATTTAAACCAAATTTCCATGACCGAACATTTTGTGAAATCTCGGTGTATAAGTGAAAAAGTGACATTTAAACTAACAATGAGAATTCCAAGGCATACAGTATACGGTAAGGGTTAGGGTTAGAAAAACACATTTTAAAATTCCATGACTATTCCAGGTTTTTCATGACCGTAGGAACCCTGTAAATTGGTGCAAAGCATGATGCAGAATCCCATTGTTCCCCAATGCTGATACTCACAAACTCTCCGTCTTTGTCGGGCACCAGGATGTTCATCTCGGAGCTCTTGGCGCTGATGATCTCACACTCCAGGGATTCTAGGCTCAGGTAGATGTGGCAACCGTCCGTCTTGTTGATGGAGATGGTCGGCACCTTACCGATGACCTGGGAACACGACAGGAAGTGAACGTGAAGCAGCAGGAAACCACTGGGGCGACATCACGGAATGAAACAGCGCTGCAGCGTGAACACACCTGGACCTTGACGTCTCTGCAGTTGATGATCTCCACGATGCCGACCACGTTGTCAAACACCAGGCCCATCTTCTTACAGTTGTCTAATGGAGAAAAACAAAAATGCATAAGAACAAGTCTTCCTCTTAAACCACCTTGACGTGTTGACAGGTGGTTTCCTCTTCTTACCTAAAGTGATGGAGTTGATTTTGCCCTTGACGTGCAGGGTGCTCTTGTTGCACTTATAAGCATAAACCACTTGTTTGAGCTCAGTGTCGCTGATCACCAGGCCCTCCACTCCCTCGTGGTTCTCCTACAGGAGGCAGGCAAGGAAAAGCACAAAGACAGAGAGTTTGAAATAGTTTCAAACGGGACTTGACACTGAAGTTGCTAAATATAAATTAGCATCATAGTACTAGGCTCAGTGAGTCATTTTGGCAGTGCTCAATCTGTTGCATAAACAAATGACTCAAGCTAACAGTCACAAAAACAAGACCCACGGGTCCAGTTGTTCCATCGTTTCCCTTTCACATGGAACTTAAGGATGAACTCAGCTCCTGCTTGCTCTCTAGAAGGGTCGTGCACCAACAACTTACCACTTTCCACTTCTTCCCCTCCAGCTCCATCACGGGGGGCAGAGTGCGGGAGGGGGCGGGAGCAGCAGCAGGTCGGGGGTTAGAAGCGAAGGGTTTGGGTCCGGCACGCACGGGAGCCTGACCCCTCAGGCCAGGATTCTTGTGGGTCTTCTGGTCGTCACCCACATGCTTCAGGCCTGGAGAGGTTGAGGAGGGAGGGAATCGAATCACAATTAAAAAACTTTACTTATACCTAATCTGCTTTTAGACTATTTTGGCCACCTACCACTGGTAATGTCGGCTCCCTTGCATATGGATTTAAACAAAGCGTTACGGTCTTCAGCCGCACAATCGCCGCCGCCGCCAGAGGATCCGCTGAGGTCCATGGGAGGAGGTGGTGGTCCAGGGGGAGGAGGGGGAGGACATCCACCAGCAGGAGCCCTGGGAGGAGCTGCACCGGCTGAAGCTACAGCACCCTGAGGGGAACAGAAAAGTGAAATGTTTCTTACTGAGTAATAAGTGGGAATAAAAACACCAACATGATAATTTCCTTTAATTATTTTTCTTATTTATAAACTTGGATATTGTAAATTCTCTGAGGACTCACAGTCCTGCTCCAGGTCAGTCCTGTGGTGTGGTGCTTCTTGATGTAGTTCTGCAGCTCAGTCCAGATGGAGAGGTAGACCTTCACCCACTCCACGTGTGTCTTGTCCCTGCGGAGGAAGGAAGCAGGGACGTCTGAGGATCATTCAATTCTTGAGCAAGGAACTCAAATCTGCTCATACAACACAAAAGCTGTCCTCTCAGGCCTAAATACAGGAAGTTCACCACTTCAGCGTATTCTGCATCAGACAGTGCTGACTCAGCAGAGAGGAACGAGAGGACAACATGTTTTACAAACTGCTCGGCTGAATTTGAATGTTCCGGATTCAGAGACAAAATGACACCACATAAATAAAACCACATTGTGGACAGAATAACAGCTGCAGACCGATGCGTTACTTACTTCTCCTTGAAGTCTTTGAGCACGCGGTTGGTGTAGAACATGGCGGCCTCCTGCATATCTTTAACGTAGGGGCCTGGTTTAGGAGCCTGGGAGAAAGAAAGGAAACCGATATAAAGCCTGCAAGTAGCGGGAAACCGCCTGACGTGATTCCAAAAGGTGAAAACATGAAAAACAGATGAAAAGATGATTTGAGCTTGTTGTTTGCCTCAGCTTCAAGTGTTACGCTAAGCTAAGCTAATCATCTGTGGTGCAAACTCCATAGAAGCTCCATAACTTGAAGACTAGCATCAGTCAGTTTCTATTTAACTCGTAGCAAGAAAGGAAATAAACAAACATGTTAAATTCAGGTTACACGTTTGCAAATGAAATGTTTGAGCTACAGGACAAATAATGAAACTATTATGAGAGTTTGAAAAGCTGATAAATTATTCATAAGGATCAAAAAACAAAAGGCGACAGACAGAGTTCATCATCCGGACTGTAACAGTGCAGCTCTGTGGCCGGTGTCCACGGGTCGGCCAAGAAGCCGTCGCTCACCAGACAGCGATGACAGAATCAAAGAGGGGCTTGTTTCCTGCCATTATACACTAATTTACACACACACACACACACACACTAGCTATTCCACTCCCGTCTCACCATGGCGATCCACCCGAGGGCGGGCGCGCTCTCGCTGACGGCAGAGAGGTGGTTGAAGAGCGGCGAGGTGCGGTTCTTCTCACGGAACTCCTGCACCTGCTGGATCGCTTTGGACACGGGCTGCAGGAGGCTGGTCAAACCTGACTGAAGAGGAAAAGAGACAGAAGAGAATAAGTTTGAATAAAAGCTAAGTTTGAGTTGATTTTTTTTTTTTTAATTCAGATTGAAAGTGTGTGTAACTCACATCAGACGGCTTCTGGGAGGACGAGGCCATGACGAGGAGTTGTTTCTGACTGGTGAACGCCTGCTTCAACATTTCTGCCTGGAGGGACAAGAGAGGGAATTCAAAAAGTCGCACACAGCAAAGTTTTACGAAAAAATAAGGATCCTTACAATATGTAGAAAACCAGCGCAGACGTGGGCAGAGGGAGATAGTTTGATAAACATCAAATGTCAACCAACTTTATTCAGTTGTGATGCATTCAAAAGTAGGACATACGTGTTTCAGAACATCGCCCCCTATCTTCTGGCTGAGGGAGAAGTACTGGGCCACAGGACCATTGATGATCTCGTCAAAGGCATCGACGTACACAGATACAGCTGTAAAGTAAAAAAAACTAATTAAAAAGGGTTTTAAAAGCCAGTCTGCCAAAGCAGCAGGTGGCCTCAGTTAAAAGAGCATCACAACGTCCTCAGATGTTTTATTGTCAACAGCGATGAAGGCTTCCATCGAAACCCAATGTTTCATGTGCAGCCACAGAAGTGACTCGATTCATCTGCTTCACGAGGGAGGATCCTCTCTTTATATCTCTGAAGAGGAGATGCTACTCCTCCGACAGACAGGAAGTCACAATCCAAGCTTGTTGGGAGATTTCTTCTTTGTTTGATTAAGGAGAAGTTGTTTTCTACACACACTTTCAACATCTGCATGCAACACTTTCATTCACCCTTCCTTACTAATATCTGATCAACGCATCATGATGATTACCTCCAGCTGGAGCCTCTCCAGCACCCGACAGTCCCTCCAGGCGACCCACCGCCACCTCCAGCCGCTGCACCAGACCTGCCAACTCTGCCATACCTGTCAGGTGGAGAAGAGGAGGGAGTCCGGTGAGAACAGGAAGACACAACATGGAGACCATTTTAGTTCTGCTTTAGGCAGCATTGCTCAGATGCAGACTTAATGTACATTGCTGGGCTGTATAGAGAAAAAAGAAAAGATGTGTGATCCACAAAAGATTTGTCTAGGTATTAACTCTTGTGTGCTGGTGGTTGTGTTTGTCTTGATCAGCTGTTTTTAACCATTGAGGCACAGTGAGTCTTTCTGTGCCAGCCTTCTAATTGGGGGAGTGAATTACTCCTGGGACACAAGATGAAGACTGCAATTAACAATTAGCTACTTGGACACGATAATAACAACTGTGCTCTGAAGCCTGGACACATTTGCAGTTGGTTGATTAAATCCCACGAGGCTGGAAATTACTCGTGCAGCCATCAGTCATCAGACGTTATATTCTGTGTCTTCACTCACTCTATTCATTCCTTATGCAATTATTGGCTTTTCCAGATCAAAGTGAAAGAATATGTGCTGCACTCTTTGGTTGCCATTTCAAAAAATAATGGTCCTTCGTGAAACTAGCAATTAACATCATTGGATAATCTGCATTTAAGGTATCTTTTACCAGAGAGAGTCACAGAGTTCCACCTTAACAGCTGTTACGTAGAAAAACAGAAAGAAGAAGCTGTTGCAGATGAGCAGGTTGGGACTTGCTGAGCATCAAGGTATGTGGATCATTACATGTTACTGCGGACTGGGAGGAGTGGAGACCTGCCCAGTTATCCCAACATTTGTTCCACAAGCAAACACATTCAGGAGCAATCAGGCCAAAGATAGGACGCAGGAACAGAGCAAGAACATTAAAGCTTTAGGGTGCACCAGTATTTTTTAATGGGTACAATGCAGCCCTGGTTCAAATCCCTTTAATGACCTCTTCCTCACTTTTACCCCCCTTTCCTGACTCTGAACTGGGGCACAAAAATCACAAATGCCAAAATATGATCTAAAAAAGCATTAAAGATTAAAGAAGTCTGGTAACAGTATAAAACAATAACTAACGTGTGACAACATGATACTCCAGACTTACTCATTCAAGTAGATGATTAACTAACTTCAATCCAGGTCGAGCCTCGTCTTACACAGAACGTACTCACAGACACACACACCCTAATGAGAGAGGCTAGTATTACAAAAGACGACTGTAACATGAGCCGACACTTGATTCATCTGTGAGGCAGAGAGCCCCCCCCCCCCCCCCCTCAGGTGCTTACACCTTTAGACCATGAACATACCACTCTCAATAATGAGTCCACGACTAACCCACCGTAGCTGCCGTCTCACTTTCCCCACAGAGGCACTGATCTGAATCTGTATGAATCTAGTGATGTGGAGCTTAAGGCTTTTGGTTGTGGAAGCTGAAGCTACAGTCTCCAGGATATAAAGATGGAGGGACACGAGTGTATGTTGCATGAATTGGTGGGAAATGAACAGAGATAAAGTTGTAGTTGCAGATATTGACAATTATTGCCATTTTTCAATCATTTCCAGGTTCCAGCTTCTCAGGTGTGCAGATTTGCTGCTTTTCTCTGTTTTCTATGATTGAAAAGTCTCTTGATTCCAGACTATTGAACAACACATCAATTAATTTCAAAGCAAACTTAAAATCATGAGGAAATTCACCCATTGATTTAGATTTAGGGCAGGTTGGATAAGTGGCCTAGTTAGCATTACGCTAGTAAATGCCTGTAACTTGGCCTGAGGTCCATATTTAAATCCTGTTGTTGTTGACAGCAGGGTGAGGTAGGTCATAAGTCAGCCGTGACGCCGTTAAAGGAGATAACATCAACATTACTGAGTCTCAGCATAACCATATGAGTAAAACCAGGAAGTGTTAACTGAAACTACTGCAGGATGCGTGATGACTTTTCTCCTGCGACTGCAAAAGACAAAAGCGTTACAGCGAAGACTCTGTGAGATGAAGCAACATTCTTACAGTACATCGAGTACCGTTCCTTCTTCACAACTCTTGGGAGCTAAATGTGATCAGAGCAGGAACCAGAACCGCACCAACCGTGACCTAAATGCCTAAATGTTGCAAGCAGCAGCTCCGTCTGCAGACTTCAACAGATCCACTGGTTGACTTCCTGGTCTCAGCTGAGCGGTGACTCAACAGCAAACCAGGAAGGGAGTGTCCGCCTAAATAAGGTGCTTGTGGAAGTAAAAGACACCAAAAAAGGAAAACCTCTCAATGTGACAGTGGCTTTTTTAAAATGCCCTGTGAATGATCCCGGAGAGGTAAACATCTTGCTGTATATATCTTTCAATGTTGGAGATAATTTGCTAAAGTAAAAGGGAGAAAAGTGCTGATCACAGAGGAAACTGCAACGTCGAGGAGGAAGAATAAACTTTCCAGAGACCCGAGGGCAGATACCAACCCGAGTTGAGACAGGAAATCCAGCCTGCCATTATATTTTCCTTAGATTTAAGCACTTAAATCTGTTGGAGCCACATGCATGTTACTGGAAACATGCATATTTCATGCATTGCATATCCTCGCTCCGGTTTGCATCCCTCGCTGGTCTTTCTCCAGAATATAACAGACCTACTTCTGTGGACACACTGCAGAGATGTCCTGCATATTAATCACCAGCAGCAGCAGCGTGGTGCAGGGCCAGGGAAGTGGGTTAGGCCTGCTCGTGCATCTCTTGCCTGCAAGTCAGAGTCCAGCTCAGTGTGTGTGTGTCTGTGTGTAGCCTTTGCATTGAACCAAACCAAACACACACATTGTCTGTCCCCTTGACGCAGAGTCACACACAGGCTGCGGCAGGTCGCTGGGCTCGAGCCTTCAGACGAATCAAGTTCAAGCCGCTGATGTTAATGAGATCACTGGGGTTTCGGGCAGACCTGCGGCTAATGTTAGCTAGCGAGCTAACCAGGATAAATCTGTCCAACACTGTTTACTACTAGCCTAGCATAGCTGATATAATAAATTTAAAAACCTAATGTTAAGCTAGTGGAAGCTAAAGCTAAAGTTGACGTGGTGTAGACAAGGAGACAAATTGTCCTGGTGAACCAATTGTGTTATGACACCATCGCGGACACACACACACCAAAAAAAAGAAACGTGAGCTAGCTAAAAATTAAACACAAGATAAACCGGTTATGTTTTGTCATCGTGATGAAAGACATGCGACTAAACTGCAGTTGTGTGTGTTTGTGTGTCCTCCTCCTTCGTGTTGTTGCTCTGTGTTTCGGCATTTCCTGGATTGCTCTTGTGTCTCACACACACACACACACAGACACAGACACACACACACACAGACACAGACACACACACCCCTCCCTGTGTTAAGCTAACGTAGCGGCGGAGTGCAGCAGGAGACAGAAACGAGAAGTTGACACATTCCTCGCAGAAAGAAGAAGTTTAAAAAGGCGGAAGGTTTACGACATTTAACATTAATATTAATACACATGTGCAGGTTTATGACTGGTGCAGCTAACGTGTATTAGCACCAGGCTAACCGGGCGGTGTTAGCATCACACCGATTATTACAGTAAAAACCCGGAAAAGATACAAAAAAAAGCGTCGTTTTCTGGCTTTTTAACGCCGAATAAAAAGCCGCCGGAAGTTGTAACATCATCATCATCATCACCATCCTCACAATCATGGCGCTCACCTGCAAACAGTGTAGGAGCAGTGATTTCTTTTTTTAGTGGGGGTCCGTTGTGTCGCCGTGAATCCGCGGAGCAGACTGACCGAGAGCCTCGCCTCTTTCTTCCGGGATGTGCAAGGGAGGTTTACCCGGCAGTCCCCGCGCCGCGTCCCCGCCCCCCGCTGCCATTCCTTTCCCATATAAGGAGCGTGAGAGAGAGAGAGGAAAGGAGAGAGAGAATGAAGAAGATAAACAAGAGAGGAAACTTTTTCTATCAGGGTTTATCTGCGAGAGGCCGTTTCCCTCCTGTAAACACCACCGGGTCCCTGCAGAGGAGGAGAAGAAGAGTCTGATCTGCAGACACGTGTGATGCATGGGGCTCAAACATGTGTGCAGATGTTTCCTGGCTCCTGGTGTGAGGCCTGGTATTTACTGCACATGTGTGAGATGTGTGAAAGCAGCTGTACCTGCAGGAAATACTCTTAAACTCTCTGTGCTACACCCAGCAAGGGACCTGACATCTTTGTTTTGGGGGTCTCAGAAACTTCACTGTTGCTGTAAGATGAGATCAAACTGTATTGATTTCCACCCACCAGGGGAGGTAGGTCAGGGAGTTGTGCACGCCCGGGTCCATTTAACCCAGTTGATCACAGACTAGACGTTGACTGTCTCGGTAAATCTAAGCTAAGGGGAGATTATTACATAACAGCTGTAAGAGGCTGAGTGGTATTAAGCCTGAGGAGTGAACTGGTCTTTGGAGAGGTGGAGGTAAACGTGGACGTGGAGCGGAGGTCACAGATCAGTGGCCTCATGGACAAACAGGTTGGATGTTTATTCTCCTACATAAATCACCATCATCGAAGGGACTTCACATTTTAAAATGAGGCAAACTTCTATCATGAGCAGTTACGGCCTCTCATCATACGGCACATTGTTTTAATGGAGCAGCAAAGAATCGAGGTTAATGGGATCACAAGTGTGGAAACAAACAAGGCAATGACAGCACAACTGGTTTGTATCAGGGTTTGTGCAGCAACAGTGGAGTGAGAGTGTGTGTTCGAGGGAGAGTTTGAAGGAGGGAGGGCTGCATTTAAGATGAGCGGTGGAAATACCGCTCATCTACTATTGGATAATGTTGTTGACATTTGTCTTTGATTCACAGCTGGGACATAGAGACAAACAGAGAAATAGTAGGATATGGAAATAAAAAGATATTCAGTTAATAATGACTAGTGTAGAAAATATCAAGAAACAAGCCGACGTGTCTGAGAAAACGCAAGAACAAACATTTTTATTTGAATTTACAGATGATCCAGTTGCATCAGGTCTGGTCACACACACAAAGAAAGAAAGAAAAAAGGAAAAACTTCACTGAAACAATTTGTTTTAAATTAAATTCCCTTCATTTAACAGTTGCTACCTTTTTGTCTGTCTGCCTTCACAGTGCACTTCAGTAGAGTTGAGGTCAATTCACTAACGTCGACAAATCCCAAACGTGACGGGATAATGTTTCTAATGTAACATGAGAAAAGATGAATTTTGCATCGTTAAATAGTTTTTTATATATTTATTTGAACTTTTGGTGAAAGGTGAAACGCCTGAAAAAGATATGAGTGAATTAACGCACGAGTCTTGGTAATGACACCAGTATAATTTACAATGATGTGCAACAAAAAGGAAAGAAAAGGGAAATGGCTCAAATATAAATTATATAAGATGAGGTTTTACAGTGTTTGCGCTTCGATTCACTTGATTTTACTTTGCCTCGCAGAACCTGGCAAAAATGGGACCAGACATTCAAAACCAATAATAAACCTCTGAGCTGGTTCTGGCGCTCAGAACAGTAGAAGTAACATCAGCATGAAGTGACTGATCAGTGAGAAACGTGATTGCTTATTTCACACAGAGTATGAGTCAAACAGAGTTAACACCGTACCCTTTCCACATTCAACAACCAAAGAAAAAGTGCCTCATGGATCAGTTTCACAAAATCAACCACACTCTGAGGCGTCGTAAAGAGGAGTCACATGGTAAAGTTCTCATTCAGCGCAGTCCGGCCCCGAAACTTCTCTGATTACTGCTCCATTGTTTTTCCTTCTCTCTGTTTCTACAGACTTCCTACTGTGTCCTGGTGTTTCCACAGCGAGGAGCTCCCCTGAGAAGAAGCAAACCTCGCTCAGATTAACCTCCTGATCTTTGTCGTGTTTGTGGGAAGAAATAATTTGTTTCTCAAGGATTAAGCTCGGTTTTGAATGAGGACACAACTCGATTTTTATAACAAATGGAGGATTAGTTGTGATTTGGTTTGTCTCGGTTGTGTCACTTAAACAAATGTTCTTTTTTTGTGATCCTCATGTTACACTTAGAGAAAATATGCCAATTGAGAAGCAAAGATAAACGTGGTCTTCCGGATGATAATAACCTCCGACAAGGAAGTTATGTTTTCATTGCCTTTTGTCTGTTTGTCAACAAAATTACACAACTCTAATTTTGGAGCGAATCTGGAAAAGGGCTCCAGGAATGTTTTTATTCACTTTCCCCTTTTTCCTTCACATTTTCCCAGATCTCCTTAGAAATAATGAATGGATCTCAATTAAACCAATCAGACTTGTTTACGGGACTGATATTCATGAGTCGGTGTAATTTGGTGCAGCTTGGTTGAATTTAAAAAGGGACTGTTGGGCCTTTGCAGAGGTTTGAAATTCCAGAAACAGCTGAAGCTCGTCCTATCCTGTTCTCTAAAGCAAACATGTACATACCAAATCACTGAAGTGGCCTCAGGACATGAGCTGCATCCAGGTTGGAGAAACCACATCAGCTCATTTGATGTTTAAAGTCGAGGAAATACAGCGTTTTCTACACTGAATGCAGCAAAGTTGTTTGTTTCCAGCTGAAGTTCCAACTTTAACCATCACAGATCAACCAACGAGACAAAGTAAGACACAACCTGACAGGAAATCAAAAGTGCACGGACAATTAATCACAGCGTAAAGGTTGTTTGTTTAAAAAATAAAATAAGAGTGGTCTTCAAGGTTCAAGCAGTCGTTACATGAGATGATGGAGGAATCAGTGTCGGGACGTTTCTGTGAACTTCATGTCCGTCTCCTCGTTATCTACCCCCCCCCGCTGAGAGCAAACTCATTAACGTTGTGTGATCCAGTGTGTGAGTCTTTGTGTGTGTGTTCCAAGGGATTTAATCCACAGAGAAAACCTTCACAATAAAAGCACAGTGCTTCTGGGCTAACCGCCATAACTGACAACATCGCGACTCTTCCTGGGGTTGTTGCATAACAGACAAAAAAAACAAACTGTGCACATCTTTTGCCACAGGAGCCAAACTAATCCACACATAGAGCCAACACACAAACATGCAGGCGGTCATATTGTACCACAACTGCAATCTGACTTGTCATGCACAGTTTCTTTTGTTGTTGTCCGATGCGGTTTTGTTGTGTTTTTCCTTCACGTGATTCTCAGAACACAATCCCCAGAGCAGAGATGACAGTTGGTTTTAACATGGCGCCGTTTGGTAGCACCAGGTCGACCTCGAACATAATGTGTGCGAACATGCACGTGTACAAGAGGCAATGAGTGAGCGTGTCAAGTGGCTGGTTTTCGTGTCATCGCAGCACTGGTTTGTTTTGTGTGTGTTTTATCAAATCCAGGAAGTCAAGTGTAACTCAGGCTAGTGTTCTCTCCCGCGGCCTCAGTCAGAGGGTGACAGTACATTCTTTTTGTCTCTGTGTGTTAAATAATAGGGGTCTATGTTATATTTTATACAAAACACAGTGCTCTCCCCAGAATTCTCATTTAACGTTTTAGTTCTTTCCTTCCAAGTTGGATCAGTGTGGGAATCAGGGATGTTCCAGTATGATGGTGGTTTTTCTGTGCCAGTGGGACAACATGTTTCCAGCATGTTTTTCCCTCTCTCCCTTTTTTTTAATCCAGGTGTCCCGCTGTCCGACTTCATGGATGAGAGGTGTGAGGTTTTTGTGTTGAAGAACAACAAAAGAAGCAGAGGAAGCGTGAGGAACAGAGGGGTGGAGGAGGGATGTACGAGGGCCGTGGTGGGCTCCCCCCTCCTCTCTTGCTATAGCAGCTCCTCTCTTTGCTTCTTGCCCCTGACGGGTCCCTGGCCGTTCCTCAGGGAGCCGTTCTGGGGCCGAAGGAGGTGTCCCCGCTCCTGGTCCGTCCACGGGACCCCGCCGTGCCCCTCGTCGCTGTCCAGGTCGGAGTCCGAGTGCATGAGCGCGGAGGAGGTGGGGGCTGGGACGGGCTTCATGCGGGCTGGGAGGTGGGTGACGGTGCAGGAACACAGGGAGGACAAAAAGATTCATGACAATACAATATTTTAGAGCTGTAATTGTTTGATATAATCTGTTGATTATTCTATTGATGCATCATTTTGTCTTTTAAATGTGAGAAACAAAAAATGCAATGTATATTTTTCCACAGTCGAAACACATGGATCAAAACTGATCCAGGTTTTGGTATATACGAGTATACATTGAATCCGTCAGTGGAAGTTCCTACAACCTTTTTGAGATTTCGTCTATTATTCGAAGCTCGGATCATACGTTGATGTCGTGTGCGCGTCTCACCGACTCTCTGCGGCTGAAGCTCCAGACTGTCCTGCTCCTCCGCCTCCAGCATCTTGTATCGACTTTTACTTCTGCGCACTTTGCTCTTTCGTCTTCCAGCGACAAAAAAAAACAGAACATCAGCCGTTGGTGTGGTGGTGTAGTAAGAAAATTCGAATGTCTTTCTCCCCAAAACACAAATATATAAATACACATTATAAGTTGAACTCACCTTTTGCAGCAACACACTATCCCCCAGACAAGTGTTGCCATTGCAACCACAATCATAAAAGATGCTATAGTCACATAGAGCACGCTCCACTCTGAAAGCAAAACAATAAGCAGAATTAAAATAACATACGAGCAGATCAAATATGTCTCATTGAGCCTGGAACTAAAATTGCATATTCAAAATAAAACTATGTTGATTCAAGCTTGTTGATCTCTCACCACAGTTGCTCTCTGCGTCTCCGAGCTGAGCACTGATGAAGTTCTCCATCCAGAAGGGATGACAGACACATCGCCGCGTGAACGAGTCACACTCGCCGTGGCCGGAGCAGTTCAGCTGGCAGACTGCAGAGGAGGTGACAGAGTGATATGAAACATAAATCTACCTTTATTTGACTGACATTCATATTCTCGATTTTATATTCACATCCAGTATTTAGAATAACAAATTAACATCATCTCTCTCCTCTTATCTCTTTCCTTTTGTTGTGCGTCCCCCTGTATATAACGGTATTTCTCAGGTACTCACTGACTGTGTCCACACGTCGAGCCTTGTATATGAGGAAGTCGTTCTTCTGTTTGCGCAGTTTGTTGCGTAGGCCAAGTGCAACGCTGTGACCGGACAGAGGGGGGCGCCCCGGACCGCCTGACACCAGGAAGACCAAACGAGTGCTGAGGAGGAAAAAAAGAAAATATCATTCCAACCAATTCCATGATACATTTGTGTGTCTTGTTTGTGTGAGGTTGAGGAAAGAGAGAAATCAAATTTACTACTACATGTATTACAGATTTATTCATTAGTATTATTATTACAACTCACCTGTGCTCATTATACGCACGGATCTCTCGCACTATGATGTCACTGTCCAGCACGCCTAGTAGAACCCCAACCTGGCGCAGCAGCATGTCCCGCTGCCGGTGGGAGACCTGCGATACTGAAACCTCCAACACCAGCTCCACCAGGTCCCGCTCCCACATGTCTGACACAGAGAGAGAGAGAGAGAGATTTAAAATAAAAGCACATGGAAAAAGGTGGGATGGGTGGAGGAGAAGAGAGGAGGGAGTGATAAGGAACAAGGAAATGAGGAAAACAGGATCCACCCGACTCTCTGAGATCTGGGAAAGAGGCCAGAGCACCAAGCGATGGATTAGCTTCTGGCTGAGTGTGTGTCTGAGCACCGTATGTCGCACACTGAACTGTTCAACCTTCTGCTGTTGGTTGTGAGTGTCTGGCTGTGTCGGCACCATTTGTATAAGATACTTATTTAAAGGAGGAAAATATAATATATAGTCTACAATAGTCTTTTATTATTAGTTAACAACCTAGGAGGTATTTTGAGATACAATTCTAGTCACAATAGAGCTGGTTTAAAATCAGCCTCTCTCTCTATATATGTTTGCTTCTAAATTCGACTATAAAATAAGACTTTGAATAGAAGGGTTAGTTTAACAGTTGTTTTCCAACATTTAGGAAGTGTGTGTCTGATGTATGTGTGTTCACTTCACCTGGTTTGACCTCCAAGGTGCCCCTGTCAGTGCTGGTCTGTCCTTTGCTGTCAGTTACTAACAGATGGAAACTGTACTTCCCAGCCACCAGGTTTCCCAGGAACAGCACAGCCTGGTGGTCAGAGTTGTTCAGTACGTCCTGGTGGAACAAAAAAAAAAACACAAAACCTGTAACTTATATTTTCAAACAATGGAAACATCCAAATTCACTAACAAATTTATTATATAAACATATTTCTAATGCGATTAAAAGACTTGACCATGAATCTCCATTTACCATGTACAGATCAGATTCAGCTCAACACGATCAGAGTAAAACACAATTAACAGAAACTTTATAGTATTTAGTTGAATTAGTTAAAGCTGAAAGTATTAAAGTATTTAAGTAGATGAAAGTCTGGCTCACTCCTGCCGCAGGGCTGCTGTCGTCCCTCGTCCACAGGAAGGTGACTCCACCTTTGTCGTCGGTTGTGTGAGATCCGTCCAGAGTGGCGGTCCTGGCCGGCAGCGAGACAGGAGGACTGGAGAGGACGTGAGCCACCGGCGGTTGGTCCAGCTCTGGTGGGAAAAAATTGTTAAAAGATGTTAGATGCAAAACGACCTTTTCAACATACAACTCAAAATATGCTGATACACGGTGAAGTGAACAAACACACACAAACACCTGCATCTCCTCACCTTCTCTGACGATGACCGTGACCGTGTCGGTGCTCTTCAGATTCCTGTCGTCCGTCACCGTCAGGGTGAACTCGTACCTGCCGACCTCAAGACCTGTCATCGTGGCGACGGCGGCGTCTGGGTTCTCAATCTTCACATTATTAGGACCACTGAGGAACGCACAGAAACAGAGCGAGAGAGAGTCAGAGGGAGATATCTTTGTGGAAAGACTTTGACCTGGATCCGTCTGCGTTTGAATTCCACTTCTATATATTTGAAAAGGAGCTTTACATTGACTCATTCAGCTCTGACGTGAGCTTTCTAATGAGTGTTAGAGCAACAGCATCAACTGGAAAATAAGATAGTGGCTTCATTGCCATTAGAAATGTGTGTGTGCGTAAGCCTGTGTCTTACAGACCTGGTTTGTTCCCAGTGGTAGGTGGCGATCTTCTGATCGTCGCTGCTCTTACTGCCGTCCAGTGTGGTTCTGTCCACCGGCAGCGTCAGCTCCTTCTCTGGTCCGGCATCTGCTACGGGTGGTTTATTGTTTTCTGGAGGGTGAAATGACAAAAAGAAAAATTCAATCAGCACAAATCTACACTGTACAATCTGCAGACCGCAAATGGCTGTGGAAAATAACATGATAGAGCAAGCAAGAGGAAGAGAAACACAAAGACAATCTTCATAATTAATAACACAAACCAGTAAGATCCAGAAAATATTCAAAACTATACCTTCAGATCAGCATTTCTATTAGAATCACTATTATACACTAACTGCCCTCTTTCAGATATTATTACCCACATGTTGGACACAGTCTGACCTTGCAGGTGGATGTGTGTCAATGCCACGGGTCCTGTTTAAACACTGAAGTTGTCTCGCCAGTGTGGATAGTCTACACTCATCGGGTTATGTACACACACACAATCGCTTCCCAAACAGAGAGGGCGCCGCTCAAACCTGCTATTGACATCTTTCTCAGGAGGTCAGATCACAAGTGAACGCCTCTAACTTCTGATTGGATCTCACTTCGCTGCTTTATACGCAAATCAACATGCACGTCATTTCTGTTTGGAACGACAAAGTGATGCTGTTTGATTGGACAGATGGGTCTACATGTGGGAGTCAGTGTTGATGTTGTGTAATCAACGTATCAGCAGGGAGTTTAAAAATACTTTAAATGTATTAAGTAAATTTCTGCTAAACACATTAAAAAAGGTACAAATACATCATAACTGTCCCTCAGTGAACTGCTCACACTTCATGTCTGTATTTGCATAAAGCCTGTGAGTGAGAGAAAAGCACTCATGTGGAAGTGGAGTTTTACATGTGGAGATAAGGAGGTTAATAAAGTCGCAGTTTGAAATGGTGCACCAATACAGACAGCTGAACAAACAAGCTTGGTACTCAGACGAGCGCATTCCTCCACCATTGTCAACATCAGGATTTCCTTCCACCAGATTCTGATTATTGTTCAGATCAACATTTAACTGTACAAACTAAATTATTTCCTGAGAAATTGAAATGCACCAACAAGACAAAGAATTGTTTGACCTGCACTAAGTTTAATATGCTCTCTCCTGGCCCTCGTCTTGTCTTACTAACCTTTGGTGCAAATCAGTGACAAAATTAATGGGAATTTACTTAGTGTGAGTTAATGATTGAGTGCTCTAAAGAAGGAAAGGGGTAAATAAATCTGTAATGTCCTCAGTAGCTGATTAATTTAATATATTTCACGGAGTTGCTGAGGCAGTATTAACAGGATTTCCCCCCCTCCCCCAGCCATTTACCTGGTTGCACAATGACCGTGACCTGGGCGGTTTCCTGCTGTCCGGCTGAGTCGGTCACAGTCAGCTGTAAGGTGTAGTCTCCCTCCTGCAGCGCTGACAGCTGCAGGATCGGTGTCCGGACACCCTGAAAAGACGCCACCATTAGGTACGATGCACTTAGAAGACGACAGGTTTGAATGGGCAGAGTCATCAAGTGTCTCACCTGCATCTCCGCCACTTTATCTTTGCTCTCCCGGGTGAGGGACCACTCGTACAACAGGGAATCATGGTCGTCTGTGCTTTGGTTGCCGTACAGAGTGATGGAGTTCCGTGGCAGCTGGATGACCTGAATGACGCAAGAGGGAAGATCACCTTCTGGACACCGGGAGCAGTAAACAACTTATTTACATTAAAGAACTGAGCCTTGATTATTGGAAATGAATATAGACCTGATTTGGGCCGGCATTGGCCACAGGCCTGTAGTCCTTGGCTTTGTGGACAGAGAGCGTGGCCAGGGTCGAGTTTGTGGCTCCGTCCGAGTCCGTCACGGTCAAACTGGGAGAAAAACACCAGTCAACACATTAAATAAAACACTAAATAGAAATTCTATAATATCATACGTTTGAGTTACTTGAAATCAGAGTGTTAGTAACTTTAACTTGAGTCCTAGAGAAGTGAGGTCCACCTGTACCTGAAGGTGTAGTTCCCAGGCAGCAGGTTGGTGAGGGTGAGGATGGCGGTGTTGGCAGAGACCTTCTCCTCCCTCAGGGGACCTTTGACCTCTTCCCAGAGCCAAGCCACCACTTTGTCATCATCGGTGCTCTCTGGAAATGAAGAGATAAGGAATGTTTCAGCTTGTGTTGAATACATTTGTGTGTATACGCGAGTGTGTGTGTGATGTGGGAGACTCACGGCTGCCGTCTATCACCGTAGAGCTGGTCGGCAAGGAAATCTCCTGGAACTTTGGGGAAACGATGGCAACAGGCGGCTTGTTTATCCGCGGCTCTGTTCGATGGAAAACAAGAAATTAGATTATAACCTTGTGTGTCTGGAAAGCAGCCTTGTCTCCCAGCAATAGGATCTGAGTTTATACAGATAACAGGAGGCGTGGACTGGTCTCATTTACAAATATTAGTCACAGCCCTCTGTGATTGGACAAAACAACAGAAACAATTAAGTATAGCATTTCAGTAAATATCCTGTAGGCATTTTGCACAAGTGTTATACGAGTGTGATGTGAGTCGCTTTGCCAAACGGTCAAGTTTCAGTTTATAGTAGTAGTGAAGACTTTGACTTAATTTATATAATAAAATATATTAGCTGCATTTTCTGATATAGAAATAATACTGATTTGATAACTAATGAAATCTTAACAGGAACATGGATACTTGAACTAAACAGCCAGAAAATGTGTTTTTGTAGAATTTTATAATTTCACAATGAAGTTGGCCACCAAATTCTTGGATAGGAAATTTTATTTGTGTGGAATTTTGTGAGAATTCGTGAGTTATGGCAATCAAAGCTACATTGCCTACAACTCACGGATATTATGTTTTCATCAGCAAAAACTACTCAAACAATTTCCATGAATCAGGGGTGGGTTATGAGCCAGAGAAGAACCCATTAAATGTGGCAGGAGATGTGAATAAAGGGCAGATCCAGTATTTTCCATCAGGTCCCTCTTGGCAGAGCTATGCACTCTACAAGCTCCCTGCTTGTGTTTTGGTTATTTCATATCTGCAGTAACCTTGATTTGTTTTGAAAAGGAACCCATTAACAAATCACTCCTACGAACAGCTTTTGGAGCCATTAGAATATTATTAGAATATATTTTTATACAGTGCTGAATGTTGGACCTGACCTGGTTTGACTGTGACATTGACGTAACCTTCTCCGTGAGCCCCCTCCCCGTCCACCGTCAACTCAAACTCATACAGGCCCACCGTCAGCTGAGAGAGGGAGAGCACAAAGAGGGAGTGACCTTTGTGTGTCCTTCATACACATGTAAAACCTTCTGCTGATGTGTTTAGTGAAGCAGAATATGAATACGTGAGCTGCGTTCTGTACCTTGCTGAGCTTTAGCGTCTTGCTGTCCTTTCCTTCCACCTCCCCGCTGTAATCTTTGGGATGTGTAATCAGACGCCATTCAAATTCATATTCTGTCCCTGTAGAGAAGCAGCAACATTTAAATCAACCAGGACATTAAACAAAACTGCTCATGCAAAAGTGTGGATTATATCCGGATGAAAGATTCTGATATCGTAGGAGCTCGTCAAGGGAGCGGATCAAAGGATTAACAAAATGATGACGAGCATTTCTCCTGGTAACTGTATAATCTCTTTCCAGTCTGGATAAAAAAATATCTCTGGCAGGTGTTTAGCACGACAAGCGGAATGCTGATGGTGACTCAGGGATACAACTGTCAAGGAGGTTGAATTACATTACTCATTGACATGTGACACAACACTAAATGAGCGTTTGCCCCTAAGCTACATAGCAAGTCAAACTATCTTCTAACCATTTACAAACTAGAAGGGCAACAATAATAATCCTAATAAAAATAGATCTGCATGCATTAGCGATTGCCAAAATAATCAGTTTTAATGAGAAAACGTGGAAGACAAAATATTCACACACCTTCTGGTGATGCTGGGACCACAAAGGCGTTGAGTTCGACCGAGCTGCGGGGAAGCGTCACCTCCACGCTCTCCCCCGCTGACACCACCAGTTCCTTCACTGCCGGGGAAGACAACACAGGATCAGACACTTTGCCAAAATGACAGCATGATGACCGCCAAAGTTGGCACGGCAAACAAAAGCTTGGAACTGGTCGAAAAATGGCGCATTAATCAACAGATCTTTGAATCACAGATCTTTTCTCTAGAGATATATTCCTGAGGAGCTGGTGGAGACCAAACACAGAGCTAAAAGGAGGTCGGACACTGAAATTACAATTATCAGGTGGACAAAAAGAAGAATACAACTGAGCATTAATGTTCCACCATCTCTAGAAGTTATGTAAACAGGAAACAGCTCGAGAGGTGAGACTGTGTCTCGCAGCTCATTTCTGTTTCCTGATAGTTAACCAAAAAGCTGCATGTTTGAAAATGAGCTCCTGTAATTCACCCACTGCTGCAATTCCATAGTGTTTTAGGCGAATTACAAGAATGATATTTAAATAAAAATCCGGATTTTTTTGTATTCGAATATCAAAGAATGAAATCTAAATCACAGAATATAACAACTACACAATTAGTTTTACAGACCGACTGGCAAAAGACTCCACTCCTTCTAAACCTGCACCCTCTGTTTACTTTAAAACCAGCTCAGCTCGTTATTTATTCTGGTGAATCTGTTGCCAGTTAAAGACTCTTCAGATTTCCTCTTAAGTTCCGTGCATTGTTTTTGCCATTTTTCAAGTAAAGGTCAAATCGGTGGGGAAAGAATTGTCCTTCAAGCGGAGGAGAAAGTGATCATTCGAGTCATTCCTGTTTATAGAAGCCAGGCAGGCCTCAGCACATTCCTATTGATCGCACTCGTTTGGCTTCACACTCACACTGCTGCTTTCATCTGGGAAAAATAACATCTGCGCACTCTGCCATAAAATCTGTGGGCAAAGTTCATCTTTGTTTTGTCAAGAACGGGCAGTAAAGGAGGTTTTTGACCTGAAAGTCAAGGCTGCACAGCTACAGAGCTGTACCAATATATATGAGCTCATGAGTAATAAATGGAGACAAGACAAATTACTGAATCTGCTGGAAATAGGCTATCTCTGACATTTGCTTACCAGCCTGTGTTGTAGTGGTGATGGTGGCAGCTTCAGTCGCTGTGGGTGAGATGACATCACTGCCATTGGAAGACTGAGGAGTATCAACAGTGTTGTGCGGTGTCGTCGAGCTAAATTGTGATGGAACCTCAGAGGAGTCCGAACTCCCATTGGTTGAATGGCTGAGGTTCTTCTGGGGCTTCTGAAGAAGGGGGATGGTGCTGGGTACAGGAAGTGTTGGATGATCTGGTTCCAGGTTTGGACGTGCCGTGTCATTGAGGTGTCCTGTGTGCGGCGGGTGGCTTCCTGTTTGCGGTGCATTGCGAGCCTGTCTACGTCTCGCTGTGATGGGACCCTTAAAGTTACAGAAAACAGAGAATTTAAGAAAGATACTTATATGGAATACAAATATATTAATTTATCTCTCTTCTATGAATATCAAAAAAGCTGCTGTTACCCGGCCCAAGTACTAGTGCTCTCTTTCTCTTTCAGAACAATTCGAGCAAATTGGTCCGATTAATAAAATCACAGACAGCCGTAGCGATACCTTGGAGATCAGCTGCAGGAAACCAAGAGACTCCTGGTGGGGCTGGGGCAGGAAGGAGACAAGGCAGCCCCCCTTCTGGGAGCATCTGAGGAGCACACAGCGTCCGCCGAGGCTCCACACGGCATCGCAGCTCGGCTCTAAGCAGCAGGACTCCCAACACGTCGCCCCGGCTCTTCCAGTTGCTAGAGGATACCAACCCAGGCCGATGGTGCTGCTCCAGTGGATCCCCAGCACGCCGCCGGTCACCCGGCAGAGATCTGCTGACACACCTGGAGCAGGACAGAAGCCAGGGGGGGGGGGGGATCAAAATGATGATTTTCTGTACTCATAACTACAATAAAAATTTCAGAAGAGATCAATCTCTTTGCATTAAGATCACATAAAGACGTTGGTGGTGAAAGGGAGAAGAACGGTTTATATAGATTCTAAAGATGTTTGTGATGCATGTAGTTTGATCAAAGAGACCATGGATCTGCTACTGCAGCGCTTTGCAAGCTTTCACTTGTTCATATCAATCAGGGGCATTGTTGACTACTCTTGGCAGCGTTGCAGGCAAAAGGGCGAAGTGAAACCCACAGTGAATTCCAGCTCCTGACCAGTGACACTTAACAGATTAGGCTCTGGCTGAACGTTTCTCAGAAAGGCCGACATGCGGCCTCTGTTTGAGCAGTCAGCCAAGTCAGCAGCTGAAAGAGGAAGTGAACCTTTTCCCTGACAAAACAAGATGCTGATTAAAACCCAAAGCACAGTAAGCAGAACGCACACCACTCCACCCGCTGAGCCAGACTGTCCGGCTCATATCAGCAGTGCAGTGAGCTGAGACATTCAGCTGCTAAGCGCCTGTGTGTGTTTCCTCCTCAAGATCGTTACTTCGGATGATAAAACCATTCTGATTCCAGCCCTATTTATATCAAACTAGTTAAATCCATCCAATGTTCCAGAGGAGACCTTTGCTGAGCAGCCAAGGACAATAAAACAGCTGCTTTTATAACAAAGCACAGAGTGTAAAATGGCAGGTTAGATTTCACCATTAAGTCAGTGTCCTCAGCAGATGACAAACTGACAGTAACAGCCCAGGATGAAGGTAGTGAAGCGGAGTCACTGAATAAATAAATCCAATATTGGGAACTTGTTCGGTCTTGCAGACTATACACATAGATAAACCAGGTGCCAATTATAAAGTGTAAATACTGTAACCCATTTAAAACAGTACATTCATCTGCCCTTATTTAGATTCTGCTAATTAAAGCAACAGAGGTGCATCGAACCAGTGCTGTTAGTTCTGCAATAGATCAACAAAATCAGGTTGATAATCTCCGACAGACCCCAGAATCTTTGTTAAACTTATTAACCTGAAGATTTCACCCCTGATTGATCGGGACTGGCTTCAGAAATAAAACAGGAGAGCAGCTAGAGCATACGTTTAATCTGCATGTCCTTGGAAATTACCATGTTTGACCCTGGTGATCTGTAAACACAGGAAATGACAATACCTCTATATACCTAATATTTTAAAGAGACTTCCAAACCAGTGAATGTTGCTCCCATAGAAACACTACACCAGGGGTGACTTTATGGGATGTGTCAGTGTAACTCAAGGCAGGAAAAACACAGGTCTTGCCACACACAAAAACACACAAAAGCACTAATGTTTGTTTGAGAAGGGGGTGTCATCCCACCCCTTGTCCACTGTTAGTCTGTCCCCTAGCCCTCAACACACACGCACACACGCACACACACAGTGTCAACCCACAAGGCCCTTATTGTCCTGTTTCACATTGTAGCCCACAGAGTGGAGGGGCATCTGAAAGCAGACACACACAAACAAACACACTCACAATAGGGATGTGAACAATCCTTTGTGTGCCGACCTCAGTTTGGAGGTACAGTAGATAGACTAATAATCCAAAACAATGCAAGTGTCATAATCGCATTCTAAGACGGATGAAGTCCCACCCTGAGTAATCAAAGGTGTGTGTGAATCTCCTGTGTAGATGAGCACTGGTGATATTAAAAAGGCACAGACGCTTTTCTTTATCAGTCCTCGGTCAACAAGTGTGTGTTTGTCTGCTGAGTTCATGCTGGCGGATGGTTTGTTTTACCTGTGGCTGGAGCCAGGAGCCAGAGGTAGGTCAGCGGCAGGAGGGCGAGGTGAGGTGAGCTCCAGGTGAGCAGCTTGTGGTCGTGTGCATAGGACATGTTCCTTAAAGGACCTGCAAAGAGCAAACAGAAGGACTTGAGTGCACTTCATCCTCTGAGTCAGTCTCTGCAAACTCCAGACAAACATCAGTCAAACCCAACAAACACTTTATTAATTTCTAAATCTTAAAGTTGCTAAATTCAATTTTTAAACAAATAATGCCAACATGTGCCCATTTTACGAGGTACAAATATGAAAAGTTGGGTCATTTTAGATTTGGCTTTGAAGCAGCAGCAGAGGAGGCAACAGATCCGAACCAGTGTGAAAGGAGGATGGTGACCTTACAGGACCGATGGGTGTCCCCACCTTTAATTCCAAAACGCAGTCATGCTGAGTACATTCACACATTGTGGGCGTGATCCTGCCACCTTTGTTTGGCTCTTTTCTAAACAAACAAAGCAGGGATCATGGAGCAGCCTTCTTAACTGCTACAGTATAATGCTATCAAGCTACAGTATAATGCTATCAAGCAGTATTAGGATTGGTTTACTGAGACATCAGGTATATTTCCTATTCAGAGCTGGAACGAGCCGATTAACAGACCGATATATGCAATAGTAATAGACACTGAGGAAAAAGATGAACATCCAACTTTAAAAAAAAGGTAGTTGAAGGGAAGCTAAGGAGCATAACTGTAACTTAAAGGCTTCATGTTCATTTAAAAGACATTGACCATCAATGCAAAATAAAATAAGCAAGAAAGTCTCGAGACCCAAGGGTGGTCTAGAGACTTCCACCTCATCAGCAGGATCTACGGTTGGTTTACTCAAACAGTCGGCAAAAAGCAATCAAGCACGCCCACTAAAAAACACACCACTTCGTTTACCTTTCTCCCGACCAGGCGGAGGAAGCAAAGGAATGCAGGAAGAGGAAGAGAGAGAGAGAGAGAGAGAGAGCGAGAGAGAGAGAGACAGCTTAGGTCGGCAGGGTGGTGCTGCAAGTCGTCGGGCGAAGACGGGTCAACACCGGCGCTCTGAGGAAGAGATCCAACATGGCCGTCTCCAGGTCCCTCACAGGCTCAGCTGCTCAAACACAGTCCTGGAGAGAGGTGGACAAAGAGACAAACATTACTTTACATGTTGATCATGTTATTTCCCCATCGGTCAAGGAGGTTATGTTTTCATCAACGCTAACCCTTACCCGAAGGATGGGTTATTGGTCAGCATTTTGGTGCAGAACCTGACATCTTGTGTTACACTTTATCTAACAAAGGGGCAAAGTTTATTGTGATCGCCCTCTGATACGAATCGTTCAGGTTTTTCCCCTCCACCTCTATTTTGAATTCAGACAGTCAACAGTGGATCAGCTACACAGAGAAGCAGTGTGAGGAATTCAGAAAACCTACATCCCATCAAACATTCATGCTCCCCAGAGAGAACAGAGCAGAGGAACTTTACTTACATGATGTGCACCGTTTTACAAAAGGACTGAGATAAAACACAGACTTTCATCAAGTCAGATACTATTTATAGAAAACGATTTCCCAATTCCCAGACCTGCAGAATACAAACACTCCTTTTTTCAAAGTGCCACAGAGAAAAGAACAGGAAAGGTTCCTCGTTTGATGACAAAACAAATACAACCAGTCATTACGAAGCACTGGTGCCACTATCCTGTTGACAGTGACTCTTCACATGACTCACGCCCTGTGAACACCTTCCGTTTCACCAGCAGCTCAAGCTGAACGGAAGCCAAGAAGAAAAATAAGATGAAGTGAATTGACATAATTCAGTCACAGGGTTTTAATCTCTCAGCCTTATGTGACGAAGACGTGGCTCAGCTCATTGTGAAGTCTGTCCTTCATCATCATGCGTCTGGCCCTCGGAGCCTTGCAGCCTAATACCCAGCAGGTGTGTTCATAAAGCACACATGGAGGACGGCTGTGTGTAGGAGAATACATAATTCCAACTCTCTTCTGTGCACACATTTTTCTTCTGTGCAATAATCACAGCAGTCGTTTTATCAAACCAATGCACTGCTCCTCAATCACATGATGCAAGTCACTGTGGGTAATAATGTTCAGGTTGGAGGATTCACAGGGTGAACATGAATCTATGATGCAATAATAATGTCACCACAGCTCCTTTATCCAGTTTGACAGCAGAGTAGAAAGTATCACAGTGTCTGAGTTGACTTCCTGTGACTCAATTTGCTTCTGTGCAGGAAGTGTGATGAGGAAGTTTCTCACTTCAAAGTAATTACTAGTGATTAGAAACGACACGTAATTTGTCACGTGAAAAGGAGTCGGACACAGATTGTTGTTCCTCTGCTTGTCTGAACCTGTTAAATTCAAAAACAAGTAACTGTGGTTGATTATTTGGTGAGAAGATTTTGGAGTTGGTCCGAGTAAGAGACATGTTCCCCCTCTTAAATTTCTTACAGCAGAAAAGAAAAATAAACGACTTCTATGGAGGTAACAGGGCTTATAGTCGGGAATCATGTTCTCTAGCTCTCTGGGTCAGTATTTACAATACACAAGTAACACAATCCTTTGCTGAATAACAACTTTACTGCAGCTGATAACTTTTGTAGTTTAATGAAAACATGTTTTTGTCTAAAATGGAAATTGTGTTAAAGTGAACTTTAACTGCTCTAGATCTGGAGACATGCCATTTTGAAAGAACAGTGATATCAATGTGCTGTAAACAAAAACACATGGTTTCCACAGGAGAATGTTAACGACATGTTTTGCCTCCTGCTGCTCTGCAAAGACGCTGCAGACATTGTCCTGTTGTTTGTTAACATGCGCCTGCTGTGTTCTTCATATATGAAAACCAAAGCTTAAAAAAATAATATCTGGACTAAATTGTCAGGACATTTTCTGAGGGGTTCTAAAAACAGCTCAAACTTAAAAGACCGGGAAATGTATTGCAAAAAATAGACCAGAGAGAATCCTGAAGCGAGACAAATACCAAACATTGAGTGTATCAGTGCAATCAATCATAAAACAAGAAATGCTGACACGAACCTGTAAAGTCTGCTTCCATATGTGAGGATCTGCATTCCAGCCCATGGATGCTTGAGCCTCAGCAGCTCGACTCAAAAATCACAGTCATCCGCTCAAATGCGCTTGTTTCTCTTCCAGGTAAAACCACAAAAATAGAATAAAATAAAAATCCAGGCCAAGAGGATTCAGAGGATTCAGTCCCTTCTTGAAGTCGCAGTAATAAAGAAGTTCTGTTCAGGTGCACTCGGTCACCTGGGCTGACGACAGCTCAGCCATTACAGACTTTTCAATGGCCGGTTCTCCCTTGAGAAACCTCTGCCGAACAATGATCTCTGTGACCAAGCACCCCCCCCTCTTGTATCTGGGGAGGACAAGTTCTTTCTCTCTTTCTCTCTTTGACTGTTTCTTCCTCCTCTTCCTCTCTCGTTCTCAGTTGCAGCATCCAGTAGCTGTATTGGATTCTCAGCAGACAGGTGTGTGGAGTCCCACGCCCCCGAGTTCTTCTGGCTGTGGCAGCAAACGGGGAAAATCTGCTTCTCTCTCCCAGTAGTCCCCTTGAGAAATCCTGCAAAACATGAATAATAATACAAATAAATCTCCCGTTGTGCTGTGACAACAACAGAAACCTCCTTCACGGCAGCAACAGTTCTAATACTAGGACTGAATTTCAATGGATACAATACAAGTATCACGGCAATACTATAATCCCCTGTGTATAGTTATTTCAGAAGAGATTTTACAGTCAGGTAACCGTACAATGGAGAAGAAAACTCTGACTGAAGAACATATTCAATTCATCCTTTACTGTTTATTGATTTTTCACCAAATGAATCATATCAGCTTTTTCCGATTGATTATTTCTGCCTTCCAGGGATAGCTAAACATCAAATGCACTTAATAGAATAAACAGAGAATGTTTTTATTGCTTCTCTTGAATTCATGACAATCTCACACCTGGTTTTCACTTCTTGCTTTTGACTGTTCTGTTTTCACTTCTTTCTAAATGGGGGTTTTCATTCTCTTCTCATGCGTGGACAAATAAAGATGAAACTGAAATGAAATTAACAGCAGGTCATATTTTCTTTACTTTCTTTCTTTCTTTGATATCCGTCGAGTTGTATATTAGGGTTTTGTTGCACACTTAACTTGAATGTAATGCAAAGGAGTAACGACCAAGATATCCATAATAATATAATATAGGGGTTTTTATCTCACATTGCTTTGTCAGAACCAGCTATAGGGAGATGGAACAGATGAAATGAGCCTGTACAGCAGACTCCAGCTCATTTACTGTGTCTACGTAGAATCAGTAACCACTTACTTCAATTGCATTGAATTTGGCTGCAAAGCTCCTCAAGTGTTAAGTGGACTCGAACTCCTAACCCACCCACCCCCCCGTCAGCACAGTGGTGAGCAGATCATGAGTGCATTTTCATTTGTGGGTTAACTTTCCCTTTAAGAACCTATAAGCTTGTTAAAGTGTCATGTTGAAAGGGAGGTGGGTGTGTACTCGGTTCATATTAGAGATGAAAGGGAAAGTTCATTGCTTAAAATAAGAAACAAGAATAGAAGTTATAGGGGCATCTATTTATATTATTAACTACAGCCTAATTCTATAAAATAGATTGATTGATTGATTGATTGATTGATTGACTGACTAAAGGTTAAATGAGTGTCTCTCAGTCTAATGAGCTGCACGAGTGCACTGCAGTGGGATGATATCCAGAGATATTTGAGCCAAAATGGAGGGTTCGTACATTATGTATCTTAGCAGCAGCAGCAGCAGCCAGGCAGTGTTCTCCTCTCAGGACGGTTCTTATCTCCTCGCTCGCGGACGGATCAGTGAACACAGGCCGGCGGCTGCAGCCTGCTGCCGCTGCACGATATCACATGTACACACACGGGACGCTGGGATCCATCAGGAGCCATTTGGTTTATCATGTGGAGGATTCAGCCCGACGTCCTGACACCGAGCCACGGAGCCGCCACACCGGCCCCTGTAACCCGGGGATCGCCGCTGCCTTGCGGGGCACCTTGAGGCTAACAGCTGCTGGCATCCTCCTCCAGCACAAACCATGCGGGAGGGTTCACGCGTTTTTTGTTCTTCTTTTAAACCCCGCAAGTGTCACGACGCGGCGAGAAGAAGAACCGGGGACTCACCGGAGCAGTAGGCGGCTGGAGGAGGAGCAGGTGGCGGTGGAGGAGGGTGGTGCACCTCGGGTCTGTGGCCGTGTCGTCGCTGTTGTTGTCCCGTGTGCCGTAGGTCCGAGTCCCGCTCCGCTCGACCAGCTGATGCGCCTGTGCCACCGCTGTCAAGCCAATATGAGAGATGCGCAGCACTTCCGCTGGCTGGATTTTCAAAATAAGGCGTTGACGTTTGACCTAAATTACACTTTTTTTTTTAAATAAAACATTAAATAATCAGTCGAGGTTAAAAGTTATATCACACAGAGGCTTATTTTCACCCCAATTACCTCCTAAAGGTCCCGGTTAATCTCGCTACTTCCACCTGCTGTCAATGTCGAGAGACTTCGCTTTATTTAAATTATTTTTAATATGAATACAATAAATATTCCAATTATACTTGAAACAAATTTTTTTTTAATTAAATAATATGATAACAATACATCCGTGCTCGAAATATTAACGTGACGTCGCTTCTCCGACGAACCAAAATGGCGCCTCCGCCTTCCAACTATCCCGGCTGCGATTGGCTCGCTGACATTGTCCGAGCCTTCTCATTGGCTGCTTGTGGATTCAGTTTGACCGTCAACTTCCGGGTTGATGTCCACGAGCTGCAGAGTCTGAGAGGTTATTTCTTTTTAGGTAAGTTATTTTTCTGAACGTTACAGTTTTATTTTATAGCCTTGACCTTTGAAATCAACCTTTGCGAAGTGATACTCAACAATGGCATAAATAATAGTACCGAATAAATATGGCTGCGCATGCCGCCCTCAGTGACGTGGACCTGCTGATACTATATGTATTTTTAAAATCTTATCTTAAAGCTTAACGTTACTTCTCATTTTCTCTTATCGGGTTGCAGGTCGTGATGGCGGAAGGTGCCGACGTCGTGAGCTGCGAACCTCCCGGGGAAGAGGAGCAGGGAGCCGGGGGAGAAGATGGAGGAGATGGAGGAGGCTCGGAGAGGGATGGTGGAGCCGCTTTGACTGATGCTCAGAGAGACGTGTTGGAAAGATGTCTTCATACTCTCAGACACGCACAAAACGACAGCCACACGTTGGCTGCTCTTCTGCTGGTGAGTCCTAACATGTGTGGATCCATCACCATATGGTAGTTACTACTCCCAGTGTGTTTATTATCCCGACTGATCATAGTCAGGGGGATTTAAACCCATAGAGAAACATTTGATGAGTGATTCTCATATTGTAAACTACCTTTTATATACCTGTATTTGTAATTAGTTACTTTATACCTTTTAAATGTCATCGTCACCACTGATGCCGATAATGTCGGAATTTAATCTGTCATGGTTTCTAAACACTTGTTTGTACTTCCTCGGATATTCATTATAAATAAGATTAACTATTAACATCTCTATTCTGAAACACTACAAACATTTCAGGGAATAAATCAAACAGCTTTGTGAGCATTAGTACTTCCTATGGTTGAAATAGGAAAGCTCAATAATTCAAATTGTATTTGTTGGTCACGTCCCAGCCCTCCACAAACGTTAGGTCCACGTTTGAGGTCCACATACCTCAATACCTTAATTTGTTGTTTCCTTTGTTTATCTTAGATCACTCGTCTGTGTCCGGCGAGCCAACTGGACAAACCCACCTTGAGACGTATCTTCGAGGCCGTGGGACTCAACCTTCCCGCTCGGCTCTTGGTGACAGCAGTCAAAGGGCGTGAGAGCTCTGGTCTTCCCCCACATGAACTCCTTTCATTGGGCACAGCTCTGTTGGCCGCCTTGAGCACAGACCCAGACATGGCCTCCCATCCCCAGCTCCTCACCACCATCCCGCTCCTGCTGGGCCTTTTAGCAAATGGTCCTGTATCCAACCAGCAGGAGGAGAAACCAGCTGGAGAGAAGGGGAAGAATGCAGATAGTAAAGTACAAGCAGAAGAGAGTTCAGGTCCAGAGAGTAATCCTGCCAAAGTGGAAAAATCAGCAGGGGAGAGAAAAGCCAGTAAACAAAATGGTGATGACGGCAGCAAATCAAATGGAGTGAAAACAGAGACACCCCCATGTCCTCGTCTCGATAAGGCCTTGGCTGCCGACTGCTACCAGGTTTTGACGGCAGTGTGTGCTCTACCCAGGGGTCTTGACCAGCTGCTGGGCAGAGGAGCCATTCCTGCTCTGTGTCAGGCAGTGGAACAAAACCAGACTTTCAGCCGTGAGCAGGGGCTCCCCTTGCTCGGTTGCCTTCTCTCTGGCAGAACCAAGGACAAAGCGTGGAGTAAACACCCCGCGGAGCTCCACACCCTGCTGGAGAAGCTTTCCAAAGATTTCTGTCAGTCCACAGAGCAGACCCGACTGGACAGGTGCTCCCAGCTGGTGCAGTTCCTGCCCCCAGTGGGAGTGGCCACAGCCAGTGATGAGCTGAAGGGAGTCGTGAGCCGTGTGTGGGGGACTTTGAGACCCATGATGCAGTCGAAGTTGACACCGAGGCAGATCAGGCCCATCCTGGTCCTCAGTGCTTGTCTGCTGGATTTGTATGGGTGGGAGCAGGTGGGACCCCCGAAGACCTGCTGCTTACTGGTGAACCGGGCCTGCGTGGAGGTCAGGATGGGACTGGAGGAGCCGCCCGGCAACGAGCTGAGCCCAGAGCTGCAGCACACACTCACAGGTAGTGTGTTCATTGTTCTGCAGCAGTTAATTGTGATGCCTGTCTGAGGTTGATGCGCACAAATCTATTATATAACACATCTCTATTAGTTGTTTAAAACTCTTCTTTTCATTCTCAGGCTGTTACAGAATCATGGAGGCTGCCATAGAGCAGGCCTGCAGTCCGGCCCTGACTCAGGGCGCTACACCTCCTCCGAGCTCCGTGTCCTCGCTCAGTCTGCAGCAGAGCCAGCAGATCCTCACTGTCCTGCAGGAGGCCTTCTCCGCTGTGATATACCACCTGCAACAGGTGAGAGCATGAAGTTTGAGCTTCTGTTCATGGGACTCGATCCTTTTTACACCATTAACCATTAAAAGGAGATGAGTTCATTGCAAAAGACAAATGTTTAACATGATAATGTGATTTGTCCAGTTTCTCCATGTAAGGAAACCAGCTCTTTGCACTGTAAAAACTCAGAAGTCACACTCTTCCTCTTCTCCTCTGGTTCTCATAGGTGGATCCGAGTCAATACGGCGACCCATTCATTTTCGCCACATTCCGCTCTCTGTGCTCATGGCTGGCCGAGGAGACGTCCTGTCTGAAGGAGGAAGTGACCGGACTGCTGCCTTTCCTGATCGGCTACGTCCAAAGCCACATGCGAGGTGAGAGCCCCGAGGAGGGCCTCTCTGACTGGATGGCCGAGATGTCTTTCTCCGAGGAGAGGGGGCCCTGGACGGGCAGAGAACCTCTGAGGTAATTAGGACAATGATGGATCAGTAATTTTAGAGCTAAAACAACATATTCAAGGACAGGTTTTACTGGTTTCGTGTCGCAGGGTTTTCAAGAGAAATATCTTCGTCTCTCCAGGTATCTCCTCCCAGCTCTGTGCCACCTGTCGGCAGAGGAAGGTCCCAGGAAGGTGCTGCTCACGCTCGACACCCCGGCCCTGCTGGTGGACTTTCTGACCCACAGCTGGAACGCCCTCAAGGGGAAAGGTGGGGTGGCGTCCAGCAGGGATCCCAGCATGGAGACGGCCTGTTCAGCTCTTCTCAACTTCACTGTCACAGAACCAGAGAGAGTCAGGTACAGAGCTGACGTTCAAATCAAATACTCATTTGAACCCCGGGGCGTAAATGAAGTAATTCTGTCATTTCTAACTTTTTGGTTTCTCTTTGTTCTAGGAAGGATGCATGTTTCAGAACTCTGGAGGCTTTGCTGAGTGAAGCACTTCCTGTGTTGGTGCATAAACCCCGCCTCCTCGTCCTTGCAGCGAATATGTGCACTTTGGGGCTAATGATTGGTCGACTCAGATCAGCTCCTACAGGTGAAAGAACATTTAGAGTTTCCAAACTTCTCTTGTTTTAATGGCTAGAAAACTCCGGAAGTTCAAAATATCAGTTGTTTGCAGCTTTAAGTCGAAACCTTGAACTCCACTTTTATCTGTTGTTTCTCCAGGATCAGTGGAAGCCAGCCAGAGGCGTTTTTTCTCCTCAGCACTCCGGTTCCTCCGCGGCGCCCTGGACACTGGATCTAGCACCAAGCTGGTTCAGGTGAGCGTCAGCTGGGAGGAGAACTGGGACGAGGCCGCCGAGCTCTGGAGGCTGGGCTTGCAGGCCCTGGGAGGCTGCGTCCGTGCTCAGCCCTGGATCACCACGCTGGTCAGAGAGGAAGGTTGGCTCAAGCACACGCTCGCCATGCTGGGCCAGTGTAGCGCACTAGCTGACAAGCACACACAGGGGGCGCTAGAGGAAGCTCTGTGCGCCGTGGCAGAGCGGTGTCCCCTCTGTAAACAGGAGATCGGAGATGTGATGAGGAATGAAACAGGAGCTTTGAGCTGCATGCGGAACCTGAAGAAGACGATGCTGGTGAAGTGAAACCAAACGGCTGCCGATGGACAAACAGTGCGTTTTCAACTTGAAACCTTGAAAAAGAAGAAGCACTACAGAAATATAAAAGCACAGTCATTAATGAAGCCCAGCTGAACTTCTGTCTGATAAAAACCACTAAAAACACAGAAACCATCATTAAACAGACGTGTATTTTGTATTTTTGGTCAATGTGGATTTGCTTGTCCATCTTTATGTAGTTTATGATTATGACGTGGACAATGTGTCCTCTGGCTTTTCTGTGTAAAGAGATGAAATGACACCAAAGCTCACAATATTGAAAATAGGTCAAATTATGTTTCCATTTATGTTTTTTCTGTGTAACTTTGCCCCGTCAGACTGAGACTGAAATGCTTTTTATCTAAACTATTTACACCAGTGAAAATAATCTGAACCATAATCTACAACCACATACATGTAAAGCCTGTGGAGACAGCTGTGCCCTGGAGACAAATGGTTTTTCTTTTCCTCCCAGGAATTTCAATACACACGAGCTGTTTCTTACACGTGAACCCTGAGATGTAAAAATACATTTAATAAAGAATTATTTTGTCAGAGAACTAAAAACTGTGTTGCCAATGTTATTTATGCAGCTATAGTCAAACATCCATGTATATAACTGAACAGTTCAACATTTCTGACTTAAGTTTTGGAATAAATCTTTTTCAGGTGTTAAATAATCTGGAGTAACTTCAGTAACCAGTGGAAATGGTCCTTCCACCAGAAGGGAAAGGTCTTGTCTCGCCACTACCACAAGGTGGCGCAGTCAGACTTGATGCTGGCGGAAGTTCCTGATCAACACTTTTTCTTCCCCTGCGCACAGATCTCTGCAGTTTTTTCGTTTTTCAACTAGATTGGTTACTTTATCAAATTTAAACAGAATTAAACTAAATATCCGCAAAGAAAACGTCAAATTATTAAACTTTTCCTAAGGTCATTGAGTCTGAAACTAAATTGCTTAATTGAGTTTGAAACGTCTCCAAGCAAGAATATCTCTAAACGTAATTTTTACTTGTACTGTCAAATTGGGAGGATTTTTTTTCAGGTTGGAAATCTTTACTTTAAATTGACAAGTATTAGTAAAAAAATATTTGAATTCAAAGAGAAGAGGAAGATACGTTTTTCATAATCTGTGATCCTGGTGTTTATCTCCGGCCTGCCATGTTTCTTCTTCTTCTTCTTCTTCCTCATCACCTCATCCCTGATTCTTTGGTCCAAGTTTTTTTTTTAATCAACCCCCACCTCAACTCCTGTCACCTCCCGCCCTCCTCTCCTTTCGGGTTTAACCCCCCCATCCCTCCCTCCCCAAACAGCCGTCTCTTTTCACTCTGACTCATCCATACAAACTCATGCATCGTCTCAAACTAACTCACTCCTCTCTGCACCTTCAGCCTCCATCCACCGCCTCACCTTAACCCCCCGTCACCCAGCAGCACCATCACCACCACCAGCTTCACCTGCCACCACTATGCTCTGGAAATCCCGAACCAAGACTGACATTTTGCAGGTAAACGAAAAATCTTTTTCTGTTTTTAAATGGTGTATGCATATTTACAATTAATTAAGTAGGTGTAGGTCTGGTGTGTAGGAGTAAATCGCAGCACATTGTGACTTGTTTACAGACTTAGAATCCACACAATAATACACTTTTCTGTAATTCAACCTGTCTGTAGTTCAGTATCGATTTCAGAAAGTGAAATATTTGTATTTATTTCAGAGTTTAAAACTAGGAAACTCAAGATCTTTGGCAAAATGACGAGAATGTTTGTGCGTAAAAAAGACAAAATGGTCTTAACTAGTTGGTCTATACCTCAGATGTTTAAAATTAAATTCAAAAAGATCAATTTTATATAATATTTGTGAAGTAAACGAACAAGACAGAAAAATCGGTGTAACTTGGTGCGTAAAACCCAGAATTCTGTATAATCCAGTGCCAGTATTTGACAAATATACAAAATCATAAAAGTGCGGAGATTGTATGAATTAACAACCAGTTAATGGATGATTATATCTCTTTAAGAGCACTGGGCCCTCTCGACCCCTCCCCTCACTCTGCCGGCTGCGCGCAAAACCTATAAGTAGTGCGCTCATGGAGAGACTGGAGGACTGTGCTGTGCGCTCGTGTGTGTGAGTGAGTGTGTGTGTCTGGCAGCAGCAGCAGCAGCAGCATCTTGTCATCTGTGCGTAAAAGAGCGAGGAAAAGGGAAAGTAAATAACAACGCTTGAGTTTAATGGACCGTTAAAACAGCCTGGATTTACATCTCGGGGAGAATTTGGTTCACATCGTTCAGTCGCTGGAAAACCTGCTCGTTCCTGTTGAACACATTTCACACTTGGGGACATCCAGAGTTGTCCAGATGTTAATCCACACCTATTCGGCTATGGTGAGTTTGATGAGAGGATTTATATGTTCTGCTGATTTGTGTTCATCCCTCCTGTATGCCAGTTTTTGGGGAAGAAGTTCATTTGGAGGAATTCCAGTAGAATAAACTCAGAAAAAATGCATAATTTCACGAGTGGGAAAAACGGCTCCTCGTAATTAAAATGCGTAATTAAGGATTTGATGGATGTGGTGCGTTTGTTGACCTGTGGCACCAACTGTCAGCCCGTGGAGAATAATAACCCTTGATGATAATAATCATAATTAGCATCATTATTATGTGTTTTACGCGTAAAGTTAAATGTATCCCTGGTGCGTCTGGTTCGTCTCCGGTGGAATCCGAAGTGTCAGCCGGTCTGACAGTGAGTGTACTGCCGCGGAGACAGTCTTTGTCTGCACCGTGTCACCGCGAGTGAGACCCGCTGACAGTGAAGTGTCCACTCGCTGCACAAACTCCTGACGCACAGGATCCCACAGGACGCGATGCGCTTTACGCATTGGATTATAACTTCAAACTTGCTCGGGATTAAATTAGCTTCACAACCCTGCACAGTTTGGACGTTGGATGACAATTGCGCGTGTGTCTGTGCCAAGTGTCTGTGCGCGTGTGAACCTGGCAGCGGCCCGCTTTGCCTCGCGACCCATAATGGACATTGTTCCACCACGACACCATTGATTTTGGGTGACCCAGCTTTCAGAAAAAAAAAAAGAAAAATCCAATTTGAGCAGGATGTATGTGAGCACAAATGTAGGCTGGTGTTACCGCACACACACGCATACACACACGTACACATGCACACACGCACCCACACACATCCACTCTTCCACGGTTGTTACACGAGGGTTCAAACTTGTGAAGTCAAAATAACAATTTGTTTTCCTACAGCTTGCCAACACGATTGAGCCGTTTTTCCTTTTCACTGGTGGGTGGGTGGGGGGGTCAGCGCGTGTGTCTGTGTGTGTTGACAGGGTGGCAGATTATATACAGATGGACCCCCCCCACCCCTTGTTGGAGCGACGTGTTATTATTGTGCATTACCTGTCCTTTGTGCAGCTCCTTGGTGGCCGTGACCTTTCTGACACTGTGCAGCGGCGGTGCCACCGGCGCCTCCTGTCGCCGCGCATCACTTCAAAGCACCGCTGCTATTTTCCATTGGTCTAATAAAGAGGAGAAATGCGTTTAATTAGGATTTCTGCTGGTTTCTGTTAAATTAAATCACATTATTTTAAAGGAAGTTCGCTCTATTTTCTAATCCTGAACCAGCAACACGACAGATTCTCTTCCTTTTGGAATCTGTGTGACATTTGGTTGAATGAATTGTTCCATGAAGATCTTGGAAGCTCCTGATATAAAAATCTAACTTTCTCCTTTTCTTCCAGGACCGCGCAGACGGACTTAGCGGCTCTTCGCCGAGTGGGCGCCTCTCCCAGCTCTCCTCCCTGAACCAGGCCGCCTACTCCTCGGCTCCCCCGCTCTGCCACACCCCGGCCTCTGACTTCCAGCCTCCGTACTTCCCTCCCCCCTATTCCCAGTCCTCCCTGCCATACTCTCAGAGCCAGGAGTCGGCGTATTCCCACCTGTCAGACCCCTACACCTCCATCAACTCGCTCCACCAGCACCAGCAAGCCGCTTGGCATTCGCAGAGGTCGCGCTCCGACGATGGGGGGCTCCTGTCACAGTCTCACCGGGCGCTCAGCCTCGACCACCGGCGGGATTACGCAGCCGTGCCCCGACTGCTCCACGGTCTCGGGGAAGGGGCGGCCGCGCTTGGGGACGGTCCTCTCGGGATGCACCTGGGACATCACGGCCTGGACGATCTGCAGGTGACTTGACTTTTCTATTTTTGGTTGTTGATTGGAGGTTTTACGCGCTGCAGAGTCCGTGCGTAAAAGTCACTCGGCACATGATCCACAAAGTATTAATGAAAACAAAACATGCTTATTCGATTATTATCTATTGGATCCTTTATTATAATGGGTAATTATTGTAAAATAGTTCAAATACACCTGTTTAAATCCTACGTAGCAAAAAGGCCTCAAGGCAAATTACCTTTAATGCTCTTCATTCAGGGGTTAATAAACTAATATCACTTTTTAATATCATGTAATTTGCTGGGGCTTTTATTTAGAAACGTGGTTTATTGTATTTATAATTTTCATCAATTTTGACATTTTAATTTGTAAACATCACCTGCAGGACTTTCGTCTATTTTATATAAAGTCTCCTTTAGGTGTCAGACTCGAAAACAGGAATGAAAAACAGTTTTCTTTCAGTCCAGACTTTTAAAAATGAAGTTAAATATAATTAGAATATTAGTTCCCATATTTCTAAAAAACAAATCACCAGTTTATCTCATTAACCTGTTCATATAATGAAGGTTAAATATCAAGTTTAATTTTGAGCATCGTGGAATTTTATATTTCTACCATGATGTGACTGTTTTAGTTTTGTTTTTTATGTGGTCCAATAATTAGTTTTAAACTTTTTTTTTTAACTTAATGCCTTAAAAAATATAGTTGAGCTGCAGCCAATAAAAAAAAATCCTGCATTTTCCAAAATTCAAAACTGCAATCTAAAAAAAAACAAGTGGTGATTTGGTCACATGCCACTTTGCATCCCACCCCCCCTCTCAGTGTTACACTCGCAGACACAAAGTGATTCTGCAGCCTTTTCTCTTTTTGTTTTTCGGGGATGGGGTGGTGGTGGTGGGGGGGGGGGAGAAGAAGAATAGTTCGCGTGGCGTGTTGAACAGTCAGCAGCAGCCGCAGCTCCCCTGCAGCAGGTGCAGCTGCAGACGCTGTTTGTTGCCTCCTCGCAGGAACAGAAAAGAGAAAACACACCGAGACCAATCGATGTGCACGGTCATTATTGGGAAAAGGAACGTGTGAGAGCGGCGCCAGGCAAAGAGTCAACCCGGTGCATGTTACTGTTAAACGCTCCCACTCGACAAGGACCTTTTATTTGATTAATGGATTATATCCTACGCGTTTGAACCCTCTTATAAATTCCGCACAAAGGAGACATCCGAGCATCGCCCTGCAAGACGCTTTTATTCCCACTGAATGAGAAGATCAAATACACTGCGAGGGGTTTAATTCAGTCTTTGACTCACTCAGCTCCACTGGCTCTTTGTCATTGTTGAAATTTACATTTAAGGCCATTTCTTTGTACATGTTCCATAATGGGAAAACGTAAACGAGCCCTTTCTCTAGTTATTTTAAAGTGTTAATCATGACAGTGTCTCTTTAGTTGTAGTTATTTTTGGGGGTTTAAGTACATTTAAACCAATGAAAGCTTAAAAAAAGGCAAGTTCTTGTTCAAATATGATTTAATAACCAACATTTTGACTCCAAATTTAACACAAAACTATAAATTTATGTATTTTTAACAATTTCAACCTGCTGATGCTTTTGTTAACACAATTCCTTTTGTCGAGCCGTGTAAGAAATGTGATTGAACTGTATGAAATGTTAAATAATATCTAAAAACTTCCATCATTTACCACTTTTATTATTCAACGATCTTATTATATACGTGAATGGAGAGTGTTCGTGTTTGCTGTGAGGCGAGAAAGAAAAATTAAATGTTGGACCTTCCATCATTGCATTGGCCTGAGAGGAAGAAGAGCTGTGTGTGTGTGTGTGTATATATGTGTGTGTGTGAGAGAGAGAGAGAGAGGGACAGTGTGTGTGTTTGTGTTTGCTGCAAGAGTCCAGTTGACAAATGATAGTGACTGTCTGTCTGTCTGACACACAGGGAATGGAGGAAGGATCAGCCCTGGGCATCCTCGACCACTCTGTCATTAAAAAAGGTAAGAGGTGGGAGAGCTGTGTGTGTCTGTGTGTGTGTGTGTGTGTGTGTTTGTGTGTGAGGGAGAGAGGGAGAGAGAGATAGATAGAAAGAGAGAACAGAAAGATGGAGTGTGTATGTGTGCGTTTGTGTCTAAGTGTGCACCTATATAATTGTGCTATATGTGCTGAAGGGGGTTTTGTGTTTAGGGGCTCTCCAACACTAGTCTCTCTCACTGATACACACACACACACACACACACACACACACACACACATACACACACACTCACACACACTATAAATAATTCTGTTTTGCTATTTCATTTGAAGTCAAGAAGTCCTCTAACACTCAGCTGCAGACTTCACCCCAAAGGCACACATTCTTAATGAACTGTTCATGGTCATATGAGAGAGCGAGTGTGCACGAGTGTGTGTGTGTGTGTGTGTGTGTGTGTGTGAGAGAGAGTGCGGAAGAGAGAGGGATTAGAGTGGAGAGGAGAGGGAAGTGGGGCAAAGCATAAAAGGGAGGGGAACATGATAAAAGAGGAGTTGTGGGGAAATTTGCGGAGTGTGATCACTCTCATATCACCGAGTGTGAGTGGCAGAAGACACAGGGGCACGATTAGAAAACTCAAGTTGGATTTGGAGCTGGTGCAGTTTGATACTGTGCAAATCCCCCCCCCCAAAAAAGAAAGCCCCTGATATAGGCCGTCCTGGTGGGGAGTGGAGGGGTGCAGGGAATCAGTGAAGATTTGCTCTGAATCCAGCTGAAGATGACACCTGCTGTGCCTCAGAACACTTTCTCTCTCTCTCTCCTGCTTTTAAATTCCCCTTTAAATGAAGAGCTTCTAAACAATTATTACTTTTTATTCTCTGATTTATCAATTCAACCTCCACGTGAACAACAATCCATTCTCACATTTTTGCCTCCATCCAAACACCTCAGCGCCTCGAACCCCTTTCGTGTCCCAACGTTTTCACCCAAAACAAGGATGTGAATCTCCGAGTCTAATCCCCCAAGGAGCAGCGCCGTGCGTTTTACAGCACGAATCCGCAAAGCAGCAGTCATTTGATGAAGTGGCAGGGATTCCTCTTGTTTGCCAAACTCTCAGAATTGATCAATTACCCCGGCAAGCACTCACATGTACAGCAGCGAGATAGCAGAGCAAACCTAAAGCCCTCGTGAATAAGAAAATCCAATAAGGAGAAAGAGAACGAGACAGAATATAGAAAAAGGGAAAAGTGTGGAGGGGGGGGGGGGGGGGGGGTTGAGGAGTGGGAGGCACAAGAGAGAGATGATAAGAGAAAGAGAAGAAAAGAGAGTGAGAGAGAAGGAGGGGCAGACAGCTGACAAAGGAGAGAGGGAAAGAGAGAGCGAGAGCTTCGGAGGAAGCTCTGCAGCTCTGTGGCCTCCATCATCGGCTGCTGGGGAACCAGGGGATTTTTCAGTTTTTGGATGGGGGGGGGGGGGGGGGGTCTGTGCTGCGTGGCCCGCCACCCACAGCGTGCGAGGGGAGAGCGGGCGTCTCAGAGCTCAGTGACACAGATAAAATGTCTTTTTAAAGACAGGAGAGGGAGGATAGCAGACACGTCAGGACTGGAAGGAGAGAGGACAAGTGAGGAGATGTACACACGTGTTGCATCTTCTTATACAAATACTACACAATATTATTTATTGCTATATTTGTAAACACCACTGCTGGCTATATTAATTCCCTGAACCTGATGAGAGCTGGTTCATCCAAATAATAAATCAATGTTCTATAAGACACAGACCAGGAACAATGTCTGTGACTTTTGATTTTTGCTTTTTTTGTCTGATGTCGCCCTAAACATAAAATTCTTTGTCTCAAATATTTTTCCATGTGATCTTTGTATTCTATTGTTTCTTCAGCTGGTGAAAGCTGTGAAAGAAAGAAAGATTCGATTTTTTAAATATAAATCCTAAATGTTTTAAGGTCAACAAACATTATTCAAACTAATTGCATAGGAGTGAAGTCAGAAATTTAATAATGAATATAACCATTATAACAAAACATTACTGAATAAATAGCTAAATTATTTGTATTAACTCATATAAACTTCATCTTTGAGCCATTGAGGGAATAATATCCTGATAAAATTAACAAAGCAGTTGATTCCTTCAAGATTCAAAACTTTAACGTCCATAACCCAGGAATTAATGCAAAATCTTTGATTTGTGTATGAGACACAAAAAAATGGATTTCATTGTTAACATGGATTTGTCATATTTGATGAATCCAAATCTAATTTCATCAACAAATATATTTTATTATCTATTGATACAACCTATCTTTGTATGTTGCACTATTATATTGTATATTTTGCATGTTTTTAATGGCTTAACCTGCTGCAAGTTGGCATTCAACTAAATAAATCCCTCAGATGCTTCAGACAATTTTACTCCTAGACTGAAAACTCCTGAAGTTGTTAAAAAATAAAAAAAAGGCTTCACAAAACGTCTATTCCCCATTTTGAAACCACTTCTATTAAAAGTTTACCCCAGTGCAGACAAGTGAGTGCAAATTGAGCTCCTGCAGGTGCGAAGTGAAGCTATTTGAGAATGCACAGCTGAAATGTAACAAGCTGCAGTTTAGGCAACAGAATCAACAAGCAGCTCTCCAGAATTAGAGCTGTCGACACGGGGGAGGACACAACGCTGAATAGATTAATCAGGAGGAGGAGGTGGAGGAGGAGGAGGAGGACAGTCACACAGTCATTCACACAACACTATTGTCATCGCACCAGACATATGTTTAGAATTGATGAGCTTTATTTATTATTTACCCCCTTCATTCCTTCTCTTTGTTGCTGTGTAACTTTCCCTATCTTGGATTTTCATGTTATTCAAGTCAAAGTGTGTAAATGAGCTCAAACCTCTCCTCCTCTCTCCATCATCAGTTCCCATGCCACACAAGCTGAACGGCTCGTCCCTCTCGGTCCTCTCCATGGGGAAGGACGGCCTCGGGGTCGGGCTGGTGTCCAACCCGGCCGAGGTCTTCTGCTCGGTGCCCGGTCGCCTGTCGCTGCTCAGCTCCACCTCCAAGTACAAGGTGACGGTCGGGGAGGTGCAGCGGCGCCTCTCCCCGCCCGAGTGCCTCAACGCCTCCCTGCTGGGTGGAGTCCTCCGCAGGTGAGCCGGGGAACCAGAGGGGGGGGGGGGGGATATGCAGGTGTAGAGATGAAGCATCAAGAATCTACACTCAACACAAACTTGATCCCAACACTGTTCTGACTCTAACTTTCTGAGATCTCTTATGAAACACTTGAAACTGACTCATCGAGGCCTCTGTAAAGTAGGGAATAAAAGAAGGGAAGGATCTGACAATAACAAGTGATACTGTAAGAACCAGTTCCATAAATAACTTGAAGTTTTACAGCAACTCAGCAAATTCTTCTTTAATGCCTATGGATCCCTGTTGATTTCATACATGTTGAAGATTTAAATTCTTAGGCTCTAATTTAACATTTTAACCACGTGATCCCTCTAACAATAAATAACACGATTTGAAGTGAAGTCCATGACTTAAGAAGTCAGAAAATAAATGTTCAGGAGTTTTTATTCTTCATATTCAACATTTATCCTGATGGAGAAGAACTATGGGTTTATGGGAAATGTAGTCTTTGCTCTGGGTGACAGTACAACACTAGTTTTATTGATTAATAATTAAATTTATGTAATGATATACAAATTATAAACCGAAGTTTAAAAACACAACACTCCCTTTCATTAGATTAATAAATCTTTTCAGAATAAGAGCCCCTGAACTGTAGGGCCATGAGGGCTGAGGACCTAATGTGCATCATGGGACTAAATCACAGGAGAAGCCGTGTGGTGTAATTAAACACAGCTTCAGGGCAAGAGCACAACTTTACGAGTCTGCTTTCAGGCTGAATCACTTTGAGGGAACGTAAGTAAAACATATTTAGGGATTTAACTTTATATTAAATTGCTCTGACAGCTATAAATAGTTTCTGCTTACTTTGAAAATAAAGATTTATCATATAAATACAGGATTGTTTGTTAATATTTGTTCTTGTGGTTTATAAACCATTCATCTGTATATAAATAGGTTAAATTAGTCCCAGCGGCAACACTGATATAATCTGTTAGGATCAAATATTCTTACATTATATTAATGAGTTAGTTTAAAACCCCTCCATGTTATTTAGCTGATAATGCTGCTGTATTTCTACTTAATAACATTTTCTGCAGGAATTATACAGCCTTCATTCTTCTTTACTAAACTAAATATTTGCTAAATTTACTAAATGAGTATAAGAATAAAAACATGAATGAGACCAACTAATGGAGATGAAAATAAGAAAATACAAGATACTACCAGTTCTGACAGGGAACATAGGGAGGATGTATCTTCTCACACACACACACACACACATTCCTCACCATACACACAATCCAGAGAAATACAGGCACATAAAGCAGAACAGACACAGAGTAGAAAACACACACATGCACAAACACACACACATGTACACAAACACACACACCCACTATGACCATCTCTTAAAAACTGCTCTCTCTGTCTCCCTGCCCCCCCTCAGGGCTAAGTCAAAGAATGGTGGCCGCTGTCTGAGAGAGCGTCTGGAGAAGATTGGCCTCAACCTGCCCGCCGGGCGACGCAAGGCAGCCAACGTCACTCTGCTAACATCTCTAGTGGAGGGTAGGGACACACACACACACACACACAACCACACACACACACACACACACACACAAAGTGACCTGCATATATCCTGACAGATAGAGACACATATTCACATGGAAATATCCTCGCATGAGCAAACATGAATAAACAGTCGGAGGGGGGGGGGGGGGGCGTGCGTGTGCAAACACAAGTGCAGGGTGTCATTTTAGAAAAGCCGAGGCTGCCTCACAAAAGCCAAAGAGCAGTGAACTGGTTGAGGAGTGAAAGTGAGAGAAATGGCCGCCGAGCTCGTCTCTTGACCCGAGCCGACCCGGGAAGCTGCACCAGCCGACTGTGCATCGTTTAAAGAAGCATTTGTAATTATTGGATTTGAAAGTCAAACAGACCAATTGGCCCCTTGACTCTTAAAACCACTGAAGCAGTAGCTGCATTTTTTCTGTCTGACTAACACAGAAGACTGATCCTTTATTGTACTGGTTGGTGATTCTGCTTTAGTCACAGTCTCACTCTCTTCCTCTTCTTCTTCCTCCTCCTCCTCCTCCTCCTCCTCCTCCTCCCCCTCCAGGTGAGGCCGTCCATCTGGCGCGGGACTTCGGCTACGTGTGTGAGACAGAGTTTCCAGCCAGAGCCACAGCTGAGTATCTGTGCAGGCAGAGTGAACCCGAGCAGCTCCCAACACGGCGCAGCATGCTCCTCGCCACCAAGTGAGTCCCCCCCCCCCCCCTGCACACCCACACCACAGCTGCAGCTCTTCTCTTTAGTCCATTGATTTTTCTCTCAAATAATCAATTGATTGTTTTGTCCATCAATCCTCAATAAAAAACAAAGTAAAGAATTTCAACCATGTTGCCGGAGGTGATATCATCAAATTCCAGTTGTGGTCGGAGCAGCTGCTCAAAACCACAGGATTTCACAATCAGCACGAGAGAGAAAGTCTAATTTCACAGATTTTAGAAGTTAAATGAATAAAATCTTTGCATTAATGTTTGATAAATTACTTGAATCAACTGTTTAGGCCGAGTTTTATTCATTTTTATGAGGCTTTTCCTGCACCATCTCAGTATTTGAGGAGAAATCCATTTGAAGGCTTCAGTTACCCGACAAACAAGACAAGGTTTCTTATTCAAATTTTAAGAAACAATCAATTTAATTTAATTCCATTTAATTTCATAATTATAACATTTCATTCAATTTCTCCTTTTTTGACCTACGTCATCTCTAAAATTGCTGAATGGAAATAGTTGACGTAAATACTTCTGTTCCTGGTTGTATGTTTGACAGTTTATATGGTTTCCTTTGATCCCCTCTGTAAAACCTTTTTAAAAATTCAATACATTTAGTTTTTTGGACTAAATTCCCCAAAAGTAACAACAATCAGTCAATCCTTTAAAAACCGGGGCGGTGGCAACAAGGTTGGCAAAGCAATGAGATATCTGGGGCCCCATGCAAAAAGGGGCCCCCCAAAAACTCCTGATATTCTTTGTGCACACAAACCTTAGATTCTATCAGCGACTATGGACAGGAGTAGAGCAATGACACTGTGGTCACAAACCCCCCAACACCTCATGGGCACTAACTCTCAGCCAAATTTAGTGTGGCCCCCCAGTTCCCTTTTGCCTGTGACCCCTCACAATAAACCTCACCATCACCAAAATAACGACTAACAAGCTGCTTTGTGCTCTTCCTCTCAGGGAGGTCTGTAAGGAGTTCGTGGACCTCATGTCCCAGGACCGCTCCCCGCTGGGCGGCAGCCGACCCAACCCGTGCCTGGAGCCCGGCGTCCAGGGAAGCCTCACCCACTTCAGCCTGCTCACCCACGGCTTCGGAGCCCCCGCCATCTGCGCCGCGCTGTCCGCCTTCCAGAGCTACCTGATGGAGGCCATCAAAATGCTGGACAAGGGGGAGGGCGGCGGGAAGAGCCACCACGACAAGGAGATGAAGCACCGCAAATAGAGAGCGCCGGTGGGGGGGGAGGGTGTGAACCGATGTGCGGTTACATGGACGGAAGGATGGAGAGGCAGAAAGGAAGAGAAAAGAGGGAGGGGAAGACGGACTCGTGGCCCCTCTGCGTCTTGACCTTTGCCCTCAGGATGAAAACTGAGACTTTTACCTCCCAGAAGCCCCGGCGGTCCCTCTCATCAAGGAGGGGGGGGGGGGCTTGAACGATGATGATATCTGTACTGTAATATGTGTCAGCAGCCACCTCACTCAAACTGACGCATGGACCTCTCTTCTTCAGTAGCTGGTTTGTGTCACGATGGCGTCTGCGAAACATCTGGAGGAGTTCCAACATCTGGCAGAAAGGTTCCAGTGGTTTCTACCCCCTTTTTTTTTATTTACTTAGGTCACCTTGAATACGTCAATTTCACCTGTGTTTTAGGAGCCCCTGCCTCCATCACACAAACACACAGACACACACAGACACACACAGACACACACACTTCGACATTTCTCTGGACTGAACTCATCTTGGGAAACATCCTGAGCCATATCCTGGAGAACCACCCCGCTCTTCGCTCCTCTGCAGCCGTGGGAGGATTTTAACTCCACCTGATTGGACGAGCGTAGCTTCCATATGTAGTTGTTCTTAGTGGGTGGTCATGGGAAATTGAGTACTCTGGGTTCTCTGGCAGCGGGGCGGGGCGTGGCAGGGCGGGGGGGAGGTACAGGGGGAGTTAAAGGCAGCTAAAGGAGATTTGTTTTTATTTTATTTTGAAGTGCTGGCGTGTTGGTAACTTAAAAAATAATTTTGTACTTTCTGTGTCTGTTTATTATTAATGTTATTACTGTTGTTATTATTATTATTGTATTACGGCATAAATGTAATATATTATTAAAAGAATTAAGAAGTGACGTGAGTGATTTTATGTTTTGATCTAAAATATCAGAATAATATAAACTATTATCTATTTTTTCTTTTATTGTGATGCTTCCCCTCGTCTGTGTCTGTGTCACAGTAATGATATTTGTATTGACTCCTGCAGGCGAAGTCTATTCTCCCTTGAACAGGAAGGTCACGACCGGGCCAGCAGCTAACGCTTAATTTCAGTATTGATTGATTTTTCTAATTGATTGAGGGATTAATTGCTCAGCTCATAAAATGTCAGGAAATGATGACAAATGTCGGAGGAACCCAATTTTGTGTTTCCCTCAATAAAAAAATATATATTATAAATATATTTAACAGAAAAGAAAACGGACAAAAAAACCAGTGACTGTCACACATTTTTTTTTAAATGTTTAATTTTCGCCCCAAAGAATCACTGAGTCCGAAATTTTTAGAGGCACATGACATTTGATACAAAAAATTATTTTGTCATTTTAAAATTTTTCTTCTTGCGTCAAAACGTCCAATTCTTTGATTTGTAATAAAACTAAACTGACCCATCAACCACGCAAAGAAATAATCTAAGAAGAGATTTGACATCTTCTAATTGTCTCGTATTCAAAAGCAATTTGACTTAAAATAACAGTTTACTTGACAATAGCAGCAGATCCACACAAACCCGTGTTTGGTAGTTCTGTTTGATAAATGACTTAATTGCTCATTAAAGCTGCTGTTGATTAATTTTCTGTCGACCGAATAATCAATTAATCAATTTATGCTTTTAAACACTTAATGAGGGCAGGTTCAGCTCCGGAGCTCCAAGGAATCCAGCTTCTTGCCAACACAAGACCCTGAATGCTAGACCCACACACACACACACGCACACTCACACAATGCATGTGACAAATCTGCTGTTTGCACCCCAAGGGGCCTCTCAAGAAAATCAGGGCCCCTCACACGCGGGGCCTCCAGTAGGGGCCCAGGCACACGACAGGCCTCCCAGCTGCAGCCCTGAACACTGTCTACCTGGGAGAGCGCCCCCAGCAGGCCCCACACCTCCGCTCCCACACATCCCATCATGCATTTCTCTGACCTCTCATGCGGTCGTTTGCTTTATTTAACTGGGACGAGATACTCAACACAATTGCGTGTTCCCAGGGACTGCACACATACACGTGTCGCCTGCTCGCACGCCCTCACACATCACTTCTACCTGCCGTATCTCCCCTTTCTCTCCTCCAAGCTCATTACCCTCCTGTGTCAATTCCCCCCCCCTCCATCCCTTCATCTCCCTCTCTGTAACCTAACCACCCTCCCCTACTCCTCATCCCCCTCCTCCTCACCCCACCCTCTTCCCTATTCTCTCCCTCTATCTGACACTCAGCGGGGCTGCTCTCCATCTCTCTCTCCGCCTGCAGGCAAACATATGCTGCTCTTCCCGTCAGATTCCGGTGTGTTTGAGAGAGGAGGGATTGTTTAATGTTTATTAATCACCTGTCTGTGGTGGGGAGAGGAGACAGTGAGAGAGCCACACACACACTAACACACACACACAGACACACACTCAGTGTCTGTCTCTCTCTCACACACCGATTCAGCTGTGATTTTACCAGCCTGGCCTGGTTTTCCCGCACGCAGCTGTACACACGTATGCTCACTTACTGTAACACTTCTCCTGAACAGAAATGAAGCTTCTTAATAGTTTATCACTGAGGTTGTGTTTTATCACATGAACGCTCGTTATCACTTGTTCAAAATGATAGAAAAACAGGCATTAGAAATGGAATTATCTTAATTAAACGACCCGACACAGTCACAAGCCAGGTTTTTTTTTTTTGCCCCTGTGTGTGTCTGTGTGTGTGTGTGTGTGTGTGTGTGTGTGTACAAAATGACTCAGCAATGCATTGATGGATTTTCACCAAACCTGGTGAGAACATAACTTGGGACTGTGTCTCCAGATAATTTGCTTCGTACACAAAACACATTTTCCATTATAATTCTACAGAAAACAGAAAAAGACAATAAAGAGAGACAAGGGAAATTATTGATCAGAAAACAAGTCTTCATCATGTAAGTGACATCATTGAGACACATAATTCAAACATGCACTTTCTCGTGCGTGGTATCATAGATCAGATGATCACATGGTGGGAATGATGTCACCATGATGTCACTATGAGGTCAGATAATGACATCGTATAGTGGTTATACATATTTTTTGCTACAAATCACTTGACTAAAATATAAAACATTCAATACTTTTTAGTGCACACATTAGATGGTACTCATTATTAACCCCATGAATAAAGACACACTGGAAATACTGTGAAATATTAATTTACTCTCTTTTCCAGAATACTGTTAAACAATATTCATACCAGCAATGTTCAATTGTGTTGACCACATTTTTGATCAGTAGGTTTGAGCCTCCAACGCCAAACTGGATTCATGGACGAGTACCAGCCGGTACAGAACTAAACAGTTTATAAATTAAATCTTTTTTTTAACCTTGTTCTTGGTTATATTTATTACCGTTAAGCAGCTAATTATGATACGAGGGGTTTAGGAAGCAAATAGTTTTTTCTTTCTTATTAACTAGATAATTTACGACATTTCCCAAATCTGCATTTTACCATTTGTTACTGCAAAAATCTTAAGTTAACATTGAAATCTTTTCACAACCTTCATTATAGAATCTGCTTAGCTATTATAGAGTTTATTTTGAGGCTTGAGTTTCAGAATAAAGGAGCACATCAATTGAATTCACCACAGATTTCATCGACTGCAGAGCTGAATAATCAAGTGTCGTGCGACTCATCAGCTCAGTATTTACTGTTAACTACTCAGGCTGTCAACACACATTCACTGACTGTTAAAGTGTTGATTCAACTTAACAACTCAAAAACGTAATTAAAAAGGTGACTAAACTGAATATTTGACTCATTTAAGGACAAGTAAAAAACTAGTTTTCCCATTTTCCCAAATAACATCATATGCGCAGCCCTGTTCTGGTCCACGTGCACAAGCATGAGCAAGTATACATTACCCGCACGCACACTCGCTGAGAACAATTGCAGAAGTACACTGCAAAAGTACACAGCCAGAAGGCTGTTCTCTTTCTATGTGCAGATGAGCAGACATGAGAGCAACGAGAAAGCACCACAGGGACAAAGAGCTTGTATCTCAACTGTGTGTGTGTCACTTTATTGGAACAGAAAGAGCAAGGAGGTCAACAGTACAAAAAAAAAAAAAGAGAGAGGGCGTCAGGGTTGTGGTTAAGCAGTGAACGGTCACTTGGCGCCGACGGTGAGCTTCTCCAGGTCATGGATGCCCTCCTTGTCAATCAAACGTCCAGTGAAGGAGGGGAGGTTCAGGATGAAGTGCTCGTTCAGCTGGAGAAGGGAGAGAAGCATCTTATAGGACCAGACAAAGCCTTTATAGATCAGATGATCACATGGTGGGAATGATGTCACCATGAGGTCACATTATGACATCATATAAGGAAGTTATATATATATATATATATTTTTTTTTATCTACAATTAGGATTAGAGATTTTAGAACCTTAACCATCACTATTTTTTAGTGCTCACATTCGAAGGTTGTCATTTTTAATCCCATGAATAAAGACACACTGGAAATGCTCTGTGAAATAATAATGAAAAACATTTAGGCTCTTGTACAGAATAATGTTAAACAATATTCACCCCAGGAATATTCACTTTTGTCGACCACATGTTTGATCAGTACTATTGAGCCTTCAGCGCCGGACTGGACTCAGGGACGACGGTGAGCTTCTCCAGGTCATGGATGCCGTCCTTGTCAATCAAACGGACTGTGAAGGAGGGGAGGTTCAGGACGAAGCGCTTGTTCAGCTGGAGAAGGGAGAGAAGACACAGATTAAGAATTATACAAGAAGTATTCAGATTCAGATTTATGAATTATAAATAAGCAGAATGAAAAAGTCAGAGAAAAGAGGAAACATTAAATGAAGGAAAAGGTGGAATTAGGTTCATTAAGGACAATTCATATAGAAATTTCAATTGCAACCATCAACAATGATTCCAACTAAGACCCTACCCTGTTGTGTTCTACTTTATCATGTGGCTTTGAAAGACTAAACTCCACTGTGTAAACCCCACATTGTGTTAAGTTGTGTCTCTGAACTCCGACCAGATTCCATTTAAAATCACAGACTCGATAAATAAAATATTAATGCGGTCTTTCCATGGAGCCAACGTGAGATCTATTTTTGTGCAGCGATGTTTTGCTGTCAGTCAGTCTGGTGAAGACCGTTTAGCCGCCAGCCGACTCCTCAGCCACCCGGCACCTGACGACTGACACCAGGTCAAAGCTCTGTGTGGACTGACCGGACAGAACGCTTCACTAGAGCCTGTGAGCAGCTAACATCTCGCCTTTTCCACTGGACTCTCAGTAGTAATAGTAAACACAAGTGGACAGTGGAGAATGATGGAGGCTACTTTTGTAGGGATGCTACAAAAGTAAAAAACTGAGCGATATAAAAAACACTTTATTAAGATGCGTGTTATTCCTACTCATACAAAGAGGAAGAGTAAAACTACTTGAACTCACTTCTTGAATGCACATCCTCAGCAGATCCATCGCCTCCTCCCGGGTCAGATCTAAAACAGAAAACAGGTCAATTAAAAAGACACAATAACAGAAACATTACCTACATCTAAAAAGAGATGAGAACCCCTTTCATTAACAAGACAACGGATGTAGTTTGCACTGAAGTATGATTCTCCTCCACACTCTAACGTTTTAGTTTGTATTTTCTCCGACTCACAGGAACAATAAACGGCAGAAAAATAAGCAGCGGGTGATTCTCAGCTCTGACCTGGTTTGTAGTGACGGTCAAGAATGGATAGAGTGAGGAAGGCTCCATAGCCGTGGGCCGCGAAGGGGGCCTTGGCCAGGGCGGACAGGTAGTCCATGTAGAAGAGACCCGGGCCGTCTGTGTCATCGTAGCCCGCCAGCAACAGGTTCACATGATACGGAGTCTGTGGACACAGGAGGGAGGAGAAGGAGGAAGGAGTGAGTGAGTGGAGGAGTAATATTCGGATCTTGCTTCTTATAAAAGGCGTTGACATGGGATGCAAACTAGTACTTGAGTTCAAAATGGGCTGCAAGCTCTTTTGACTGTAAACCTCACACAATACAGACAGCTTTGAAATGTTGGCGTCAGCTAAAATGGCAGCTTTCACCAAAATTAAATGTCTCAAATTCCAAATTTAATATTGAAAAGAAATTATTTATTATAAGTGAGTTCCATTGAGCACTTTCACTTTTCACATTTCACACTACAATACATGTAAAAGACAAAATGAACATTCTATCCAAAGCTAGGGGACGAAATTAACAGTGAATTACACATGACACTGATTTATTTACTTTTAACTCTTGGGCACGTGACTAGTTTTTGGTCCAATCGTGCCAGAGAAATCCTGCCAGAGGTGGAAGTCAGCTGAGTTTAATTATAGATGGTTAATACCCCTGAGATCTCAGACCTCTAACCACAAGGAAGTCAGCAGTGTTGGGACATTTTGATTTAAAACGAAAAAAACAAAGCCACGGTCTGAAGCAAAGGATTTGGGAACTCGTTGAACCACCATCAGACATTTATCTGTTAATATTCTTTAAGAGCGTTTTAGACTCTACAGACTCTTAATAGAGTGGCAGCGGCCGTTTGTATATTACACAACAACAATTTTAGCAAACCTTTTCATCTTTTACCTTTAATATGGTGTTAGCTAGTAGATCCTTTCTTCCATTTGCAGTTAAAGATTTGTGTATTTAAGATAAATCAAATTGAGGAATTCAGAAAAAGGATAGTGCTCCTTTACATCTGAAGACATCCGGCAGCTAATCAACCTTTGAGATCAGTAAACATGAGGTGCAAGATTTTCTGTTTTAAGTTATTTTCTTTTTCTCCTGCCAATTACAGGTGCTAACATTGACATTAGCATATTACCGTATCGGCAGAATGGTGAAACAGACTGAACCTCATTTCATAAAACTCCTCTTTACAGCGATGAACCGGGAGCCAGATGTCTCTCTCACTTGAAAAGTACAACTTTCTCAACTTCTCCCAAATAAATTGCTCCTAATTATCGACTTTGATTTTTCAACTTTGGCGTGGGGGGGGGGGGGGGGTCCACATTAACACGCTGTAAACTGCGGGGAGAGAGAGAGAGAGGCTGAAGTGAGAGTGCAGGGAGGGGAGGCTGGATAGTGATGGAGGGAGAGGAAAGGTGAAAGGGTGTCACAGGACAGAGGAGGTGTGTGTTTGTGTATGCATCGGGGGGGTGTCACTGACAGTGTGTGACATCTGCTGGGAGTCAGCACCCCTGTTGCTCCCTCCTAGTCCCTTCCTTCACTCGCTCTCCCCCCCCGCTCCGCCGCCTTCACCCTGTGCCCTGGAGTAGTGCCAGGGCTCATTAAAAACTTCTAAAGTCGTTTCTCTTGCCCCCTATCCCCCCCCTACCCCTCTCTCTTTTTTAAATTACATCTTTTACGCTTCCAGCCTCTTCTCCCTTCTCTTCCTCCAAAACACTAATTTTCTCCCCTCGTTCTTCTTTCCTGCGAGCCCCTGTTCCTCATCTTTTAAAAATCCCTTTAAAGCTTGACAATTTTCAAAGCAACTCACGGCCCGAGTTCTACGCACGGTGCCGTGTTCTCGATTAAAATGCAACAAGAGAAAAACATAATGTGGCGGAGAGGCAAACATGATTCATTTGGACGCCAGGCGAGTTGTGATGTACACACCTGCCCTCTCGTTTCACTTCATCTCTCGGCCGACCTGCTTACGTCTGTGACTGGTGCATCGGAGCCGTGTTTGCCACAAGGGCGACGGTGATTGTTACGCTCCCTATGGAGTAGGCTCCAGCGTATGTGTGTGTTAACGATGGTTTTAAAACACACACACGTGAGAAAGAGAAACAGTGTTTGTGAGTGTGCACAAGGGGTGTGAATCTCAGGATGAAAATCATGTGTGTGTGTGTGTGTGTGACGTTGTGTGTGTGTGTGTTTGTATGTGCGCTTCAACTCCTCCGTGAGCTTGCGAACGCCCCAGTGGCGTCAACCCCACCCACCAGACACCTGCCTCACTGGTTACACTGTAACAATAATACGGACTTGGCATCAAAATAACCTTCCCTTCCCATGTCACCTCGGAGGGAACCAGGCACCTTGTTAACCCCGCCACCTGAACTCACACCCAGGTTTGCATGCAAACAATACACATCATATGTTTTATCCCCCTGCCTCGAGTCGCACTCTCAGCCAAACCAGGCGAACGTTGCTCCGCCGAACAAAAGCTGCACCAGTGTGTTACTACCGGCGCCTTCAGCGAACGCATTATACAGCTCCTTCTGCTTTGGGAGCCAGAGTCAGACATTTTGGGAGATTTGTTCACTCACTTGTGGTTTTGATGATTTGTTTGACGAACTGAAGCTGATGAAAACATATTGTAAATATATAGGAAATGGTTGTTTAGTTTAGCTTAGCGTTAAGTATGGAAATAAGGGGGAGCTGCTAACAAGGCTCTGGCAAGAAATAGCTTGACCCAAATATTCAGTAAAAACAAGACAATCTGACTATAGGGTCGGAGATTTCATTTGTGATAAATAGTTTTGTCCAACCAAAAATACATTTTCAAATAAACTAAAATTTGCCAATTCTCTCAATTAAGTGGCCTGAACCCTCAAAGGTTGTATATATGTCTGAAAACTGATTCAGACGACTAACTAGCTAAATGGATGCTGATTTATTTTCTGTAGATTGACTTATTAATCAATAGTTGCAGCCCTCTCGTTCATTGACGAGCTGCGTTACCATTGGATGGAGCCATGCTAGCTGTTCCCAGTCTTTATGCTAAGCTAACGAGCTTCATGAAGCAGCCTCACTTTCACAGCAAAGACACGAGTGTTATTAATCCTCTCATCCGACCCTGATCAAGAAAGTGAATTAGCGTAGCTCCCAAAATGTTGAACTGTTCCTTTAAGGCATTGGCTTCGGTACAACAACAGCTTTGGCTGTGACACAAATTAAGGTCATGTCGCTCGTAAAACCGCCACAAACTCATCCCCAAACTCTCCTCTCAACGTTCCAGCACTCCCTCCGTTCTTTCCTTCCTCCCCACTCATCCCTGCCTCCCTCCCCCTATTTTTGCACTCTGCCCCGGGGCGTGTTCTCTTTATTGGCATTTCTCCTCAATCTGCTGTATTAATTGTTCATCTGTGCAGGAGCAGGGGAGCTGCATGCAATATGGCACCAGTAATTATTTGTGCCCTTTGTGTGCTAAAATATATTTTACAAACCCATATGGGGCCAGCTGTGGATCACCACAGCACAGGGGCTAACTGTTGCTGTGGCCTCACAGACAGAATTCAAACTTCACTCTTCTCCAGCTCACTGCAGCAAACATCCGCACACAGAAAAACTGATGACTGCGAGGCTTTTAGGCTTCTACATAAACCTCAAAAAAAAGAAGCAAAAAATGAAATGTGGTATTTATAAACTCCCTGCCTCCCCTGAGTCTTTTCGGTTTCAATTGAACCTTGTGTCTCAGCCTCCCAACACCTACCCAATCCTGCTAAACTTTTTAGACTACCTCACAGGGGCACCTGCCAATATCCATCAGTTCAATCTGTATTAATTTTAAACACACAAATATATCGCAACACATGAAACGGGGAAAAAATAAAACAAACAGAATCAGAGCAGAAGCTGAATTTCTATGCCCCCAAAACTTTGCAGTTGTTTTGTTGGTGAATTTCATGTGTATCATTACTGATATGCATGCAGCAGAGCCGAGGCCTCAGGTGATTATGCTTACCGCTCCTGTTTTTTTCTGGTTTCTTTGTCTGCTCTCTAAAGCTTGAGTGAACGCAGTACTCCAGAGGTTAGTGGAGTTGTTTTTCTGGACGGCAGACTGGTAAGTACACAGTCGTATGTGAACAGGGTTACGCTCACTCTGCTGCCGACATGCGCTGCTGACTTTAGCTAACTACACCTCCTGGAGGTCTGAAGCCACTTGGGTAATTTCATCTGTAATTTATCCTGCAGGAATAAGGCCATCAGAATTAACAATATACCACTGATTAATTTATCAGTCAGTGGTTTTTAACCTGGGGGTCTGGGCACGCTGGCGGGATCACGTCACGTATTTTGGGTGGGGGGGCGTTCAGAAGATGATTTAAGGATGGAAAAAAAGATTTGATATTCAAGAGCAGATCATTATCTGTGCTTTCTGTCAGGGTTGAACTTTCATCTGCAATGATTTAATCAGATTAATTAAAACCGATTCCAACATATGCAGCCACGTCCCCAGACAGGAACTGAGCGAGGTCGGTAGAAAAAAAGAAAATTTGCAATTAAATTCTCTTTTAAGACAACAAATGAGGTAAATCCATGTCTGGGAAACCAGCCTGTGGTCAGAGAGCAGTTGTGTGTTGCAAGTGGACCATGTTGGGCTTTTAAAAAATTGTAAAGAAGAGCAGGTGAACTGTACGGCTTTAATTCGTCTATATAGTTTTCTGGAATTTAGTTTTGATTTGTAGTGTAATATATGTCGATATAATATTATTGAAGCGCTAACTTTTGATGAAACCAGTAAAAGATTTATTAAGCTTTGGGTGTTTTAAGGCAAAAATCTTACATTTCACTGCTTTTTCAAAATCCTTTTTAATTGATTTTTTCAGTTTATTTGACCATTTTCCCCACAAATTAAAAATATGAAGGCCTCAGCTTGTGATCTGGGGAATGTTTGATAGAATAAAGATTAATTGTTGATATAAATAATCAACTATAGACCGAAACCCCAAAGTTGTGCATAAAATCATTAACAAAATGATTATTGATCCCAATATGATAGAAGAATTCAGAATTCTTATACGTTCTATTAACTCTCCTGTTACCACCACAGTTCAAGATTTTAGCAGATGATTTCTTTCCCCATTTCACATTCAAACGGACAACACACATTAGATATTCTACATACTCAGGATGTTCCGGGGGGCTATGAAAAAAAACCTGTTTATACAACATAATTTGCAAATGTCCATGTACTCTGGAGGTTGATGAATGTGAAAAGAGCATAGCTGGAGGAAGGTGTGGGATGCAGGAAAGAAACTGCTATTGCTTCAGTTTCTGAGCACTCCTGAGAACGTGGCATTAGTAAATCCTGCACTAATGAAACCATATTCATCACCGTGAGGCATGAAAATAAAGATACAGTTGCAACAAGACATGAATATAAATGTTATCCTCCGCAACATATACAACCTTGACTGAAAAACACGATCCTAATCCTATAGGTCCCTCTGTGTGCATGTATATTGTATTAGTGTACATGTTGATTTCATTCTCACACTCACACACAGTCTGTGCACTGTTGTCTACTGGGCCTGGTTGTTCTCCCATAGGACGCCCACTACTCCTCCTCCTGCTCGATCCCTATCCTCCATTCGATGTGTCCCACATTCCCTTCTCTGCCACACTAATTGTTTTTTGTAATTATTTTCACCCTTCTGCTATTGTGACAGGCAGCGGCTGCACTACTCTTAACAAATTAGTGCAAGAGATGCAACGAGCAGATTCAAGGAGCAGAGACATCATAGGGAAGAGCGAGTTACTTCTAAAAAACAAAAACAATGGCGGAAAAGAAGCAATAACAAACTATGTTGTGACATAATTACCACTATATGCAAGGAATCTGCTGTTTATTTTTGTTAAGTGACTAAAATACCATTAAAAAAAATGTGTAAGTATTAAGATAAAGTTTTTCTGAAGCACAAAATAAAGAAATTAAGGAAATAATGACTTTACTACCACATGAGGAAAGTGGTAAGTGATGGAGGATTAATGAGCCATGTATCGAAATATATATAATTTCTTGGCTCTCATTAATTCTCTTACTACAAATTTTGTTACTGTTGTAATTTTGTTTTATACACAGTATTAATATCCATCATTCATGGGCTATCACACTCATCCCCTAATGGTTGCAGGGGGAGCAGGAGGCAGCGTAAACCCTGGACAGTTCACCAGTCTCTCACACATCTGACACTCACAATCACACTTTTGAACAATTCAACATACATACAAATAAATCATCTGGTTAAAGCATAGCTTAAAAAAGTAATAAGAAAAGAAATTGTATCGTCACATGTCTTGTTTGGTTACATCTTGGTAAACCGAGCACTAAAGTTCGAAAGCTGGGTATTTTGAAAATATACCCAAAGGAGCTGTACTGTTGGAGCGGGGGGGTGGGGGGGGCTCAGGTGTTGTGCTGAAGTCTCAGAGGGAGGAACCCTTATCACCACTCACAACAAGCTTACAAATGTACCTGCCTCTGTCAAAATGCATCTGTTGTTTCAGTTTCGATGTCTCACACTGATAAGGACACAAACGCAGGTGTAATTGCAGGTGAGACTTGATTCCCGCATGAAACTGAGACAACTGCTCCTCTGTAACTAACATGACTGTCTCACAACATCCAACAAATGTTAAGCTGAAATGTTATCACACATATTGCTGGTATACTTGTGCCGATTGTACCTGCAATTTGAATTAAGAATTACATTTAAGTTATGGAAATTATTCTTATTGCTACAGGAAGTGAATTAAATTAGGTTTAAAAAGACATTTGAAACCAACATGAGGTCTGAGAACACGTAGTAACACCAACTAGAGCAGATGGTGCATCTATACAAGATGAATTTACATCTGTGGAGACACCTCAAGGCTGTTCAGCTTGTTCTGTGTGAAAAACTATTATATACTGTTGATTTCATGGAATTGTATTTAATGGTATAGTATGAAACATCATATATCGCTGGTTCCCTTCAGTTTAATTTGGCAAAGTCGTTGCACTTAAGTTAAATAAAAATATATGCGGCTACGTTAACATGTTAAATTATATTGTCTCGGAAAATTGTGAGTAACTGTATACAAGTTTAATATGAACATATCTGCTTATGTTTGTGATGAAGTTCAAATTCTACAACTCATAAATTACTAAGCCCTGCCTTGATACCAGGGAACTAGGGATTTTCAATGTAACACTGAAAATATTAAGTTTCTAAAACTTTGGACTATTAAAAGTTCCTCTAACTATATTACTGACAGTAACATAAATGTGTTTTCCATAAAGCTGGTTTGCAGCTCAGGAAAAGTTTGGGATTTTCTCTAGATGACACTGTGTGACAAGTGGTTTTAAAGGACTCGTGGAAATATCTCTTCAGTTTCAGGCTGTTAACTCTTCAAAAACAATTGTTAAACGATTGTTTTTGTATTCATCGTGGTAGTTACCCTGCTCCGGAGATAGTCTGCAAGGTTCTTTCGTGTGAAGTTTGCTGCTGCTGATGGACTGAGTTCATAACCTAAGAAATAGAAAGTGGCGGGGAATGGCATCAGACACAAGGTTTTGAGTTTGTTCTCTTTTTTTACTCTCATCACAATACTATATATTTATATTAATGACCAGGACAGGGCCCTGGAAGTTAGCGTGACTTGATTGATTTGTTATTTACTTCAGCAAAAGTCTGATTTCAATCAAAACCTTATACTTCAGACAACTTTTGAATTTGAACAAGTTGATTAAGATAACTTCTCACATTACTTCTCATTTAAACATGATCAAACACACACAGTTAGTTTAAAGTGTATAAATGCCACACTTGGAAGATATCTTACCATTCCTCATTTTGTAGAGCTGCACATTCTTCTGGATGTACTCTGCAAACTGCACAGTGTCTCCTGCTTCCCCGACACACAGGAGCAGAATCTTCTCGCTGAGCTTGAACATCTTGTCGTAGTCTGGAAAAACACAGAACATTGAAAAACAGGTTAATATCTGTAATGATTAGAACGAACATGGATTTAAAAACTAAGTTTCGATGGACGTTGATGCAGCGATGACTTTCACTTTCGCTGTTACGTGTCTGATTGAACATACTTTAATTTAACATTATAAAACACTCAACCACTTGTTTGATGGTTTTTAAAGTTAATGGAGCAATTACAGGAAAGAAGAAAATCCAAACTTTCAACAAGAATAGCAGGATACGGATTATTTGCTACTTAACCTAGCTCCGGTTAGCCTCGTTAGCTCCCGTCACATTCACAATACACTGTTTGAATGGCAATGTGAGCATCTGGGCTAACTTACACAGCAGTGCGATGTACTAAGATACGCATTTAGGATATTTGTGAAATGCATAAAAGGAGAATATGGACCCAAGTGTGTTAAATTAGCTACAGCAACCCGGCTGAGTGGCTAATGCTAAGCTAACGCATTGTCATACCGTGTTTCATCTTAATGATGCTGCTCGCTGCGACGTTATCGGAGGCGACGAGCACGAAATCCGGCCCCGTGATCCCGAGTAAGTATTCCATGGTGGATATTCAGCTGCGAGTTGAAAATAAAGTGTGAAAATGATGTGTGTTAGCGTCTCCTGCTCGCGTGTGTACAGATTACACAGCAAAAGTTTGAGACAGCTGTCGCGCGTTGTTCACGTCACCGGAAGCCACGTCACTTCTTCGCGACCGAGGCGGGCGATTTGAGCGGATCCGCCACGATCCCCCGGACACGGACGGTTTCTTCCTCGATTTTAACACGATCACCCCGGCTGTGATCCCCGGTGAAGGTCGGTATGCAGGGTGGGACACCTCGAAGCGTCATGTCGGAGTCCAACAAGCCGAGCGACCCGCTGAGGAGACGCTCTCCGCGGCTGAGTTCTCCTCCTCCTCCTCTTCAGGCCAGCTTGAAAACAGACAATAAAATGGCGGCCGCGTCTTTAGCCGTCAAACGCCGGATAACAGTGAGGAAGATCGCTCCCAGGAAAACCACCGCGCCGTCGGAGCACGACAAGGAGAACACCCCGAGGCCGGATGGAGACCTCCAGCAGAAGGTGTCCACCCCGGGTCCCAACCCGGACCACGGCAGCTCCTCCACGGCTAAGAAGAAGAAGAACCAGAAGGCCACTCTGCCTTCGCCGATCCTCCCTCCATCCCCGCCGCCCTCTCGGCCCCAGGAGTCGGACCCAGACGCCGCGGTGTGGTCCCAGAAAGTGCGCCGGTCCTACAGCCGACTCAGCGACCGGTCACTCAACAGCCCCGACCCCCGTGAGACTCTCTTCGGCTTCGAGAAGCTGACGACCCCCGAGGTGGGCCCGAGAGGGCGGCGGTGTCAACCGGGTCTGGAGGCCTCCGGGTCGGTCACCGGTCTGAACTCCTTCACGTCCCTGCTGCTGCTGGAGGCGGAGGACGGGGGCGCAGCTCAGCCCGAGCCGGACCAGAACATCCCCGGCGTGACCTTGGTGAAGGAGAAGAGGAGGAGGAGGAAGGTGCCGCAGATCGCCACCGTGGAGCTGGAGGCGATGGCTGCGGAGATGAACGCAGTGTTCGAGGAGGCGGAGGAGTTCGAGCTGGTGGTGGAGTGAAGGATTCAGACTTAAAGACTGGAGGAATCCCATGTTGAGTGTGTCTGAGTGTGTGTCACTGACATGCTGAGAAAAGACAAACACTCTGGACTGTTTTTGTATATTTCTAGTTTTCTATTTTGTAAATTTGTTGATTCTTTGGTGTTTATCTGTTTGGTATTTTCATTTAAAAGCTCTTGATGTTGTTGTTTAGGTCGTTTTGTGCATATTACATGTGTAGGTAGACCAGTAAGGTATGTTCTTTCCCCCCCAGTACAATTAAAGCCTTTACACTGATTATCTTTTGAAGATGCAGTAATTGATTGGTTAGTTAATTTGACAACTCATTTAAAAATTACTTTAGATTGGATAATGGTGAAATTGGTCCTTTGCTTGTGTAGAAAAAACATAGAGAGGAAATCTTTTTGGTGTTCCACAGATTATAAATGTATGTGGAGGCTGTAGAGATATGAAGATCATAACTTTCTTTTTCATTACTGGTATGATCTGAACATTATAAATTAACAGATAATTTCTTGTGTTTCTACCAATGTTGATCGAAGACGCATTATGTATCTACTTTCATTTCCACTGCAGAAATGTGAGAAGTACTTCAGAATCTTCAAACCAGATTGCTCAACTTAAATAATGTGTTTACTCTCACATTCACCTGAGTATGAGAATCACAATAGGACATTAAGACTTCACCTGTCAATGTTGTTTTCTGTCTTATCTTGAAGATAATCAGTTTTGATCCTTGATTGACTATTCGTGTAAATAAATAATCAAATTCAGTCAAAATGCCAGATTTTTTTTCCCAGTCATGGTTTTAGTTACACAAATTTTAAATAGTACACTCATACTGCATACCTCTACAAAGACTTACCTTCTATCCAGTCAAGTCATATAATGAATGAGAAGAATCCTAGATCTGCCCATTCATCACTTCACAATTTAAAGGGTCCTTGGTGGGGTCATGCTCCACCACTCCACAACATTCCATGTGAATCAGTTCACTAGTTATTGGGTCCTCCTGCTTACAGACAAACGGTGATGAAACAACAAAATACATCTATAGTATTTAGAACTTCATGCATTTTATCTTTTATCCATAAAAAGGGAAACCAGACAGACATTATTGGGTTGATCACCAGTTATCTGAGTCACAGGCTTGTTAAGCAGCATCTCAGTAACTGTACATCTGCAGTTACACTGTGACCACGGATTGGAAAGTCTGTTGTGTGTAAGTTTTTGTTGGATGATGGCTCTCACTACTGACCCTGATCACTTGAATGGAGTCTAATAAGATACTCCAGCGGTGCGTGTTGACTCACAGCACGTCCCTGCACACAGCAGAGGTCTCCAGTGACGGGGATGAAGCCGGCTGAGTGAGTGGGTTGGTGATCCGTCTGCATTTAATGAGAACGGTGGACAGGTAGAAACACTTCTCCTCCAGAGTCTCTTAAAGGTCTAAGTGGATGAGCTGCGTAATTGACACTAACGAGGAGGGAGGGCCTTCGATTTACAACCCATCAGTGTGACTGGGAACACTGGGAAGAAACAGTACAGTTCACAGAGTTGTGTCACTTTGATTGATTAACAATTGATCATTAAACAAATGTTGAGATTTCCACCTGTACAGAGAATTTGTGCTTCTGTGATTCACAAATATTAGATCAGCCAGATGAATCCAAAATGGATAAATCAGATTATTCAGACTCAAATAACACAGAGTTCAGTTGGAGATTCTTGGACCCACAAGTGTCTGCTGCCCCTGGACCTGCCCCCCCCCCCCCCCCTTTTCTCTAATTGATAATCCAACCTTTTGCTGTAAAAGCAAAGACTGAGCAGCCACATCTTCCACCGACACACATTACCAGGTGGAATCATAATAAATAAACCATGAGCAGATCTCTATTTAAACACAAACAAGCGGAGGATGCTGACAAGTACATCTTCACCTGTAATAGGAAACCAACCTTGAAAAAGAAAAAAACACCCATCCCTGAATAAGCTATGAAGTTAGATGTTTACCTCTGCTTACGGTGTGTGTGTGTGTGTGTGTGTGTGTGAGCGACACACACGGGAAGAAATAACGAGTGTGTGTTTGAGTGTGTAGCAGTAAATCCACAATTTGCTCATGCATTTGTTTTCTTCCTGCAGGTGCCATTTCATCTTCATACTCTTCATTTGGTATTTCAGCTCCCGAGGAGAGGAGACATCTCTCTGTCTGTCTTTCTTTCATTCTTCTGCTTCTGCTTCTTTTTTATTTATTTTTTTGCAGAGCACAACTCACAGTGGCTCCTGCCTCTTGTATATTTTTAACAAGGTGTTCACGTCGACTTTACACTTGCACTGGAAGTTGCAAACAGAGTGGAGCAGGAGCTGTCACTGCCAGAAACTGTTATTGATTTACAATGATGCTGCTGCTGCTACTTTGGAGTCTATTCATTTTTTTGGGGATGTTGGATATTTTACACTCATATTCATATGTGCCTCCACCCCCCACCACCACCACCCACCCACACACACACACAGACTCCCACACACACACACCACCACCACATTTCACTCACGGCAGTTGTCGCTGGTTCAGCTTGACTGCTTCGTTAGGGCTCATCATTTGCATTCAGATTAATTATCTAATTACCGACAAATGTCCGGCGGCCACCCCACACTCTGGCTCGTCAGCTCTCAGCCTGTAATTATTTTAATCATTTACTTTCATCTGGAGCGTTCCTGCCATACTCCTGTGTTTAGAGGCCATTCTTAATTACCCTGCCAAGACACTCTTTTCATGAGAGGGAGGGAGGGAGGGGAAAAGGGGGGAGAGAGGGAGAGTTGGTTTGAGGGAGAAGAGAGGAATTGGGTGAGGGAACATGTGTGTGCGTGTGTGTGTTAGTGTGTGTGTGGGTGTATGTGTGTGTGTGTGTGGAAGAGAAAGACCAATGGGGACATGATCCAGAGGCTTTGACAGCACAGAGGAAGCTCCCTGCTCTGCTGGATGCTCTTTCCTCTCTCCTCTTCTTCTTCTTCTTCTTCCCCCCCCTCTCTCTCTATCTCTCTCTCTCTTCCCATCGCACCCCCACCCCCCAGTCCTCCTCACCCCGCCACCTCCCCCAACCAACTTCCTCATCCCTCCTCTCTCATCCCCTCCACCCCAACCCACCCATCCCCTCCTCCACGCCCCGCTTCCACCGTTATACTTCCTCCCTTTTTCCCCTTTATCGCGAGCACACACAGGAATCGCCCGTGGGCTTCAGTGCTCTGACTGCTAATACACTGACACACACACATGCACGCACACAACGCACACACACACACACAGAAGCAGGCAGACAAGAGAGTCATGCGCCCTGTTTGTGGCACTCATCACCATGCACACATCTTTCCACTATCTGCCTGGAAAATCTATACTCCTCTCAGCTCATCTGTCTGATCCTGTCTCTTCCTCTGTCTCCCACCATCCCTCCATCCATCAGACCTGCATGGCTGCCCCCCCAACGCGTCTGTATCTGCTGCCCGTCTTTCTCTGTCCGTCCCTGGCTCCTCTCCTTCTCCAGCCCCGGTGTTTGGACCGGCCCAGCGTCAGGCCTGCTGCTCCCCGTCCTCATGCACGAGGGGACAAGGGGTCATCTCTTCCTTCCCCCTGTGTGACCGCCTCGTAATGATGCTCTCACTCAACCCTGGAGCCACTCACCCTTCTCCCCGACTGCTCTAGTTAAGAAAAACAAGAGTGAGGGGGAATGAGGGAAGGAGAGAGAGAGAGGGAGGGAGAGGGAGATACAAGCTCTGTAATTGGGCTCTTGAATATTTAAGTCACTGGGGATGAAAGTTTAATGAAAAGATGATTATCTACCAGTTTATCACACCACTGTTTCATATTTCATTTTCATATTCCCGTTCCGAGCTTCATTGTCCATTTGGCAGCTGCAGATACAGAGTTTAGGAGCCAGAGCGTGTTGGAACATACTGAGCGAGAAGACGAGAAGATGGAGGAGACACTTCGAAGAGACGCTTAGGACCGAGAGTGTCTTTAATGCCACTTTCATTTTGTCCTTGCCTTCTCTGTTTTGACAGCTGCCAATTACCAGAGTTATAATTAAGTATGTGTTGAATTATACTGCAAATTGTTTTTTAAATGACAGGGTGACACGCACACAGTCATTTACAGTGTCCAATGAAAAGTGTCTTATTCAGTCTTATTCTGATTTTAGAAATACGAAGGACAAAAGTGTCAATACACAAAACTGTTTTACCACAAACCCAAAATGTTTTGTTTTATTTCAAAGTGAAGTTTCTTTCAATCAGTTTAACACAAAATAAAGTGAGCAAACAAAATAGTAACTTTGACCTGAACCTCCTTTTTAATAATGTATATTGTGTATATTCACATTGCTGTGCTTCTATATGAGCATCAAGAGTATCGTGAATGTTCGTGTCCCAGTTGAGTTGTAGTCTTTGGCCAATGAGTTTTGAATTTCACACAGTTCTGAACTTAATTAATATTTGAAAGCAACTTACAGATATCACTTATAGTTTAAACTGCATTTATTCATCAATAAGCTGCATAACAAGAATGGAATTATGAAACCATTGTGTAACAAGTAAAACACAGTAATCAGGAATTCTTGAAATGGCGATAAATAACTCATAGACTTGATTTGTTCAGTTTAATCCAGATAAATTAGAATATTAAAACTAAACTTCTGAGATAATAATTCATATTTTTTTACTCTTGGACATAAAAAACACCCCTGTACTATGGAGCACAAATATAATTTAATTAATGTAAAGAAATACCCCAAAATGTATATAGTGGAATATAACCACCCCACGCCGTCGAGATTCTAAAACCTAAATTCACAATAAAAACAAAATACAGAAATGTAAGGAATCGTTCTCATGAGAATCACATTCATCCTCACTGGCCAAACAATTCCACACATGATTGTTTAATTCTTAAATGATTTATTTGTCATAAAATACAAAATTGATATATTATATTGTGTTTATGCCCAGGAGAAATAAACTTAACACGGTTTAATTTAGCAACAGAAAACATGTCAACTATAGAATGAGAACAGAAATAATTTTAAGAAATCTATGGATCAAATTGAACACACTCTCCAAATCTAGATCTGTGTGTTATTCACTAAAACATAAACAAAGCATCCTATATGCTGCAATGTTGTAGAAAATAAAAAATGTATAATTTAATATAGATCTGCACCAAAAGATACCAGGTTCTCTCCAGGCCCAGGAAACATCCCCCCCACCGAGTTTGATGGAAACTGGTTTTTGCGTAATCCTGCTAAACAAATAAACAAACATGGTGCTCAGTAAAGTTCAAACCTCCGCCAAGGCCCAACAGTTCCTTCAAATTCAATCGACCTTTTCCAAATTGGCACTGATTTATTTAAATAATCTGTCCAGTAGTTTTTGAGAAATCCTGCGAACAATCAAACAAACAGATAAAAAACAAACCAACTAAAAAGAATAAAGAGAGGACAGGACCTCAGTGTCCCCCCCCCCCTCCCCCCCATGCTGACTGTCTCTAAACCGTCTCTTCACTGATATAATTAACGTCTTCTTCGACAGCGATGAAGAGATGGGTCGACTTCCAGCTTCTTCGGCTTAAAGCACCAGACGGTAAAACTTAACTCGCCGATTTCAGCCCATTCTGTTGATTGTGTTTCACCTCCAACCCCCCCCCCCCCCCGAAGACAGTTCAATACAACAACAACAAAAAAGAAAAAAGCACAAGGACACTCTTTCCTTTATTTAATCGCGCCGGATAAACAGACGGCTGTTTGTTATTCATTCTCATTATTCATAATAGTCGGGACATTAATCCCCTTTTTGCTGGAAGATGGTGCGTAAAAAAAAAAAAAACAGGAGGCATTGAGCGTGGTGCTGCTTTGACGTGTCGCACTTTTTGCCCAAACCCCAGTGGAATAGCGGGGACCGTGGAGTTTTGAGGGGGGATTATGTTGAGAACCCACACGGAGCCTCGGGCCACAGTTTGGAATGGGGACACAGTTGGGATGGTGGAGATTAGAGACCGTACCTTGTGTGGTGCAAAGAGGCCATTTCCAGGCAAAGACACAGAGGAGGAGGGGGGGGGGGGGGGGGGGGGGATCTTCTCTGATAGACTCACTCCGGTAATAAGACTTTATTGTGAATGCATGAAAATACAGATAAGAGGCGATTCTTCCATTAGAGCCCCCTGATAAGTCGGAGAATTCACAAAATTTGCTGTTTTGATCAATTTATCGGCGTTTAAATGCATAATCCACACGTCTTCGCCATATGTTGACGTCTAGGACGCGTCTGAAAGGACGCCACTGGGGAGGTGGCGTTAAACACTGCGTTAACCCGAGTTACTTGGCATTCACTTTATGCTCCCTCACCACAAAAAATGAGGGATTCTATGACGCTTATCAGTTTAATCCACAATTACACGGCGCTGAGGCAGGCCACGACCCTCACCGCTTGTCGCCTTTGTGGACAGGGTGTCACCGTTTAGCCCCATCTCTGGGAGAGGGTGGGGGGGAACCTGGGAGACCATGCTCCATCTCTGGGGTCCTAAAGGATGGGGGGGGGGAGAGGAGAAAAGAAAAAGAGCAAGTTAAATGGGAGTGACAATCTGCAAACATTCCTGTCAGCAGCTGCTGTGTGCGGCATTCTCCGTCTACTACGGTGACCGGGGCCCCCCCCCCCCCCCACCCCAACCGTGACCCCCACTGAGCCCGGCACACGCACCTGCCGCGCTTTCACCGACAGCCAGATAATCTATGGGCGGATCGCAGCCGGGCCTCCTCTCAATGTGCTCTTGAGAAAACCCCTTATGCGTGAAAGAGCCTCCTTTCTCTGCCTTTTGTCCGGCTCAGTTTTATGGGCCACCATTGGGCATTATGAGGTTTGGGGGATTTACCACGGGACTCTATTGAAGGGTATAATCCTTTCAGGCACGGGACGAATAAAAAAGTTTTAACCTGCTGTTTTCATATTTATTAGCTGGTTAAAGCAGACGAGGCAGCTGAAGCGTCCACACAGAACCCTCCTCCTCCTCCTCCTCCTCCTCCTCCTCCTCCTCCTCATCACACACACACTTCACGTCCTGGAATTGACAAGCATCTTGAGTGGGGGTCCTCATAATGGAGCTGATTGCTTTAACTGATTCAGTCCGGAGAGTCAAGTGGGCGAGTGACACTCGGGTCATGGCGGCCTGTTGTTGTGCGTCTCTGTGTCAGTCAACAGGTTGTGACAACACGTTATCACATGTTTCACTTCATAAAGTTCAGACTCTTTTTTAAAGGAGGGTTTTGACCTGAGTCAGTTTCCACGTGGACCATGTTTTTCCCATTAGGTCACGTTGAGACACTTTTGAGCACAAAGGACACAGAACTGAATCTCTAGACATGTTGTGGATGAGCTTTTCAATTAATTGTAAAGTTGATAACATGTGCACTGCAGAAATATAACAAATCAGAATTAACAGTTTAGTTCAGATCAAATCTCTGAACATCAGATTATCTACTAGATCAGTATAAATGAATATGGAACCAACAGGAAGGGACGTGACTGTAGAATAGACGGGAAATAGAGAAGGAGGCCATTAAAAAAACTTCAATAATAAAAAACATCTTTTCTGGACTAAAGAACTTTTAAATGTCCAAGTGAAAAGAGGAAAAACTGTAAATCTCTCTCTCACTCTCTCTATCTATCTATCTAACTATCTATCCATCTCTCTCTCTCTCTCTCTCGCTCTCTGTATCTATCTATCTATCCATCTCTCTATCTCTCTATATATCTATCTATCCATCTATCTATCTATCTATATATCTATCCATCTATCTATCTATCTGTGTCTATGTGTTGTTTCTCCTCTGACGACAGGTCTTTCTATCCAGTTCATCATACTCGGGCCTCGGGCAGCAGCCACCCTCACCCCTCCTCACCCCTCCTCTCCTAATTCCCTTCATCCCTCCCTCCCCTGCCTCCCTACTCCTCTTCCTCCCTCCCTCCATCCCTCCATCCCCACCACCACCACCACCCCCTTTCTGTCAAAGCTGATTGTTTCCACGCCAGCAGAGTGCTGCGGGCGAACACACTGTCACACTACATCAGGCAGAGGGAAGAAGGGGAGAGAGAGTGGATGATAGGGTATATATGTATTTCTCTGTTAGAGAAAAAAAGAAAGAGAGAAGCTCCACACAACAGTCGAAGCCGCGGCTGCAGCAGGGATTCCCAAACTTTTCATGTCAAGGGCATCCGGACGTCAGAGAAAACACAGACCCCCCCGATTCTGTCCCGAGGAATCTTAATCTGAGAGACTGTGTGATCTTAATCTGACAGCAGCTCGACATCGTCCTGAATGTACATTGGAGGTTTTCACGGCATTATATAAATTAATCGAATTTCTTTTGCTTATTTCTGGATCAATGTGCGCTGATAAAAAATGTTATTGGAACTTTTGGACGATAATAAAACAACATTAAACCCTTTTAGAAGCTGCCAATGAAATCCTCTGTGTCCAAATTGACCCAGATTGAGTCAATATGTCTCAGAGCTTGTATGAAAGGGTTGAATTGACCCAGTCATAGTGGGATTTTTTGTTTTATGCTGGTTTAGTGACACAAATGGGTCAAAAATGATTGTTGACTGTCAAAATAATTGGCCTTAAAGTTACCATATGAAATAAGAATCCGGTAAAATGCTTTTAAAATTGAATTTCCATTGAATTTGTCTGTTTTGATTGGTTGTCAGTGTTTCTATCTTAAATCAAAATGTTTCTGAATGTGATCCCAAGGATATTGTTTCTATCATCCTGGTGTGACGCCATCGGGTTATTTACTTTAAATAAAACATGTTTGTTTGAACCATTGTTCGACACAAAAAGACCTCAGGCTCTGTTTTTAGATCTGGCGCAATTATTTTTCCGACAGTTGTACAAAACAATAAAATTACATTTAAATGGCAAAAGATCTGTGAACACGAGGACGACAATAGTTGTTATCAAATTGTTTAAGTATTTCTTTCTTTCTTTCCTTGTCATTTTAACACGACGAGAAAAAAAATGAATTGTCACTCATGTGTCTTTCTTTCATTTTGCAATAATCGGTTATTTCCAGATGGAGAAAACCCATAAAACTATGAATCAATAAACAACCATCAAGCAACGTTACGCCAGTGTTCCTCAACCCTTTTGACCTCTGACCCCTTCACTCACAGTGTCACTGCATGTGTGTGCACTCAGTTTCATAGAGAGCTTTAACCCAAGTTTTATTTGAATGATTTTAAACAGTTATTTGTACAGAATAAACAGACATTTGATTTTGTTGACTTTCCTCCTGCTCATCATCACGTGGTCCTGACCCCGTGTTGCTCTGCTTGTCATTATTCAACAGTGACAAACAGGCTTCTCCTCCCAGTAGGGGCCCTTTCATGGATCCCAGGTGGCCCCCAGTTAAGAGCACCACTGTTACACACACACTGATCCACCAGCAGTGCACACTGCTGCCCCCTGGCGTCAGAGCACGGAGGCAAGCACAGGTGAAGGTCTGCTCCGAGCTGGTCTGTGATGGAGTGTCGCCCCCTCGTGGACACTATTCACTGACGTGTGCTCCAGGTCAGAGGTGCGTGTGTGTTTGTGTCTGTGTGTGTATTTGTGTGTGGGTCCCTGAACTGCAAACATTGTTTTTTTTTATTAACTACTTTAATGTTCTCAGGAGCAAACATTAAATATTTCTGGACAGCAACTATTGGATGTCTGAAGAGGGGAAGTGAAGTGATAAGAGAAAAAGAAACCATGAATGAATGAATGGTTTCATGTATTTGATGTTAAAAGAACATTGACTTTTGCTTAAATCTGATTTTAACCTTGATATTTGACTGCTGCACTTAACTATTATCTTTTTAATGATCAAATAGCCAATAAAATCATCTATTCATCATTATGAACATAACCACCTCTATAATGGCAGGTAAATGTTTTCTATAAATAAATGTCAAATGTCTGTTTCTGGTTAAAACGCTGTGCAAGTTAACACTGTTTGTACAAATGTGTTTTTACCATCACTAGAAATAGCTCAGAATGTCATCTGACTTCCTCCGTGACAGGAACCCTGAACACAACGTGAACCACAGACAGAAGAAGCATGACGGTCGTTTCTCTGTGGAGCACGAGCATTAACAAACCCTCTGTCAGTTGTTTGTCTGTCGGTGGGTGAAGGAGGTGAAGTGTATCCCAACTCAGAGAGATGCAGATCCTCCTCCTGGTGCTCCGTGTCGCCGTGGGGGGGTGCCACCACCAGGAGCAGCTGGGTTCACCTCCCCTGGTCCCCAGGAAGTTGTGCATTGACACACACACACACAACGAACACACGCACACACACACACACACACACACCTCTCCACAGCTCCTGCAGAGAGGACACTTTATTTTCTGTGACCTTTCAGCCCTTTGGTTGATCAGGAGTTTGACCTCTGACCTTCTGGAGAAGCTCCGGCCTCACAGAGCAAAACTGCTCCGGCCCAGATTTGGTCTCACCACTCAATAAATATATTATTTTTCCAAAAGCTGTCAACCTTGAAATCGATCTAATTAACTGTGCAATCAATAATTATTACCAAACCATTAAGAAATGTGTCTTATCAGAGGGTGGAACTCGAGTTTTGTGTTTGTTGCTCCCAGTTACCGGATGAAATGGTTTTGTTTCTAACACCAGAGGATATTTTTCTATATTTTCCTGCTGGAACCTAGAAACACAGTCACATGTAAATGTGCTGACAGAGTCCCTGAGGCAGATCTGCTCAGGAGCAGCTCCTGCTTCTTGTTGGACTCGTTTCTCTTCATGTTTCATGCGCTTTTTCCCCGATGCGTTTCTAAACAACCACCCTGAAATCATGTCTTGCTCGTTTACACAATCAAAGACGTGTTTTCTTTTTAGAGGTTTGCTGCTCGCTCCGTCCCCTCCAGTGTCTCTCCCGGTGTTAACGTGTTATCCGCTGAGCTGCGGCGCCTCCGAACACATCCACCTTCAGCCAGAGAACAACGGATCAATATGTAAATGGCCTCAGACTTTCTCAGCCATGTCTGCGTCCAACAGAGGCGATAAGCTTTGGAAATAAACTGGGAGTTATGGTTTGGAGGCATATAGCCGGGGATTATCCCAAAACTCGCCCCGGGGTTTGGCTCTCCGTCTCCCCGCGCGCTACCGGACCCGCGTCTGGTGCGCAGCGGCCGGATTGGACCTGCAGGGCCCCGGGGCGCAGACTCGCAGCCTCCCCGGGGGGCCTCCTGCTCGGGTGAGGGGCCCCCGCGACTCAGCTCAGGGTTGGAGATTACAGGGTGGCAGTGGTATCTCTCCCCGCGCACACAGACACACACACACATGCATGCAAGGAGGTGAGATGATGTCGCAGCGCCCAAGGCTGCAGCCGTGCCCCGTAAAGATTGACGCCCCCCCCCGTATAACACACACACACACACACACACACCCGGACCCCTTGTGATGCGCCCGATACAAACCAACTTTGTTCAGCTGACAAAGAAGCGATTGTGCTCTGAAAGGTCATTTGTCCCCGAGGCCTCGAGAGCAGCGAGTACAGAAGATAAAAAGTGAACTGCTTCAGTTCTGTGTGCACTGAGGGAGCTTTGATAAAAACCTGCTCCTTGAAATCAACACACTGATCTGGGATGAATTGAAAGCTCTGGGCTCTTAAAGCGGAATACCCCCCCCCCCCCTCCCCCTCATGTTAATGTGTTAGAAATTAGATAAAAATAAACTTTAATTTCATTAGAACTCATCTGAAGCGTGTACAGACAAAACAAACACAACATTGAGGTATAAGGTCGTTTTATTTTATTTGTGATTCTATTATAACTATGTACAGCATCTATAAATCATCTCTTACACTTAAATCTGTTATATTCTCAAATCTTTTTTTGGTACAGGCAGAGTTCTCTACACACAAGTCAATACAAGCGACGACAACATTTGCACATAGATATTTTTTTGGGGATATAAACGTTTTAATCTTTCTTTTCTCCATTGCTCTAAAAAGAATACATCGGACGGGACATTTAAGTCTTCTTGAATGAAGATGAGTGAGATTTTATTGCTCCGGTGAAGAAAATCTACAAAAACACAACTTTTTTGCGTCAATGCAATCAGCAACATGAGCAGGAGTCACTAAAATGAAAAACAGGATGATGGGAGATTGTTTTTTTTTAGGGGATATGAACGGTGGCTGACAGAGAACGCACTGAAAACACGTGCAAACTGAAAAAATACAAGCAAATTAATCAATTAAGTAATAAATCAATTTATCAATTTGACGACACATAAGGTGCAAAAAGTCACATCACGTGCCGATGGTAAAAAAAAAACGACACCGGAAATGTTTCCAGGGGACCCAAAAACGTGATGCACCTGCGTTGTGAAGTTCCGTCAGCAGACTTCAATAGCTTCACAGTGAACTACAGCAGGTGCAGCACTCTTTTAGGTCCCCTGGAAACATTTCTGTTGTCTTAATTTGCAGCGTCTTTCTCTATTTGCACGTGTTGTGTCTTTTTGCAGAGTTGCAATGTTGTTTTCTCAATTTGCAATCTTTTTTTATATTTGTGTTGTCCTGATTTGCAGCGCTCTGAGCCCTCTAGGCCACCGTAGAAATGCCTTCAGGAAAAAAGTGAATCGAGCAGGACTAATGTTATTTTTCAACCACTTCCTGTCACTCCCTCCCTCCTCATGACTGTCCCACAGCCGCGGTGGGAGTGGCGCTGGCCACCGTGACGGCGGCGCCCATGCGCAGCAGCTCCTTCCTCTGGGTGAGGATGACGTCGAAGCTGGACTGCAGGCGGTTCTGCTGCTCCTCCACGTGGCCCTGCAGCGTGCGCACCCAGCGGATCAGCGCCAGGCGGCGGTACATGGTCAGCTGCACCTGGTGCTTCTCCATCTCCTGGGCCTTGAAGCGCTCGCGGTCCCGCAGCGTCCACACGGCGTCCATCAGCCCGCCGTCTGAGTCTGAAGACCGGCCTTCGTCCTCCTGCTCCTCTCGTCCTTGCTGCCGAAGGTTTGCCAGCCGGCTTCCTGTCTGCGACTTCTGGCTGTGGTGTCGTGCAGCTGGTTCTCTGTGGCTGTTCGAGGGCCGGTCACCGTCCCTGTGGTTGGACTTTGGTTCCCCGACTCCCACGCGGTCCCAGCCTCCCATCAGCACCCCCTGGCCCCTGCTCTCCAGGTTGATGGGGGACATGCTGCCGCCGGACCGGTTGCTGAACTCGGACCCGGAGTCGCTGTCGCCCCACTCGTCACCGTTCTCCAGCTCCAGTAATCCATGCTCCTCGTCTCTCCCCTCGACTCCCGAGCTGCCTTTCCTCCTCTGCAGCTGCTTCATCTGCTGCTTCATCTCATTGTGTCTCATCATCATCCCTCCCTCCTCTTCCTCCATCCTCCTTTCCTCCGCTCCATCCGGGGGAACTCGTCCATACCCGTCCTCCCCGGGCTCGATCTCGGGCAGGGGCTCCAGCGGGCTCCAGCAGGGCATGCGGGCTCGCTGTGCGTTGTGTTGATACGAGGGCGAGGAGCTCGGAGGGTCGCGACCCAGCGGGCCCAAGCTGCGGGGACGCACCTGGTTCCGGTTCTCGTCCCCTCCTCTGTTGCCCGTGTGGCCCTCGTCATCCTTCCCGGGCAGGAAGTTGAAGTTGCCGTCCTTGTCGCCCTTCCTGTTCCGAAGCGAGGAGGAGGACTTGTGGTTGGGGCCTCGCTGACCCCCGTAGCCTGAGTTCAGAGGCTGGTCCTGATGGTGGAGCATCACTGACCTCGACTGAGCCTCACTGAAACGACAAGGAGACCACGTTACGCCACAAATCACCTTCAGTTAAACTTTATTGGTCTTTCTCTTCCAGACGACCAAGAGCTTCAGTTCATATCAACACAACGTGAAACTGGTTCCAATGGAAATGAATCCATGGTGTTGAAAACTGTCAAGTACGGAAAAGTTGACATTGAGATTTTTGATCAAAGCACTTTGAGACCTTTTAGTTTGAGTCAGAACTATTTCACTTTTGAGAAGTTTGCCATCTTCTGAAATGATAATTCCTGAATTTGAAGGAAATAACAATCCAGTCATGAAGGGACACAAGCAAACACCCGTCCAAACAACAAGAGGAGGAAGAAAGAACAAAACCAACAGACGACAACCTCTTCCAGATTGCTAAGTCAGGCGTTAAATATAAAAATCGAACTTGGGCGTTGAGACCTTGAAGATTCACCAGGGAAAGTGTGACACCGAGGACAAAACAACAACCCCCCCCCCCACCCTTCACATAGAACGTCCTTATCAGCTGCTCGACTGCGAGACAAATCACGGCCTGTTCGCTCTGATCTCTCCAGGCTGGGATGCACGCCACCTCCAAAGAAGTTCCCAGATTTTCCCGGTAAAGACAAGCGAGATGTTTCAGCTGTATTACAGGGAACAGGACAGAAATAGACTTTGAAGGAAAGGGTTTAAGAAGCTGGAGAGAATGTTGCAGAGGTGAATCTAAAAGAAAGGAATATAAGAAGGACGTAGCGACAATAAAACTACACAAACACACAAACACACACACACACACAGACACACAGGTCGAACCCAACTCCTTGTGTGTGTCTGTAACTACAGGCTGCTCTGTGCACTCCAATTCTATCAGCATCAAATATTTACATGTCTCCTCAGAATGGAAATCTCTCTAATCCTGACTGCAGGCTGCTGTCAATCACTGCCCCCCCCCCCCTTCATCCTCCATCCTTCATCCTCCTCATCCTCTCCTGCGCCCGCGCGTCCACGTGGTGCTGAAGGACAGCGACCGTGCGGCCCTGTCGCGGGAGCGCGCACGCAGCAGCAGCAGCAGACTGATGTTCATGTGACGAAGAGATGGGATGAGAAAAACTGGATCAATGCAGATATCGATATATTTCTATCAGTATTAAAGCAACAGCATCAATTTTAATGAGCCATAATGCGCATGTTTGTCTATGTCGTTTATAACAAGGCAGAAATAATAGAAAAATATGATAAATGTCAATAACGCGATGAGTGAAAAATAAAAAATAATACCGAGACAGTCCTCGTGATGGGCGGACGTGTCTGATCTGCGCAAAAAGACGCACGTTTGCGCGCGGGCGGCGACGGAAAACGGTGAAGAAGCGGCCAATGGCGCAGCTGGAAGTGTGCATGTTCACAGCCCCGCGAGGAAAGTCAACACAACCGACGCCTCACGTCCGAGTCCACAGACACACACACACAGACCACAGGCCGGCAGAGAAGAGAGAAGCTCCGCGTCCTCCTCTTGGATGAGGAGGAACCACAGACAGATGGAAACCAAGCTGGATAACAACGCTGCGTTACGCAACGCTCACCCCATGTCGGTGCTGCGTCCTCTCTTTCCTCCTCAGCACAAACTGACTCACACTCACACTCGATCATCTCCTGCTCTCCGGTTGCATAAGACACACACACACACACACACACACGCACACACATGTGGGGATATATTTGCATGAGGTTGTGGTTTGGTTCTCACCGTTTCTGGTCGCTTTGCTGCTCGATGGAGACGCTGATCCCTCCCAGTGTTTCCCCTCCTCCTCCTCCGAGCCTCCTCCTGCGTGGTGTTGATCTTCCTCTCTCTCCTCCTCTTCCTCCCCCTCCTCCTCCTCTCACCAGCACTGGAGCGACGAGACCGAGCTGACCGTGTGATGAAGACTTCCTGAACTGGGCTGGAACCAGGAGGAAACAGGATGAACAGAAACAATGGGAGGATGTGGGTGTTGTTACTGGGATGGACTTTGTTCTTTTACTGGGATGAAGGTAGGGCAACAAGTCTACACACATAAATAAACAAATGTACAGTACAAACATAATTAAACACCCACACACATGTACACATATATATTCCCTAGTCCCTTACCCTAACCGTAACCATCAAAACTAAATACCTAACCCTTAACCTAACCCTTAACCTTTAACCTAACCCTCAACCTAACCCTTAACCTAACCCTAATTCTAAAACCAAGTCTAAACCCTCAAACAGTCCATTACAGGTGGGTCAGTAAGTGACACACACTCATCTGTGTGATATCATGACCCCAGTGGCCACATGATGTTCTGGTGTTTACATAATTTGAAGACCTCAGTGACATCATGATGTTTGTGTCTTCAGTCCGATGGGAACAAGCTGTTCTCTAATGTGTCCACACAGGCTCCAGTGTTCTTGTTACATGTAGACATGACTTCAGAAGAGCAGGTGACACATGGTGAGGACACCGGCATCCTAAAGACGACTCTATGTCCGTGTGACCTCTTCATTTAAATATAACCCCCACAAGACCTGATACCACATTTACATTTGGGGTCAAATTAAATTTGTCCTGGAGTAATTGGTCATTTTAAGGTTAGATTAATATATAAAAAATCACTTTTTTACTGAAAGAAGGATGTGATTGTGTTGTCTTTACAACCTGCTTAGTAATTTGAATCCGATTTTTGTCCATTTCTTAATCTAATTTCTGTATCTTAGGTGAGAAATGTTTCACATGTTGTTACTTCATGATTTATACATTGTCTCATGTTTTATTTATCTTATGTTCAAGTCTCTGTGTGTTCGCTGGTTTACCATTGGAAACGGAAACACACCTGTGGGGAGTGTATAGAGTCAATGATCCCCTGCAGCGACTGGAAAGGATCCAGTTCGAGTTTCTTCTCTTTAGTTAAACCAGTGGCAGTTAATGAGAACCACAGAGAAACAGCTCAGGAGCTTCAATGTCCATGATCTCATCGATCATGTGATTTTTTTATTTTATAGTTTTATACTTATTTTGAGTTTCCTTTAGTAACTTTAAAATAAGAAATAGACTTCTGTTGGTTCAACCTGTGTTTCTAACAACCAGGGGACCAGCTCTGTTCCTGTTTCCCTCATCACCTTCATCTTATTGATGCACCAAGCAAGGTCATGCCCTCTGACGGTTCGCTGCAAAGCATCCTGGGAAATGGAGGAAAGCATCCACTGAATTTGTAGCAGAACAGCAAATTCCTCAACTGCCAGTGAGGCAATGAACACATCATTGTGTACTTGTGTTCGAGGCAAACAGAGGATGGATTTTTTTTTTTTTTTTTTTATAAAATCAAGTTGTCTACAGTTACAGGTTGTTACCCACAATGCAACACTAACAGGCTACAGGATTTGACGTGGTGTGATATTTCTCCAAACTGGTTACTGACTGCTTTTGTGATTGTCAATCTCAGATCAGAGGGCCCGGCAGTTGAGTGTTTGTGCGTCCGAGTGTGTGTCTTCTGCTGTGTGTGTGTGTGTGTGTGTGTGTGGTATAGGGAGGTTACATCAGACAGATTTAACAAGTGTGCACTGTCTCTATCCTTCCTGCCCTCATCTCCCTGACATGTCGTCGCTGAAGGCAGAAATAAAAAAGCCTCAACCTCCCCCCCCTCACACTCACACACACACACACCCACACTTCTCTATCCTCCCCCCCCCTCTCTCCTCCAACAACATCCCCATTCAAGTGCACCAGCTCCAGGCGCCGTCCCTCCCTCCCTCCCTCCCTCTCCCTGCCTCTCCATCGTATCAGTAGCCTAAGCACATAAAAAATACATCAAACACAGCCGTCCGCCCCGAGGCCTCGTCACACGCAAAATCATCTCTCTCTCCATCTCTCTCTCTCTGTTTCTCTCTGAAAAAGACAAAAAACATAAAAAAAACAAGTTACAAAAGACAACTACAGAGGACAGTGATGTGGGGGGGAGATAGGATGAACCCGCAGGACTGAGGGTCATCTGTGAGGCCTCCTGAGGGCAGGCAGATTATTGTGGGCTAATGTTGACACCAACACACCAACACACATGAAAAGAGTAAAAAAAAAAAAAAAAAGGAGCATGACTTACCTTGTGCATAATAAGACCTTGTCTGAATTGCACACGGCCTCCAGCGCCGTGACCCATTTCCCTCAGTTCAGCTCCACGTCGGCTGCAGCACCAGTCTTGGCTGTGACAGGGGCCGAGGGCGGCCGGCGGCCCCCGTGGGCTCCTCTGTCACATCCTCGGTGCCCAGATGCACGAAGTCTGCAGAGAGAGAAGCCTGCCGGACCCCGAGCTCACAGCCGGCGCTCCTACAAAATCAGCCAAATCAGCCAAGACGTGCTAAATTGAACCACTAATCCAGCGCTGGGGTCGCTTTTATTTTTAGGGCCTAGATGTGAGCAGACACACACATACAAGTGTGTACGTCAGGAACACAGGCGAGCACACCCCTGGGTGCTGCAGCAGCTCATGTATCTCCTCAATTATTCCACCCTCAGCCTCCTCTCCTCCTCGTAATCTGAATAAAGACAGATCTGTGTCCTCTAGATATTTAGAAGCCGGGGCCTCGATGCCAAAACATGTAACCTTCCTCCTCTCTCAAGTGCCGGGTGAGTTAAGGGGGCTGGTGGTTGTGCGTTGACCTCCTAATTTCCTCTCGGAGGTTAAACAAAGTTGTGAGTCTCAGTTTGGAAGAAGTGGGGATGATTCCGAGGGAAGAGAGAAAGAACAATTAAGCCAAAGCTTTATTGCTCTCCAACTTGCAAAGACGTTATTCCTATTAAATTCGAATTAGAGCTGATCTCTTCTCTTGACCCTGCAAACAGAGCCTCAGGATCAGAAATCAAGTCTCCATCTCGGGTTAATTGCGTCGTAATGGTGCAAAAGTAATGATAGATGCAACTCCACAACTAAATCTCTCAAATCTCGTTGGTGCAAAGCATCACGGTGCTTTTGAATTCAAGGAAATCTTCCCTCTCTGGCAAACAAACAAATCATTACACCTCTTTTGACAAAGGTAGGAAACGTAATCGCTGCAGTAACAACACCAGGATTAAGTCCCGTCCGCCTGCAGGTACGACAGCTCGCCACAGGCAGCAGGGCCCAGCGTGGGGTTCGTTCCAGAGCCTCCTGGCGTTGGCCCCTAATGATGTGTAATGGGGCCTCCTGCGCCCGCTCCTAACCCCGGGACCTCACCTTAATCACCGCGGCCACTAATGAGATGGAGAGACACAGACTCGTTAGAAGAAACTCCCTTTAATGCCGGCCTATTAATAGCTGCTCGCCAAATCGTTAGTCCCTAAACTGCAATTATTCCTCAAAAAATGAAAACGAGGAGTCCCCAAGTGGAGAGAGACGAGCGATTAGGCTTAAATTCAACACCTTCCTCTGATCCGGGATCTGTGTCAGTGGATTTGATGGTTTGCTACTTTTACCAGGTACAGACGTGAAACTAAATTCTGTGTGTTTTGATGTCTGCATGTCTTTTGAACTGGTTTCCAGCAGCCAAGGTTGTGTGTGATTACTGGGATTATTATAGAGCAATTTACTTACTGGTATTTTTAAGATGATAGTTGATTTTCGAGGCCTTGACAACTACAAGCTGTGTGTTTAAAGTGATGGGTGGTTTGTTTGCCTTCTCTTTGTGAATATTTCTAAATCTCAAGAGGCAACAAGTAACTGGAGATAATGTGTCCGATGGTTTTTATAAATAAAAAATACATATTGTAGATTTTACACATTAACCCTTTGTCAACTGTTTTTTCTCACAACCCCCTCCCCCTGTCTATTTATAGGTCCAGATCCCCAAATGCTTTAAAGTCTATTAATAAAGATGTTATAATATTCACGCCTCTTTATCAGATTTGACACACTGAACTGCATCGGATGCATCAACACCATGTGACAAGCGTACTCTGTAACTCAAGCTTTTCAAACAGCCTCCTTCAATGTGTGTTCCGTAAATAAACTTGTAACTCTGGTGAAATCGTTTGGAAATTCCTTCTTAAAGTAATAAATTAAAGTGCGTTTGATTTAAAGGTTATTCAACAACATAAATATTTAACTCTTTGGCGTTCAAAGTTTTTTTATAGACAAAACCCTGCAGTTTAATTCCCTTTTCATGCTTACATACAAATTTAGAGTCACACACTTACTTTTACTGTGCAACAGCGCCCTCTGCAGCCACATGGTGATAAATTCAGTTGGGCTGTGTCTTCGACCGATGAAGTTGTGTTATTGAACTCACTGAGCTGTGGATATTACCCATGATCCCCAGCTCCCTAAACCAGAAGAGCCACCACCAAACTCCAATTTGAATACTTCACACTTTACAGTCAGCCCCACACTGACCAGTAACTAAAAGACAGAACAAGGAGGTTCAGGGTGAGGAGTGGGAATGAAGGAGGACAGACAAGTTGATAACATGACCTCTGGTAACACGGAGTCAAATAGAGGAAACCCGGTAACGTCTTAAAATACACTTTTATTTACACTGTAAGACAAATACACACAAAATCATCATACAAAAGAAGAAAAAAATCCCTATTCATTAAAAAACTAATAATCCTATTTACACGATAAAAAAAACCTTTTTAAAATGGACAAACCAACGCAGCCCAGATCAAGTTGAGTGAGATGTAATGGACGATTGGTGCTGATGCCGTTACATATTTAATTTAATAATATTCTTCAAGTAAAACTGAGAGGTTTCTTCACTGCTGGTCTTTCGTTTTCCATTTTGAAGCAATGTAAACACACACTTGTGTAGCTTCAGACACACACATGTGAAGATGTCTGATCAGTAGCCTCCGCCCATCCTCAGCTATAATGTCACCACATCCTTCGTTGGCGGTGGAAACACTGGACGTGACTGGTAAAGTTCTGGTTCTTACCAATAATAATAATAATAATAATAATAATAATCATCAGTAACGCCTGGTGTTCTTGCCAACTCAGTGGTCCAGGAAGTTGAAGATGCTCCTCTGGGGGCCTTTCGTCTGGCCCGCAGGTTTGTTCTCTCCGCAGATCCGTTTAGCTGCCGGGTTCATCGCCTCCACCTGCCCCCTCTTCTTCACCATCTGAAGACCAAACACAAGAAGTTCAGGCACGAAGACTCTCATTCAAAACACTGACTGTGTGCGTTCTAGGATTTGAACATTATAACACTGACACTAAGAGGAGTGGTGGGCTTTGGCTCCATCTAGTGTCACATTGGGCAAATGTCAAACAATGAATTTGAAGCATCACATTCACATGACCATCACACAAAGATCTGAGATTTGGAAACTATTTTGTTTTTGTGCTTATTTGAAAACAGGAACCTCTTATCAACACAACCTGGAGCAGCCTCCCTCTGTTAGTGATCGATCAGTGCAAACAGTTTCCTGAGCCTCAGCTTTCCTCCCACTCACCTGTTTCTGAGGGATATTAGAGTTCTTGTTGTCCTTCTCAGGAGAGAGCGTCTGAAACAGAAATCCACGGCTGTTTCTGGGTGCCAGCGGATTCCCGTCTGAGATCGAAGCCAGTTTCTGGAGGACGGAGTGAGGCTGACTCAGAAGTGAGCCTCTCTTTAACTGGAAGAAAATCAATAAAACATAAATCTTACGTCTGACAGGTCACAGATCACAGATCGGAACTGGTTAAATAACACAGAAGGACGATCTCACCCCTCACGCTGCATAATTTCAGCGAGGTTTGTTTTCCGTATCATAAAGTCCCGAACAGAAAATCAATGTTCCACTCCAGCAGCCGCAATAATCTGACTTTCAAACAAACCTGTCAATTTACGGAATCAGATTCCACACTGTCAAATGATAAATTAAATGTAATATCTCGTGTGAACAGATCGTCACAGAACCACGAGATCTCCTCCCAGAGTAAAACCCATAGAAACGGCTTCAGGCGACAAGTGATGAATTAACGCTATTTTTATAAAGTCAGATGCTCAAGTTACACAAGAGCTACCTTTCCTCCGCCAGGCCGTGTGCAACTGGACCCAGAAGGAGCGTTAAATGATGAAATTCCTCATTCATAGAAGCACAGATATTATAACAACCAATAAACCGTTACAATATTTAGCCGTTTCCGCATCTTATGTAATCAACAGCAGTGACGTACCTTCAGGGGCTGTGAGGGCCTCTGGAAGGGATTGAAAGCTGCAGGTGTCGTCTTCCTCTCAGGCTGCGGGGCCACAGGCGACTCTGAATTAAAAAATGGAAAAGTAAATTCATGAAATACTCCGTGAACCCTTGAACTTTGTTTTGAAAACGTGTGGCTATGTGTTATTAAATCTTGTAAAACATTCTGGTGTAGATTTATCATGTATATGTTCTAAAATATGAAGCCATCGAAATCTAAAACTCTTGAGTATGATGTTTAACCACCTCCTCGCTCCCTGAAATCTTCAAAATGAGGGTTTGTTCTGTTTTCAGTGTTATTGAAGGTCTTGTATCAAACTGACCTTTTCTCTGCAGGGTCTTGGCCGTCAGTTTCTTTGCCACCTTCATAAAATGACTGTCTTCATCTCCGATCCTCTCATCGTCTGCATCCACATCGTCCCCTTTCTTGGCTTTTTGTTCAGACTATGAGAGAAAAGACAAAGAGAAAAGATTAAAGATGATATAACAACACGCTCCCTTGAGCTCATACTGAAAATGTACATTTTGTTAATTAATGGTTTCTCATGTATCTGTGAAAACGCTTGTGACCTACTTGTTCTCTGAGCCACTGTTCTCTCTCCAGTCTCTCTTTCCTCCTTTGGACCTCACTTGAGTCAACGTCTTCTTCTTCGTCTTCCTCGCCCTCCCCCTCTGCTCCCACTCCGTCCAGGTTGAAATCATCATCTGGAGGAAAGATTCAAACAGAAAACTGTGAGTGGCACCGTCAGACGCTTGAGTTAATTTGTGGGATCTGTAAATAACCCTGACCTTTACAAAACTTCAACCATCATTATACACTTCAAACACTTCAAATAGCCAAGAATATCTGGTGTTCCTGAGCCAAACAACTGTCACAAATCCATTATAATTCAAAATGAATCACGAGGACATGGTATTCGATCACCCTGGAAACTCACCCATGTTTTTCCAGCGGAAGCGACGAGCTCGCCCGGGACCTTCGGAGTGCAGGTCGCCGTCAGCCAGGTAGCGCTCCTGGTAGAGTCTCAGACGGCGCTTGTCATCGTCCATTATCTGCTTCCTTTAAGAACCAACAAAAACATATATTTTAAAATGAGATGAAAGTAATCCACCTTGCATTATGACTAAAGGCTTCTTTTAAACAGGCTTCCTCCTCCTTTAAGAAGAAAACAGGGACAGGCTTATCGGCTTATCCCCACCGGCTTCCTCTGTTCTTGCATTAATGCATTTTAACCAAAAGAAACAATTTCCACAGTGAAAGATATAATCACCACAGTTTAAACCATTACACAGAAATTAGTTGACAAACACGGTGTAAAAGCAGCTGGTACTCACATGTGGATCTTGTTGACCTGGTCCTGCAGCTCTTCATCAGACGGAAGATCCTCGAGAAGCTCCTCTTCCTCGTATTCGCTGCCCCGGTCACCATCCTCGTCATCGCTCCCTGCATCGCTGCCTGACAGCTCGGCCTCGGATTCCAGGTAGTCGTTCACACGCCTGTGAGCAACATGCAAGAGGTGTTTGTGGATTATTAGGATTGTAGCAGTGATGATTCATTTTTACAACATGTTACATTAATAAGGTGCCATAAACATGAAGTAAGACTTGATTCTTACATTTTCTTCCTCTTCTTGACCCGGCTGGGTGCAAACACACCCTGCATCTCTTCCTCTTCTACATCGTCGGAACCTTCCTCTTCTGCAACATCAGCTTTCTCTTCTCCTCCGTCCTCTTCCTCCTATAAAGCCACATTTCTTGTTAACTACATTTTATACACCACACATTAAATGTTTGTCCCTAAATCATAACAAGAACATTGATGAAGGTTGTGTTTTCAGACTCTTCTTACCTGTTCACTTTCTACATCTGAGAGAAGCCGGAATTCACAGTCCTCATCCTCTTGTTCCTCCTCCTCCTCCTGATTCTGCTGCTCTTCCTCCTCTTGGTCCTTTTCACTATATATAGAGAAATCACGATGAGAATCTTGCATTACTTTGAAATATCAATATAATATACTTCTATCAAAAGGACTGAAGGTATGAATAAAAAGGAGGAACATAAGGTATTCTGTACCTGTCTTTTGCTGGTGAAGTCATGTGGTCACAACCTTAAATTGTTAGAAAAGAAGAGAAATGTAAATATTGAGTCACTGGAAGGAAAAAAAGTTAAAAACTGATGATCAATATTTTAAAACCAACAATAAAGTAATGTGAATCAACTAAACACTAAAGTCTTAAGGGACATTAAGAAAATGATAGAAATTCTAGCATGTTCAAATGTTTCCACTTTTAACAACAAGGCAGAAAAACAGATTTAGAATAATTGAGTATACATTTAAATAAAAATATGACAAAGGGCCATACACACTCATTTACCTTGACTAGGAAATTTTCCAGAGCACATCCCCAGGAGCTGGTCCATGGTGTTGTCCGATTCTTCATCACGCCCTCGCTCATTGTTCTGGTTTCTTTCCATCTGCCTCTCTGTTCCTGTCTGCGTTGGTGGAAACGCTCCTGAGCACAACCCGAGCAGCTCGTCCTCCTGCGTCGACCCGAGGCCTCCGTCCCGACCGGAGCCGCTTTTTGCCGTTGCAAAGACCCCCGAGCAAAACCCTAACAGCTCCCCCATGTTAGCATCCATGGCGTTTTCATCCAAACTGTCAAGGATCAACTGTCTCTTGTGGGAGCGAGGGGCGCCGGGGCGAGGCCCAACGTTAAGAAAGCCGTCAGCGTCAAGCAACTGGGAGTGAGCGTCATCATCCAAGGAGAAGCGGCCTTGGGAGTCTCCTTCCAGGCCGTTGACAGAAGCTGCTCCACCCAGGGGCCCGGAGTCAGTACCTGGGGATGGCGGGGCATAGAGGTCTTGAGAGTCCTCGACCGGGAGGCAGAGAGAGGGCTCAGAGAGTTTGCCAGAACTCTGAGGACGGAAAGAAAATACAAATTAAACCACAATTTCAGGCAAACAACATGGTATGAATCTTCTTTGTTCTTCTTCAAGTAGAATTGAATCCCCTGATGACATCAAAATGAAGAAACTTTTTTATTACCTTAGAAGCAGAGCCCAGGAAGCTGGGTCTGAAGAGGCAGGGGGAAGGGGAGCGGAAGATGGAGGGGACACCTCTTCCTGTGGAGCGCTGATAACTCTCCGGCTGGTACGAGGTGATCATCGAGCCTGCCAGCTCAAAGCTGCTGTTGTGGCTGTAGTCCTTCACCATTGAGAGAGAGTCATCCTCTTCTGGAGAACGAGGATAAGTGTCAATAGAAGTAGGGTTATCAATAATATTAATAACAAGATATTAGTTTGTGTTGAGTGAATAAACAAACTGAACAGGGGTCCCTCTCTCTACTCACCCATCTTGTTACCGCTGTCCTGACCAGAAGGACCAGACCGTCTGAGACCATCACTAAAATGGAAAATAATAAAAGTTAAGCTTTTCCAACACACTCACAATTTAATCTAAGGCTGCTCTATCATTCATTTGTAGTGTGCATGCTCAACAGTCACTCATCAAGTCAGACAAACACAGAGACTCCAAACGCACTTACCCAGTGCGAGAGCAGGAGTTGCCGGGGAACAGCATGAGTGTTCCTTCTCTGTGAACAAGGTCAGGAGTCCGCGAGGGCCGAGTCAGTACCACAGGAGAAGAGCTCCTGATACTCTGAACTACACTGCCTTCCTCATCGTCCTTCTCCTCTTCCTCCCCACCGTCACCTCCCAGTAAGTCCTCCACGTCCTTCAAAAAGAGAAGATTAGGCTTGATGTGAGCACAACGAGATAAAAGCACAAATGTGTGTCGCATAATTGGTTTCAGAACAGCAACAAAAGAAAATGATTGTTACCTCTACTTCTGAATCATCAGTCAGCTCTTCCTCCTCCTCTTCCTCGCCACACTCCTCATTGTCGAGGCGATTCAGCTCGGCCTTGCGGGCCCTCTCCTCTTGTCTCCGCTGGGCCATGGCGAGTTGCAGCCGCTGCTTCAGGGTCAGCAGCTTCTCTCCTAAGCAAAAGACCCAAGCTTGAACAAACCAGCGTGTTCATGTGGACTATGTGGCTTAAAAAACGATTACCCTTTCTTTGTTAGCTAATGATTTCAAAATCTAGGCCCTCTTGTGCTTCATATACATTAGGACCAGTTTAAACTCTGGCCTCTACGTGCATGTCACATTGATCCTCACCAGGTTTGGTGGGCACTGGTTCGTCTGCTCCCTCCTTTACTGTGACAGCTACCGACTCCGTGTGCAGCTCCTCCTGCCCGGACGGGGTGCTGTCCTTGCGGATGATGTTGAGTTGCATGGTGCGCTCGGCTTGGGGCCTAACGGGAGGCTTGGCATGACGAAGGTAACGTTCCTTAAGGGCCACCACACCTGATTGACGAAGACGGGGGGTACACCGCGGATCATTTAGACTTGACACATTCTCGTTCTACATCTCTCGACATACAAAAAAGATCCATCACTCACCGGGGTTGAGCTGCGGAGCCTCAAGCTCAACAAATGCTCCATCATCCTGACAAAGTTTAGCAATAGGTGGGGGGTCCAGTCCCAGCTCCTTCAGTCGTGCAAATTTGTCCTTCTTGGGCTTAGTGTGTTGTTGCATTAAAGGTTCTTGTGCAGCTGAATTAGAACTCCCGGCTACAGGTACAACCCCAGTTACAGGATGTACTAGCAGGGTTTCAGAGTTAGGATTTACCGCAGTCGGTATTTGATCTGTGGGTTCAGCAGCGGTTTCTTCCCCAGAGTCAGAAACAGTTTTCTCTACTCCATCTGCCGATTCCTGCAGGCTCTCAGAGAGGAAAAGCATGGGCCCAGATTCCTGGTTGGAATCAAGGCTTGCGTTTGCTTCACCGGGCTGGCTATGGCTCTCCTTCTGCGGGGACGAGGTGGCGGCGGGACGAGACACGGGCTGGAGCTGAGTGCCTGAGGGGTCCAGAGAAGGAGAAGAGTCCTGCTCGACAGATGATTGCTGGGGCTCGATGGGTGGATTTACAGAGGGTGCAGGAGGAGCTGCCGGCTTTTCCGACATCATGACGGAATACTTAGTAGATCTGAAAATAATAGGATTATAATTAACTTTTGACCGTTGACAGAATTTGTACAAGTGGTACTTTGTTGCTGCCCTGGCATGTGTGTGTTTTCTATTATGTTTGTCTTTACTTCAGCAACGCCATGGCTGGGCCCTCTGGCCTGGCTTTCTTCCTGAAGAACTGGTCGATGGTCTTGGGCTCGGGGATGTGGTAGGGCAGGCCAGACGTGGACTCTGCAAAGACATGAGGAACATGTCAAAGATTAGGATGCATCGAAGACAGAGAAATAGCTAATTTAACACGTCGACACAGCAGATAAAGAGAAAGGTAAACCGTTAACTGACCTCTGACCAGCCTCTGAGTTTCACTGTGGAGTTGTTTCATGGCCTCTTTACTCGCTCGTGCAGCTTTCCTCTCCTGAGAACATCACACAAGTTGAATTATATGTAAATACATTTTTTACAGTGTTTAGCGAAAGTTCAAGCATTTTGCAAACTCATACCACACGCTGAGGTTTCTCTGGTGCCTCCTCCTCATCATCATCATCCTCCTCCTCGTCTTCATTAAGGAGAGGTTCCTGCAGTAATAGTTAACACTGATCAATATTCTTTGAATAAATTATATTACAAGTATTACATATGATTCACTTTATGCATTTCATGTATGAATAAAATGGTAGTTACAATTCAAAAGAAAGCTAACGCTTAACCAAGCTACGAGAAATAATGTTGATATCTTGATTGAACGATTCAAAATCATCTTTGTTGTACCTTGTGTTTTTTCATCTTGTGTTTCACTGCGGCTCGGATGGCCTCCAGAGACTCTTCCTCCATCTCCTCATCATCATCCAGTCCAGTGTCAAACAGGTCTGTGTCGCCCAGCAGACACCCGCTGTCATTCAGAGGCCGAGGGGGAGGTGCGTCCTGAGAAAAAAGATAAAATGGTCTATAATCGTACAATATAGGATTGATGATTTGGGTGTTTGGTGTTTAAGTACATGTAGAAAATGTTAAGTGTCATGTAGAGGAACATTTTTAAATAAATACTTATTCAAGGTTTATGAGCTGATTTCAAACACATATGACACAGAAGACCCGAGGCTAGAGGAGAGTAGAAACCTTGAAGTTACACTCACCTCATTCACTTCAGAGAACCTCTCTTTCTTTTTTAGTTTTTCTACTGCTTTGCTGCGCTTCTCCTTTTTCTCCCGATGCCTCTGGCTCTTCTCCCTCTTCTTAGATTTTGCTTCTTTCTTCACCTCCTCCTGTCGCTCCTCCATTTTTCCTTGCTCAGACTCACTGTCTTCACTATCAATGGGTGCTCGGCTTATTCTCCTGCTCTTCTGTGGCCCTTTTTCTCTCCTCTCCTCAGTCTCCATCTCCTCTCCACTGGAAGTAGACAACACCAGGGCTTCAGTCATGTTGACACTGCTCTCTGCAGCAGTCTCCTCCTCTTCCTCGCTGTCACTGTCTCTGATGGCGTTACGACGAGGCTTCCTGTGAGCAGTGATGTCTTCTTCGTCATCAGAATCTGGAAGAAAGTCGACCATTTAAAATTAGACAAATATCACAATGGTCACACTAAATCCATTTAAGACTTGATTGATATATCCTGAATAGATAGATATGTACTACTTTGTGGATTCCAAAGGAAATCACTCAATATCTTGAAGCCTTAACAAAACTAGGATATTAGGAACATTAGTATTTGACATGTAGTTTATGCCTGTTGACCAGGAGTCATAACCACTATTTACCTAAACTGTATAAAACAAATGCCACAACCCTTAATGGGTCTCATTAAATTGTACTCTATTGTCGTTATTCTTCACCTGGAGGCTTCTCTCCATTGTTGATCGTCTCCTTGACCATCTCCTCGGCTGGAGAGCCCACCCCGCTGTCTGAATCACTCTCTGCAGCTGTTCGGGCCACAGCTGGAAGCCCCAGAGCCTTGGTACATAACACAAAAACGTTATTCAACCAACATGCAACGTGTTTTTTTCTGTCACATGAGGAAATTGGAGTGTACCCATGTCTGGTTAGTGGGATAAAACATGGAGGCTCCCCTTTGACATCTATTATCTTCTATTAGTGCACATTGCTTGGTTAAAATACAAAAACTAGTTTTCTTTTAGTGCAACATGTACAGAATATATACTATTATGTAAGATATGAGTACAAGTATTGATTTAATTGTAAAAACAGTAGATTTCTACCATTCCTCGCAATGCGACTCGCTACACTCCTTTTCCTAAGATACCAAAGTATTATAAGTTCCATTATTATCAGAAATAAAACGGGAGAAAAGTACTATGTAGGTATAAAGTTAACATGAAACACGGAAGTCGCTTGTGTAGTTTAAAGCAGCTTAATTGCTGTTAAACTGCACAAATGGCGCCTCGAAACAATCCAAACAATAAGGCTCAAGTTAGCAGGAGACATGGCTTCCTCCCTTCTCCGCTTGTTGTTGGCTAAACGTGCACATTTTACAGATAACTATGCAAACACGAGTGACTAATATCCGGGGAATACTCCAGAAGAATATAATGTACTCAGAGAACTAAGGGTAAAGGCTAAAATGCCTGATAATCACACATGTAATCGACGAGAACCAGGCCAACGCTGGCTAAACGCAACCTGGCGAGCTAGCAAAGCAGCTACAGCTAACGTTAGCAGCATTTATTCTGATTTGTGACAAACTCTTAATATTCAACCACGACTTATAACGAACCCCGACATGTGTCCTAACGTGATAAATCCACGTTAGACACATGACCACCGTGTAGCTGAGTGTTTCCTCACCTGCTGCTGAGAAAGGACCGTGCTCATCTTTGTCCTCCGGCTAGTTTCACGCTCTCCAAACTCGAGAAGCCGCAAGAGACAACGCGTCCACGGAGCTCGACACCGACAGCGTCCGTCGGGAGGTGGATGTCTGCGGGGGAAGAGGTTACTTCAGCGGTTTAACGCGCATTTAGAAAGTGTTCTTTCCCCGGAGCAGCTCCTCTTCCTCCCGCCTTCCACAAGGACGAATTGAAAGTTTTGATCTTTCGCGCGTCGTGACAGCTGGTCCGCCGCGTTTCCGCCCCGAAGTGTCACTCTACGCGCTCCCGCCTCCCCATTGGTCCGTTTGGAGGTGAGTTGTATCCGCCCAGTGTGACGACACAGCCGATTGGGGAGTTAATTTTGGTCACCGGGGACGCTCAGGCGGGCGAGACAGAAAGACAAAAAGAAAGAGAGAGAGAGAGGGAGAGAGGGAGAGAGAGAGAGAGACAGATAGAGAGAAAGAAAGAAAGAAAGAAAGAAAGAAAGAAAGAAAGACAGACAGACAGAAAGAAAGAGAAAGAGTGAGAGAGACCGAGAAACATACAGATAGACACACAGACAGACAGATAGATAGAGAGGAATAGAGGGAGCGAGATAAAAACATAAACACAAACAAAAAGACAGACAGAAAGAAAGAAAGAAAGAAAGACTCAAGTAAAGGGGATATACCTGACAAATCTACTTAAGTACAGTTACAAAGTATTTGTACTTCGTAGATTTGACTTCAGTATGAGTAGTAGTACTTTTAGTAAACTGGTCAAGATAGGGTCAGATCAGATAAAATAAGACAAGACAATATAAAAATGAGATAAGATAAGATAAGTTAAAATCAGAAAAAGTAAGATAACATACAAAAATTATAATATGAGACGAGAAGTTGTGTTTCTAAATGTGCAGTATTCAATCAAAACCACACCCACATGTATCAATATCATGAAAATATAAAACACACAAAATACACGTTTATTGTATTAATAAAAAAGAGAAAATGTGATATTTATATATGTATATTTGTGTTTCTGTCCCACTCCTCCCTCGATCAGTAAAGTTGGACCAGCAAGTGCGCTCGGTGGGGGGGTGGGGGTGGAAATTACGCATGCGCACTGCGGCTCAAACGGTCTGTAAGTGGCGCATGCGCACTTACAAATCTTCAGAAGCAGCAGCAGCGGTGGTTCGGCTCCGTCGGTCCAAGTCGTCCACGCATCTATTTTATTCCCTTTTCTTAAGAAATTTGCCCTTTTAAGCTTCGCGATACCGCCCCCAATATCAGCGTCGGGACGGAGCCGCCAGGCCGGGACAGAGACGGAGAGCGAGGACTCGGCCATGGAAGCCCTCGGACCAGGTAAGAGATTTGAGAAACGACGGGGACGTGGGGGAGCCCGAGCGGCGGCAGGAAGCCGAGTGCGGGACGCGTGTGGGCCGGTGCGTCGCTTCACTGGGGGCCGCGGCTTCAAGCGAGGCCTCGACGCGCTGACGGGGAAAACAAACCCGAGGCCCTGCCCGTGTGCGGGGTGTGTAAATGTGCGTGGGAGCGTATTCACACCGACAGAGGGGGGCCCACGGTTCTCCTCCACGCGGGGACAGCGGGTGTTTTTTCACCCGTCGTCCAGTCGTGTATGCGCGGGTTTTATTCCCCCGGCTCGTCGTGTCGGGGCTGGCATTGTGCGACTGGGGGATTTAACTAGGGACCTTCCTTCCGCGTCGTGGTGCTGTGTTTACGTTGTTTGTCCGCCGTGTGCGTGTCATTTCCTCCGCCGCACGGTCGCGACCCCGTTTCAGCACACGACCCCCACAAAGGAGGCGTCGAAATTATCTTTAAAATATCCCGTTTTTTTCACCACCCTGCGTGGAAACCGTTCGATTCCGCAGGAACAGCGCGTCTCTCTGCCTGCGTGCAAGATGACAGCGGTGGATGGAAACACAAGATGAATGCCAGCACAACACATGTTGGTGGCGTTGAATGGGCAGAGACGCGTTATTTTATATTTGTGTGTGTCTGTGTGTGTTTCTCGTAATTTCCGTGGTGTTGCTGTCACTGGCACCTCTCCTCGGGCAGCAGCCATGCGCCCGTGAGAGCGCAGCAGGGAGGGATGGAGCTGTTTCTATCGATCACATCTGCAGCCCGGCTCCATATTACTCATCTCCTATATGATAACAAAGGCACTTGGGTGTTTTGTGTGTGCGTGTAGCAGCGGTGCAGTCTAACCATGACGCCTGCAGAGGATGCACACCAAAATCCATGCAGTGCGTTTTTAAACTGTCACATGCACAAAACATTTTCTCTGTGTGAATTGGATGCATCTCACAGGATAAATCCACCAATTCTTGCAACAGGGAAGAAGCTGTTTGTGTAGTTTTTTTTGTCGCTTGTCCACACACATCGCACACTGACTCCCAGGGAGATGCTGTTGGCATGAGGAGGGGAATCAAGATGTATTATTTAAGGAGGGAATTTTATTTTGCGGCAAAAATGAAGCTGCCAGAGGGACAGTGGGCGACAATAATGTTCAACCGTCCACAGGTGTGTGTGTTTGTGTGTGTAGGTCCTGGTGGGTCCATTGTCTCACACACAATCAGTGCAGGATTTGGGAGTTTTAATTCAGCAGCTGCAACAAAATTAAACTTGTACTCTCTCCAATTTTACCAGCGAGCTCCCTTTTTATAAATAGTTGTATTTAATGATTGTCTACGTCCCTGTGTGGAGTGTGGCTGCAGATTCTGTAACACACACAACGATAGAAGGGCAAAGATGTTTGTGGCTGTAGGAAAAAATGCAAAACAGGTTCACGATACAAACAAGAGGATCATTCATCAAGTTGTGTTTTGAAAACCTCTTTGTATCTGTAAACTTGTCGGCATGTTGACGTTTACAGGTACAACAAAAAATGTGTAGTCTGAGGAACACAACTTGTTTTTAAAGGTCATTTTTTTTCAAAATAATGTTCCATATTCTCTGCTCGAGTTGCAGCTGTATTAAGAGACTCCCTCTTAGAATGAGATCGTTAAATATCACCTCCCACGAAATTGGCCAAGTAGTAGCAGCCAAGTCGTTTACTAGAGTGACGCCGCATTGGGCCACAGCTGGAGGTCCTGTCATTCGACGGCTCAACAATAGAACCTCCTATGGTTCCGTTTTTGCAGATTTCTTAAGGAGCATGTCATATTATCGGTGCTCTCGCTTCACTGTGGCTGGATTTATATCGGCAGGGCTGCGGTGATTTCACAGGGTGGCCTTCTTTCTTCTTATGTTTCCGAATTGGTGAAGTCCAGCTGTTTAAGGAGTAGATACAGACTCGCAGGAAAAACGTATAGATGGAGGCGAACTGACAGTTTTGTTTATGTGCTGTGAACTGTGGCAAAGCTGAGTCGACTGAAGTTGAAGTGTTTTCGACTTAAGTTAGAGTTTCACAAGGATCCCAAAACAATTGCATGACTCAATTTCATGAAAAATTGCCGCACAAAGGAAAAGAGCCAGGAGGAAGTTAGAAGAAACGACCACAGCTTCTGATGAGAATTAAAATTTCAGCAACCTCACATGGACATATTGACACTGCTGGGTGGATATTTACATTTGGTGAATGGTGAGGAAGCCTTTGTCTTTGTCCCATGCTCTGTGTATTGTACCTTTAGGAATCCAGGTGTCTTGCAGGTGTGGGCGTCACAGCGCTCCCACTTCAGTGCTGTTAACTCTGACTCATGCTCAGCTGAAGCCCGGCTGTCTGACGGCTCCATCGCACTGTGGTTACCAGCGTAGTGTTGGTGCAAGAGCAGCAAGCGGCGCTCCACACACTGATGGTATTTTAACATTGGATTGATGTAGAAAAGGTAGAAGGAAGACGAGCAGGTGACAATCTTTGTCTGGTGTCGCTCCTTGAAGCTAGTGGTCAGGTTGAATCGAAAGCTGCTTTTGCGTTTTATTGTCTTTACCAGGAAAAGTTCATTTCACTTCCTCTGTGACTCAAAGTGGATACTTGGAAGGAAGAAAGCTTCCTTGACGTGTTGTTTTAAACGGAGACATTGTCACAGTTGTGAAGTCAGCAGGGCGTCTTTGTGTTATAACTTGAGAAGTTAGTCTGTCGGGGAGGAAGTGTTTCAGTGATCTTCAAGAATGGGACATGGCTGCTAAAGCTGTGTATAAAAACAGACAAATATAAATTGTTATCCAGATTAAAAGGACTTTCTTCATATTCATTAGAACTTTTTATAACTTAAATTTGTAATTTAAGTCATAGCTCCAGCCAACACAGCACTACATGTTTTTACTGCTGAAATTAGTTTTGACATCATCTGGTCAGAGCTGAGAAGATGAATCAATTAGTCAGATATTCTGTAGCTCCTCAAATGTGGGGATTTGTCTCACCTGGATATCTTTGGATTTTGGATTATTGTTGTGGAATTTAAAGATGCCAACATTGGGCTCTGGAAAGATGCGGTTGACATTTTATTTTTCCCAACTTTCATTGTTGCCATTGCTTGTGCACGTAAACAACCTTTTTTAAAAGAGAGGTTCAAGTTACAAACCGGTTCAGAGCTGAAACAACCAGCTGATTTAAAAACTCACAGACAGAAAGTTAATCAACAACTGTTCGATAATCAGAGTAATAATTCCAGTTTATTTGTAACCATTGTACATTCAGCATCTCCAGCTTCCAAGCTGACATCTTGTTACGTTTTGTAGACTTGATGATTGATCGACTTATCAAGGAAAATACCGGTCAGATCAATTGATAATGAGGACGTCAGAGTTGGGTGTGGCGATATGAATGGGGGGGGAAAGGAAATAGAGAAGTTGCAGAGTAAGGATGGGTTCTGGCGTTTCTAAACGTGGTAGTGTGGCAGCTGAGGAGGCTATATTTAGCTACAGGTCTGTTTTTGGTGAAAGTGGAAGAGGACGACCTCAGACTCACTGAGCTTCACACGCACACACACAGTGTAAAAGCCTTTCTGTTGTACCTGCATGCACCAAGTGAGCAGAAAGAATAGAAATATACATAGAGATATAAATGTCTTGTATTGTGCTTTGTCTCCTCCAAAAATAGCAAAGAGTCTTAAATTGAATTTACCAGAGTCTTTTATATTGCCTCTTCCCTTTTGTCAGGGGACGTAACCAACCTATAAACATGAAGTGGGACCATAAGACACTTGTTATTGTGACACAAAATTAAAATGCACTGTTTAGTTTATTATCATGAGGAATTATTGTTGTATATCTGCAGGGAAATACAGAACAATTTAATAAATAGTTTTTCTGAGATTTTAATGAAGTAAACGTTAGATTTTGTGTTCATAGTTGTTGATGGTGGTGTTGCATTTAATTCAAACCTTTTCTCCACCTCCTGTGCAAAAAGAAAAGAACTTTCCACAAGATGTTTCCATACACATCTTGAACGCAAAGCACCCAAAAAATGGAGGGAAGAATAAATGTTCCTCAATGACAACTTAAAATCATTGCACTTGAAATGTTGCAGTGTGCCTGTGACACATGATGCAACGCTAAGCTTTGTCAGCGAAGAGAAACTTGTGTCGCCGTCAGATGATTTCAATCCAAGTTGTGACAAAAAGCAGCTTCAACATGCACCGACCAGCTCTTTACGTGGGACTGTGTAATAAAGAGGAATGATGTTACAATCAAGCTGTTTGTTTCTAGGAAAGAGGAAGAGGAGCGGGAGAAGGAGGTGTGGGTAAGCAGGGGCGGGGGTGATTTGGGGCCCTGGCTACATGAGGACATGTTGGGAAGCGTGTTTTCAGGAAGTGATGGGGAGGGTCCCGATTGTCTGTGTTCTTGCGCTTCACTTGCTAACTGGAGCGTGCGGGTGCATGCAGTTCAGGAGGACCCCTGCAGTCTCTCAGCCGTCGGTTGACAAAAGCATTGAGCCGCCGCCTCCTCCCCCCTCCTTCACTACCACCAAGGAAATATTATTTTAACTTTATATTTCTGTTTTTATTTTTTGTCTTGAGTTTGTTCTTCAGTTCCAACTTAAAGCAAAAAGAACCACCCTGTGTCCTCTGTGAGGATTTAGCAGATTTTACCAGCCTCCTTCCTTCAATTACTATTTAGACATGTTATAATAATACGTATGATTGACGACTCATTATCAGGGTTACCTGAGGCGGCCTCAGGTCTTAAGTATTTAAAGCCTTCAGACCTAGTGCACCTTCATTGCCTGCAGCTACAACTGCAAAAGTATAGGATTCACAGGTACCACACCTGCCTGAATGCACGAACACAAAGTATATGTAATGTGTATGGGATGCGTGTGTGTGTGGCGTGCACTTCTTAACGGTAATCCCAGACCCTCCGCGCGGCTCCCCTCCATATGGCCCTGCTGCTGTCTGTCTGAGAGCATCTCGCCCTTTGTCTCTCGGCGTGAGGGGTGGGCGCCCTGTGTTTTTGGGTGGAGCTGGGGGCGGGCCGAGGGATAATTGTTGTCATTGTTTCGCCAGCCCCTTGTTGACCCATGTAGGTCAGGCGCCAGAGTGGCACATCAGTCAAAGCGTATACATGTGTGCCTGTGTGCGATGCAAGGGCTATTTCAGTTCATTCAAGCAGGTGTCAGTGATGAGATGGTTTGCAACGAGCTTGGCGTTGGCCGGCGCTCATTCATCCTTCAAGTCTGACATGAGTCATGACCCTGTGACACATAATGAAGAGATTAATGCATCCTCGCTCCCCCTGCACCTGTTAGAACACAAAATGAATGCTGCTTTCAACCTTCGTAATCATAATTTCTCATGTAGAGGATAATTTAGTGTGTAACTGCATAGTAAAAATAAATAAATAACACTTTCCTTCTCTCCGTTCTCTGCAGGCCCACCAGCCCCTCCCTCTCTGTTCCAGCCTCCGCGGCGTCCCGGCCTCGGCACGGTGGGGAAACCCATCCGGCTCCTTGCCAACCACTTCCAGGTGCAGATTCCCAAGATTGATGTCTATCACTATGATATCGACATCAAGCCTGAGAAACGGCCTCGGAGGGTCAACAGGTAAAACACTCAAGAAAGTCTTGACTTATCTAAGCTTCTTATTTTAAACAGTCAATTGCATCTGTAGCCCTCATCACCCAAGACTACTTGTTTCTCTGGTGCAAGAAGTTTTTGTTTACAGTGTCTCCAGGAATGTTTCCTCACCGCTGTGTGTGTTTGTATCTCTGCCTTCTAGGGAGGTGGTGGACACCATGGTGCGGCACTTCAAGATGCAGATCTTTGGAGACCGGCAGCCTGGCTACGATGGGAAGAGGAACATGTACACAGCACATCCACTGCCAATAGGAAGAGACAGGGTTAGTATCTCAAACAACGTGACCCCCCACTAATTTGTGTGTATGGTAAAACTCTGTCTGCTCGGAGGAATTCAAAGAGTGGAAGTGTTTGGATTCAAACCAAGTGATTTGTTCATGTTTCACAAGTGAATGGTTTGTAAGTAGTTCAGTGGATTAGCTCGAGCAGGCAGTCTTGATTTATGTAAATTTGTTCGTGGAAAGTTGCCAGCTTGAATTCCAGATAAGAAGAATTCAAGCTGGCAAGAGACTTCTAAAAGAAGAAACAACCCCCCCGCAGAAAATGTGTTAATCACTTTTCCTCATAAAGAGAATTAAGTATATTCTTCTCGGCTTGTTTACACCTGTTGCCTCCGTGAAAAAATGAAACGCAGTAAATCTTCCTTCTCGTTTGTCGCTTCAAAGACAAATCGATTTACCGACGTCTTTTTTTTCCCAGTCTGCTTTGCTCTCGGTTATTTACTACTTATCTCTGTCCATCCATTGCTCAAATCAATTTCCCCTCACCCGTCCTTTGTTTGCCTCACTTCCCTTTGTCCCGTACCCCCTCCCCCCTCTCTCTCTCTCTCTCTCTCTCTTTCCCTCCATCCTCAGGTGGATCTGGAGGTGACCCTGCCCGGGGAGGGGAAGGATCAGACGTTCAAGGTGTCCCTGCAGTGGGTGTCCGTGGTCAGTCTTCAGATGCTCCTGGAGGCGCTGTCGGGTCACCTTAACGAGGTCCCTGAGGACTCCGTTCAGGCTCTGGATGTCATCACGCGGCACCTGCCTTCCATGAGGTACCGCCGCTCATCCTCTCCGCCGCTGCACGAACACACGAGCCGAGTTATTGCTTTTTATCAGCTTTAATTTGACCGTATTGCTTTAATTTCCTGCCGTCGTGTGTCTCCCTGAACAAATACAATTTAAATCTGCTATGGACGGATTCAAGGATTCATCTTTCCATTGTTCTTTAAGGTTCTATGAATAAATTTTCATGAAATTGACTCAGGGGTTATTTTAGCTTTTATAAAACTAATCCACTGCTTGTCTGACACATTCAATCCAATTGCAAATCTAACATCTTTACTTTAATTTAGCTTACACGGCAGATTTACTCGAAACAATCCTGCGGTATGAGATACTAATAGTCTATTTTAATCTGATATTTACCTTTTTGTGTGTTTGTGTATATGAACCAACTACTCAACATATTTATTTGATCTGATCTCTTTTTCATCTTGGACATTCTGCACGCGTCAACATACACAGAAATTATTCAGTTAGTTTCATTCAAAATTCATTTCACTCAGAATATGTTTTACTTGAGGCCATTCAACCACATTCATATTTTATAGTCTAAGCTGAGGGCATGTCAGTCCATCTCCAGCTCCTTGTCAGAGTCCGTGTTGATAGATTTTGATAAGTTATGAACTTGGAATCCATTATTGTTTTATTCCTAAAACACACAAATATCTATATATTGGTTTTGTAGACATTTAGTAGTTGCTCTCCCTGTTCAGTCAGCCGATCTTATCTCTGATTTATCTTCTGTGTCGGTTCACACAGGTACACTCCGGTGGGGCGTTCGTTTTTCTCACCTCCGGAGGGTTATTACCATCCTCTTGGTGGAGGCAGGGAGGTGTGGTTTGGTTTCCATCAGTCCGTCCGTCCTGCCATGTGGAACATGATGCTCAACATCGATGGTAAGACCTGAATGGAAATGATCTGCTTCAGTGCTGTGGGTGAACTTTAACTGGTCTGATGCTCAACCCAGTGATTTGATCTGGTTTCTAACTCATCTAGGGGTTAAGTTAAGTTGAAGTTCACTATGAAGGTCAGGTTAAAAAATTCAGGTAATGTTTACATGCTCAAGAGAAAAAGGTTGTAAATCTTTCTTAAACAGTTTAAGCTAGAAAAGAATGCAGCAGTCAGATGAATAGAAATTAATTAATAATGTAATGTTTGTGGGGAACATGTGACAACAATGAACTAATGTGAGTTGAAGTTGGAAAGATTGGCCACCGTGCAGCTGCACTGATCAAACAGCTTTCAGGTGAGAGCAGCTTTCAAGCAGCAGAAATAATTACAACAAACATGTGGTCTAAACCTGGTTCAACCTTCACTGCAACTCAGTGCAGTGTGATTTGGTGAATGTCCTGTCAAATACACACAAGCACATTTCACCTGTTTTACTTCACCATCATTTCAATGAAAGAGAGTGACAGGATTGTGATTATTTAGCTAATAAACATAACATTTGGTTGTATATTGAAGAGTCAAACCTCAAGCAGTTGTCATGAGGACCATTATTATGGCCGAGAAGGAGTCTCCAGACTCGGCCTGTGATACAAACCATCCTGGACTTTTTTTTTGTCTCAGTTGTATTTAGTAATTTATGAGACTGCTTGATAAATAATGCCTCATCTCTCTCTCTTCTTTTTTGACAGTGTCAGCCACTGCTTTCTACCGTGCTCAGCCCGTCATAGAGTTCATGTGCGAGGTGCTGGATATACAGAACATCAACGAACAGACCAAACCACTGACGGACTCGCAGCGCGTCAAATTCACCAAGGAAATTAGAGGTGAGCGCCAGTTTACCAGCGTGAAGTCCGAATAATGTGTGCAGTGCTTTGAATTTATCAGAGGATGTATGAGCCTCTTTGTAGCTTCTTCACCACAGAGACTACATTTAGGTGTGAGTCTGCAAGAATTGGCTTTTGTTTTTATGCAGTTTATAAGCAGCTAAGAAGCTACTTACACATAATCATATTCAGATTTGATGTAACTTTAAAGCCAAAAATTTGTATTTCAGCTGCATATGTTCAGAGTAGATTCTCATAAACTCTCTGCTTCCCCCTTGTAGTTTGTTTAATGTAGTTATGACAGTTGTGTGCAAGGAAACTGCAGTGATCTGTAAAAATCCCTCTTCACATCTCGCTGCCCTGTCACCATTAATCTTCACCGTGGCCTCAAAATCCAGTAGAGGAACAAGAAGAGTAGAACAGCTAAATTTACATACATCTAAATATTTAAAACGTCAGTTGGTGGCGTGGAGGAAAAACCCTGCTCCCCTTTTTCTTCTTCAGTTTTGTGACTTCGTTTTTTTTTCTTGTGTGTGTTTTGAAAAAAAGGTTTGAAAGTTGAGGTCACACATTGTGGTCAGATGAAGAGGAAGTATCGAGTGTGCAACGTCACACGCCGACCTGCCAGCCACCAAACGTAAGCCTTGCTCAACTTCGTATGTCTGCAAAGGCAACACTTTGTGGAGAAGAGGTCACACCACTGTGAGGCCTCATGGACATGCATCAATTCAACTTTCCTTGTGTGTCATCACCCACCTTTTCCCTTTATTCACAGGTTCCCCTTACAGCTTGAGAACGGCCAAGCCATGGAGTGCACAGTAGCTCAGTATTTCAAGCAGAAGTACAATCTTCAGCTCAAGTATCCACATTTACCCTGTCTGCAAGTCGGGCAGGAACAGAAGCACACCTATCTCCCCCTGGAGGTGAGAAACCAGCTGTTCTGATACTTGGGATTTATTTTTCATCTGCACCAGCGACCTTTCCCCGTTGTTTAATTTCCTGCCTTTGTTCCTCTTGTTCCATTTGATTTTGTTTAAGTCACCTAAAGTATTTGTCCTGCTCCTGTAGGTCTGCAACATCGTAGCAGGCCAGCGCTGTATCAAGAAACTGACAGACAACCAGACGTCCACCATGATTAAAGCTACAGCCCGTTCAGCCCCCGACAGACAGGAAGAGATCAGCAGACTGGTGAGTGCACTTTCCCCCTTGGGGTAGAAGTACACAAAGCAAGTAGAGGAGCTAACATATGGTGCAATTTTTAATTTTAAGCTTTACTTGCTGCTTTGAACTACTTTGAGCTGCTTCTGTAAATGGCTGAATAGAATAAACTGTGTCCTTCTCGTCCTAAATTGGTCAATCTCTTTTTTTCCTCCTCTCCCAGGTCAAAAGCAACAGCATGGTCGGAGGCCCGGACCCTTACCTGAAAGAGTTTGGCATCGTCGTGCACAACGACATGACTGAAGTAACAGGGCGTGTTCTCCCAGCGCCCATGCTACAGTACGGGGGCCGAGTTAGTACGGACACAGGACGGGACTGTGGCAGGGTGAGTACTGGGCAGGGGCTGCACTCCAGGTGGCGCAAGCCTTCCTGGGGACGCACAAGGTGTGGGGGGGCGGGGGGCATTGCTGTGTGAATGCATGGGGAAGATCCAGGTTTGCAGGGGTTTGGGGCAACGGCCAGTATTTTGGGGAAGACAGCAGATATATATGGGCGAAGATTCTGTCTTCTGCTCACCGACTAGTTCCTTTTGTCAGACAAATGTTTCTCTCTCCAAAAAACACACACAATCATACTTATTGAGGTGTTTAGAAGCGGAAACCAGGAGGTTACGTCCCCAAAATCATTTTCCTCGCCTACAGATTCCGCATATTCACATTTAGAATCTGTTTGAAGAGATTACATGCAAGTTTAACTGAACATTAGATTGATGCAATCATCTCAAGCGATGACTAGATGCGGTGTTGAGCTTTTAAATATGAAGACTCCTGCGATCTGGATCTTTCACTGCGTTTATAATCCTGTGGTGAAGCTCAGCAAGTCTGTTCAGTGTGTGCATTTACTTTAAATACGCTTTCCCTTCATTGACTCGGCTAGTAAATATGTAAATGACACCACAGCCCGCAGAGATGAGCGCTCGGCTTTTCACTTGTCGCATTCAGTCGCGTCTATCGCTGAAGGAAATGAGATGAGCAGCCACTTAACTGCAGAATGCTGAGATTCACCCTCTGAATCTCAAATCGGCCGTTCTCCAAGATCCAAACTGGATGGTGCATGCAGAGGAGAAGTGGGAAAAATATTTTGTGTAGCTGTGAAAGGCCTCATTGTTTGCATCCAGCGAGTCGGCAGGAAACATAATTTTGTAATAAGACATTTGCATATTTTTGTGTGTGACTCTAAATGTGCTTGTAAGATGTGAGGGGCTGAATTGAGATTCGAGGATTGTGTGTATGGGAGATAAAACTGGATGTGCTGCCAATAGGAGGAGGATGATAAGACTCGTAGCCACCCAGCATGGAAGTGCAACCTGTCTGAAATATTCACCAAAGCCTGCGGAGTGAATTCGATTTGTTTTTTATCTCCCATCTGAAAATTTAAATGTTAATATAAATACTACAGGGGCTGGAATAAGAGTCTCTGTGTGGTGACGGAGTTCAATGATTCTGAGGAGATGAAACTTTAATGATCCCCGTGGGCAGGTTGCCTCAGTCTCTGGCTGCAGCTCTGAACTTCTTTAAATTGTTCCTCAGAATTTAAGCAGGTTGCTGGTTAATTTACAGAAGATCCCTTCACAACTCTCTCTCTCTTCCTACTCATCCTGCCTGCTGGGATATCGAGTCTAATCGGCTTCCAGTGTAATGCCTTTAAATGTAGACTTAAGGCTTTCCCATTTCTGTGATCACTGTGTATGAATTAAACACACACTGTCATTTTATTCAATGGAATGATGTTCGTGTGCATCCAGCTGCATCAAAGTATTCACAAACAAACTAAGTTTTGTGAGATGGAAGACCTGTTTTATATAATTTATTACCTGGTTTTAAATCCATAAACCATGTTGAACACTTTTTCTAGACAATCTTTTCTTGTGTCTTGTAATAAGACAGAGAAGCTCTTAACTTTTCTTGGCATTCTCCTCTGAAGTAGTTCATTGTCGCTTGTTTTGGAGGAAGAAAGCTCCTAATGGTCTTTGGCAAATCTTGTTAACGTAATTAAAAGCCACTGCCCTTTTGGATTTGTATTCAACACCAAACTCAGATCGGAGCACTCGCTTAATGAGGTCTCTCTGAGTAGATGCATTAACAAGCTTCACAATGTTTGGCTGTTAAATTGATGTTTTGTTCAAAGTGATCGAGTGCTTTAAACCTTAAGGAAGAAAATTGTTTTTAATACATAAATAATCAAACTGGTATGAATATATCAAACCAGTCCGGAGCCTCTCGAGATGTGTTCAATTCTTAATTTGTGCCAAGTCGAACTATGTGCATTAGGACTTGCTTGAGCATTTTAAGCCTTTTAAGGCATTGTGTTTCTCTGAAAATCAAATTGTGGGGCTGGGCTGTGTTGTACCTTTTGTGTTGCTTATTCAAACGGGGGGTTGACTAAGAGAGTAGGGACTCTCTCCGCAGAATAAAACCGTGGCCACGCCCAACCAGGGCGTGTGGGATATGAGGGGCAAGCAGTTCTACGCCGGCATTGAGATCAAGGTCTGGGCTGTGGCCTGCTTCGCCCCGCAGAAACAGTGTCGGGAGGACCTGCTCAAGTGAGTCCTGGACTTAAGTCCTAAAGCGTATTAAATCTATTTGACAAAAATACATAATTGAATGTATTTAATGTATAAGAAAAGATGAAGCTTGACATTTAAATACTGGAATCTCTATTTAAACTAAAGACTGTGTATATTTGGATATCTGAAAAACAGTTGGTTTTCATTAACAATGTTACTGTAGACTCTGCCGCCTTCTGTTTACGCTCTTACTTCTGATTTCTGATGAGCGTTTAATGCTTTTTCTGTAGGAGCTTCACTGACCAGCTTCGAAAGATCTCAAAGGATGCTGGGATGCCCATTCAAGGCCAGCCATGTTTCTGTAAATATGCCCAAGGAGCCGACAGCGTGGAGCCAATGTTCAAACACCTCAAAATGTCTTATGTTGGTCTGCAGCTGATTGTGGTCATTCTGCCTGGAAAAACACCCGTCTATGGTAAGAAGTTAAAAACTCGCAAGTTTGCTTTTCAGTGAATGAGAAAATCAAATGTCTGAGGTATTGATCTTTGTGATCTCATCTTTACCTGCAGCTGAGGTCAAGCGTGTGGGCGACACCCTCCTCGGCATGGCCACCCAGTGCGTCCAGGTGAAGAACGTAGTGAAGACGTCCCCCCAGACCCTCTCCAACCTCTGCCTCAAAATCAACGCCAAGCTGGGAGGCATCAACAATGTCCTGGTGCCTCATCAGAGGTCAGCATGGATTTTATTTGTCATTTCTTCGTCGCCTTCCAGATGTGATTCTGGAATGCGTCTTGGCTTTAAATGTCTGAGATTGGTTGTTGGACGCTTTCTGAATACAAATGGTTTAATCATGTGGTAAAGAGCAATTTGAGTTGGAAGTAAAACAAATCTGCATAATTGTGCACTTCCTTTTTTGAGAGGATAATGACTTTTCAATCTTTTCCCTGCACATCATTTTCTCCAGAATTGTGTTTTGGTTCCGACTCTGAATCAGAAATGTAAGTCACAGTCTCTTTTCTCTTTGTTTGTCCTGTTCTCGGTTCAGGCCCTCCGTGTTCCAGCAGCCCGTCATCTTCCTCGGTGCGGACGTGACACATCCTCCAGCCGGCGATGGGAAGAAGCCGTCCATCGCAGCAGTGGTGGGCAGCATGGACGGACACCCCAGCAGATACTGTGCGACGGTGCGAGTCCAGACGTCTCGACAGGACATATCCCAAGTAACAACGGTTTGCACTGTTTTCTTTTCTAAAGTGGGCTATAACAAAGAGAAATCAATTTAGAAAAAAAAGTTGTTACCTTTCTAAAATCCATTTGATTTGAATGCATTAGCTTTTAAACTGCAGTTTTCTGTGTTTTTGTTAACCCCCACCTCTCCGCCTTTGTCTCTCCAGGAGCAGCTCTTCAGTCAGGAGGTAATTCAAGACTTGACCAACATGGTGCGTGAGCTGCTCATCCAGTTCTACAAGTCCACGCGCTTCAAGCCCACACGCATCATCTATTACCGTGGCGGCGTTTCTGAGGGGCAGATGAAACAGGTGAGACACTCGCAGCATGTTTCTGTTTTCACTTCTTTTTGACATTTTGGTCGTGCCTAAGTGTAAAGCGATATTGTTGTGTGTTGTCAGGTGGCGTGGCCGGAGCTGATAGCCATCCGTAAGGCCTGCATCAGTCTGGAGGAGGACTACAGGCCGGGCATCACCTACATCGTGGTCCAGAAACGACACCACACTCGTCTCTTCTGCTCCGACAAAGCTGAGAGGGTCAGTGAGACTTTCCTCTGCCATCACGTGTGATTATTATGTTTTTCTACTGTACAACTCACTGATCGCTCCCCCCCCCCCCCCCCCCCCCCCCCCCCCCCCCCCTGCAGGTTGGAAAGAGTGGTAATGTCCCGGCCGGCACCACAGTGGACAGTACCATCACACACCCGTCCGAGTTCGACTTCTACCTGTGCAGCCACGCTGGGATTCAGGTGACTTTTACAAGAGACCCGACATAAACTGTACTCTAAAGAATTTTCAAAATAGTGGCCAGCTCTCTGCAGATCTCCGTCCCCTCTGCTGCTCTGGAATGATGCAGGAATTTGGCACATTTACAGGCAATAAAATGTGAATTATGGTCGATGAAGTGGCCATTTTGCTTCGTGGTTACTGCATCAATGAGGCTTAATGAGAATAAACGGCATGATTGGGATGTTCCTTTGACCCGTCAGATGGTTGTGACTGTTATCTGAAGCAATGCAGCGTCTACAAACATCAAGTTATCATCGCAGTGTTGACACGTTTTGTTCCGTCCTCCCCCCAGGGAACCAGCCGTCCCTCCCACTACCACGTCCTGTGGGATGACAACTGCTTCACGGCGGACGAGCTGCAGCTCCTCACCTACCAGCTGTGCCACACTTACGTCCGCTGCACCCGCTCCGTCTCCATCCCAGCGCCGGCCTACTACGCCAGGCTGGTGGCTTTTCGAGCCCGCTACCACCTGGTGGACAAAGACCACGACAGGTAAAACTAAATCTGTAGTTCAACCCCCTCCAAATCACAATTTCCTGTGGTTCTTTGTGATGTGATGTAATTCCTGAAGGCATCACAGTACAAACCCGGCTCTTCTCTGTGTTGCAGCGCTGAAGGCAGCCACGTGTCGGGCCAGAGTAACGGTCGAGACCCCCTGGCACTGGCCAAAGCAGTTCAGATCCACTATGACACCCAGCACACCATGTACTTCGCCTGAGCTATGGAGCACGTCAGCCAGTCAACCCGCAGATTCCCCCCCCTTTTCTCCCCTCTCTCTTTATATCTCTTATTTGCCAGTCTTTCTCTCTTCTCTTCCAATATCTCTATCTCTTTCTCTATCCCTTTCTCTTTGTGTCATCCGTCTCCATCTCTCCATCGTCACTCTACATTTTCCCCGAATCTGCACCAAAGCGACTCTTGGACAGGAGACTCTGCTGCGTCGCGGCAGTTTTCTTGTTTCACGGAACAATCTCCAACCAGCGTTCCCAAAAACCGAGTCGCCTTACTAACCAGCAATCCAGCACTGTGAAACCCCCCCACACCCCCAGAGGCTTCACAGTGCACGAAAGAAAAAAAAAAACTAAAAAAAGCAGGAAAAAACAAAAACAAACCATACACACACATACAAGTTGAGCCATTATTTCTTTTTTTGTTTGTTTTTGTTTTTTCTATTTGAATGTCTGCACTCTTGTGTTTTTAAGATACACTGAGCGACGGGAGTGGACTGACTGGCACCATCTGTGTCGGCCCAGCTCTCCCAGCTCTCCCAGCTAAGCAGGACTCTTATCTACTTTTACCTCAAAGCCCCTTTGGGCAAAATCTGTCACAAGGTCTTGGGTAGTGGGGGAGGGACATGAAAAGAGACGGAGGGGAGTCGACCTTTTGAGAATGATATATATATATATACACATATATATATTTTTCCTTTTTATGAGCGTGTGTTTTAACTTTTCTCCTCTATGGTCTTTTACAAAGCGAGGTGACCAGGGTGTCCATGCCCATTATTACTTTCCTCCCATCTTGGCAAAGAATACACAAAGGTGTGTGTGTACCTGATTGTGTGTGTGTGTGTGCGTCCATCTCTGTATATATACATGTACTGCTGTATGAGAGTGTGTTTGTGTGCATGTGTTTCATGGCAGGCCACTGAATTGTAAAGGGAAATCAAGGCGATAACTGCTGTAAATGCCTCAGATTTGTTGTTTTTATATTCACACATACAGTACAAATAAGCATATATTTACATCTCTAGAGAACCTTTTGAGACATGACGTAAACTGGCTCAGCAGAGGCAGGTGGCGGGAATTTCTATCAAGTCCTGCGTTTCACTTCTTGGTTTGAAATGTTTTGAGTTATTGATCATGAGCGTGAGTGCGTTCGCCCGCTGCTGTTTCACAGACGAGCAGGTTTTCTTCTTTCTTGCATCTTAAGGGCACCGGCTTCTCCCTTTGTGCCTCAATACATCACTGAGTCCCAGATCAAACTATAAGTAGCTTAATCCATTTTGAGCAGGAAGTGAGGGCAGGTGTGACGTGTAGCAGGAGCGGCTGTGGTCTGGCCTGTGAGCGGCTCAGCACTGGGACCAGTTCACTGGCACCAGGCGCAGCGGGTGTGGTTTTATCAGCCTTGCTTTCTGTATGAAGAGCAGGATCTTACTTTTCCTTGGACCTGATTACCTGAAAGATTATATGATGACATTGCTGGACGTTGCTTTTTCTTATTTTAAAATGTTTCAAATAGTAGTTTCAAGGGCCGGAAACCAACATTTATTTTTTATTTAATTTTTTTTTTCGAGGTCTCCTTTGCTAATACTGGCCAACTCATTGCACTGACCCGGGACGCTAGGCAAGCAACAGAGGGCACTCTCAAATCTCTCTTACCTTTATGCATTTATACATATGAATCAACAAAGCAGATTTGTAAAAGTTTAATATAAGATGTTTTGTGGTTATCTTAAAAAAAAAAACTGTTTAGAATTAGTAGTTTACCATTGATGTTGTTGTTGTTATCGTTGTTGTCAATGTTGTTACTATCGTGATGAAATTTTAAGGATGGCAGCAAAGCCAGTTATATAGTTACTAGAGCGACTTCAGGAATAGACTTTGGTAGTCGGGCTGCAGGTTTTTTTAAGGAGTAGAGCTTTGGGTTGGAATTTAATTTCCTTTTTTTTTTTAGCATTCTGGCTAATGGCGAGAAGACGTAGGCCCCGGGACGGATGAAATCAAGCTTCCTCTGTAGATTCGAGTAACGGTCAGCGGCAGATTTAAAAGTATTTTGAAGTGTAGCACTCCGACAGGTTAAACAGATCTGCCGCCCTCGTTGGTTTTGGATTCCGATGGATGGAGAAGGTCGGGGATCGTAATCAGAGTGAAACCAGATTAAGGGATTTGTTTGAAAGCGGTCTGTGATAGGCAATGAGTTGAATTTGTAGGCTTTTTAAAAAAAGAGAAAAAAAAACGGTTTATATTATTCTCGTGTGTATTTTGAAGTATACCCATCTTAAAAGTCTCTACTATTTAGCAGTGTTTGTTTCCTGTTTTTATGCATTTTTAACACTGGATTAAATGAATTGACAATAAGCATAAGCACTGCCCTTGAACCCCCTGTTACCACAGAGAGAATTATGGTGACGTTGGCTCGGTGACTGCTGCAGAAGTTGCGCCCCCTGTTGTTTCAGATGAAGATGTTAGACGTGGAGGGCTTTTGGAGAACGAGTCGGCGCGCACGCCTCCTCAGGGGGGCACCGCTCAGTGAAAACTCTTTTGTAATAAACCACCCATAAAGCAGCAGGTTTACTATGAATGAGTTTGAGCACCTGCCTGTTGAAGGCGTGGGCGCTGGCACCGGTGAGGAGAGGAAGTCAAGAAGCTGGGCTAGTGGGGGGGGGGTTGAGAGGGTGTTGTCCAGGCACTGCATGCAATAAGTGTTGGCGGATCAGATTTTTTAAAACGTGCACTAGTTATACCGAGCCAAGTGGGCTGTGACTGAATATTCATCTGGCATCTCGAATAGGGAACAATTTGACGTTTTTTTTAATCACAATATTTGATCGTTGAACTCCCGTCAGATAATTGATCACCCCCAGTTTTGTAACATGACATTGCAAAGCAATATTAACCCAGTTGTAGTTTTCAAACGTGGAAAAACAAAGCTATAATTCTACTCATTGTGGTTGTTGGTCTAGTTTTTACGCTATTGTGTCTGTGTACTTATATATTTTTTTTTATTTGTTTATTTTATTTGCTTGTATCAATCAGTGGGAATGTGCATTTGGTGGAATAGTTCTGTAGACGTTAGACCATTTTCTTTAAAGCTACTAAATTTAAACTTTGCTCGCCTGCATGCCAGAGTACTGTCCTTTTTTCTTTTTTTTTTAAGAAAAAACTAAAATCTTTTTTGAAATCATATTTATTATGAGAAAGGAAAAAATATAAAGTCTTTTTCTTTTTGGGTAAATGTTTTATCGACTTAGTGGGACTATTTTAGGCTAGCAATATTTGTCCAGTCTCTCTAAGATGTATTTTAAAGATTCCTACACAAATGTCAGTAATTTGTGAGGTACAAGCTGTTTTTTCGGAGTATGGTGGGGGGGTGGGGCGTCGGGCTCTTTGCGTGGTGTTCAAATTCAAACGAGGTACTTTCTTCAATCGTGGACCCGTTAAAGAGCCAAACCCCGCCCCCCCCTCCTCTCCACCAGGATACCGTAGCGAGTGTTGTCTCCTCGTTACTGGTTTGTACCTGTGGCCACGCCTTTCGATGGGATGGGGGCACTCTACTGTCTCCACGGCATCTCTGCAGACCCCTTCCAAACGCACTTCCTCTTTGTGGGGGGGTCCCCATAGCATCGACGGAGCAGGATTACCTCTTTTTAAACCTTTTTAAAAGTATACCCACAATTCTTTCTGTGCCCCAGTAGAAAGAGAGCATGAATTATTTTTTAAATTCCTCTACCTTTGATATATTGTTATATCTTAACGGATTTGTAATTTGACAGTGTATCGTGTATTTTAATTTTATTTTATTGGTTCCTTTTCTTTTCTTTTTCGGGGTTTGTTAAAGTTTCTGCTCTGTATCTTTTTCTTATTTTTTTTTGCTAGTGGTCTCTCAAGCTGTGTTTGATCGTTTAATAGCAATAGAGCCGGGGTAGAATTGGAACATTCCAATTCTGTGAATGGAGCGTTCCGATCCTGTGAATGAACACAACCGCTTTCTAACCATTTGTGAGGGGGGTGGGGCGTGTCTTAGCTCCACCCCGCCAGCAGAGGGCCATTCACTTAGTTATTGCTATTATGTGACATGTTCAAATAATTTTTTAGCCTGCAGGGAATTCTTGTGTTTATGTGCAAAGTAATAAATTGGTATTTTATGCCTGAAACTAAGTTTTTCGTGTCCTCTCTATTGACCAATCAACACCAAGGGCTGTCTGTTTGTTGTGTTTTGTCAATAGATGGCATTCTTCACCAAGGTCATTGATCACATGACTACTGGGAACTGTTAAAACATTAATTATGTCACTGGTTCTTCACCTTGTTGATTGCCAGAGCAGATCTGAAGGAAGGAGTCACATGTTTCATTAGAAACCATCAAACCATTGTAAGAGGTTGTGAATCCAAATCAAAGATTAGAAGCACACTGGATTCTAAGTTACAGGAAAAAGATTACATTTTCAGTGATGATGGAATTATCCACTTAAATGTTTCAAATCTTTCCCTTGGTTAGAGAAACATAAATATGTACACAAACATTTCAGAAGCTCAACAAAGTTATTTTAAATGCACAGTGAATATCACAGGTTTAAAAAGAGGATTCAAATGAATATCAAAATCATCAGATTTATTTCAAGAGTACAAATATTTACCATTATTTCTGCATGCAAACCAAGTTTTCTATAAATATTTATAACAAATTAGCAAAACAATATAAAGTTCACACAAACTAACATAACTTAATACATCACCAGGGGTTCTTAAAACCTTAATACTGTAATATTCCATATATATTTGTATTTATTTACATATGCACAATACTCTGCACTTTTACTGCCTTTTTTGCACTTCTGGTTAGACGCTAAACTGCATTTTGTTGTAAAAGTACTTGCAATGACAAAGTTGAATCTAATCTATTGACAAAGTTAAACATAAATAAACATGAACTGATGAGAGAAATCATTTTAGTTAATATTCAACAATATAAGCATTTAATTTGATAAGAGATGGTTTTATTCTATTTCCTATTAAAGGAGGTAAATTCTTGGGTTTTATCTTTGCAGAAGTACCAGTCCGACACCACTGTGTGTCCCCGTCCTCGTCCTCCCCCCCGTCCTCCCTCTCGTCCCCCCCCCCCCCCCCCCATCCTCGTCCTCTCTAATCGTCTCCTCTCCTGTGTCCTGCGCTGGTTGCCATGGCCACCGTTGCCCAGCAGAGCGGAGGCTACAGAAGACTCGGAACCCGAGCCGGAGATCTTGACGCCTCGATATTTAATTCATCAGCACAATGGAACACCACCACCGCGGCTCAGTGTGATGCAGATGGAGCAGCCTTGGGTGTAAAAAAAAAAAAAAGGACATTTCTGCGTGTGGAGACACAAAGAGCTGCTGTCACAACCTCCTGTTACACAAAGTGTGTTTCTCCTCCAGCTGCTGGACACACACTGATAATAAATGAGCTGGTTCTGAGATCAAATATTTATGGTTACACACAAAACGCTTTAAAACCTAGGGGTTTGTCATGACACAATAGCCTGTGACTCCTTTTTTTTAGCTCTAACCTGTGGATTTTCAGCTTGTCCACCTCATTGTCGGAGGAACTCTGACCCCACTTTGCAAAGCTGTCAGTGCTGCGTCGGACAAAAAGTCCAAATGAAAGCTAATTTCTGTGAAAGCTTCTTTAAAATATGTGAGTTTGTGCGGCACGGAGCGACACAAGCGGTGTAATCCCCATTGTCGAGGCCCCCCCTGTGTTGTCTTTGTGTGAACTGATCCACCTACAGACGCCGCTCCATCCAGCTCACCCTCCTTTTGTTAGTCTCACCCTCTCTTTGCCCTCTCCCTCTCTCCCTCCCTCCCTCCTGCGTCCCTGTGTGTTGGTTTCCTGGGGTTCAGTGTAGCTTGTGTAGGTACCTGATGCTCAGTTTGCCCAGAAGTCTCACTACGCTGCCCTGATTTGTTATTTATGCTCTTGCTGGAACTGGATTGACCCATTTGGGCTGCGTGGATACCGGAGGAAGCGGTCGGGGGGGAGGGTGAAGCCTCGTCAAGTGGCCTCGTCAAGGCTTTGGACCCCGGCGTGTTTATTGTCACTGAGGACGCACTTCAGCCGGCAGCCGCAGATGAGATCTGCTGCTTGTTTCCCTCTGGAAACCTCAGATAAATCACCGGAGGAACCTTTTATTTTTGATTGACCTGTGCGGCCGATTGTTCATCTCCTGTGGATTATCTCCTTTATTCATTCCGTGGGGACGAAACCTTGGATTTCTGTCGACTCGAGGTAACAAAGCCAGGACGATTGTTATTCTGTGTAATCAAGCATCTCTGTTTTGAACCTGGCGGTGACAGGAGACACTCGCAGCAGCATCGGTGGCCTTGAACCCAAGTATCAGGTTTTATCTGTCTCATCCACGTAGGTAAGGCTACACCAAACCAGGAGAGTGGCATTGAAATACACTGCAGCTCAGCACTCTGCCTCCTGGGCTCCAACCACAGACGACGGCAGAGGAAACACTTTCTTACACTAAAACCATCCAGTCTGGCTGAGATCCATCTTTTCCCCACCAGGCCTGGAAAGTGAAGCCTGATTGATCCCTGCTCCGGTGGGCTGTCACAGGTGGCTGCACAGCTATTGGCTACTCAATAATGCATTGACTCTAACTCGGCAGTGGAAAGACAAAAGGGGGAAAGTGTGAGAGCCTCTGATCCTTTTGAAAAAAGGTGGACGACTTTCGAGAGAGAGCCGGCGATTACATCTGGATAAACCAGAGAATTGAGCAGATGTTGAAGAGAAAGAGGAAAAGAGAAGGAAATGGCTGCTGACAAAGTGAGAGCGAGGCGAGGACCTTGAGAGACGAGGACAAGACAAAAGACAGACAAGTTAAACCAAGGAGTGGACTTGGAAGATCAAACCAACAAGAAGAAAATCTCACCACAAACAGACCAGAACAGATATCGGTGATCGCTCAGGAGAAGCTGTGAGACAACCAGGAGGCTGTTGTCATCATGGTGAACACTGGCATGCAGCTGATCAGCTTCACCTGCGCGGTGACCGGCTGGATCATGGCCATCGCCGTCACGGCCTTGCCCCAGTGGAAGGTCTCGGCCTTCATCGGCAGCAACATCCTGACCTCGGAGATCAAATGGGAGGGCATCTGGATGAACTGCGTCTACCAGACCACCGGTCACATGCAGTGCAAGACGTACGACTCCATGCTGGCCCTGCCGCCGGACATCCAGGCTGCCCGCGCCCTCATGTGCCTGGCCATCTTCATGGGCTGGCTCTCCTGCACCGTGTCCTGCTGCGGCATGAAGTGCACCACCTGCGCCGGGGACGACCGACGGGCCAAGGCCGGCATCGCCCTCTCGGGCGGGGTTCTCTTCATCCTCACGGGCCTGTGCGTCTTGATTCCTGTCTCCTGGACCGCCAACACCGTCATCCAGGATTTCTACAACCCCAACGTGCCCCTGATGCACAAGCGAGAGCTGGGTCAGGCCATCTACCTGGGCTGGGCGTCTGCTGTCATCCTCATGATCAGTGGAGCCGTGCTGAGCAGCACCTGCCCCCTCATGGAGAGGAGTGGCCGATACCGCAGAGGGTACATCGGACGGAGCTTTGCTAATTCACCCGCCTCAGCACCAGATCCCCCAAAACCCATCACATCCAACAGTCTACCCCTGAAGGAGTACGTATAGGAAGAGAGAGGGGGAAGATGATGCTGGTAAAAACTTTATCTCTGGTTCTTTCCCAAACTTCCTGTCCCAGGTTTGAAGTCCGTGACTTTTAAGCTACAAATCGATATATATATATATTTATCATATATTCAATTTACATTTTGTTTAGTTTGTTTATCTCTTTATATGGTTAAACCTGTCTCCAGTATTTAAACACATTCCTGTTTGTGTGAAGTTTGACTTTTACTGTGATCTATATTAGTGCCTGAGAAGAGCCCGATGCTTTGAATGTCAAATCAACAGCATTTCACAAGACAAGTATGAATGTGAAGATGGCTTTAATGATGGCTGTGCTGTGAAGAATGCAGTGATTTTGTATATTTATTCTCTGACCATGTCATTACCTCCACATCTGACACATGAAGCCTTGACCAAGTTTGCAAACATCAGAAATGTGAAATAAAACGAGTTTGGTAAAATGTGATTGAGTGTGATGGATTTCCCTGAAATATCATTTGGCTTTGGATCATTTTTGCCATCACGGAGGATAGAAAGTCATTTTAATATTTCAGTATGAAGTGGTGCCACAATGTCTTTGTGTGGTTTCTCTCCCCTTCTTCTTGGAGTACTACTTGAATGTATATACAGTCTGGTGCTCACAGATACTTCCCATCCTCGAACTGATCTGGAGACGTTTATCAGACTAGATAAAAGCATCTGAACATCCATCCAAGTTGAACACGTACATATAGTAAGTTCTCTTCCAAATTCCCTGAGGTGCTCAGAGTTCCACTCAGGTTCCTTTTAACTGTCCTCACTCGGAATCCACAAAGAAGGACACTTTGCAAAGTGAATCTGAAAGAGGACAGAGAAATAATTAGGTCAACCTCAAATCCTCAGGGTTATTTATTTAATATGCATCCTCACTACTAACACTGGTAGCGATAGAAAAATGACTTTTAGATTTTGTCTTCCATTGGTCTACGTGCAGCTTGAATTAAAACAGTTATTCAAAGTGGCTTTAGATCAATTTTACAACATTTTGCAATCAAATCTCCATTTTATTGCACAAGAGTTTTATGGGAATTCGCATATTTTGATCAACTATCTAAGTGAATAAAAGGAACATCTACAAAACCCAGCTTGTGTCATAATACATTAAGAAGTGAATGAACGGATTCAAATGGTCGGTGAAGGTGTTACTTAATGTTTAAAGTTATTTAACCTATAAAAATGAACCTTTCAAATATAATAACATGTATTTTCAAATGCTAAATACTTTACATTTTCAGAGCACAAAACAGTGATAACACAATAACAATATTAGTTTATAAAGTGAGTAAAATCTTAATAGTAGAAGAGAACATGATTTGATATATTAACATTAATCTTGTTACCTGTGATGCCGTCTTCTGCACTCGGAGACTCTAACGATTTCCATCTTTTTGGAGCAGACTCTAAAAGAGAGAGGTTGTCGGCTCTCAGCATCTGAAGAAGTGTTTTCCTCCTCAGGAATCTGAACACATGAGTTGAGGAGAAAAAAAAAAGCCCCAGATATAAAACACAAAGCCCAATGCAAACAAATACATAAAAGGATACTGCTGCCGATAGTGACGCTCGGCATCCTGCAGCCACTCCAGCATGTCGGCGATCGACGGGGTGATTGGTGAGCGCTCGGTGACACTGAGGACATCCAGGCTGTCTGTGTTCTGCTCGTAAAGCTGGACGACCAAAACGACCTGGTTGCTGATGGCGTCTCGGACAGACTGAAGCGAGGACCTGAGGAGAAGAGGGAAGAAGAGATTCAAGGGCTGAAACATGGATGGATATATAAAAATATGTCCAGCTCACATGTTCAAACTGTAACAAAACCTGACACATGGGAGAATAACAGTGTATACATGTGATGGAGTATATATGTGTGATATATGTGCTCGTACTGGTTTACACCAATGGTGTGCCAGTAGTATCTGATGCTATAACAAGAGTGGCATCTGCCAATGAAACAGGGACAACACACACACAGCAGTATTTCTCTATTTGGGGACAATAAGACTTGTCGAATATGTCAATGGCCAAAAGTGCCATAAGCCAGAAAAATGACAGAAACACACCAATAATCACCAGTGAAATATTAATCAATATCACCACAAAAATGGGACAATGGTCCATTGAACATATTGCCTCTGTCAGACTGTCACCCTGGTGGCTGCTGCTTTAATGACTGATTTTCTGACTGATTTCATTCACAAGTTATGACTGTAATAGTGAAAATCTGTCGACAGTGATGAGAGTGTGTACATCATCACCATTTTACAGATTCAAGAAGGTTTATTGTCATTCCAGAATATGAGGCACATGAAACTAGAAGTCACCGGTAAGCAGCAATGAAATAGAAATACTAGAATCTAAAAACTGAGCAGAAGCAGCCCATAAAACAATACAACAATAGAATCTCAATCTAAACAATGTTAAAAACCATGCAAATGAAAAAGTGTATCTTCTGAGTCTGAGTTGCACTGTTCATCCCCCCCACTTACATCTTCTCGTGGAGTCGGAGCAGGACCGTGTCAGTGGCCAGAGACAGCTTGAAGCCCAGACGCTCCTCCAGGTCAGGGAAGTCTCTGAGCGGCGTGTTGGGGATGTGGACGCGGGACAAGGCTCGGCTCTGCTCGGCCAGGTTCCCCAGAGACACCATCAGAGGGTCGCACTCCGCCAACACACTCTTCCACACTTGCTGGTTGCTCTCCACGGTCTTGAAGCCTTTCCTCAGCGCCTGATGGACTGATGCTACCTCGGGTTTGGACATTTCAGGAGCCGATTTTACACATAAATCCAATTAAAAAATAAACCTGAGTGTATAAAATAAACTAATCATGGTTTTAAAAACATGTTGCTATAGTTTTAGATAAAACAACATGGTTAATTCGCCTCCTTTCAGCCTTTAACACTGTGTTTACGCTGCTGCTGAAAACATCACATTTCCACCATGTTGCTCTAAACACCACTTCCGGTCTTCTGACGTAAAAGCCATCAAACGTGCTACGATTGGCCGAGAGCTGCTTTTTCCGCGACGTGCAGAGAACGCGCGTCCTGATTGGCTGATTCGGGATGTGGGCCCCTCCCCGCGCGTAGATTTGAAAACTGCTCAGAGAAGAAGGAAGAGCCGAGAGTCCGACCAGCGAAAAAACACACAACCAGGTAAAGAAAAACCCGCACAACACACACCACGCTGGTAGAACACAGCAGTTTGAGTTGTTTGTGAAGTACTTGTACTCGTGGAGGAAGTGATACACCGAAGAAAGCGGATGTATTGTCCGGGGAAGCTACGACTCATGCTAAGTAGCTAGCTCCAACGGCTAGCTCGCTAACGTAACACCTGTTTAAACAAAAATAAAGATAACAATGGCGTCCGGTGGTTGTGTCGTCGTCCTTGTTGTTCACTCGTGAGTAAACTGACTTCCTGCCCCCGTGCTCCCTAGACATGGCGCCGAGGAAGAGAACCACCAAGCAGCGGAAGAACAACCCCAGGTCCGCCAAGCTCGAGGCTTTCCTGGAGGACTTCGACAGCGAGGGTGACTACAGAGCTCCGGTCATGGAGGAGAACTTAGACGTGTCAACGTGCAGAGACACTTAAATGTTATAGAGTCACACGAGTCATCATAGTTCAAGTTTAAGCTGTTTTAAAAAAACACTGAAACCTTATATAAGCATCTGCATCGATATCATCTTTGTTTTTATCAATGAAAACCACATAAGTCCAATTTAGCTGGTTTCATTCATGCAAATGTCAACCACTTGTATTTACTGTAAAGTAGTTTAAGTCAAGTGTACTATTTTAAGTCTTCATGCGCTTTATCTGTAAATACTGTGATGGACTGGATTGTGGAAAGTGGCACAAAGTGTAAATACTCACTCAGTATTTAATCACATTCCATTATGAATACTGTGTTTTCTAAAGTAAAACATATGAAGACAAGCATCTAAATATCAGTGCAATAGACAGTAAGACAGATTAATGGTCTTATTGAGTCTATGATGTTGTATTAAAACAGATTTCAGACATTTAAGACCATTGATATGAGATGAATATTAAATGTTGTCGTACATTAATATATACACTGATAGGTATTCTATTAAGGCTTCCTCACATTAGTTTGTAGTGTTAACAAATGGTATCCACAAACTGATCCTGATGTTTCTCTAACTTTCGGTACAGCAGGTTCTTAAAAGCCGATTTATCTTTATTTTACTTTATAAACTGCTGGGTTGTGTTTTTATGTGACACTGCCTAAACATCAACCCCACCTGCTGTGTTTCTCTAGTGAAAACAAGAGTTGGACAAATAAAAGAGAAGCTCAACCAGCTGCTGAAAAATGTGGACAACAGCTACAACATGGCTCTGATCAAGTTGCCCAGGCACATCAGGCAGATGCCCTGGATGGAGCACTGCAGTAAGTAAACCCAGGAAGGACTTTTAGAACCACAGATGCTTATTATTATTTGAAATGCTGAATCGTCTCAGGGTATCTGCAAGTTTTAGATGGGTTTGGGTTTCTCTTGCTGCAAAGATCATTAAAACCTTATGTCATTCAATGCATTAACCCCACATCTGTCTCTGTAGATCCTGAGAAACCAAAGTCCCCCGAGGTGGATGTTTCAAAGGTGAGTGGATGATCTTCAGACAACAGCGACACAAGGTTTAGATGGTGTCAGCAGACATGGCTCGACATTGTCAGTCTCTTCCTGTGTTGAGTTCAGCACTATTTTCAGTGTTTCCTTCACGTCTGTTCACAGAGAGAAGAGGAAGCTGCTATCGTTGAGAGCGTCGTGGCCGAGGATCATGCAGTCCTTCTAAAATCGGTCAAGAAACGTAAGTTCTGATAATAATAAAGCAAAGCAAAGTTCCATCGCTGATGCTAATTAGATAAATGGAGGATTTTTGCAGAATAATTAAATATATTTATTTTTTCTGCAGCATCCAAAAAGAAAGCTGGAGTCAAATCCAGTTCAGAGGATGAAAACAGCCCGAACACAACAAGGAGGGTTAGTGGCTGTTTTTCAATCGTTTACATACGAAAGACACAAAACACAACTGAGTGTTAAGAGCCAAGTTGATGAATGAATAAATGTGTTGTTGTTCTTAATTCAGGGGAAAACAACGAGAAAGCCCCCGACTACGTCCAAAAGAGCGAAGGCGCTGGCCGTCAGCAAGCAGGGCGCCTCCATCAGACGGTATGACATCATCCTTCTCTGATTATTACAACCCCCCCCCCTTCTTTATCATGCCATGCGTGTGTGACACTAACGTGTGTGTGTGTGTGTGTGGGTTCAGATCGAGCAGGAAACCTCTGGTGACGCCTGCCAGGAGCATGATGGATCATTCCATGATGATGGGACCCACCCCCCTCGTCACGCCACGCTTCGACCCGAGGTAAACGTCAGTGCTCGACTCTTTCAGGATCTTCAGCAGCCAGAACCGACACTTAGTTCGGAGATAAACTTGTTTTAGCCACGTGTTCGTGTGGATGACCGGATGTGAGTGTGATTGTTTACATACTATGGGCACCGGAGACCTGCTCTAGCAGCTATCTATCTAATTGGAAATGCTCTCGCATGGGGGGGCCGTCTTGCTCAATTTACTCTCTCGTAGCTTGTGTGTTCTTTTCTAAACCGGAGACATTATCCTCACCGAGGGGCTCGCGTTACTCACCATGTCTCTCTTCTCGCCCCTCAGGCTTCCTAAGACCCCTGCTGTGAGAGTTCCTCGCCACAAGGAGAGGGTCTATAGCATCTCAGTCAATGGCTCTCCCATCGCAGCAGGAAACGAGGACATCGTCATCAACGTCCCCATCGGCAACGGAGAGGTGAGCGCACAGGGAGTCGGACTCGGGGCTCCGGGTCCTACGAGACGATGTGGTATTTAAGTGATGAATTGTCGACAAAGGGCAGCCTGGTATTGAAGAGCCAAGAAAATCAGATCTAATGATGTACAACAGTGTTTTTTTCAGTTATGAATTCAAGATTTATCCTGTTTCTTCTGTTGAGGTTTTACCTGGGGGTTTTATTTGGGCTTTTTTGGGACGTGAAGACCTTTTTGGTGTGGACTGATTCACTAACTCTTTGTCTTGTGTTGTGTTGGACCAGAGCGTCCAGCTGTTGGCCAGTCAGATGGACTCTGTTGATCTGTCGCTGCTGGATGAAACTGCCCTGAGGAGCATTCGACTGCTGAAGGTTCGGTGTATTGATCACGTCTGCAGGACTTTTACCGCAGCCTACCCCTGGAGCCTCTTTTCTCATCATTGTGTCTCTCTCTCTCTCTCTCTCTCTCTCTCTCTCTCCCACAGAATCGACTCACAACCCTGTGTGCGAAATCCGAGTGACCGAAGCGTCCACTGCTCTGATTCAAGACTTTTTCTTTTTTCTGATACCATTGGTTTAGAGGGGATGGCAAGATTTGAGTAGTTCTGCCTTTGCAGCTTTTATAAGATTGTTTTACTGTTTATTCTTTTATTCTGTTGTAAATAGATTCTTATCCTACATTTTTTGGTTTCCACTCAATCTTTCTATACAGTAGCTTGCATTTATATTGTTAGTGCAAATGCATTCGTCATGTAAATACTTTAACCTTTGTCTGCAAAACATATAAAAGGGTTTTGAAGAACAGTTTTGTGATGTGGTTTTTCTGAGGGTTCAATCTTGATGACTCCATAGGATTAATGAGTGCATCACTTCCAATGTGTCTAAGTCTAACATTTAAACTTTAAGAAGTCCTTTATAGGTCCAAATCATATCAACGTTCATTTAATGATTATTTTGTTGCACTTTAAAACAAATTATCTTTAAGAGAAATGTCAAAATGTTGTAGTTCTCTCAATTATACAAATTTAACATGAAATAAAACTACAACCAAGACCAACAGGTAACTTTGACATAAGAAATCATCTGTTTCCATCATTTGTAAAAATTCTCAGATTCATGGACAGTTCAAGTCTTTCCAAACCGGCTGTACCATTACACACTGACCACTAGGTGGCAGCATTTCACCATAGGAAATGAGGTTGCTTCATTCTCTCATTTTTGACCGGAGTCAAAATCATGATTGTGTTCAGGCCGAAGATAAGGAGTGATTGAGACGGGTCAATTTGCTGCATCTTTAACACTGTCTTTATAGTTAGTGACATTTTATTGGCGGAATATTTAAATGTACCATGTGTCTGGTTTAATGTAAAGTTACAGGAGACAATGAACATCACTGCTATACTGAGGTTTATTTATGATTCTGCTGATTTACAGGTTAATAAATTTGCCTCAAATCATCTTTTAAAAAAATGGATCAACTCCTAGCAGAGCTGCCATCTCCTGGCACAGGAACCAGCCCTCTGACTTCCTCCTGTGTGTTGTTTCCCCTCCTATAGGTTATCAAACTCTTGCTTTTGCTTATGTAGGAAGTTCCTTGTGTCCTTTTCGCGACTTTGTTTACACCGAGGGACTTTAGCGAGTCACGTGACCTGCTGTTGGCAGGAAGTGGCAGCCTATCCCACTCCTGGCACGGGAACCTGCACTCTGACTTTCGGGGGGGACATCATAACGCTGCCAATTAGAAGTCGGTTCAGGTTGGTTAGGCCTGATGAGCTTGTTAGGGTCCCCACCTGGGATGATGAACTGGGTCAGACTGGGCTTCACCTTCAGGCCCGGACAGACGGGCAGAACTCCTCCGTTATTCCCTCCGGATTCTCATGCATCACATGCTACAGAGCCGCACCCCACGGAAACTCTGTGCACCAAGCTGCAACTAGGGCCTAGCACCTTCCATCTGTATCCATCTCCAGTGCTTTATCATCTTCTCTCTCTCTCGTTGTGTTGAAGAGGCAAAAAACCCAAAACTCTGCATCCCCACAAACAGCAGATGTTGTGGTCAGTGGTGCATGCAGCTCTGCTCCCTCGTTAGCGGAGCAGCGAGCCCTCGCGCACCTGCTCTACATATCACAGAGTTTTCCTCGCATTGCCTCTGAATGGATCGGAATCTTTTTTTATTCTCTAGGTGGGTGGAAAATTGCAATTTTGCACGGATGGCTCGGTTTTCAGTAAGCACGCAGGCAGTGGCACGGTGACAGGTGCGGTATGGATGGGGCGGATTTTGAGGTCACGGAGCGACGCCGCTTCATAAATCATCCGCTGAGATGTTTGGGATGAGGGACTGGAAGCCGAGAGGGAGAGACACAGGACAGACATGCTTTGGCACAACTGACTCCTTGTTGGCGTTCTCTCTTCTGTCATTGTGTTGTTACTTTTCAGTGTCGTTCAACTCATAATTAAACACAGTTTGGTTCATTGATTAAAGCAGAGTTCAGGAAAGAAGCTCCTTCAAACTCAGTAACTAGCTCAAGAACATATAAACAAGCATTTGAAAGGTGAGGAGCCGTATAATGGAAAATAAAGAAAATAGAGGTAAATTTTCATCAGCGATGTTGTGAAGACAAGAACTCCCATGATGCCAAGCTGCCTCTCAATGTCATCAAACTGGGTCCTTTGTTATTGTTTTGATTGAGTCATCCCTTGTGGCCAAGTTAAGTATTGCAAGTTTTAGCGGCCTTAGCTTCCATGACAGTTTCCGATACTCGTCTTTTGTTCCTCACCACCAAAGCAATCTCTAAAACCCCCGACATCGCCCGACTCCAACCTCCCTCGAATTCTCACGTGTGTCTGATTCTAACCTGCAGTACCCCCCCGCCCCCCCCGCCCCCTCCACCTGCTGGAGCCGTTGGTTAATTGAGCCCCCAGACCCCCAGAAACTGCCACTTTTTTTCCGCCAAGACAAATGAACCCGGGCCGGGGCGAGTCCTCCCAGCGAAATCAATTATCTGATGCGTCGGGGCCTCCTAAAAATCCCATCCGTCAAGTGCGGCGCTAATCGATTTATTCATGTACCCACACCTCCGTCTGCCATTGTCCCTCACTCAATTCATATCAAGTCAGCCAGGGGTCGAGACTCATCCTTTGCTAAGTTGGTTTGTCAGCACAAACTTAAAAAGAAAAGAGGCGACGCTTCTGTTCCGTCGGTGGTGGAGACACAGAGTGATGGTAAAGTGAAGTGGCGTGGGGGGGGGACTGCCCCCACATGGGCATGTGTTCATCTGGTGGCCAGCAGCGCCCTTATGGCGTTTTGATGGGCGGCCCCCCCCCTCTGGGCCCCCTGACGATGGGTGAGGTGCAGAGGAACATCTGCTGCCAAAGAAAAACCTGGAAATTACGAGCAGCTCCGAGGAGCGGCGGGGGGGGTCATTCCAGTCGCTGATTGCACGGAGGTAAACTTCAGCTGGAGGAGCTTCTCTGAAATACAGATGTTTGCTTGCACACTGACATTCAACCTGTTCTGTGATTCCAGGAAGTCCTAAACGTTTGTGGGTCATGTGCAAATGAACCGATCTGATTTGTGTAATTGTCACGATTGAACAGACGCAGCAGACGGACGTCTCCACACAGGAAAAACCAACACGACCAAGAAGAAAAAGGCAAAATCCTGTCAATCGAAGGTTTCTAGCTTTTCAAATCGAGTCCTTTGCTTTTAGATGTGAGTGAACGGTGAAAATTGAGCTTGAGAGAAAGTTGGGGCGACTTTAAATTGTCCATAAGTGTGAATGTGAGAGTGTAATGTTGTTTGCCTTTGTGTGTTGGCCCCGCCCTCTCGTCCTATGTCAGCTGGGATTGGCTCCAGCCCCCCGATGATACCAGACACACACTCGGGGCCATCTGAATCCAGACACTGAGCCCAATACAATCACCTGATATTTGTTTTCTTCTGTGTCGCCTTGTTCTGGCTAATCTGTCAAATTAACAGCAGTTTAGCAGAAAGTCCTTGTTTATCGTTTCCCCAAAGTGAATTAAACACAGTCTGAATTTCTCCGTTTGTCTCCTCTCTTAATTGCTCCACAACAAATCCCCTGAATACAACTTTCTTGCCTCTCCCAGTGTCCCCAGTTTCAGACTCAAGGGCACAGAGTCGTAGTCTCCTAACAGGAGGAACTGACGCCGTGCACTCACAGGGTTCTAATGTGGAAAGCATTAATAGTGGAGACACTCTCTTCTTGGCGAGTAGTCATTCCTGAGCTGGACCTGGCGTGGGCATGTTGAAAAACAAGCTTTTTCTTATTTGGTTGAGATACAAAAACCAGGAAGGGGCGACGGAGCGCGGAGGAAATAAAGTGAATTCTCACCTCGTTCATTACCTCCATCACGGAGAGAGCGGGAAAGTGACGCTGCGGTGGAGCTGTGGCCGGGATTTTGCCTTTGAGAAATAATTAAAGCCTCTTTGCAATGCTCCCCAGCCTCTTCTCTACGGTCTCCAATTGATGTTTGGTTTACCAGCTCCTCTGTACAAAGCAGACCTTCGATAAACTGTATCACCCCACTGCCGTCCTCAATCAGCTGTAAATGACACAGCAAATTGGAAAATTAGGAGGAGAGGGAAGGATGATTTGCTCCAAAACGGGCTAAAACCAATTCATTAGGACATCAGGAAGGAGAGGACGGGTGTGTGTCTGTCCTCCAACTATAAGTCCCTGTGCACTTTTAACTTCAACTGCTCACCTCGTGCACAGGCTGCGTTTCCCAGGCCCATTGTTATGACTCATTGTGTTATAAATAGAATGTGGAGCTACAGGTTGAACCAATGGGTGAAGTGGGAGAGAGAAAAATCTTAGTCAGAATTTTCCAATTTAAAAAATGTTGTTTATGATGGAACACTAAACAGATCATAGTGATGATGCATGGTTCTGTGAGGTCGAAACAGGACAGTGATGCTGGTCTCTGACGTATTGTGATGCGACAGTGTGTGCGTGTGTGTGTGTGTGTTTGTGTGGGCGTCACTTCTTCTTGGTGTCACAACTACTTGATGTCACTGCTCAGATACGTCTGCTGCTCTGTAGTATTCTGTCGAGTGGAACCTCATATCATCTCAATTTAGGGGATGTGCTCACGACCCATATGTCGACTGTACACAACCCGTATGCTGTTAAATATAACAACACAATCCAAAAACATCTGCTGTGGAATCTAGCTGCTAAAAAAAACTTGCACCCACACGGTGTGTCGGTGTCCAGTTTGGATTCTGGTCACAGATTAACTCAGGGATGAAGTTAGTGGTGATTATTGGTGCTGTGAGACGGTGATTACACACACTACAGACACACACACACACACACACACACACACATTGGAGAAACACCTGTCTCTCTTGGATTCATGGGGACAAACCGACATGATCAGATAAACTGGAGGATCTATTAGTCTTCATTAGCAGACTCTCCTTTTATTAGATGCTGTTGGGAGTGATATGATCGGGGGGGGGGGGGGGGGGTGTCATTAACAGCTGCAGCACAACACAACCTCCTCTCGCTCCACAAAACATACAATTTATATTAGTATTCCTCCTGATAAGTTAAATCTGCAGTGATTTATTACTAACAATACATCAACTTGTCTCTCAAATTTGTATAAAAATGAAGTTTAAAAAAGAACTTGATGAATTGGTTCAGCGTCAAAACAACAAACTCCTGCCTGTCCCCATTTCCCTGTCTGTTTTCCTGGAAACAACTTGTGACGTTAACAAACCCGTAGAAAGCTCATCAGGACTGTGGAGCTGCTGAGTCGCTGATTTCTCCCTCGGCTGCACAATCAGTGTAAAAATGACATCAGCAGTAATTTGAGGTATTCTATACCGTAGGGCCTCCGTCTGCTGATGGAGCAGATTATGCTGAGTCACACTGAATTCAGCAAAGATCTCTGTTCTATCCAACAGTTACATGACGTCTTTAAAAGAGATCCTTCAGGTGCCTTGTTGTCTGTGCAAGTCGTGCTAATCTAAAGTTTCACTGTGCTCATAGCGACTCGGAGCTTATTCAAACCGACTGAGCGGGGCTGCACCTGCCAGGAGCTCCGGTGATGCCACAGCTCAGCAGGTTTAACACAGATTATTGCTGCTGAGCTGCTGAAACACTCTTTTCTCTGCTCTCCGTGTTCTCTTTTTACAAGAGGCGACAGCTGACACAGTCGGACGCAAGGACAATTTCGGGATGAAAAGCAAAACAGCAAAATTAAGTGATTCTTTCTTTTTCATTATTGGCTCGGGGGAAGGACAGGTTCTGAATATGATGTGACATAAAGACTGTGTGTAGAATTTAAGAGGCAGAGATTGAATAAAATGTTCATAATTATGTTTTCATTTGTGTATAATCAGCTGAAACTTTGAATAGTTTTTGTTTTGTTTTTGTTTGCTTTGAACGACCCCTTCACATCTGCATCTGGAATTGACACGCAGCTCGGAATGTGCTGGCTGCCATTGTTCCTCTAACATGCTTGGAACATGAGGGGTGAGGGGAGGGGTCTTCCTTTGGTTGCAATCTGCCCCCTCACCGCTAGATGTCGCTAAATCTGGAACATAGTCGGGAGTCTCAGTTAATCTTTCTACCTCAGCTATTTAAATTAATTCTACACCATCTAATTTAAAGTGTGTAATCTCTACTATTTTACAACTTGCTCTCAAATCTTTAAAACTAATATGTAAATGGCTGGTGATGCGTGGATTGTCAAACGTCCTCTCAGCAGCTTGTTTCTCCGTCTCTTAAGGAGAGCGATTCAGCCATATGCAGCATCATATGGCCATCTGCAAATATATTATCCAATAAATAAGCCTCACTGCAGCAAACTGTCCTCGTCTCTTCTTCCCTCACACTTTTCTTTTTGCTGGGCAGCTGCCGTGCAATAATTAAAACAACAACTTATCACCTACAAAGATGGACCTGCTTTTCTCTGGCAAATTTCTCGATTGAAGATTAGAACGTTAATTAAAAGATCTTATTTGCTAGTGCTCATAAAATTCTGTGCCTTGAAATGCGAGGTAACATACTCCTGACAGGCCAGGACAGACATTTTGTAGATGAAAATGTAAATAAATATATAAGTTATATAAGTGATATTAAAATGTTGCAGCCTGCTGTGAGCGGGGGAATTTCCCCATTATTTAATAAAAGGGCATTCAAGAAATATAAGGGTATATGAGGTCCTATGGTGTCCATAGGGACCAGCAATAAAACAATGCACCATAAAAACAAACTGGTCTTGCAGACATAATAAAAACCTACTCAAGAAAATCCTGGAAATATAAATGCCAACTTTAGGCACAAATTAGTTTCACACACAAATCAGGATGCACATAAACATGTGTGATTTATAACTGACATTTTAATATGTGTCTATTTTTATTGAGGAACAAACCCTGGACATGCCTCCACCATTCACACCCACATTCACACCTATAGTCAGATTAGAGTCTGCCATTAACCTCAATGTGTATTTCTTTGGACTGTGGGAGGAAACGCGAGAAAACCAACAGAGGCACAGAGAGAACATGCAAACAACACATACCAGAAGCATAAAAACACCTGAATATACAACACAGTTCACGAGAGTTTCTGATTTCACTGACAGCTCCGACGCTGACTGACTCTCACCCTCTGATGTGAAGGTCTTGAAAGAAGAAAGTCGTGGAACTGATGCAGAAATTGACTTTTCTTGCGACCTTGCTCCTGAATGACAGGTCGTTCCACTTGCTGCATGAAAGGGCCGCATCGGAAAAATGTAAACAAGCAAAAAGCAAAAAAGAAATAAGAGGGCGAAGTCGAGAAATAAATCTCTGTCATATTATCATATAACTGCTAATAAGAAAAATGCGAGAAAAAAAGAAAAGAAAGTAATTTCGCGGAGCGTTCAGCTGTGGCCCCGCTGAAATTATTTAAACCACTCGAGGACTTGACGTGACAGGAGGGGGAATTTTCTGAGAGCTGGTAAAGTAAGTGTGCATTGATCTGAGGCTGAGCAGCTTTAATAATGAATCGATACGTGTCAGGCCGACTGTGTGTGTGCGGACGCGTTAAGTGTCAGATGGAGGTAATGAAAAGAAACTCTGAGCTGTCAGATATGACCTTATTATCAAGCTGCAGAGTCAACACGTCCACAAGTTCCCAGTTCATGTGTTTGTCATTAATGGCAGCACGGCCTGCTGAGGAAAAAAAACATTATAAAACACCCTTGTTCATTACGTTTAATGCATTTTTAACTATATGAAAATACGTTATCTTTCCACAGGAGGAAAAACAAGCTTTTTGTAGTTTTAGATTTTACGGTACTGATTAAAAAAAGTCATCCTGTTGCAGGGAATTCTTTATTTCAATGATTCTTGGTCTTTATATTCCTTACACCCGTTTCCTTTGCATACGCTTCATCACCTGAAAAGTTAAAAAAGGAAAATCATCATAAGATGTATTTCTTGCTCCTTCTCCCTTGTTTGTCTCCAATCCCCTGATATCCCGGTGGTTATATTACACAGCTGAGTCTATCTGTGAAGGAATCGAGGCAATAAAAATGTTTTATTTACTCTTATCTGGAGCAGACCCCCCCTCCATCCCTTCCTACCACAAAAAAACGGACTTTCACCATGCAGCCCTGAGAACGACTCTCGGTCCCGTCTCCTGGCAATATTGTCCGTTTATTAAAAAAGTCGTATTCCTTGTCGCCGTGCATTGAACATTATTACTGCAGAATTCTTTCATTGGGAATCGTCTCTCCAGTGAGCTGCTGAGGCTAATGGGGGGGGGGAGTGCAGTCAGAGGAAGGAGGAATGAAACCTCAGGTTGCTAAATCAGGTCTTGCCTTTGACCACTTAATAATGAAAAACCAATTACAGGCCGGCTCAGCGAGGGAGTTTGCTCTTTCTTTTTCTTTATTATCGAGGCCCCGGTAGCGCTGGAATCCTAATGCATGTTGTCAAGAACAGTTTTTAAAGCAGTGCTTTCTGTTGAGGAGCTGCAGCGACTTCAGTTACAAAGAGTTTTTGTTTCTTCTGTCGGAAGAAGAAAGTGGCGGCTGATTTCTCCTTAGACACATTTAACATTCACGTCTCTCACTTTAAAAGAACGTTAACATGTTCACAGTGTCAGGACACACAACAGATCACCTCACAGATTATGAGTTTGCAAATATTTAATCATGAATTTTCTGTGTTTCCATGCAATGGGAATAATAACATCTGTCCTTTCTAATAACTGTCAAATGTCACTTCAAGCAGATTGGAGAAAGTGTCTGTGGGAATAAAGTATTTATGGTTATATTTTAATTACAGTAGAATGACCTGTATCTATGAAACTCTCAGCTCCTCTTATCTAAATATTATACATATTATACAACCTATGACCCAATGAGCCCCCCCCCCCCCCCCCCCAACACATGTGTCCTGTGTGTAGCACCTACAGACGGGAGTGTGTAGTGTCTTACTTCATTAACAAGACGGTGATAACTCCAGCTGGCGTTGTGTTAAACTGTGTAACTCCTGCTGTTGTAACTGTGAACCCTCACTGTGATGCATTAATATTTCATCCTGCAGCGAGAGACCCCGGGGTTAGAACTCTTACGGCAGACGGGGATTTTTGGCAAATCCTGATGACACAAGGTGACCTTGTTGCTTTTTGGCGTTGCTGTGCAGCGGTAAATACATTCAAAGTGAAGTGTGCATCTGCAACTGTGTGACAGCCACCGTGGCATTTCCTGCGAGGTGTGATGGATGGTGCGAGCCCCTCGCAGCGGGCCTTCCATGGCGGACCATGAGCCCAGGCAGCGAGTCGGGATGAAGGTCGTTTGAAAACTGAAGTGTCTAATTTGCGGTGTGAAACGCGAGTTGAACCGAACTCGTGTCACCGTGCCCGGCTCACCGTGACCTGCAGCACAAACCACTTTCCACTTTCCACAGACGCAGGCGGCAGCAACGTGCTTTTCAGGTTTACGCCTCCTGAACTCAAACTCACACTTTACCTCCATGACCGGTTCTCGGAGAATCCACAAGGCTGCAATATAAAAAGAGCCGATTGCAGTATTCACTCCCCACTAGAGGTCCCCGTCTGAATATAACCTGCAATTTGTTCCCTTGAAAATATCCGTTATCGCAGCTTTTTATTGTCCTTGGGCTGTTTCTGTTAATATAGCCCTTTCCTTCCCCTCTTCCACGACTGGGATCTGTGCCCTTCATGTAAATATCCCCCGTGACGAGGATCCAGAGCAAAGAGGAGCCATATCTGCTGAGCTACCCTTGCTCCGAGTCTCGGGTTGAGACATTCCCGATGGGGCCAATCTATCACTATGTGATTTATAGGCTTTACAGGGGTTTGGGGTGTAAGAGAGGGATGAAAAAAAGAAAGAGTAAAGGAGTGGGAGGTCGGAACGCAGGTGTAGATGGAAAGAGGTGTGGGAACGACCGTAGGGAGAGGGAGAGTAAAATGAAACAGAGAGAGAAATTACAGGAATAATAATCACCCAACATTAACTTCACCGACCAGAACAAAAAGCACAAATCTACATGAGTGTTGATGATGCTGTTTTGATGCAACTGGTGTCATTGCATCTAAACACCAGTTGAGGGGAAAAGCCAATCCGCCATTGGTTTAAAATGCACTAATGTGGTTATGATGTACAACAGCTGACCTGACGTTTGATTGCACTCATTATTTTGAGGTGAGGTGGTTCATCACTGAATTAAAAGAAATAAAAGAATCTTTCATAACATCTCAGTCGTCTCTCTGGTGAGTTACAGACTCTCTGACTCTGAATCTTCAGAAACATCTGATCTTGGTGTTCGTGGAAAAGAATCTTAGAAGATTCTTCTTTTAAAAACTCTCCTTCTACCTGTGGTCCACCTGGCTGCCGTCCCTTCCCTCCTGACCCCCCCCCCCCCCCCCCCCCCCGCACAGAGTGCAGGCCCGCCCCTGTTATGACCCAGAATGATGAGGGTGAGGCTATCAGTCCCTGTCAGGCCACACAGTCAGGCCCCTCTCCACTAAATCCCAGTCAATCACTCTGCTCGGTATCACACGGCCCCAGGCGGCAGGGACCGCGTCAAGAAGCTGTCCCGATCCATCACATGTCCGATTCTGAGAGGCGTTAGGTATTAACGGTGTGACACGAGGCTTTTTACCGCTCGGCAAACCCCACAAATCTGCCAGAGTGCAGGTTAGAGGTGACTCTGTCCAGAGCGGGTCACCTCCGACCCAACCCACTTCACTGTCCATTACTCACAACCACTGCTCACGAGGCGGCACCACCTCTGCTCACCTCCAATGTTTCTCTGTTCGTCTGGATGTCTGTGCACTAAATCAAACGCACACACACGCACACCTACCGCACACACACACACACTTGCACACATGTATGAAGGCACCAACTCACTGAACTCCTGTACATCTACTCCCACCTTGTCTTTGTCCACTGTTGAGTCGATGATATGTATAACTAATACAGTCACTTTACTTAGTTAATTATTAAACTGTATATAGGGTAAATAGAGTTGTAAAATAATAATTTTTTTTAATGGATTTTGATAAATTATCCTTTGGAGGTATCACAATGCATTAAGATACAATAAAATAACAAAGACATTTGTGCTACAGGAGCATATACATGAATTCTATAATATAAAAATTATAATTTCTTAATAAATATAATTGGAAATCATCGGCATAGATTTTTGTATGTTGCAATGCCTAAATAAAGAAGGTGAAATATGTCTATACACACACACACACACACACACACACACGCATCTAAAGACCTAAAGACACAACCGCACACAATACACAAATGATCACACATACATGACGACACTCACAACAAAGATTTTCCATTTGTGCTCCAGATCATTGGCCCCGATGTGCGACTCCCTCTCCCCCGCCTCGGGCCATTTATTATTTTAATAAACCAGTAGCCTGACCCTGTTGTCACTGAGCCGCTCCTCCCGTCCCAGTTCAATCCCTGGAGTTGCGGCTGCGTGCAAACACACACAGCGTAAATCATCGGTGAGAGAATAAGGTCGGCCACCGACGACCTTTCAACTTTCTTTGACCTTTTTTTATTTTTGGGCTGATGACGCTGCAGCATCCTCAGGGGAACCCCCCCCCCCCCCCCCCTCTGTTAGCCTGATTTAAATAGTTTCTCGAAGGATGTTGGGGAATTTTTTATTATTAATTGGATTGGGGAATTCTACAGGCATCAGCAAAATGTCTGCGTTCCTGTCGTCTCATTATCATCCAGCATTTTCAGCAACTTCATCTGGACGATGGGAGTTTCTGCTCTGCTCTGTTTCTCATTGTTTAAAGTTTAGTGGAGAAGATTAAAAAGATCGATTCCCCGACAGAAGAACACGTTGTGCCAAAGTTCCGAGATCTTCTCCAACTTTATTTTTCTGCCAATTCATTGGAAGTCGCTGGGGGACCTCAGGCTGATTAAAACACAGATATACAGTTGAATATAGATTTTGAAATCTCTCCAAAGGAAAAACAAAGAACCATGTGAGGATGGAGATGTAGGGTAAACGCAGGAAGTAAGGTTATTAAAAAAAACAAACATATATTTTAGGCAAATCCCAGTGTTTTTAGATGCAATACTTTTAGAATAACACCTAATTATTCATGCAATATCATGAATGATCCTTGTGCAACTTAAACATCCACTAACCAACTTATTATATTAATATAAACATGCGTATATAAACCTTCTAGTAAAAGCAGGCTGTGTAAACTGTACGTATATGTACACACACTACTGAAACACTTTGTTGTATTTGTTCCATTCCCTCCTGGCACTCTCCCACCTCTTGCACTGTCTATTTACTTGTTTACCTCTTGTATTGTGTATTGCATGTTGTTGATGTTCTCTCCCACTGGCTCCTACATAATTGCCATATATATGTGTTGATTTACTTCCTTGGCTTTGTTACTGCTATACTGTGTGTAGAGAGTGTGGGAAGACTGAGCCTGAGCAGACCTGAGTCATATATCTCACACTTTATTGATGTAAACCTATTGAAAATAAGCTGAGACATTAATTTAAACTTCAGAGCAGCAGCCTGTGCATTATCCATCCATCTGTTATCTTTATCCGTTAAGTGTTGCAGGGAGTGTTAGAGAAGTTTATTTTTCAACTTGGGGAACCCAACTGGCTGAGGAAGAGGAGGAAGAGAAGAAGAAGAAGGAGGAGGAGGAGGAGGAGGAAGAGGAGAGGTCAGTGTGGAAGTTAAAAAGCATCAAAGGACATGGATAAAGAAGAGAAGAAGAAGGAGGAGGAGAAAGGTAATGCACCCTCTTTCCATTTGTCTGAGTCTCTGCTTTCCTTCCATTGCTTTGTGTATTTGACATATTGTGTACTGTGTGTGTGTCAGTGTGTAGCTGCTGTGTTTTAGTCGACAAACCTGTTGAGGTTTCCTGTGGTGAAGGCCTGTGAGTTTCATGAGCCCCTGGTTGTGTTGTTAAACTGATGATTGTGTTAATCAGGCCTTGAAGGTTGTTTGTCCACTGAGGAGACAACTGCACGATGTTGCATGATGGGAACTGTTTTGAGATAATGTAACTTTTTTTGCGTCATAATTTTAAATGACCTTTCCTTCTGTGTTGTTCTGTGTTTCTGGTTCCTGAGCTTTAATTGGTTCACACTCACCACTGTTTTTCATCTATTTCCATCATATAATACTAATAATACACAGGAACACTCGAAGTTCCTCAAGACACATACACAAAAACACTGTGTGTCCCAAAAAAAGACCTGAGAGCGAAACAAAGTGTGAGTCAGTTGGAGACACAATGCACAAAGTGTGTAAGGAGGATGAGTAGCTGAGGTTTCTCGCACAGGACCTGGCAGATTGTGGGAGTTGTGCGACAGTTTGCAGCTAAAGTGTGAAGCTTCATAGCTAAAGTTACACTTTCTTTACACTGACAGAGTTTTGGTTAATGCGGCTCGGTAAACAACAGATGCAATTTGTCAGAAATAGTTTTCTCAAGGGGATTCTACTGTGTGTGTGTGTGTGTGTGTTGCTACACAACAACAAACTGTCTCAGTTTTATTTTATGATCCTGTTCAGAGGAAAAGAATTTGGTGACCTAAACACAAATTAAGACAATACATGGAGGAATAAGAAGAAAGGGGAATGGTGAAAAAGGAGGGAATACATGTATACAAAGCTGGATGACATGACAGCTCCCCAGAAGGGAAGCCAAACCATCTGGATCGCCCCCTGGTGGCTGGCTCCAGCATTGGTCCCTTCCCCCTTAGCAGATGGGGCCAAACTAAAAACTCAAAGTACACGTTGTACATTTTTCCTAGTTTTCATGACACTGACATGTTCAAATTGTAACATTTCTGATAAGTTTGATTTTAATTAGTTATTTGATTGCAGCAGGGACTGACTTGTGATTGGTCGAGCGACTGGAACCTTGATACGGTGAATCCACAGCACGATCACTGGTGTGCAGATTTGTTCTAAAGCAACATGGCCGCACGAAAATGGCTCATTTTAAACCTCTGTCTCCCTCAGCAGCCTCCTCTCTCCTCCATCTGCCTGGTTTCTCAACAAACTTCTGTCCTTCTGCGACTGCTTAATTCCTTATTAGCTGTAACATCCGTCTGCACCTGCCGCCCCCCCGGCCGCCCCCTTCCTCCTCCACTCAGCCGCCTGCACACTCGCCACCTCAGTTCCTCAGCTTGTCAGCGGATGGACGGACACACGGGCGGTGGAGGTGACACCTATCAGCTTGTTTATTCTTCATCCTTCCATCACCGTGAGGAGGGCAGAGGCCAGCTGCTCTGGAATCTGCACTTTTGGTAAATAAGGAGACAGCTCGTCTCTCCGTCAGTCTCTCCCCTTGCAGCCCACCTGCAGGCTGCTACATATATCTACCTGCATGTCTGTCAAGACGTTTTATTCCTTTTTGACTTTATAAGACCGTTTCCAAGACATTTTATGCAACTCCTGTCTTTCCGTTGTCTCTATTTCTCCTTCTTTACTATCACTAGTTACCTGGAAGACAGAGTAGGTTGTTTGATTTGTTTGTGGATTTTCTGATCTGCCACAAGGTGTTTGGTCGGTGTCATCGTTTAAAAAAATGTTGAGTCCAGTTTCTGGGTTTGAATCCCGCCTGTGGGTTTTCTCCAGGACGTGCAGGGAAAGTGAAGTAGGGACTCAGGTGTGTTTGTGAACGGTTGTCAGTCTATATGTGTCGGCCCGACCCTGTGACTCACCGATGACCCTGGCTAAGGTTGACCCCTCCCCTTGGTCTAATATTAGCTCCACAACCCCAGAATGGAGGGTGGACAAGTTCACGGGTAGAAAAACATTGTTGAACCATCAAAGTCAGAGTTGGAACCTTTTGTTGTAAGCAGAAAAAAATTTAAATAGCCAGCTGTATTATTTTATTTTTTTGGTTCTTTCTACGTTCTTTATCACAACCTCCAAACAGTCTCTTTACCCAGTCAACCTCATCCTCCTCTTCCTCATCTCCTTCCTCCTGCTCTCCTTTCCCCCCGTCATCACCTCCTCACTATTTACTAATGATGTGCAGCAAATGCTTACTCTTGTGTTTTCACGCTCCCCTCTCCACCTCTCCTCCTCACCTTGCTCCTCTCCGCCTCCTCATCCCACAGCACCTCCCTCCCTCCCTCCCTCCCCCTTTGTCCTACCCCCAACCCCTGACTCCACCTCGCCTGACCCCTTAGAGGTGAAACCTGAGGGGCTTTAATTGGCTGGTATCAATTAAATTCTGAGAGCACATGGAACTCACGGGGGGGCGAGTATAAGAGGACTTCACTCCAGCTAGTTATCTCCTTCTCCCTTGCCTCCTTGGACTCCTGGACCTTTGTTCAATTGATGCCTCTCACTCTCCCTCTCTCCAGCCCTTCATTACACGGCCATCTCTCTTTCTCTGTCTTCCTTCTTCTTTTTTTAAACCTCCTATCTCTCCGTTCCTTATTCGCTCTGTCCGCCACTTTTAAATAGATCCCTGCGGCAGTGACTGAGCCAGACATGGCCTCCATCGCGGGACCAAGAGGAGGCTAATGCCTTTTTAATGAGGCCTCGGCCACAATGTGACTCAGTAAAGTGGCAGGAATCGGTGGCTGGTGAGCCCTTGGTCCAGGGTATTTATCACCCAAAACCCTCTGATCCACTGTGCCTGTGGGACGGAGGGAGAGGGGGGGTGGAGAGAGAAAGTTACCAAAGAGCCCAAAAAGCAGGATGGAGGGAGCGAGTGGAAATAGATGGCGACGGGAAAGCAGGATAAACGGTAGGGATTGGAAAAAAACATGTTTTAATGTGTCACAGAAAGAAACTGAGGCAGGAAAAGAAGAGTAGGAGCACAGAATAAAAATGGCTGGTTTTTAAAAAGCCCTACTTTCCTTTCCCCCTCCCGATCGTCCTAAGTGGCTCGTACCTGTTTAGCATCCCACCGCCGATTGCCCCCGGAAGCTGCATAATGTGGAATCATAATAATAACCATAATGCTCTGACAGTCATTAATATTCCTCCATAGATATATTACCACAGAGCCTGAGAGAAAGGCACCGAGCGCGGTTTGCCTCCAGTGAGGGGGCTCGCATTATTATAATCCCACTTCATTCAATATTAATGTCCACTGGGCCCAGCGTTCTAATATGAGCTCCAGTAAAATGGCCTTAAGTGGCTGACTAGCAAATAAGATAGATTAGCAACAAAAGAAAACCACCTATTTTATTATTAACACAGATGATTGAAGTTAATGTGCAGGGCAGAGGCGTGAAATCAAAGAATCTCTGAAATATGAACTGGTGGAATCTCTTTAAACTGGCGCAGGACTTCAGTGGCGAGCTATTATTGCTCCTCCGAACATAAAAGAGAGTGTGAGGGCCAATAAAATGGCCGTGGTAAGAACCGCTCATTGTAGTTATACTTGGATCTCTTCACACGTGGCTGCCTCGAGCACTGAGGAGTTGGCATGGGGGATGTCTGTGGTTCCGTGGTAGATCACGGAACCACAGACATCATAGTAGATCACTCGTATCATTAGAGATATTCATTCTATCGAGTTTCGGTGCTACTGACGCTCTGGACGGCACTTTCCCAGGACACTTGATATAATTGCGTCCGTAGAAATCCAGGAAAGGTCGACGTGTGGACACAGCAGGGGATCTGTGTGTCTGCAGAGAACCTCCCGCTGCGTTGTGCATGTGTGAAAGGAAAACCTCTCTGGATTTTACCCGTATAGGTCTTGTCTGAAAATGGCTGTAGTCTGCCTACTGCCGTTGTGTCTGTGATTCACAATCTCCCTCTGTGAGTAATGGTGATTAGAGATCTACCAGAAAAGTGAATTGGATTTTTTTTGCTGTTATTGATAGGACGTGTAAAATGGGGCGAGATTCTTGAAGTTGAGGCCAAAAATGTGTGTTGAGAGGTTATAAAGTTCTTATCAGTCCAAGTGATTGTTACATCCAAATCTATCACGTTGTATTTGTGAGGTCACAGTGACCTTCACCTTTGACCCTTGACCCCTACAATTCTAACCAAGTCATCCCTCAGCGTAAGTGAACGCTTGTACCGGATGTAATGAAATTCCCTCCAGGTCTTCCTGATGAATCACGTTCACAAAACCTAAGGTCACATCCACCGTGACCTCAAGATTCCCTCCAAGTGTTCCTGAGACGAATGGACGACAACCCAGTAACTGTGTGGAGGCATGAAAACACAATAACAATTTTATTCCCACAGATGAAGATGGGGACATTACAGGAGTAGTCGTTGTGTGATGCAGTGTCTCCAGTGTGTTCTGTGTGCCTGTGTTGTACCACTATTGTTTTAAAACAGTAAGTAGGTCTTCAATACCCTCGACACTCTAGATGAGATTTTACTCTCCTACGCTCATGCCCAACAAATGTGCTTCAGTATAATCCTGTTCTCTAATCGCAGAAGGTCCATTTTAGGCTCTCCTATTCAACTGAAAGATAGCTTTAAATTGATTTGCTTTACAAAAATCCCTCAGAACCAGACCTCAGAGCAGTGAGAACACAGACACGCTGCCCGAGACAGACAACAGCAACCGAGAGAGATGCACGTGGAGCAGAGAAAAGAAACCCAGGAGGGCAGGGAAATGGCTTGTGACAGGAGAGTTGCTGTTGCAAAGCTCAATCTGAAATGACTCAGCAACCAGCATCAGGGTGCCCTTGAGCAAGGGGGGTGAAGCTGGCGTGTGGTGGACAGGAGACCGCTGTGATTACACTGCCCCGGATCCAATGAGTGTAAAAGTTTCACACACGGAGCTCAGTCAACTTTCTATTTCACATAAAACTTCCCGGGAGAGAACAAACGACAAAGTGAGGTGTATTTATCTGAGGAGATATTGTCGTCTCGGAGGTCCCACATTTCACAAGCTTATCACTGCTGCTGCACGGCATGGCACGGGGAGGATCTGGATTTACATTCACACGAGAAGTCAGATCGACTGCACGTGGTCGTCGTCCCCGAGGGGAAGTTTGTCTCGGACTCCACACGCTGCATTTTCTCCAGCGGAGGTTTTAAGCAGGGTGCTGCCACCAGGGAATCGGTGAAACGCTGTCCAGGACAAAAAAAGAAGAAGACACTTATAAGGGACTTTCTGAGTCAGACACCACCATAAGCTGTTAGACAGTAATACTACCGGTGTTAGCATCAGAATATATGCCCTTCAGTTTCCTGCTGAACGCCTGTGTTCCAGACAGTCGTAAATGTTGTATGAGCCTGTTGAGGGCCTGGGGAGAAGAGGGGAGGGGAAGAAAGGAAGGAAGGAAGGAGGAGAGGAAGTAGAGACGAGATATAGGAAGAGGAAAAGGAAGGAGAGGAAGAGGACATGAGGAAAAGATTCAAGGCCAGAAAGCGTGTTTTTAATTTAATGCAAAACACCTTTAATATCGTAAGCAAGTCTATTTTTATACGTGTGCACGAGTTTGTATAAGATGAGACACTTTATCGACATCAATGTCTGCAGGTTGAAAAAAAGCAAAAAAAAAAAAGCAATCAAACACATTCATCCATCACACATTCATCTACATATAGAGCAATATACATATAGTGCAGTATAAGACAGGGATTGATGAGATGTGGACGAGGAAAGAAAGATATATAGCCTATATTTATATTCATGATGTCACTGCAGTGGTGTGTGTTACTCTCAGGTTTAAAGACCCTTAAGTGATATTGACTAGAATTCATACCAGACCTCTTATTACTGAAAGGTTTAGAAGCATCTAAACATGAGAAGGAGTCACAGAGCGTCTCCTCAATGAAAGGGATTTTCATGCTTTCATCATATGGACTCTAATGAGTGTGTGTGTCTGTGTGTGTGTGTGTTTGTGTGTGTGAGAGGACATCAAAGTAGTGATCTGCCGAGCATGACCATGTACCGTGCATGCTTTAGGTTTAATCAGGCTCTTAAACACTAAATATGTCCTGCTTGTAAATGAAAACAGATCCATTTACATTAATTTACATTTGCTATCAGCTCATAGACTTCACATCAACAAGCATATTTAACCAGGGGAGGCATCCATTTATTTATTAAGGCTGGACTATCTATACTTGCTTGTTTTTTTTTACGCTGCTTGTAATTGGGGGAAACATCGGGTCTTGGGTTCGGACACAAACCGGGTTCTGGTCGGGCTCGGACCATTTTCTCTCCGTCGGCTTCTCTCAGAAAAGACCTGCTCGCAAATCCAAATATGTAATTTTTGAGAATTCAACAAAGTGTTTCTGTGTCTTATTTCTTCCAAACACAAACCCTTCATTGCATCATTGCTTTCATTTTGGGCTCCAGCTGCTGTATTGATTTTTGTCTCTTTTTTTATTTTTGTTACTGATTAAGGTGAAGATTATTTTTTCAAATCATCTGGCTTATAGAAAGTTTTGCCCCGTGATACTGAAACATACGAGAAATGAAATATTCAGTTTGATATCAAATGAGACAAATTGGATTTTGCTTCTCGACGAGCTAATGGAGCCACGTTTCATTCCTTTGCACGTAGACTCGGCCAAAACAAGAATGTTCCTCCTGAATCAACCTATTCTCATTCTTAATTTATCTAATGTTCCCTTTAATGTATTCTGACTCTGCCGGCTTCATCAGTCTTTATACTTAATTAATTGCTGGGAAACTCGGAGGCAGAGAAAACCACATCCAGAGGCAGGAGAGCTTTGGCAACAAGCAGCGTTTCTCCGCGGGCTGGTGTGGGGCAGTGATGAATACGATGGCTTCCCCCGTCATTAATCAGGCCGCTGCTTGTCTCTCTCTGGGACGGCCCTCGTCAGACACCTGCCCCCCCCCTGGAGCTGCCTCGGAGGGGGCTCGGCAGACACTGTAGAACCCCCCCTTGTTTATTTTTTTTCCTCTTCCTATCTCCCTCCTCGTCCAGCCTCCTCCACCTCCCCCTCCTCCTCTTCCTGACAGCTATCGCCCCCATGCTGCAGTCCCTGTGGTGCTAGGGCGCTCCCTCAGTGTAGAGGCTAAAAAAAGGTGCTGTGGAGGCTGGAGCGTGGAGAGCAAGGAGAAGAGGAAGTGCACTACATTAGAAATGGCAGAGCAGGACGAGAGATGTAAGTAGGGAAACTTGAGGAGGAAATAAGGTGTGAAAAACTAGATTAAGTGGAGCACAGGGATATCAGGGTGCTCCTTTATTTCTAATCCCCCCCGGCCCACCTCCTCCATACTGGTTTGCTCCCACAGACGGAAACACGCTGGCCTGTCTTTAACAAGGCGCCTGTCCTTGGGAGATTTCTCTCATCATCAATCAAACTGCAGCCGGGGGAGTCGCACAGGGCAGGGAGTGGGCGAGAGAGAATGAGAGTATATGAGAGAAAAAGCTGAGAGAGAGCGAGAGAGATGGAGAGAGATGGAGGGAATGAGAATAAAAGAGAGGCGGAGAGGAGGAGGGTGGAAATTGACTTAATTAATAGATGGAGGGAGCTCTGAATGAGGTGGAGGAAAACTCTGCGCTGCGCCTCCACCCCTCATGTCACATGCCATGTCACACGGGCTCATTGAATATGAACCAGCGGCTGCAACATGTGGCCGAGCTCGTGTTGTGTTGTCGGGTATTCCAGGTGGGATTCCTCTCACTGATTCATTGCTCGGATATAAGTTTTGATCTCTAATCCTCCTGTTGCTGTTGTTGTTGTTTTGTCTGCACATGTTTGATGGGCGAGACTTAAAAATAAAAAAGAAGAGAATCCGAGTTTAACATCCCTTCGATTGCCCCGCGGCCCCGGACACTAGGAATTCATCTCCGCTCAGATGAAAAATCGCCCCACCCCAACATTTACAATACCCTCACAGCCGACGTTCAGAATGAGATTGGAGATGTGCCAGCCTCCAAACAGATTGTCCGGGGTGTGGGCAGAATCTGACTTTACTCACCCGGTGTCAAACTTTACTCACGGTTTGGTTTTAAGGTGTCTCTCGCTGAAAGAGCAACGAATTCGCATCTGTTACCGTAATCACTGGATGAGTGGTGCATCATTAGCAGCTTAAATGTCGAGAAAGAACTTTCCCAAAGATTTATGAGCGGTCCAGAGTCATTTTTTTTTTTGCCCATGAATTTACAAGCAATACAAAAGGTACTGAAATCAATGAAGTGACGAATAGTTGTATTGTTAAGCCATAAGCACATAACAGATAGGAATAATATTGATCTGCATCCTCTAATAGAGATTACTACTGGAGAGGCGGTGGTCTAGTGGCAGAAACTTGGACTATGGGCAGAGAAGGTCTCTGGTTCGTCTCTGGTTCGACTCCACGGAGAGACAACAAAAGACGAACCTGGATTGATCTGTCCAAAAATCCAAGAGTCTCCCTACCCTGTCTAGTGCCCCTGAGCAAGGCACCTTACTCCCCCAACATCTGCTCCCCGAGCGCCGTACATGGTCGCTCACTGCTCTGTGTGTCCTGCACCAGATGGGTCAAAAGCAGAGGCTAAATTTCCATACCTGCATGAGTGTGCCTTTGCGTGTCTGTGCATGTGTTTGGGACTAATAATTCCATCTTAATCTTAATCTTACACTAATCTCAAATTTTAAACGTACCTGAACCGGGGCTTTGCAATTTACCGAAAAAGAAGTGAACAAAGATTTATAACCTTGAACCGATAACTTAAAATAATCGTTTGTTATTCGTTATCGAGGTAAAGGTCTTTGAAATAATCGTGATATTGATTTGAAGTCATGTTGCTCAGTCCTACTTTGAATTCAATGCAGAAATATGTGTTTCTTCCTAAAGACTAAAGAACTAAAGACCCTTTTTTTAAAGTTAGCTTATTTACTGTCGAGCCCCCCCCCCCCCCCTCCCCCCTTCACTCCATAACACACTCAGACATTTATCAAATGAATTTGATCGGTCAGCTGCAGTTAAGAAGATTCTGTGATTGCACATTTGTGTAAAACACAGATACAAGCAGATGTTGTGTAACTGTCACGTGTGTAACTGCACTCTCTCTCCGTCTCCATGTGTTTGGACTCACAGCTTGAAAGTTACCAATGAAGACGCTGAACAGACTGTTGTGTGACTGCATGTTCGTTGGCAGTTGACAACAATGGTACCTTTTTTTAATCGATGCATAGAGGCATTGTGTTACTGCGGCAAGGTAAATACACTAAACAAGATAAGAAAGTAAACAAAACTATACAAATCATAAGGGAATGAAAACATGGCTTCCGTGTGCGAATTGCATGTATTTACTAAGTTGCGTGTATAATCGCAGCTGTAGCTCAACCAACAGCTGATGTGATGCCAGCTGATCTGTTCGACCCAACAAATGGTGTGTGTGTGGGTGCGTTTCTGTGTGTGTGTGTGTGTGTGTGTGTGTGTTTGCATCAGCTCATCTCTTCATCACCCAGTCTCCCCGAACACTCTGTCTCACTACAAAGACAAACGGAATCTGATTCATGTATCTCCCTTGACGGGACATTATGACTGCTGATTAGCATACAATGATGGGTGGACTCACACACACACACACACACCACACACACACACACACACACACTCACATACACACACACACACACACACATACACTGACAAAAGCTTAAATCGCCTCCTCTCGGTCTCATGGGCACATGTCAACCATCTAACCGTCTGTCTTCCTGGTCGTCTCTTTCTCTCTCTCTCTCTTTCTCTCTCTCTCTCTCTCTATTTCTTCTTCTCTCTCCTCCCCCTGCTCAGCCTTGTTTTTGCTCTGCACCTAAACAAGCCGTGTGCTGCCTCTCCGCTTTCCGTCTGTACGTGGGACTCGACCGTTTGCCAACAAGCAGGTGAGCCCTCTGAGAGCTTGTCCAAAATCTCTCTCAGTGCCGACTCCTAATGGAGATTGTGACTTTTCGGCTAAAGGATGCAACACAAACACATTGGCAGGAGTGTGCACATGCAGAATCTTGTTTAAACACACTGGCACGGACACTTGCACGGACACACACACTTGCCACAGGCGGAAAAACTGATGACATTTTATATCGCGTCTCAGAAGCTTTTTTTTCTTTCTTCTGTCCCCCCCCCCCCCCCCCCCCCCGTCTCCAGGCTGGACAAGACAGGCCGAGCATGTCCCATCTCCTCGCTGCCTCCTGTGAGTTCATGTCCATGCCAGCTCTGTCTAACTGCTGAAGGTAATTAGATTAGTGAAGGCCGTGTTAAAAACAAAAGCCTCTCATGTTTCTCAGGACGTTCGCCTCATGTCGGGGTGTGAGGCGTCTGAAGGCCGACTCAACGCCGCGCTGTCGTCCTCGTGTGCTCGCCGCAGGGAGGGAGGGGAGGAGGGGGGGGGGGGGCACTCAAAGGAGAGAAACTTTCATTTCACAGAGAATGAGCCGGTCGGTTTCCTCAGAGAGACGAGAGGTCAGAGGTCAGAAGGTTCCGTTTGGAAGTGAGGATGTTTTTTGTCCTGAGGGGAAAAGATTTGGATCACATCACAGAGACATTGAATTTTGTCCCCCTGTTGCGAGTTGGCATGAGGACATTGTCTGGTTCTGTCCTACTAACACAAAATTGCAATACCATGATATTAAAGAGACAAATGACGTCTTATGAATTTACATTTCGATGCTCGTGTATTGAGTGTTAACTCCTTTGGGTTGTTGTGGTCATTGCCATCAAGAAAATCTGTCAATCCTGAGATTTGATGAATCTGTATTGTATTTATGCAATGCACCATTTTCCTGTACGAGCCGTATATAGTCCATTAAGGGTTTTTTTTTTCACTCATCACAGAAACACATTTTTGTATATTTCTGCAAAAGTATTTCAGCCATATTACTTCTATCTCATAAGCAGTGTTATTGAACCTTGCATACACATCTGAAGCGGTGAGGGGGTAACAAAGTTTTACTGGAGGTAAACTCACTTTTCCAGATGTGCCCCGACGAGGGTGACGTCACGGTGGTACAAGAAGGAGCCGAGGTCCCTGGCTGGAATCAAACCCGTGTCACTGCAGTTACAGAGTCTTACAACCAGTAGACCTCCAGACTTCAGTTGTACAAATCCACCTCTGCAGCTGTTGCTCACCACAGCCGTTACAAGGATTCCCAGGAGGCGACTCCCTGTGTGTTCTCGTGTTCAAAGTCAAAGATAAGCATCTGAGATGGTTCGGTTTAATTGAAGTTTTTTTGGAAAGCAGTGGAGCTCTTATTGATTTCTTTTTGTCCTGATTGACATTCTCTCTGCGGTCCACTGTTCACAAATCTTTCCAATTTAGACGGTGAGTGAAATGTTCTCCAGAGCCAAACTGGTATTAGTCAGAAAGCAGACGAGAAGGGAAGGGGGGGGGGGTCACAGGAGGAGTAGATTCTCATTTCAGACACTCGGATGAGTAATGGGAGTTTTATGCCTTTTTCTATACTGGTACCTGTGGTTTGTGTGTGTATGTCCCCCTACATACATTACAGAGCCCCCCCCCCCTCTGTATCTACTCTGCCTTTCCCTCTCAGGTGTGGAGGCATCTGGGTCGATCGTGCGAGTCTCACTCTTGATTCCTGGTGATTGATGATGTGAAGGTGATTTATTAGTCACGTCCGAGGGACAGGCAGCCGGGAGAAAGCTATTTTGTCCCCGTCTCTCGAGTGCCTCGCTGTTGTTTTTCATTTCGTTCTCTCTCTTTCACAGAACAGCTCCCTCTTTCTTGTTTTTTCTCACCGGCTGTGTTTTATTGTCGCCCTGCAGTGTCCTTCGTTAAAAGAACCTGGCTGTGAAGTCTCCTTGTTGTGAGCAGCATCTCAGATGTCTTTCCCTGGTATAGAGATACAACATCGGTCAGTGGAGACTGTCTGGAGGAGCCACAGGCAGCAGCAGCGTTCTCTGTAGTGTGTGTCTCAGATTCTTTGCCCTGGTGTCGCTCTCTCTGTCTGACTGGGGGCCTAATGGCTCGCTAATCACAGGCTTCACCAGGTAACCCTGCAATGAGCAATTTCCTATGAATGTGGTTTGATGGTGGGGGGGGGGGATGAAGAAAGAGGAAAGCGACAGGTTGCCAGCACTGCTCTTGGTACTTGTTGTATCACACTGACAGCGAGCAGAGCTGCAGAGGGCCGCGGCTGCAAATTGATTGTGACTGTTCATGAGTGGCACCGTGAGACGGAGGCAGGTGACAGGTTCCACCTGCTGCACCGGAGTTCAACCTTCAGTCTGGTTTAAAACATGAGAAATCTGAGGTAGAACCTTTTTTTTAAAACAATTAAAATGACTAGGAAGGAGCCTCATGGGCAAATATCTCCCGTTGTTGAATAAAATGTTGTAGTTTCTGGTTCATGCCCCAGATATTCATAACATTCAAATGAAAGCAGTTCAGTAGTTCTTGAGTGATCCTGCTAACCGTCAGGAAAACAAATCTAAACATAACAACAAAAACCTTTTTATCCTAAAGCCAAACTTGCACAATGCATTCCCTCTATTCCTGGACGTTTGAGCCAGTTCCTCTATTTCTACCTGTTCGTTGATTTGTACGTTTGTTTATAAGCAAGATTAAGTACTAAAGTATAGGTAGTTAATTATGTGCTGTTTTAAAATCACAATTCTAAGGCTAAGTTACTAAGCTAATCAACAATTGATGATTATGTTTGTGTCAGATCAAACAATTACTTTAACCTCTACACGGAATGTTTCCCAAGCTGTCAGATATTGGAGGCTATACATTTTTCCAGGACATCTTCTATTCTAATGTACTTGTTATATATTTACATATAGATGCTGAGAGTTTTTATTGTCCCCGTTTTGATCTGCAGCCCTCGTACGTACTTTACAGATGAGGATGTTTCCTTCCAGAGACTCCGCATCGTACATCTCAACGTGTGTTCAACGATCCAATTCATAAATGATGTATCTCAAGCTGCGGTAATTTGATATCGCCTCGTTTCTGTGTGTAATGCAACATAATGTGGAATGATGTGATGGGATCCAGTGGAGCATAAACGGCTCCATTTTAATTCTGCTATGTTTTCATATCGCTTGCATGAAAGGGGGGTGGGGGGGGATATCCCGGTAAACATAAATCAGCACAATGCAGTGAGAGAGAGATATTGGAATGGGCTCCTTCACATTATGTTGCGGTGACATTTTATAAAAATGTACTGGATGTTTTTCAGCAGATAGAAGAAAGTCAGGTCATTTAATGCTTTAAAAGTGTCTGTTGTGCATTGTATATAAATGTGTGTTGCTTCAGAATAAGAGACTAACACAATATGTTGACTGTCAACAACACGTGTGGCCCAAACTTTTCACTGGGACCATCCAACCATACGTGACGTTAAAGGAGACTATGAGGCTTTTTCAGTTCTTCTTTTCCTCTTGTGTCATATTGTGTTACTCTGGATGGTAAAAGTCAAAAAGGCCTCTGGTGAAGGGAGCTCCTCTCGACCGTCGATAACTCTGAAGCTCTGAAACATCTCGTCCATCTATCTGATACTTCTGCATCTTTATGATGTCATGTGACCCCACTGATTGACACAGCTGGCCAATCAGAGCAGACGTAAAGAGACGGGAGCTAAAAACCAAGTGTTTCACACAGAGGCTGAAAAGAGGAGCTTAAAATATGCATTAAATGATATTAATTATTTTATTATTTAATCGATCGGACAGCAGAAGCGTGAAATGTGGAGAGAGAGAGTATTAGTATGTAATTACCAGATTTCAAAGAAAAGCTGAGATGAAATAAGTTACGTTTTAGTAACTTTATCATTTGTTTTAAAAGCCTGACCTCCTGTGCTTCTGTCATCATCAACCTCCAGCGAGGCCTCTTCTCTGACACGTGGTACAGAAGTGAAGGTTGGAGGAGGAGTCTCCTGCTCCTCAGAGTCTCCACTTTAATCTCTGAACTCACCGGCAGCTTGTCACTATCTGCTCCTGTGGTTTGGCTCAATCAGAGAGATGGTTGGGCTTTTTGTATCGCCCACACAGAGGAGTGAGGTCTCCACTTTGATTCAGACAGTGTGATCATTACTTCAGCTTCCTCCCCAAGATCTCTGCAGTGCAGTGAGTGGAAGCAGGTGGACACTGAGCTCTGCTGCGTCTCTCAGGGGAGTTCAGACGCACTCGAGCTCCAGTGGCAGTGACATCAAGTCTTTTTCACTTTCTCAAGCTTTTCTGCTTCACTCTCCACATGTGGAGTTTTCTGTGATGTCATATTTACCCCTTTTGTTGTTACACATCTGTGTCATGTGACATCTGAATCTCGAATGCTGCCATCGGCCATTTACAGATGTTTTTGATTGTCTGGTCACATATTTTATATAATGTAAATGAGATGATATATTAGTGGAACGTCATATTTTCCTAACATTAACAACGTTATAGATTTTGTTTTGCAAAGTGGAAACTTGCCATATTTAAAGAAAGTGAAAATAAATCCTGGATAATTTTCAAAGAATTCTTTTGAAGAAACAATTGCAACACTTCTTCTAAATTGGCTTGAAATTATGTTTTCAGTTTTGTCATTCATCAGCCAACGTGTATAAGCCCTTAGTGAGATATCTGCAGTGTTATCTCGTGATACATTTATTGAGTTCTAACAGTTGGACATTGCATTTAGTAAAGAGATTTATATAACTGTATTTTCAAAGCTGGGTAAAGTCTGTTTTCACAAAGGATGGAAAGAAGAACTGAAGCAGGTCGGGATGCGATCACACGCTGGTTTGTGTTTTCTTACGTTTTTTTGTTGCAGCATTGGAGTTTCTCATTGTTGCGCACTCAGCAGGAGGCAGTTTGACAGTTGTGAGTAAGTGTTTGTGTGTATGTGTGAGTGTCTGTGTGTGTGTGTGTGTGTGTGTGTGTGTGTGTATGTGTGTGGTAATGAGAGAGAGATGGGAGTGTTGAATCACTGTGCATTTGAAGTAGGCGCAGTGATACCTGCAGAGAGCTTTCACAGGAGGTGAAGAAACTGTTCTTTCACACGTGTGCACGACGCACACAGACACACACAGAACACAAAGACACACGGCTACTGACAAACACGCACTTTAAGGCTAGACTCTGAGTGTTGGGGCTTTAATTCGAAACAGGGAATTTAGGACGTGTTGAAATCCAATTCAGGAAATAAAAGGGTTACTGTGCATCGTTCATTATGTTTGTATTTTGTCTCTTAATTAATCATTAATATGTGTATGTATATATATGTACAGTACTAGAAATTAACACATTTATGACTATGAAGGTGAAGAATACTTTGAATCCACTTGATCAACAGGAATAATCAAATGTGTTTGTACTATTTCAAGCAAAAATATTGATACTTGCCAAAATTAGTAAAATATTCTCAGATTTTTAATCACTGTAAACTACATTTTTGATGTTTAATATCCAATTAAATGTAAAACATGATCAGTTATCCATCAGAAAATTATTGTTAGATGTGGTTCTTACGTGTTTATATTTATTTACACCACGAGATTCACCAGTTTCCTTGAAAACAGTATTAAACTTTGCTCCTCCCACCAGCCTCTAATTTTCGTCCCTGAGCAGCATTTATTTGAAAAGATTCCTTTATTGTCTTTCTCTTTAAACTTATGTCCTTTATCATTATTATCACTGCTGCACGTCTGCGCCTCCTCCTCCTCCACCTCCTACACCTTTACCTTGAATAAACACTTTCACTTCTCCCTCCTCCACCTGCGTTTTGTTTCACTTTCAGCTGCCGGTCGTATCTCAGAGATGATCAGCGCTCCGAAGAACGTTTAAAAAAAAAAACTTGATCTCTCCTTCTGCCATTATGAAAAGAGATTAAGTAACATAATGACTGAGGATGGATCAGAATACATCAGAACAAACAGGGCACATCTTCAACTCCCCTCAGAGGCAGCAGCTGAAATACTGCAGTGTATTTTTGGCTTCATCCACTGGGATGTGGGATGGAAGCACACTGTGTTATTTTGACTTGTTATTATTATTATGAGCCCTGCAGTAAAAACACTTTTGAAGGAATTGCACATTTGCAAACATGACTTTTTTTTGTTTGCAGATTTCCTCTCTGACCTTTTTGACCCTTTGTAGTTTGTGACCTACAGAGGGCGCCCTCTGACTGCTCAGTGTCAGACGAGCATGACCTGACATTATCTAACACACTGATGCTTCATTGTCTCTCTCTCTCTCTCTCTCTCTGTGACACACACACACACACACACCCTCCAACCTGTCGTTCCCTGGCTGTGTCCGTCCTCCTGCTCTCAGGAAAGGAGTGATGAGAGTCGGGCGGGAGAGTGATGAGCGGAAGGCGAGATTGGCTCGGCCACAGATGATTTGAAGATCATCCTGTTCCCTGAAATAGCCTCGGCTTGTACGAAGGTTGTCTGAAAGCATTAAAAAGTAATGACCGACCACTGCCCCGGCTTTGTGGATTCATGTTTTGAGACATAAACTTTGAAAACATTGAAAGTATCTGGATGAGTGCATGTGTGTGTGTGTGTTTGATCTGATTGAACATAGGAAATCGAATTGTCTCTATTTTGTGTCTGTGTGTCCATTAGTTCATGTGACACATCATATCTAATCTGGTTCATGTGTGTAAATGTCTGTATATGAATAATATTTAGAAAAATAGTTTTCTCAGATGCCTCTAAAATAGAAAACCATGTGTGCAGGTATAAAAACCACAATCCATAATGTAAATATAAACAAAAGGATCATGACACTGTCTTCAATCAAAGCACAATGTTAGAACCTGACGTCTCGTTCACTTTGATCGATGGGTTCTTTAAGTTCTTCCTCAGGAACTTTTTTATTTGAGGTGTTAAAGCATCGACACAAGATAAATGTGCTGTTTGTTTATTTGGGGAAAAAACACCTCTGCTCTTTTTTTTACTTCATGATTAATGTTTTATTTCATCAAACCATATTAGTTTTTTATGATGTTGGGAAAGGTGTTTTGGGTTTAAGGTGAAGTTGATCATCACGGATATAAAACACTATTTAAAAAAAGCACAGATTCATGCAAAATGTCAACTACACCCATTTAAAAGTAAATATAAAAGGTTTGTCCTGATATGCAAAAGGTCGATACATTTTGAATGTCACTAGTTTATGTACAGATTATATCAAATACTTGGAATAAGACGTGATGTTTTTTCAGTTTTATCTTTCCTGAAGTGTCATATAAAGTTTTGGGGGTATTTAGAAAAAGTAAAAAGCAGTTTTAGAGTAGTAGTTTGTACTAAAACTCAACTCCTGAAACTCATCAGGAGTTGGGCCTATACGTCTGCATCATCGTGATGTCATGTGCCCAACAAATAATTTAAATAATAAACCAAGTTAGCAGTTTCAACCTACATAAAGAGACTTGAGTTCTGACCTGGCCCTTTCCTGCATGTCTTCCTCTCTGACTAACACAAATTCCCATAAAGATCTTATATAAAGCTGAATATGAGCATTCTATGTCTCCTATACTCTATATGAGATATATTTCATAGTTTTTTGCACAGGCTAAGGCAGGAGAGCCCTTCTTACACTTTCTATATGTAGCTTTGTTGATGAAGAATGTTTTCAGACATAGGCTCGTCTCCAGAGGGAAAAAAATAATTGTCCTCCGTCCCAACAAACGCCCCAACTGGGCGAGAGCGGAGTTCCCACTGTTCCCATTTCCATTCATTTGCTGCCAGAGCTACAGTTTATAGGTCTTTTGTGTAGCGGCCATTTTGCATTTTTATCCCTAGTAAACACTCAGTTTAATTTGACTAGGGACTCAGCATGTTGCAAATTAAATCAACTCCCTGTGTACAATCATTTATTTTAGAAGGACAGAGAGAGAGCAGCCAGTTAGGATAATGCGGACGGGGCCATAAATCTGCCACCCAGCCTGACTGCAGAGCAGATAGCTGCTGCGAAAACAAAATGATGTAATCTCCAAACTGTCATGTTCCTTTGTCCTCTGCCGCCTAAAGACACTTCATCTGGATCCGAGCCGGCGTTGTCTATTGCAAAAACCTTTTTTAGTTCTGAACGCACAATAGGGCCAGAGCACCTGGACGGCACTAATAGATACAGGGGTGTAATTTGTCCCCAGTTAATCAGCCCTGTGAGTTGAAGAGAGGAAGGAGGAGGGTGAGAGTGGATGTGAGGGGAGAAAAGTGTAGATTCACAGAGAGGGGGAAGAGTTTCAGAGAGAGAGAGAGAGAGAGAGGGTGTCCGCAAAGAGAAGAACCCGAGGAGGATAAATCAAGTCATCATGCGTGGCCAGTAATAAACCATTTTTCTTTTAATAAATGACCTCCGCACGCTACATCAATATCATCTTACACACACAAGTGTCACTTCCACTTTATCTCCCGCCGGCGACAGACACAATGGGGGGGAAGAGGAACTGGGCAGAGTGGTGGCGATCGCAGGATCTGTGTGTAAGGGAAAGGGTGCAGGGATTATTGGATTCATGTATCTACAAAAAACTGTGGCGATAAGACGGGGTGATAACGGACAGAACAAAAACGTCCTGGTCCCACAGACGTCGGGCACCAGGAGTGAGAAGTGGGTTCGACTCAACGATTTATCATTGGATCCCATGTTTAGTGTCATAAGGGAAAACGGAGACTATATAAAGAAAGTCTTTATCGCATCTCAATTCGCCCCCTGGTGGCTCGCTGCAGTATAAGTCGTAAACCCCTGCCTCCTCCATATTTGAGGATGGGACATAAGGCGAACTAAAAGGGCCAAATTCATGAGGAATAGGTTTTTGTCAAAGATAGTTTCTACCATGTTTTCCATGATAATGAAACAAGGTGAAATTTCGTGATTATCAATGCTGCCAAAAATCTGCTTTTATAAATTCACTTAATTCTCTAATTTGTGTCACACTTTAATTTTCTTAAAGCAAGTGACAAAGTGCTTTTTCTTTTTCTTTCATGTTCAAGGTCCAGGCACTATTTTCCGGAGAGACACTTCTGTTGTATTCCTTTAAAGCGAACAAGGTTTTAAAAACTTAGGTGGCGTCATTATCGTCTGAAAAGCAATGTTTTCTACTTCTAGGATAAAAGAGCAAAAACTCATTATCCAAAGGGCGATGGCACTTTTAGGAACAAGACAATTTAAAGTCCTTTTTGAAATGATTTGCATTCAAAGCAACACGTGTGTGTTTGTGTTGAGCTCTGGGTGATTTGTTTGTGTCTATGTGAGGATAGTGTATAAAAGGAACGATTCCATTAGTTGTTCCCACTTGTGTGTTTGTGTGTGTGTGTGTGTGTGTGTGTGCCTGATACAGAAATGTCTGCATGAACGGGGACTGGCATGTTCCTCATCTTCCACGTCCTCTGGGGACGTCCTCAGCGTTTGTCCTGCAGTTTCTCTCAGTGTCTGAGCACCGAGCCTCGGGGGAGGAAATGCTTCATTGTTCACCATGATAGCATCAGAACGCACGATGATGATTCCCTGTCATGGATCCCATTGTCTCTGTGATGTTCTCCTAATGCACCGCCAGCACAGTGAGCGGTTCCCGTCCCCAGGCAGGCAGGCAGGGCTGCAGGGCTTCCTACTGCATGAGCACAAATATAGGGTTACGTTTAATAGCATTACTTTGACCTGGTTTACAAATATTGTGACTTAAATGGGTGGAAAAAACTACACAACTTGGAAATCACGTGTATTTCTTCTGCAGATAAAAGACAAACCACCTCAGTGACCTATGAACACAAAGTTTTACAATACAGCCTGTTAAGATTATTTTATAAAATCTTGTCCAGAGAAGCTTCAGGGTAAATGCATCCAGAGTTTTAACAGGTAACCTTGAGCGGGATTACACTAATTGAAATACTTAAACTACACTTTTACAAGCGTTGAATTGGATTACACTAATCAAATGATCTCTAATTTTAGAGATGAGCGTTTAGTAATTTAAATAGAAAAAGATGGAAAATGTGTTACTGCTGAAGGCCAAATTATGCTGATCTTGAATAATATAAAAGAGGATTGAAAAAAAAGCCCATTGTAACTTTAAATCTAAGATTAAATATTCAGCTTTGTTTAGTCTGAAACTTACTTTAACAACAGGTTATGTAAATAGTTATCAATATAGCTGCTGATTGATTTTCTGTCAGTCTACAATCTATCAGTCTAGATAAGAAAAAGAAATAGATTTTTACTTCATTTGATTGAGTGCTCTGTCCATTAGGATGTTTTCATGACATGAACTCAATGACATGAATGGATCTGGACATTTCCCAGAATGCAGCAGGAGGTTGTGTGTGTCAGACAATGTGTTTACAACAATTTCAATTTCCCTTTTCGCCAAAGGCTCTCAAATCTTGTTGTCCTTCCAAGTTGACATCTCCTACGTGGATGGCTCCTCTTGCTCATCCTGAGGTATTTATATTTTCCCATTGGATTCTCACATGAGCTCCGGGGGGGCTGGTATGAAAATGTCTGGAGCGAATACCTCAAACATTTGGGTTCTCACTTACAGCCCCTCTGGAAGCTTTCGTGAGATGTGTGATCAAAACCTGGCAGTGGGAAAAAACAGCTGCTCTAGAAAATAAACACCTCCACAGGATACTGGTAACGGACATTTCCAGGCCAAACCCAGTGCCCAGTGGACTGGTCTAATAATGTCAGATCTGAGATCTGTGGCTCACCAAAAATAGCAGTGACAGAGTGATGGGGAGAAGGAAAGAAAAGAGGATAAGTAAAGACAGGAAGAGACATGAACATCCAAGAGGAGTCTGTCATGTCTCACTCTTGTCTTCCGAGAGCCAAAGTAAGTCGGACTAAACTTTAAATGACTCCTCACTCTGTTCTGTCCCCGTCTCATCAATACATGAGCAGGCTGGGGCGTGAAGGCAAAGCGGAACAAGGAGAGCGAGAGGCAAAGGTTTGAACCTGAGAGCCGTTCAGATGTGCTGCACTCTATTTCACCCTTCCCACCGCCCGTCCTCGCCTCTCTGTTCATCTCGGATGTCTCTTTCATTTTTCTTCTTCGTATGCATATCTCTTTCCGCTCTCTTCACCTCCTCAGGTGCCTGCTCCTCTCCTTTACCCCCTCCGTCCCCTCTCAATTTTCCCCTTTCAGTTTTTCTCCATCTCTGCCTTCGTGTTTTTCTTTTTCCACGTTTTTCGCTCTCTACCCATGTGAGATTGGGCATTTTGCTTCCTAAGTGGCACTGAACGTGTGTGTTTGTTTGTGTGTGTGTGTGTGTGTGTGTGTGATTGCATGTGGCCCAGCCATGTGTGTCTAGAAGCCATCTCACAGTCGGCTCTATTCAAAACAATATTCAGCAGCAGGGTAATTTCATCAGTCGCTCTGTGGTTCAGGGGTCAACACCGTTTCAAACCTGTTTTTCCATCTACCTCTCCGCTCTCATTCTCTCACTCCCTCCCTCATATGCCTTTTATAAGCCTTCCACCCACATGTCCCCCGTGCACGCACACACACACACATACACAAACACACACACACACACACACACACACACACGCACACGCACACGCACATGCATACATCAGTAGGTATATATATAATGGTAATGCAAGGGTGTAATTTTCATTTTAACTTGGCAGGAGACATCTACTGGGACTTGCTCAAGCCATTACAATATTAGACCATCACCAGTAAGAGCAGAGTGATTTTAATGGAACTCACTCTGTTACCGTGTGTAGGTTAACATCACATTTTGACCTGTGCATTAGGAGAGGAGGGAGTTTATATATCCGCTGGTATTCTGACAGCGTTAGCAGGAGCAGTGTGTCCTCTACAGACGGAAATTACACATATTTATATTTTTTAAATATTAAATCTTGGACAGACCGTATTTTATTTATTAATTTGATTTGATTTTTTGGTTTAAGGCAACTGAATGATGACGAAAAAACAAAATACAAAATTGCAATTTCGTAAATAATACTAAATGTTATAAATCAAATTGATAGAGCAAAAATATCACACTGACCTACACACAGATTTGAGATTCTGGAAACGTTCTGTTATTGAAATATTTGCAGATTATTTGCCTGTCGATGAACTAATTGGTTAATTGGCAAATCGTTGCAGCTCCGAAATAGTACAACAAAGTACAGACAACAAATAAAAGGGTGTAATCATCAGAAGAGACTTTCATCAACTATAAACCGCACAAAAACATAACTCCAAACAATGAATTGCTTGTAATGAGAAAGAATAAAAAATATTTTCTTCCTTTTTAATTTTTTTGGGGTAAAACAAGGTCAGTAATTGGTGAAATTGTTGTAAACTATCGACTCTTGAGTAAACATGGCTCTGGTTTGGAGTCACCGACACAGGTTCCATGATTTAAAGCACTGATTGGCTCACAAAGAAAACACATGCATGTTAGGAATAAGTGCAACACCATCACTTGTTGTGGCGGCGCTCTTCTCTCAGGAAGATTAATTTACTGCTGCTTTGCTTGTAGTAATCTCTATCACTGTCGGGTTGGCCTTTCAACGCAGCCTATTATCACCGGGGCCGTTTCTCTGGCCGCTTCCAAATGTCTCTCCCCCCCGAAAAGCGCCTGCTTCAAATCAATGCAAGCAATCTGGCCCGCTGATATTTTGTATTGACCTTTTAACAAGAGATTCATCACAGATCACTTTTTCATCTGCCCGGGCGTCACCCGAGGGAGCCGGCTCCCCGAAGCAGGCGAGCCGCGACCAAGCAGCCGCTGGGATCCGGCTTCACGACGCCATTACAGCGTGTTTAGCCTTTATCAGATGAAAGCCACTTTGTCTCTGTAAACATTTAGCAATGCTGATTATTGGAGCCGACACCGGAACATGAGGGGGACGTCTTTGTATCACACTGAAAGAGAAATGAGGAATTTATACTCGGTTGAAATTCTGGCCTGGTTTCAGCAGCAGGTTCAACTCCTACATGCACGTGTTGGATCAGATGCCTCAGAACAAGCTGCACCCAAGTGTTGTTCTCCAGCACTTTGTGTTTTGCTGGTGACGGACTTAAATAACTTGCTGGCGAATTACAGAGTGTGCGAGAAGTTTTGTTTTCACCATTATTGTGGAAAACTCACACAGGGTTTCTTTCATAGAAGGTGACAGCGATGTTATTATATTTATCGCTATCACTCCGTGGGGGGGGGGCGGCGAAGGAGCAGATTATGCAAGAGTCTTTTTGTGACACTGAGTCGACGGCTTGTGAACTCGATGTGCGAGCGCAGTCTGCAGCATGGGCGGTAGTTTCACACAAATATGAACACGGCAAAAATGCCAAAAAAGGAAGATTTGCATTTTTAACCTGGCTGACGGGCTGAGAACCAATCACAGCGGGGGGGCGGGTTCCTCACAGGAGATCTGGCAGATCGGGTCTTACTATTATTGCAGTGTAGTTTGTGCTGCAACGTGTTTTAATATCAGGCTGCACATCACAGTTTGAGGAAGCGGTATCTTTTTTTGCCAGTTCTAAGAATTGAAGTGAGTTGGTGTTGTTTGTGTCTTTTGTTGCGTTTGATTAATTTAGTATATTTGTCCTAAACTACTTAAGGCCGTGTTCAGACTGTTAACAAAAATAAATACAACAATACGTGATCTTAAAAAACCCGGAAACTACTTCCTCTCCAGCTCGATGCCTCAGATTTCTTTTTCAAGGGTTTTTCCACAGACCTGAAGTAACTGAGTAACACAGACACATCCGGCCTCGTGTTAGATTTAACTGCTGTTCAGCTGTGTGTGAAATATGACTGTCCCACACTGACAGTACCGATGTTTACTGTCCTACGCACTCTGGGTTCAGCACACGCTTGTGTCAACGTTGCACACGCGTGAGATATATGGTGTGTTGTTGTTATCAGTGTCTCCATGTGCAGCCCCCCGCCCCGGTGCTTGTAGATACTCTATCAAAGATGTTTATTGCATAATACGTGAAATCTACAAGCTGGGCGTGTTTATCTCCTTGTAGGTACATGGTTTAATCAGATAAGGGACTGTGTGTGTGTGTTTGTGTGCGTGTGAGTGTGTGTGTGTGTGTGTGTGTGTGTGTGTGTGTGTGTGTGTGAACCATAGATTGTACATAAAAGTGACTCCAGGTTTGGAAAGTGAAGCCAAAGTGGACATTCCTGAAACCTGTATTCTCTCGATTGACCAGCAGGGGGCGACTCTACCGGTGAGTTTTGCTGGTTTAAAGTCTTCTTCAATACAGATGAATAATCATTTTGTATATTATGGTCCCTTTAAGAGTCAAGTTGATGATAAAGCTGTGTATACACATACGACCATTTCCCAAAAGTGAAGCCAAAACATCTCCATCACCTCCTCCAACACATATACTCCCTCATTTGGTGATTTGGTGATGATGGTGGTGAAGCACTTTATCTAACCTCACTTTCCATAACCTCCCACGATGTTCACCTTGGTCGAGATCTGCTCTCTCACGATTCACATCATGTTCTTACTCTTCAAACCATCTCAGTGACCCTCGACCCCTCGGGACGCTGGTTATCCGTCTTATTCCTCCAATCACATTCCAGGTTATTCCTTTAATTTGTCGCCCGTCTGGGTTCGTCTCTCCCCTCGTGACCCCCCCCCCCCCCCCCCCCCCGCTCCACCCGGAGGTCAGCGCCATCATCCTGTGGAGGAGCGCAGGGTTACAGATATGAAGGAACCATAATGGATTAATGCAGACCCCCATAGCACCCCACTCCTGCTCTGCCTTTTCTTTCTCCCTCCGTCCCTATCATTTATCTCTCCCTCCATCGCCCCCCCCCCCCCCCTCTCTCATCTCTCCATCTCCCAGACAGTCGTTCATCTTCCGCCGCGTGCTGCCGCTCCCATTTGTTCTCTCATGACATGGCCTTTTACCTCAGATCCAATTCCCACCATTTTAATCGAGACAAAATCACATTACGCCGGGCTCCTGCTCCTGCTGGCCTCCCTGTGTGTGTCTGTTTGTGTGTGTTTGTGTGTGTCCCGCCATCTTTGTGGTTGTGACAGGGTGTGTCAACCTGCATGTAGGGCACACATGTGCTGTTTTTAATGTCTTTTGTCTTCCTTTTATCTAATTGGTCACAAGTGTGTTTTTGTGCATATTTATGTGTGTTGGCTTAATGAGTATACACTTTTGTATAAACCAATTTTGTGTTATATGTACCTTTTATTCTTTTGTCCATCTGCGTTGGCAACATAAACAAATGTGTGTTCTGCAAATTACAGCATTCAAATAGCAAGAGAAAACAGTACCTGTCATCCATTTTGTATTTGTGAGAGATAGCTTTGGCTGCAGCGACATTCTGCTTCGTGAATAGTATCTGATTGGCTCCAATAACTGTGGGTATGTGTGTGTGTGCACAGTGAATTTGTGTGCATGTGTATTTTCTTTTTTATTTGTCTCTGGTCCCATATCCCCCACTATTCTTTGGCAGGCAGAGCAGCAGAGGGAAGAGGGGGAAGAGCTGGTTGGAAAGAGAAAAAAGGGGACAAGAGAAAGAGAGATGAGAGAGAGATGAGTCACTGGAGCAAATCGCTCTTCTGCCTGTGAGAGAGGAGACATCAATAGACAAGTTTCCATCCAAAATGTACCACGGATTTTTAAGATCTAATTTCCAGAAAATCTGCAAAAGAAAACGTTAAGTAAAATGTGATCCCAGAGGACGGGGGTTTCAGCCTGATGGTGTAATGATGCACAGGGATCAAGTCAAACCTGAAAAGGTAGAAAACATGATGTAGAATTTGTTTTTCTGCCTGTTTGGTGAATCGGTCTGTGGAAGGTTACAGTCGTCTCACCGCTCCACACACATCTCGTGTTTTCATCTCACACCTGCTTCATACTTTGTTGATTTTTTTTTGCATTTTATCAGCAGCCAAATCATTTTAAAAAATGAAAAAGTGCCAAGTCAGGTGGATGGAAACACTTGATATCATTTCATCAGAGGTAGAAACTCCCCTCACATTGTTATTTTTTTTAAATCAGCCAAATCCTAATTTCCTCCTCTTATATGTTTCTCACGTAACCTCCCACAGCTGTCCTCCTTTCTGCTCAGGTTTGTGTAATATTGTTGTTGCTGCAGGTCAGTTCCTGGATTAGATCAACTCCATGCATCACTATATACTTTTGGGCAGCCTTAATATATAAATCTTATATAATCTTATATAAATAGTTGTTTGAACTCATGTTCCCGTAAAGGAAGCTACAGATAAATATCTTTGTCCTGCTAAGAGTGGTGAAGGTTCAGAAGATGCTTGTTCAGGCTGTTTTGGGAGATTTATGTTGTTGAAAAATTCAATAAACCATATTTAACGTTCACAACTTGATGAGATCTCATCCTGTCGCTTGTTAGCAAACGTAGTTAAATTAGATTTTAAAGTGTTATGACAGCTGGGTACTGTGTAATTATGAGTGTGTGTGTAAAAGTGAGAAGATTCCATCCACACTCATTTAAAAACGAATGAACTGTAAGGTTCAGTGAAGCGTTCATGTATTTGTTTTTTTAAATGTTGTCTCACTGTTGTTTCACACATTTAACATTGGTTGCTTCTCACAGCAGGTTTTAGTAGAGTCGGAAGTAAGACTCGATTAAAAAGTAAGAACGAAAAACTAAGTTTCGGGTGAACTGTATATTTGCAGCATCCCATTGCAGCACTCATCATTTTAAAACTATTTAAAACTTTCTGTTGGGGGGGGGGCCTCCTTGCATCTGGAAGAATCCCAACACTGGTTATGAAAATGAACCGTGTGACTACTATAGTGGTCAGAGCCATTTGTCCTGAACTCCTAGAGGAGCTGGTTTCCCTGTGTGATGCTCCCTTTCTGTCCTTTGCAGGTGTGTGCTAAGTGTACATATAAATATGTAAAGAGAAGCCGGAGGTGGTGTTTTGCTGCTCTCTGAACGTGCTGAGGATGCAGTCTGCATGGCTGAGGCCACATTTAGGCTTTTGACACGTACTCCTGCTCAAGCACAAAAAGGCCCAGCTGCTGGCATCATTAACAGAGCAGCGGCTCAAAGGGAGACGAGGAGGAGGTGCAGCATCGTTCTTGTGGCGGTGCACCGACTGCGTGACAACCACTTGTGATTCTTCCATTAGCCTCATTCTGCAGCAACAAAGCAGATACTGATGTTGACGAGCTTCACCCGGAGGTCTGTGGATTTCAAATCATAAAATACAGCAACAGTTGTCACATAAAGAAAAACTTTATTGTGCGACTACAAATTGCATTTCACCCTTTTTATTAGAATGCATTATCTCTGGCCAGTTTAATTTGTGCAGATGTGACGTTATTTTTACTGTCCCTCATCATGTGACCTTGTATAATGAGGAATAGTTTTCAGATTAATATAGTTTACAGATTCTGTCTCTATGCTTTGCAAAATATCTTCGAAAATGTGTTTTTGGACCATATCTCTGTTCATCTTGACCTTTTTAAAGAGTTTCATTATCTGTAGAGACTCTCCCAAGTTATATCTGGGATTTGGCAAAAATCTGTCCAGGCAATGTTGAGTTATTTAACACACACACACACACACAAACACCCACACACACACACACATAGACTCGTCTACATGGGGGCATTGGGAGTTAAAGCGACCTGACTGAGTGTCCTGATGTTGTCGGTACAGTTGAGTCGTGAGAACCACAAAGATGTAGTAGCCTGTCTGCAGCACGGGCTCCGGACTCTTCTGGCTGTAATGCACTGATCCATCTCTCCGTCGGAGGAGGGACAGATAAAGATGGTGAGAATTGAATCGACCGAGGCCTCAGAAGATGCAGCGTCTTCTCAAGTGTCCTTTCATCCATTTTTAAAGCATATCTGCGTCTCTCTCCTCCACAAGCCATGAAAGAAGAGGAAGTCAAATGAGGCAAATAGAATGGAGCTGCTCTTGTTGTGATAAGTCTCACCCCCGTCGGCCAGATGAGACCACTACGCTCCCCCTGCCTCTTTGCTTGTCTAAACAATAGATAATATCTTTTTAGTGAATGAAGTGGAGGCAGAGAGACGGATGACTAGAAGAGGACGAGTGTCCCCTCTTGCTGTTTATGCTCAGCAGACGTCTCTCTGAGTTTAAAGCATCGATAACATCTATATATTAGAAGAAATTGAGAAAGCAGTGTGATGCAGGCAGAGAAAATGAGTGCCCTCTCCTCTGTGCTTGTTGTAGTGTCCCCTGTCAGCTCCGCCTGGATAAGTTTGTAATTGGATAAAAGCTCTAAGCCCCTGAATCCAGATAAGAGCTGGTTATGTAAGATTAATTTTGGCGATACAGCTCTTCAAGAAAATTGGGGAGATTGAAATGAAAAAAAGGGAAAGTGCCCCAGAAATGACCACATTTAATAAACCCTCCTTTTCAAATAGCAACTTTCTGCAGCATCTGAATAAAGCTGTGGCTGTAATGCAATGTGAGGAGTTGTGTGACTCGTGAAACAAACGATAAAACCAACAGTTTACGAGAATAAGAAATGAAGTCAGCTGTAGTGTAAAATACAGGATTATATTTATTAATTTTCCATAGTCCTTCATTCAGATTTATCCGATAGTAATCCGGAGGACAGCCTCACTCATCCCTGGTCCCTAATGCACCTGTCTGCAGGCTTCTGGTGACATAACGGTGGATGTGATCGTGTGTGTGTGTGGGGGGGTGGGGGGGGGGGTGCAAGGAGTTATGTGATGAAATGGCTTTTACGAGTGTGTTAGAGTGTGTTTCAGAGGAGGATGAGAGAGAAAGAGCTCTTAGAGGATACTTGTCGGTTAATGTTTGTTATAATGAGTTTTTGTGTGTGTGTGTGTGTGTGTGTCTGTGTGTGTGTCTGTGTGTGTAGTTCAGCTGTGTACGGTACAGATTTGTCAACTTTGTGCATTTAACACCTTTTGTGAATGTTTTCTTTTTTGAGCATCAGGCACAGAAAATACTTTGGATAATCTTCAATTTAAATCGAACAATTTGAAGTTGACTGCTGCGCTCAAAAATGTTTTTGTTATTTAAATTAAACTTTCAAAATTGCCAGTGGTTGGTGCTGCGCCCCCCCCCCCCCCCCCCTTAGCTTAAATTTGTGTCAACAATCATCAATCAATCAGATTTGATTTATAGTACCTTTCATGCAGGTTAGTGCAATTAATAAATACATTTTAATAAATAAATATTAATAAAAGTAAAGATATTTACCAATGATAATGGAGAGTGAACTGTTAATAATGATAATAGATGAATACCAAAAATATAGCCTGACTATGTAGGTTTGAAGTTTATGTTTAAAGATTTCAAGTGTGTGCGTGTGTTTTTGTCATGTAAGAGGGTGTATGTGTTCCTCTCTGCCCTCCCATGACTGTGTGCGAGTGTGTAACTTATCCCTGTCTCTATCTGTGTGTGTTTGTGTGTGTCTCTCTGTGTGAGTGTGTGTGTGTGTCGCTGCACTCCAGGCCCTCCCACGAGGTGACAATGAGAGCGAGTGAGCACCACGTCCCCCACAGTGTCCGAGGGGACCAGCATCTGTCAGTGTGATGCACTCTCAACTCGTACAAACTCCATTACCCAGTGTCCTGCTTCTCTGTCACTGTCAGCGACCCCCCCCCCCAGCACCCATACTGAGCATGTGCATCCAATACACATAAACAAACATTGGAAACATGTGTTGTGAGTCATATTTGTGTAAACGTATACAACACATGCACACACACACACAAGCATGAAGCCGAAACACGAGCACTTCTGACAAAGATTACCCGAGATTACCCTCTTCCCCGTTGTCTACCTATCTTTGTGATTCTCTGACGCTCATTTAGGCTGTGTACTAGGCTTGTACACAAAACCACACAATGACACACTCACACAGACACACACCACCCTCCTACAACACATTACCTGGACAAGAGCTCATTGACGCCCCCCTCTCTCCCTCTCTCCCTCTCGATGTTTCCACGAGGGCCCGCCATCACGGCTGCTGGAGCTTCTCTACCTCCACTCGTGAGCCTCGTTCATTAATATACAGAAAAACTCCCTTCGTTTGAAAAGCTGAAAATGTTTTTACACCGAATCCATTTCAAGCCCTCCACGGTTATCAGCTGCAGAGTTTAACTATGTGATGTCAAAGTCCTCTGTTAGCTGCAGAGATATATGTGCATGATGTCATTCAGATATTGTTGGAAGGTGGATAAGAAGAACAATTAGAGGTGTGCTAGTTCCTGTCTTTCTTGTTATTCAAATAGATCAACAGAGACTGATTTGAATCCTCTTTGTTCAAAAGTTTATTTAATGGAATAAATTACACAGTTTATTGTCGAGTTTACAGCAGTTTACAGACTTTAAACCATAATTTTATTATGAGCGGATATTTAGCTTTTTAAAAATAGTCTTAAAGCTAGTTTATGAAGCCTTTTCCAAAAAGAAACTGACGTGAAGCATTTTCCATGTAGGAACATCTCTTTTTAATATTGTAATTATTACAAGATGGGAAGATGGAGATAATGTCCAATTGCTCTCCATCAATTAATTTCACTTCATGCCCAATTTCCCAATTAATAGGCACCAATTTAACATGTTAGATTGCATTAATGAGGAAATTAGACCTGTTACATAATTGTATCCCCTGTCACCCACTGTTCTTCTATGGTATTGTCTTTAGGATCTAAGATTAGTTGGTGTTGTATTGATTGACTTTATTAAAACCTTATATTTTTATTCACATTCAAGTTGCAAAAACAGGCCGATGTGTTGTTTTTGTGGTTTGAAATCTGCTTGATCGTTGTTGTGTCCGTCCAGCTTGATATTGTGTGTTTTCTTTTGTGATTCTTCAGCCGGGGAAGTCACTGTTCACCATGAGAGTGAAAACTAATGTGTATAATAAGTGTTGAAATGATACACTGCTTCAACATGTAGTTTTTTCTCCACCCCCCCCCCCCCCCAACTTCTTTGCTTTAGTCTTTTTTGTCTCTCGTCCATCTGTTTTCATTTTGTCAGCGGAATGAGATTTCATATCTGCCATTTCCTTCCAAAGCTCTTCAGATAAGTGTGTGAATTTGGTGAATTGCATTGAATGAACTACCTGAGTGAACTGAATTAGGGCATGGTTCCCATTATGCCGGCACTCCCTCTCTCTCTCTCTCTCACTCGCTCCCTGAACCTGCTTCTGTTTTTATCTCCCATGTCGTATCAAAATATTTAACAAAGATTAGAGAGTGCTCCTGATAATAACCTGGAGAAACACAGTACCCACCATCCACAGGTCTCTTTGCACTTTTATCTCCAAACTATGCACAAAATATAGAAATAATAATCATTATGAAATTAAAGTTTTGTCAAATATTTGTGTAAAACTTAGTGTTTGAGCACAAACATCCGCTCAGGTCCCTCCTCTGAGATCAGTTATGTAAAAACTCTCCATTGAAATGTCTTTTTATTGCATCATATCCACTTTTCCTGTGGCTTTGCTCCTCTCTGCTATAATTTCCGGGGGAAACAACACACGACAAAGGAAAAACAAACTTATATTATCATAATGGATCACGATTTGTTTGCTACTTTTTGTGTTTTCACTTCTTTTGAAAACACAAAATATAATGTCTTCTTTCTTTGGCCCGTGTCCCAACCTTCCAACGAGGAAATCTATTCATGAGTTTTATGTATAATCCTCCTGACAAACAAACTCTGTCCCCTGAGAGGAGGCCTTACTGTTCTGTAAAAAAGAAAGAAAGCAAGTGTGACATTGAATGAGAGGGGTGTGAAGTGGAGGTGTGGAGGTCAAACAAATCAGTTTCATGCTTATTTCACCACCAAATATCAGACTTTGATGGAAGATGTTATTTAAAGCAATTTATAAGTTAGCGAGTCAGTGTTTCAGCTCAAGGACACGTCAACAGGACCTTAGTGGTCATGTGAACACACAGAGAAATGTTAACAACTGCAAATCTGCTTATGAGAAAGGTTATTTACAGAATCCTGTGTTAACAAGAACGGATACACACCAGACATCAAACACAACTTGAGCTGACTAGGCACAAATTAGCCAAGTTGCACGGTCCTGCCTTAAAAGAGCTGGTGCACACGCTGCTGCTGCAGAGATCAAACGTTCTAAATGTTCATTTATGCGATGATCTCGGCTGCCCCCCCGCGCTTTAGCCTGTTTGTGTCACAGCCAATTTGTAGTAATGATCAGTGACTCAGTGTGAGCGATTCATATTCCGGATCTCTGTGTATCTACAAAGCAGCCTTCACATCAGGATCCTCTGACACCTGCTGCGACTGTTGTCCACAAGTTCACAGACACACGTGACACACACTTGACACACACACGCACATAGATTGTGACACACACTCACAGGCGCACTCTTATTATACATGAATGCATTCATAAACACCTATATTTCATGCATGCGTTACGGAGATAAACTCAAGGTGAATATATGCATGTATGCACAAAGCGAGCAGTGTGTGTGGATACAATGTACAAACACACACACACACACAAACACACATATACTTATTGTTGTCCTCGTGTTGTGGTGACACAAACAAATTGGTCCTGCCGAGCACTTTTGGACCATGTGGCCATTCATCAGCGTGACCTCGTTGTGGGACAGACACACTTTGTACTGTGTATGTTGCACAGGGCACGGGGGGCTCGCACACACATGCACACATATACACACACACACACACACACTCACAAGGATGTAGGTTTGGTTTCAGACGTGGTGGTGACACAATGAAGTCAGAGGTCCTTCATTCAAATACTTTCATTATTAAAAAGGAAATAGTGTCCCAGGGAAATTGGTTTTAGTGCGTTTAATAAAAAAAAATAGAACAACATTGTGATAGATAATGATCGTATTTCCAATTTAATAATATAGTACTGTTGTTTAAATGTTCTAGAGATTTTTTGTCTTTCTGTCTGTCTTATCATCTTTACATTCCATTTTTGTGGACTAACGTTCAATCGCACTTGAATATTATAATTTAGAGGTCAAAGGTCAAGGTCAATCTGACCTTACAAAACACTTTTTGTCTTCACATAAATTATCACATGGACTCGAGGATGACCTTATTAGAAATAGAGAGGTCAAGGTCACTGGCTGCCCTTTTTAATGAATCCATAGAGAGAATTCAAATGAAAATTAGGCAAAAATGTTCAATTGGTCTCACAGATTAACTGATTACATTTATAAGAACTTGTTGGGGCTGTGATGCTGCAACAACAATAACCAGCCTTCATCCATGTTGCCTGAGAGACAAAACTGAGGGTGACACAAATCACCTGTTGCAGATCTTAAAGGTTAATTGCTTGTGAGCACGAGGTAGAAAATTAAAGGCAATCGACATTTCTGATTGGCTCCTCACTCACATGGTTGTTGGCAGCTGGACGCTCAGATGAGACCGTTTCAAAGACATTACAGTGGCAGTCACGTTGAAACTGAAAAGTGGGTCCAGAAGAATAGGATTAAAAAAAAAGTGCTTCCATCCCCAGTGGAAATTACTCAGGCATTGTCCAGGCGTCACCCCTTTACCTCCGTCTACAACAATCTCACCTGTTCATCTGTTCCTTTATTTCAAATTCATTTATGTCTCACCTGTCCCCCCGCTCTCTCTCTCTCTCACCCCCCCCCCTCTCCGTCTCCGGCTCCAGCAGCAGCGGCTTACATTAATGATGTTGGCATCAGGGGGACGAGCCACTTCATTGTCCTCTCGCCAACCCACATGCGCCCGCTCCCCATTTCCATCTTTATTCATTTATGCCTGTTCCCTCTCTTCCCTCAAGATGCATATTAATACTAATGGCGATAAGGTGCAGAATCCTCGAGACGGTGAAGGAGACGGAGACGGGGAGCGGAGAGAGAGATGGGACGGACTGAGAGCCGGGTCGGCTGATGGGATGGGGAGAGAGACAGTGATTGACTGGGAGAGAATCAGAGGGGGGGGGGGGGGGAGAACGGGAGGCTGAGGGATGGAGGGAGCGCGGAGGAGAAGAGGGAGAGATCAACATGGCACTAATTGTTTCCTCCGCACCCCCGCCGAGCCTGGATCAGCCATTCATCACCCCTCCGCAATCGGTCCGGCGCCGACACTTTGGCAAATGAGGCTGTCCGCTCACTCCATCCGCTCAGACAGCAGAAACATATGTAGGTGTGTGTCTGACGGATCTTGTGTGTGTGTGTGTGTGTGTGTTCATGTGTGTGGATGCTCAAGTGAGTGCACTAGAAACACAAAAGATACGTGTGCGTTTGCAGATTTTCTCTCTTTACAGGGTAGAAATAAAATGCAAACATGTCTTTTTTCATTTCTTCTCATTTGGGGCAACACCATCAATCAGCTGTGGCAAATCGTTGGCCGAGGTTTTCCTGCACGCTGCCGACTCCTCTTCTGTGAAAGGCTGAGCCGACGCCACGAGGAGAATCAAGAGCGGAGCCACGACTCTGTAAAACACGGCCTTGATGCTTATTGCTTTTATTAAATGGCAGCGAGGAAGCAGTCTAATAAGCAAAACGAAAAATTTGCTTAGCGCCGGCTCTGAGTGTCTCCGGAAATGAAAATGTGACAGTGAACAATCAAATCAGAGATAACATCTGCCACCGAGAACCTGACAACCAACATCACTGCGTTCATACACGTCTGTGGCAAGAACTAAGAAACATGTTTGATGAGAATATCTAAATCATAGTCAGATCCACCAAATCATCCAAACCCTATTACATTCAGTCTGAAAATGAATTTATCTCCACTTCTGGAGACTGTCAGCTTCATCATGTCTCCTTTCCTCAGAGGACGGAGGTGCTCAGTTGTCTCTGTGATGGAGCTGCTAATGTTTCTAAGACCCAGGATGAACCTTTGTGCTCAACAGCCTGGATTTTAGCAGATGATTTTAAAAATATAATTACTTCCAGGAAGATGTGTTTTTGTTTGTTAGTTTGCAGGAAAATGGAAAACTATTTGAGGACAGATGATCAGGAAGCTTGGTGGCAGCTTCACATCACGGCAGCAGAGTGGTGGAACTATCTTTTTTTGCCGTTTAGGATTTGTTTAACAAATACACAAGATGTAAAAGCCTGGACGTCCTTTTTATTTTCCAGAAGGTGTAATGTTGATCACGTACATTCTACAGAGCTACACAGGCAAAGGTCATCCAGTTCAGAGAACCCTCCCACAATCCCACCTACAATATTCAGATCTGCTGTTGAAGGTTGAGAACATACTCTGCACATATCCTGCATAAATAACTAATGTCAAGGATCAAAACTTTAAATTCATATTCTTTGAAAACAAATAAGGTCAGAGGTCCTGTGAGTGCATACAGTTCTATATTTAGATATAGTTATTCAGTTTCCACACGAAGAAAACGAAGACACAAATGTAATGAAGGAATTAAACATTTTGCCAGATGGTGTCAGACCAGTTGCTTCTTTCAGTAAAAGCCATAACAAGGAAGGAGATGAGGGAAATTAAAATTCATGAACTACATTAGATTTCTGTCACTCTAACGAAAGTGGAAATAATCAGAGAAATATTCATATTCATATTAAACTGAGTCATATATATGTACTGAAGTGAAAAATGTATTTCTCATCATGTAGTATAGTTTTAAAGCTCCTGACGTACCTCCAGTGGATCTGATACAAACTATTAGTGATGTTTTACAGTAATGCCTCGGTGATGTAGCCAATCACAGTGGAGCAGTGCTGCCGTTCTCCAGAGCCGTCAATTAGACGCTGGCCTTTCACTCCCTGATACCGAACACCAAACTCCACCCTGCACCTCCCCATGTTGTTTCATCATCTCGATGTAAAGTGCATCCCCCTCCGTGTTGCCCGCCATCCAGCCTTAATTCTATTTCCCCCTGTTCTAAATTAATTACGCCACATACCGAGAGGAGTTTATTTATTTATTTATCGCTTGAACATCTAAGAAATTGCATTAGATGGGAGGAGGCGAGCCCCTTGGGAGCTTTTTCCTCCCGAAAGCTGCTTGATTGTTCGGAGTGTAATTCGCATTTGTTTACGTGGCAGCATTTTGTGTGTGTGTGTGTGTCTGTGTGCGTGTTTGTTTCATTAGAGGGGCCTCAATTAAAGCAGCGTCTTACCGAGACGGTAGATGGGGTGAGAATGGGAAGAGGGCGACGTGAGAAGAGATGGCGTGTGAGACAAAGAGCACGTGCAGCCGTGTTCATATACGTGAGCGTGTAGAAGTGTGCGATTGATTAATGTGCAAATTTAATTACACGTGCATGCTTATATTATCTCCAGTGAGGAGAATGTAAAGACAGGGAGCCGCTGGCGAGAGATACAGCAGTGGCATCATGGGAAAGCGGAGCGAGGGTGGATCATATAGGCGTATCCTCTTGAGATTGTGAGTCCCCTTTAACCACCCTGATGTTGGAAGTCATCCTGGGCCTATATAACGTCGGGCGTTTTTGATAATATACATAAGTCTCACTGATGCCTGCGGGGGTGCTGAGATACATACGGGGGTGGGGGGGGCATGTAGATGACTTTGCGGCCGTGGGTGTGCCGGTGCATGCGCGCCACACGATTACACCCTGTATCTGAGTGACGCCTTCATATGTGTATGCAGATGAATCAATAATGCCTTGTGATATGATGCAGTGGATTTGAAAGTGGCGCCCCCCCCCCCCCCCCCCCCCCCCCCCCCCCCCCCCCGCCCCGGCTTCCCCTTTGTGAGTTTCCTGCTGTGGTGCAGGGGCTCACTGCGCCGCTGATCTTTGCCTGGACCAATAATCCACTTTCTCTCCTCCTTGGTCTGATCTCACTCCTTTTTTCCACAAACTCCACCTTCGCTGTGTTCCTGTCGGTCAGAGAGGAGCCGCTCTGCTCCTTCGTTTCAGGATTCACTCATTCTGTTCATTTATCTGCTCATCTGGGCCGTTACTGCCTCTCAGGTCAGAAAGCATCATGGCATTATAGGAAGATTTAGTTCCTTCCTTTTTTTACCCTTTTGACATTACTCTCTAATCCACAGAACTGTCCTTCCAAAAAATGATCTATCTTTTCATGTTGTGTGTTTTTTTTTATGGCTGCAAATAAAATGATTTTCATTATCATTTCATCTGTTGATTATTTATCTGTGTAAGTGTTGTAATTGTTTTGATCATAAAATAATCCCAAACTATATAGCCCTTGGGTTTTATACCTTCGCCAACGAGTGCAGTTTCAGTCTATAGATATTTACTTTAATGACGTCACAGTGACCTTTGACCTGTGAACACCAAAATATAATCAGTTCATCTTTGAGGTCAAGTGAATATTTGTAATAAGGCGTTTCTGAGATATCTTGTTCACAAGAATGATGACAGATGGAAACCAGGAAACACAAACCCTAAAATAATCAAATCCTCATATTTGCAATTGGCTGATTTTCTTGAGAAATTATTAAAACGGTTAATAATTTAAATGTATATATTTATGCTTTAATAGATTGACTAAATGTTTAGTCTTACACCTTTTAAACAGGTGTCATTTTTATTATTCTAGTGCTTTGATTTTCTCTTTTTTTCCTTATAAAATCTGCAGTGTTTCAAGATAATGACTGAAAATATAACGTAATTATCTTATTGGACCAATGTTAAAACACTTAAGTCTGAATACGTGAAGATATGAAGCATGGAGGCAGCGTTTGTCTTCTTCCTCCCAGCGATGGGAATGTGTTCTCCTTGACTCGCCCTTGTGTTTAACAGTGATGAGGTAGATTTATGTTTGCCTCTCAGGCACATGGACGAGGCTATCATGTCATAAATTAACGGCTGGTCACAGAGAAGAGATGATGCACCGAGAGAGAGAGAGAGAGAGAGAGAGAGAGAGAGACGGGGGAGAGCGAGCTTCGTGTACACAGGCTGTTGGTTTATCATAATCACATCTTCATCCACCTGCTCCTGTTGTCCTGCCATTTTGTCTCGCCCACACGAACCCTCCCGCTCGCCCTTGGCTTCATCCCTTTTTTGCCACTGTTCCTTTCTCTCTGTAATCCTCCTCCTTCTTTTCCCTTCATCCTGTCTTTTTCCCCCCCTCTTCCACCTCTGACCCCTTCCCCGTCCTTTCCGCTCCGTCCTGTATTTGAAGCCGTCTTTGTCCTCACATGAAACATGTGGCGTTGACCCGCTCACCTCACGGCTCCTCGTTGCCTCTGTCAGCATTATGCGGCTGCCGGGAAAAGACGGGGAGAAGAAGATGAAAGAGAGAACGGAGAAAAATATGAAAAGAGCATAATGCAAAGAGTGGCACAAGTCCTGGGTGTTGGCATGAGATTGCATCAGTGTGTGTGTCTGTGTGTGTGGGTGATTTAGGGAATGGAAGCTGGGGATTGATGCAGCGTGTGGCTGTGTGTGTGTGTTTGGCAGCGGTAGATAAAGCAGATGTAGTGCGCTTTCACACACACCGAAGTCAGGAGGGTTAAATGTAATAAGCAGCCACACAGAGCGGCTGCACCCAGATAAAACCCATTCAACTCCGCTTCCAACCTTTTTCTTATTTTTTATTTAATCCCAAATCCTCGTCGTGTTATTGTTTTTGTTCGTCATCAAATCTTTTGTGTGATCACATGCAGCTGAATGGAGCCGTGCTCTACTACAGGATATTCATAACTGCACTTGTCAATTTAAATCCAGTTTAGTAGAGCAGAGTTGCATCTCTGTCTCTCTCTTTTTTCCTCACACATCTCTCCTCTCTCTTTCTTTCTCCTCCTTTTACTGTCTCCCCCTCTCTCTCTCTTTCTCACTCTCTCTCTCACTCTCTCTCTCTCTCTCTCTCTCTCTCTCTCTCTCTCTCTCTCTCTCTCTCTGCCAGCTGTAAGAGATAATTATTTCCAAACAAGCGGTCCCCTGGGTGAGACCGTATTATCCAAAGCTGCCTTCATTAAAAATTCCCGCAGCTGCGTGGACGCCTTGCACTGCGGTGGAGGGGAAGAAGGAAGAAATGGAAAGAGTGGCACAAAACGGAGAGAAAGAAAGAAAGAGAGAGAGATGGAATAATAGCAATCTTACCTGAGTTAGGATGTTTGTGTCCTGGTTAAGACTTTTAAACAGAAAACAATCAAATGAATGAAGATGAAACAAAGAGGAGAGGAGTCGTTTATCAGCTACAGTCACCAAACATATGGCATACATGTCTCTAATGGGAGCCATCAATACATTGAGGCACTGCTGATGTCCTTCAGTCTCCAGTAATTGTTCCCAATGTCCTATGGCTACACACACACACACATGCACACATGCACACACACATGCACACATACCTGCACGCCCAGCATCACAGAAACAATGAGTTCTGCAGGTAGATTTATGACAAATCCAACGTGACAAGATTATATGTAAATGCCCATATAACCGCGAGGCCTGCAGCCATGTACACACACAAACACACACAGACCCAGACACACACACACACACACACACACACACACATGCTCACGGTCATTCACGAGCAGCGAGAGCAGCAAGCTATTTACATAATAGAGTTGGACAATGCACAGTGTAAAGTTAATGCGTTCCCCTCTTATGTCAGCGTTGCACCAGTCGCTGACACGGGGGGGGGGGGGGGGTTTGCACGTCTGACTCGATTTACACAAAGACGCCGTGTGTGAGGTTTAACGTGCAGAGGTCACCACGGAGCTGCTGGGAAGGTGAAACGTTTTCTTGTGAAATCATTTTTTGATTTCGGCTTAATGCACGACCACGATTTACCATATCGTCTGTACAATGGACTTTAAAGCTGATAAACAGTTCACACATCCGGTAGCAACATAACAATTCATTTGAAGCTGTGTTTTCTGTCCATCTGGTAAATGCAGACCTAATTTTACAATTGTTATTATTATTGTTATTAATCTTGACAATTTTTGCTCCGTTTTTGGGCTCCACCAACACCCAAAAGAGAAATATCAATCTTTTTAGCCACTATAACATTTTACGATTGTCAGCTTGTCTCTTTTTAGATGCCCCTTGGTTCTTAATAAGACTTCAGACCCTTTCCTCCTTCACTACCAACGCTGCCATTTTCTATAGGAGCTGTAGAGCTTTGTCGGTTGAACCTACACACATGTTGTTGCTACCGCTGCTGTCCTGGGTTTGTCTTTGGAGGACAGTCTCAGGATCTCTGAAGGACGCTGCCGTCATATCTCGAAGCCGCTAAGCAGCACTAGATTCAGCCACCACTAAAATCCATTTCACTTTGACTCCGTCAGCACTTCTCAATGATAAAGCCAAGGTCATCTCCTGTCCTGAAATCTGACAGGGTCCAAATCTTCAGAGGGGAAAGAACATCAGAAGCTGGAGGCAGCAGATTTAGCTGACTGTTGAAAATCACTGGATCAGGAGCAGCTGGATGTTTCAGAGGATGATGAATGTGGCTGCCATATATGCAAAATTCTTAAATCCTCGGTAAAGCTGCAAACATAAAGTGAAAAATACTGTCTGAAAAAGTTCATTTGAGTATTAGAAAAAAATAGATTCTTATGATCTCAGGCATAACTTTTAAGAGGAATGGGGACAATGGTTACTTAGTATGTATCATACCTTTTTATAATATGGTTTCATTTCCTGCAGGAAGAAGAAGGTGTGACCTTTGATTATACCTGATATCTCACTTTCTAATCGAATCCTACTTCATTTGCAATTTATTTTAGTATCTGTGTTCACCCAGGAAAGAAGAAAACGAGGAGTCATTATTAGAGGAGTCAGTTCTGCACTTCTCTCTCAAAACGTGTCCATCTCACCGACTTTGTCTCAGATCATCTTCAAGAGTTTCCGATCATCTGCATTAAACGGCTTTGAAGACAAACAAAAGTTTCCGGGGACGATTGACTTGTTCAACTTTATGAATAAGTTTACTTCACAGTACAATTCCCCGCTGCGCTTCATTAGTTTAGTTGAGCGTACAAAGTTAAACTGATTTGCATTCTGGGACAGGAGCCAGAAATTCACAGGGTTGTAGGTCGTATAGTTGTGACCTGTGTGAACTTGAGTTGTGTAGATCACGACGCACGAGACAAAGAAAGCAAAGTTAACTTTATTTAGACTGAACATTTCATGCAAATCCATCGAGCTTTAGGTTAAAATAAAAATAAAGAAATAAAGGAAGGAAAAGCCGAGGATATCTTTTAGGGGTTAGCAAAGAAAAATCTATTTTGTACTGAATTTTGTTAAAACACACACATGCATGTTTCATTTATTAAAATTATTTCGTTCTCCTTAAACTGGTAAAAAGTAGTTTGTGAGTTTAACTTTTCTTCATCCAAGCAACACAATCATTTTCCGACCCGTGCTGTGTTCTAAATACAATCACATGAACCCTGTGGAATTGAGGTGATTGGAGTGTTTGTGTGTGAACTCGTTCTGAACGTGAGTGGATGTGTTCCCCACTCGTCCTACAGGTGGAGGAACGGTGCCACGGAGGCCACCGGGGTCGTCTCCTCGACCTTTCCCTCAGGGAGCAGGACGAGAGACATCTACCGCCGGTGAGGAGAGAGAGAGAGATGAGATGAGAGGCACTGTGAAGGGAGAAAGGGGGAGTCAACAAGACAGGAAAAACAAGGGGGAGATGGGAATATGAGAGAGGGAGTGTAGAAAAAAAGCGAATAGATGCTGAGAGGTGAGGTTGAGTGAAGAGGGGAAAAGGAGACGACGACAGTAAATAGAAGAAGAGGTGGAGAAGGAGCGAGAGAGACAAGCAGCAGATGAGACAAGCTGGGAATAGACGGAAGGGAAGAGAGAGACGTTTAGAGAGCTGGAGGAGGTGTGGATAAGCAAGGAGGAAGAGGAGGATGAGACGTGTGTGGTGGTGGTGGTTGGGGGGGGGGGGCAGCAGACGGTGTGTGTGTGTGTGTGTGTGTGTTGGGGGGAGAGAGAGAGAGAGAGAGAAGTGAGTCCGACACAGAAGGGTATTGCTGCATAAGCAGTCTGTCCAACTGTCTCGCCTCTGAAAACCGGCGGAGACGAGTGATGTCAGGACTCTTCTCTTCAACATCTCTCTCTCTCTCTTTCTCACTCTCTCTCTCTCTCTCTCTCTCTCTCTCTCTCTCTCTCTCTCTCTCTCTCTCTCCCTCTCTCTTGCTGTTTATTGGTTTATTCATGCAATGTTCAGATGTCTCGCAGCTGGGATTAGAGCTAGAAAACAAGGTCTGCATGCTCATGAATGCTCGTGTGTGTGTGTGTTTGTGTTTGTGAGGATTTACAACACACATCATCTGAATGTGTATTTATTGGTGTTTTTATGTATTTTATTCACTGCATTATGTGTTTTTTTGCCTCGAGGTATATGTGTCTACATTGTCCCCTACTGTATTGCCAAGCATAAAGGTTGTGTGTATCTTAATACCATGGGTCTGGGAGTAAATGGAAACATTTGCATATACATTTCATGATCCTGTGGGGGTCACGTAGTGGAGGGAACGAGCCGGCTAATGAAGCAGTGATAGGCGAGTGTTGCACCATGCAGAGACGTTAAATTGCTTGTGGGATGGGAGTTTGTGCTCTGACTTCACACTGGGGGCCATGTTGTCGACCCAGTGCAAGACCGCACCGAGCGTGACCCCAGTGTTGCTGCTGGTTCCAGGGGCCGATACAATTGTCATTTTCTCCTCCAGTGCTCAAATGCTCTCGCACCCGTCTGAGCATCAAGGAGTGAGAGTGTGTGTGTGTGTGTGGTCATGGGCTTTGCCAAGTTCCAGCAGAAAACTTCAATTTTAAGAGTGCATTATCAAGATAGTCCATGCACCTGTATAGGCCCTTAATGCACAAGTAGATCTGTTGTCTTTGCAGAGAAGCATCCTCTGTTACCAGCCGTTGTAATCTGTCAAGATGCAAGAGCACCTTACTTTTAGAGGGAATCTTTAACCACACAACCAACCCTTTCCTTATCACAGTCGAGCTAGCAAAAGTGGATTGGAACACATCCCTAAATGCCCTTGTACCATGCGCTCTGATTGTTAAAATGCAACCCTCTCTTTTTCCCTTTCAGTAGCAAGAGCTAGTAAAAGAGAGAGGGAGAGAAAAGAGGGAGAGGTGGACAAATGGAGAAAGATCTGGGAGAAAAGGCTTCCTGTCATATATATGATGTATGTAAAAAGAGGAGAGAGTGAACTGTATTTCTTTTATTGTTGGGCCGTCAATGTGACTGAGAGCAACAAGTCCTGAAACCTTAATTCTCTCCGACAGACTCGTATACAAGGATTCACCTGAACGTCTTCTTATCAGCACACAGCTTCAGTTAAGGTTCCAGGTCGATTATGGGGGCGAGTGAAACTACCTGGTGGTGGTTGAGGTAAAGAATGTGACGAAAGTTAAAAGAAGCTAATGCTCGGTGTTCTGTCAGAAAGCGGCGTTCAATTTCAAATAAAAGAATAAACGAGATGGGAGTGTTGGTGCTGAACATCCCCAGTTTGCAGCCAACTGGGGACCTGTTGGTGCATGTGATTCCCTGTCATCCCTTTTTAATTTTTAATTAATACAAATGATTGTATCAGGAATGAGCTCTTCAATCGGTAGCATAACGATTATTAAGTTAACCCCTCACAACTCAGGATTATTTGTGCAGATAATCGTCACTGACTGACCTTCCTGTAGGAAAAGCCCCCCCCCATTATTGTCAGAAGTACCAAATCGGGTTAATAATCCCTTCGGGGGAAATTGGCGTATTGCTGCAGCAAAGATCAGAATGTAAGAACACCACAATCAGATCTGTGCATCATCTCAAAAAAGATCTGTCCTCATTATCTCTCTCACCTTCACAGGTTAGAATTAAACATGTCACAAAGGTTGTAGATGATAATATTTGAAAAGTAGCTGAGTGAAAAAAAAATATCACGGAGAATAATTGCTTCTGTTTCTGTCCCTAAATGACTGTGTTCTTCACCATAGTAATTAAATTGGATGAATTCAAAATGAAATGAGACATTTGGATAAATGATGACTTTGTGTATCGATGCTAAATGTTCTTTCTTACGTGTCAGCTCGTTGCTGGGAATTCTAACTAATATGTTTAAGGCGATAATTTATGATGATGAGTCTTTTTGCTTTTTTTTTTTTTTTAGCCCTAATTTGACCTTCAAAAAACCTGAATATAAATAACCCCGGTGAACAATTCAAACAGGATCCACACTGTGTCAGGGGATATTTCTATGTTCCAGAATGTCATTGCAATCGGATTATAGTGAATCAAAGAAAATATGTTTATTAATTAACATTGGTAGAAGTTACGAATGTGTTAGAACATAATATCTGATCTTGCAGAACAATGTCCACACTCCACCTCGTCTTGTGTTTATTAATAACCATTTAATTAATTTATTCATTCATTCGTTGATCTGCTGCCTCTGAGCATAATCCAGAGGGAGACAATACTTTCTACAAAACTTTCAGAGTTGCTGTTTAGTTGTAAACAAACTTCTTGGAGGCAGGTCTAGATCCACCTCAGCTCAATATTATGCTCTTTTAATTTTATCTCCTGAAGTTTTCAACAAAACAAAAACATACAATTTGCCATTGAGCTCATGGACTAATTTGACAGGAGAAGAAATATGAAAATAGTCAAGTTCTTGGTAACTTATCAAGTAGAGATGTAAAGATAAACCAAAACCTCTTCTTTCTTTCTTCTGTGTGCTCCTCCATGATGGAACACTGACTGCTGTGTTTACTGTTATTTTCCAGATCAGTGGCATTTGTTTTCATCCATTAGACTTCCGCATGCATTCACACATTCAATATATGTGTGTCTGTGTGTGTGTGTGTACACTACTGTGACAGTCCTAATAAACATCAGCATTAAGGCAGAACTGAGCAGGAGCGTGGGACACCTGTCTTCCTCTCTTCTCCCCCCCTCTTCCTCTCTGTCCATTCAACTTCTTCTGTTCTTTCCTCAGGAGGTAGAGAACCGTCTTTAGCTGTGCACGCAGTGGTAGTACTTAAGAGGCCTTTATGTGTCAGGAGAGGTAACTGATAGAGTTACAGCCTGTCCTGGCTGACATGTCTGGAAGCTTAGCTCCGCTCCCCTGGGCGTCCCTTATCGCCCTGCACACCACCGCTAAGTGAAAACTCTGTAAATCAGATTCTACTTGTTTTTCTTTCTCTCTGTTTTTTTCTTTTTTTTTTTAGCACTCCTTTCGGAAATATAGATCATCCTCAAAGTGATACGAGTCCTGCCCCGAGTTCCTCACGGGGGGCGGCAGGGGAATCACAACCGACTCTTAGAGATTTCATGGCATTCTGTGTGAACTTGATTTTCACAGAGCGGCAGCGATGTTGCCTCTGGCGTTTTAAACGGAGGATTAATTCGACAGGGAACAAGTTAACACCAGAGATTCATTATTAAATTTTACACATACATGCCTCCTTATTTATATTATTTGATAATAAAAAAATGTCTATTTAAAAATGAAAGAAGGTAATGAAGTACATTTTGAATCTGGACCTGAAGAAAACATCATCTTCTGAGTTACTTCTTTTGTATTTATGATGGAAACACTAATGTTTCATCTCATGGTCGATACACAGCCCCTTTAATTACATCCTTATTATTTCAAACAAGACTTTGAGAGGGGGTTGTGAAGAAACTACAGAAGTCTACTTCAGCAAGTTTGCCTCTGAAGAGCTCCATCATCATCACGTCCTCCAGCATTGACATGTTTGTTGTTGTCAGAACCTCTCGACCCACATTGCTTAACAACTACTCCAATGTGACTGATGGCATTGAAGTATGTTATATCTTTGCAGATGTAAAGGCAGCGTGATTGAGCCTTTACATTCAGGCTGAATAGCATTTTACAGAAATCAACATTTATAATAATTTCATTTCACCTGCGTATGCATCGCTCAATCTTTCATTTCATGAGAGAAAATGTATAATTTTTCTACCTACACACAGAAATAGTTCCTCCCTTCCACAAAGTAGAAAGTAGCTTCTTCATTGTCACTTTCACAACAACACTAATGTCTGTTTACAAGCTTTTCACCTTTAATTTCCTCAGCTAGACGTCCGTAGGTGGTGCTGAATATTAAACACATGGCGTGCCTCCACTCGGGCTGCAGCCGTCTCCCTCTTGTTAAACATGAACAAATGTTCTGCTGATGTTCGCCGTCCTACATGTCAGAGCTGGCATACAGCATATAGCCCCCCCCCGGCTCTGAGGCACAGCCATATGGTGAGGAAAGAACTGTGGTGATATACAGTCCTACTCCACGCTGCACAGGCAGGTGTGTGTGTGTCTGTGTGTGTCTGTGTGTGTGCCGGAGAAGAGTGAGTGCTTGGCTGTGCATCAGTGCCATATGGTGAGAAAGGCTCCTCCTGCACCGCTGCATGTTCACTGCTCAGTCTATCAAATGTAATCGGTTGGTACGGTGAATATTATGCATTGCTGTGTATATGGATATATATATATATATAGGCTGATGTTAGAGAATGAGATGTGTTGCATTGTGCTGCTGCTCTAAAGAGGCCTTGGCACTTAGAAGCAACACGGGTGAGACCGGGTAAGGAAGGTTTTATTTATGAAGCACATTTCATCCACCAGGCAAATTAAAAGTTCATGAAAAGGAGCCCAGAATATTAAAATCACAGAGTTAATAATGAATTTAATACAAGGTGGTATTACAGAGATTTGTCACAGAGTTACATTTTTCACAACAGTATTATTATGGTTCTCTTAAGGCCTCTCGGTCTGTTATTAGTAGTTATTTTAAAAACTCTTGGCTAATTTACTTCTCTCACTTTTAATAAGTAACGTGTCACCTGACTGTATTACTTCATATTAAAAAGAGCCGCAAATTACCACTGAGCTTTCATATTACCTATTTCAGAAATATTTTGTTGCTGTGCGCTTAATGCTGCCAAGAGTGTTTATAAATCACCGGATTTAAATGTTTATCTTGAAATTAAACTCTATTTTCTCTTCAGTTTCTTATCTGTTAGGTTTCTGCAAAAGATCCATGGGATTCTTCACCTTTATTTTACAGTTCTCGATACTTAAAAAGACATTTGAGAAGATACAAATTTAATTTATGTAAAAAACACGATAGAAAGACATGTGTTAGGGGCGAAGGGTTGAGCTGACCGACTAAACTGCCATGTCTGCATCTCTCTTTTCCATCCCTCACTCTGTCTCCACCACACACCTCCCCTCCCTCCTTCTCCCTCCCCTGCTTCCTCGTGCAGACAGCTGATGTTGGTGTGTCAGCAGTATAGTTACATTTCAGGTGCAAGCTGCTCTTCCGACAAGAGTGTGTGTGTGTGTGAGTGAGTGCCCTATGTGTGTTTGTGTGTGCGTGTGTGTGTGTTGCTTGCTGCTGCATCAGGCAGCTGAATTTACCCTGCCTTTGCTGCATAAGGTACTTTGGTAGTGTAAGTGTACACTACTCACGATGTGACGCATTGTATGGCTCTATTGTTTTGCTGCATTGAGTATTTATACAGCCCGGTATCTGTCTCTGCACTGGGGCCACCTTCTGTTTCAGAGTATCTGCATTATAGCATAATGCTCCAGGGTGTTCATCCTGTGAGCAGCAACTGGGATCTCATGCATCTCACTAATGCTATGCAGCCGTTTCTACTTAAATGTGTGTATTTCTACTTGAATTCTTAATTTGAGGGGGAGTAAAGATGATGTGGGTGCTACTACAGAGGCACCGATTTGATATTTATGGTTGTTGTTGTGGTGGAAGTGGTATGAAACTGTCAAAAGATAATGTTTCATTCATTCAGCTTGTTAAGATTGGTCAGTGTTAGTTTGAAATTGAAAAGAGGAGGGATACACATTTAAAATCTCCATTTGACCTAACCCCAATGTTAAAGTGCTTGGAATGAACAGTCCAGATGAATTTAAACTATGGAAATTTCAAGTGAAACAGTAAAAACAGACCAAATCTGAAAGAACAAGTATGGGCCCGGTCTTCTGCAGGAGTTAAAAACCCTCCTAAACTTTAAAAGATGAAAAATGCTTCTTTATCTTTGGCTTTTCCCGTCATGACTAATGAGTTTTTAATGAGTGAAATCAGTAAAAAGTGTCCCTCTTGTCTCAGAATACACAAAGTGCACAGCAGCACTATCTGGCAGTAAGACCCAGATTAACGTAGAAAATGAATGCAAACAAAGGAGACTGCAAACATCTCATGCTGCCAGAAACACTCAGAGCTAAGTATTTATATATATATCATTAAGATCAGTTTACCGGCTCTAATCGTAACTGTACTGGAGTATATTTCAAGAAGTTTGCACTGATTGTGAATGTTTCTAATGGCTTATTTGACAAATGACAGTGAAAGTGAAACAACACCAGTCGCTCCCTCTTGTCCCGTTTGGACAGGGCCCCTCTGTTCACGATGGACGACCCGTGTAACCCACACACTCCTCCGTGCAGATCATCACATTATTCTCAGCGTCTCTCTAAACCTGCGAGACGTGAGCATCAGAAAAAAAAAGAGTCCCCATCGACGTCCCATTCTTCTCCTCTCGTCGTCTTCATTCTCCCTCTGTCATTCAGTTGCTGTCAGCACGTTTCTCACTCAGCTCCAGTTTCCCGTCCTCTGTCCTCTCTCCCTCCTCCCTCTGTCTCTCATTGTGGAGAAGTGACGCTTTGACTGAACGTCTGTCTCTCTGTGGGAAATGAGCCCGTTAATGTGGGTGAGCCGGGTTTGTTCCATATTCATCTGCGAGCCCGTGAATCACTGCGCCACCGTGCCACATCTGCTTCCCTCACCAAAAAGTCAAAGAGGGCGGTGAATATAAACCCATTTCCTGTCTCTTTCAGCTCTTCATCAGTCCATCTCTCTCTGCCTTTCACTTTGGCCCGTGATCCTCTTCCTCCGTGCCATCTCTCCATCGCCCCCCCTTTCACCTGCTGTCACAGACACACACTACCATTATTTTCTTTCGCTATTGTGCCGGGCCATTCTCTTTTAATCAGCCCATCCCTCATTCTCCTTATCTTCTTCCTGACTGTCTGTGCCGTCATCATCGGCCGTACAGAGAGAGGCGGCTGTTATGAAAAGGTGTCAGGGAGTCAGACGGACTGACACTCTCCTCTCAGGCTGCCAAGGAGAAGGAGGGAGAGAGGGAGAGAGAGGGAGAGAGAGGGAGAGAGAGGGAGAGGGAGAGAGGCTGAGGGTCATTAGGGGTAGCTGCAGGGATTAAGGTATAAATAATCTACAAGTCACACACAATGTTGTAGTTCGGAACAACAACCCCGGCAGACCTGGCCGGACAGCTCGGCAGCAGGCCAGTGTTAAACAGTGGCTCAGCCAGTAAATTACACTCGGTGGTCAACAAAGCACACGAGGCAAGTGTGTTCCAAGAGGCCTGATATCAGTGAAAGTTAAGTAGCTGCACAGTGGAGCGTGAGACCTGAGGACACGGCTAGGAAGAGGTCATTTTAAAATGGAGGCCTGCAGAGAGACAATGAGACATCTTCATCTCTTCAAGGATTTAATTTGTAAGATTCAGGTGAAAAGGATATTTTGGCAAAAATTGAATATAAAATAACACTAGTAATGTTTAACTTTAAAGAAAGAGAAGCACTAGAGTTATGAGCCACAAAACAATAATCCCCCCCCCCCCCCCCCCCCCAAAAAAAAACAACTATATTTGCAGTTTCTAAACTATTGAACTTATTTCTACAAACTTTATTTGCAGCCTCGCCCCCGGCCGTCCTGCTGTGTCATTTAAATCCTCTCCGTCCAGGAACTTGTTCCACAAATGAAACAATTCTTCTCCCATACAGAAGTAACAGGGCGTTCAATGATGGATTATCATACAGGCAGTGTTATGTCCATACCATTATGCAAAGCTACTGGTGACTGACTGTGTAATGGAAATGGCAAATTAGTTATGAATTGGCTCACTGGTGTCAAACCTCGGCAGAGTGATATCTGTTGTTATAAAACGGTGCTTAGTTCACACGGGACATTCGGCCATTCGGCGTCATTAAGCACTTTTTTTTTTTATCCTTGTCAGTGTCGTTAAAGCTTTAATGTAATGTGGGAGATTTAAGAGCCTTTAATCCACATGACTACATTTGGACTTTGTGAGAAAATTCAGGTAGAAATGAGCAGAGCACGAGAAGCTAAGTGCAAAAACTGACCTTTAACCTTCAAACAGTAATGGACAGGGGGAGTGCACTTTTCATACGAGAGGCTAAAACTGTTATTTTTTATGGATTTCATGTCTTCACAGATTTCCTGTAGAAAAATGGATGAAATTGAAATCAGGCTTAGCCAAAAAATGATGCTACCTATAATTACATAAACTATTTGGGGGGGATTTTGTTATTTAAAATGTACTTTGCCTTTTTCTAGTTAGGTCCCATCTACTAACATGGAGGAGGCGAGGCACCGCAGCCAGCCACCAGGGGGCGAATCCAGGTGATTTGGCTCTACTTTCAGGAGCTGTCATCTTCACGTACAGCCTGTGATCCCACCTCTTCACAGTGAGTGTGCACAGACTGCGTTTGATTTGATTTACAGTGTCAGTGTGGTGTTAGTTTTGTTGCTGTATTCCCGATAAGTCAATGTATACTGTCATCCCAGTCAGTTCATAGAGTTTGTTTACAGTCCCAGCGTATAGCTTCACCCCACTTAAAACCTGACAGGGGTTCCAGTCATTAGACAGAACCTATAAGGACATATACCATATTCTTTGTGTGAGTCAGGTATGGCCACAGGAATGATGATCGCCTCAACCTGAAGCTATAAGCACGTCCAGAGGCTTGTATAGTATTTATGAGGTTATATTGACTTCATGCATGCAACTGTGAAGTTGCACCGGCTCTGATCGAACAGCAATGCTCGGGTCCAAGGGGCTGTAAACCTCTTTATTTTTCACGAGCATCGTGTGTCTCGGTTTGCAAAAAACCATTTTCTCACTTATATTGGACTGAGAAAAGTTTTATGCTCCCTTGAGCTGCCGAGCTGTGGATGTGACACTCGGCTGCCTCGTTAACCGTCTTCCCTTAAAGTGCCAATCATCTCCGGATGAAGACCGGGTTGAAACCGTGAACGCCTCAGCTTCTCAGCTTCTCAGTTTCCTTTCTCCCGGCGGCTCGTCCTCCTCGTGTGTTTTCCTCACCGCTTCCGGAGAAGCCCGACATGTCAGCATGATCAATTTCACACTGAGACGTCACCGCTAACATCCAGATGCCCTTCAATCAGCAAGCTCTTAAACAAATCAATTAATTTGTTAATTAATCACACATAGTGCATTGTGCTGTATGTGTGGACATTGATCCACACACACACACTCCTCATTACCCCACCAGCCTCCAACACTTACTCCCACACCTCCCACATTCTCCTCTGTGGATCTCACTATGAAAGGCGCCTTCGCTCAATTCTAATTTCATCTGCCATCTCCTTTGCACCATCGATCTTCATACACCCCGTGCGGCACAGAGTGATATTGAGAGAGGGACTGATATGGAGATGGACATTGATTTGGAATTAAGGAAAAAACAGAGAGAGGTGCAGGATGTGTCCCTGTGCCCGATTCAGAGAGGGTTCAGAGGAGAGTAGAAGCGACAGAGATGGAGAGGGGGAGGAGAGAGCTTCAGCGTTGATGAGATTAACTTCTCCTGATGTTATGACAGCACCTGTTTCTTCCCATTTCCACCGCAGCCCAGAGAACTTCATCAGGAGACATTTCAAGGTGCCACGGTGGTTGACGGGTCGACTCTGCCTGCTGGTTAAAGGGCCTCTGTGAACACTAGCCTGAGGTGCCATCTCGGTACAGCGGGGCATCTCGCTCCGGCTTTGGGTTTTACTTTGGTGTCAGGATGTCGGGGTTAAGGTGTAAAAAGGTTGTTAACAGGTTTGATTTAGCTGCTGTGGGTGTTCATGATTATGATGATGTGGAAAAAGAAGCACCAGACCCTCGTGGCTTTTTCCTTTCTCACAGGTTTTAAAGTGTAAACCTGGATCTTAACTGTGCAGCGGTAATAAAACCTCGGTGGTCACTTGAAGATTAGTCGATTTCTCACACACACACACAGCTTCGATGTTTAAATGACCCACAATAACTGGGAATGACAGCTGTGACAGAAACAGGCAGAACAAGCCCCTCACAGGCCGGCTCCACTGTAATTCAGCTGACTCTCAGTAATTCCAGTGTAGCAGCAGCTGCCTTGCATTGTGTGCTACAGGGTGATTACAGTGCTACGCGGCCTCGGCCTCAATCAGGAAATGGACTTTAACTTGTGTTGAAATTGAGGCAAAACACACACACACACAAGAACAAACATCTGAAGGGTCTGAATTTGATATTTTTTTACAGTTGGAGACTAAATCGGGTTCACTTCACCATAAAGGGATCTAATGTGTCTGCCCACTGGGGGATTAGCAGCTTCCTCCATCTTGTGGTTAAGCCTGAGAACCACAAGAACCTTGTGAGAACCACTGCAATCATGTTTTTGTGTGTGCATGAAAAATGGTGAGAGAAACATTCAGATGCTCTACTCAAAAATACAGAAATAACCAATACAGCAGCGTAAAAGTACTTAAGTCCTAAAGTAAAAGCAGTGGTTCGGTATTTCTGACAAATATGCAGTATATGATGGAAGATTCTATTGCAGCGGCTCCAGTATGTGTGAGTATGTAAGTAGCTGTTGTGGTAGACGTGTGCACGTGGGGCTCATGCACGTCCCTGGAGTCTTGCAGTGTCACCAGAGCCCCAGACCAAGTGGACTGTTCCTTCACAGGTCACATCAGCAGGTTTTAATTCTTTGGCCTCGTGTCTTGATTTTTAGATTCAAAAGATTTTTGTTGGACTTGATTCACAAAGAGCTGCCAGATTTTTTTATTTCCTTCTTTGTGTTCCTCAGCTATTCGTCCATTTCTCAGATATTTGGCAGGAACCTGTGACTCGCTCACTAGGATCGCCTCTGACAGAGCTCGCTGCTGAATTATTTCAAAATGAAGGGCATCGAGCAAAATGACCCAGAAGAACAGAGATAAAACATTCAAGAGACTGAATAATGTGAGTAATTTGAATAACAGGGACTTTTCTGCTGTGTGTTACCTTTGACAAGGAGGTTGTATTTTCAGAATCATTTTCTTTAAACTTTGTGAAGCTCCTTTTCTTTTGCACCTCAACTCAGGAGTAAAGTTTCAGTAACATTCTCAGTGGCTGTGTGGATCTGAGTGTTGACTTTCTTTTGATCATTTTCTTAAACACTGTGAGATATAGTTGTGCTTTTGACCTTTTCACCAATTCATGGCTCCTAATAAATCAATACAAATCTGGGATATCAAGGGAACTGATATCTATGAGTTTGTTCAAATTCAAGGGGTTTTGTTGTTCACTTATTTTTTTGGGACAGAATAACATCGATGACATAACGTGGAGACACAGAAATGTCAAGCTACACCTTCAGCTGTGTGATGTGAGGCACGGGGGGGATGGGGGGGGGGGGACCTTGTGCTCATCGGTGGCCTTGGCCTGACTGATCTGAGGCCAGGAACCTGCTGGCGGCATTTCACCTCCTCCGCTTTACCCTGGCACACCCGGCCGGAGACAGGGGGGGGAAAGAGGTAAGAAGAGCAAAAGAGAATAGACTCTCCCCTCCCTCCCACCTCCATTCTCCCTGACTCCTGTGGATCCCTCTCTCCCCTCTGCCCTTCACATCCTCCCCTCCCTCCGTCGTTTCTCACACCTGTTTATTATTTGCAGGGGACTCCTGTCTCGTGTCGGTGTTTCTTCTCCGTCTCTCCCTCCCTTTTGTCTCGTTTTCTCGAGGGGGTCAGGAGGTGGCGAGGAGAGGAGGGATGGGGAGGAGGTCAGAGACGGTGAGGATGAGAGAAGGAAGAAAAAGAACAGCAGCATGGAGAACTGAGAACGATAGATGGTCTCTTCCTCCGCTGTGGGTGCGTCCTCGACCTCTCTGCAGCCCTCTGTGGGATGTGCAAGCCCACTTACCTGACCTCAGGGTTGTTCAGCTGTTTTTTGTGTGTTTGTGTGTGTGCTGTGTGTGTGTGTGTGTGTGTGGCGTGTGTGAGGATATTTCATGAAGCTGTGTTTGTCTTTGAACTGTTCTCTCGCAGTAACTCTAATTATCTTGATCACTCTCTTTCTTCTGTGAGGTTACGTGCAAACACATATCACTGGAGTGAAGAATACGTTTTCTTACTGATTCTCAAACCTGGGTTTTAATTGTATTTATCTGTTTCTAATAATAAGCTTATGGACTTATGGACATTACAACTCTGTGTGTCTTGCCCAAGGACACTTCAGCGTGCAAACTGGAACAGCTTGGGATTTAACTACCAACCTTCTTTACTTACTTTTAGTGCTAAATATTATAAATAATAGTTGTTTTGTAAAATGAATCCCACTTTGTCCGACCCTCTCCTGTTCTTCCAATGACTTCTCACTTCCTGCAACACAAACCAAGTAAACTAAACATTAGAAACACTTAATAGAGTCAATTCATCATCATCCTCCAAAGTGACAAATCAACGCCACTGTAAAGTAGTTTCTGCAGAATCTACACATTATAATCCTCCAGGTGATTTAAAGCACAGTGCTCATAACGGACGCTGCATCTCTGTGACCTTGAGCAGTGAAATCAAGTTGTTTTTTTTCAAACATGACCATCCATTGATTCTTTAGGAAATGTGACAACACCCCAGCTCCTAATCAATTATCACATAACATGATGGATTCACTTGTCAAAAAGTCTATTAGGCCTCCACCAGCAAACACATCATCAGAATTCAATGGAGTCTTGGATTCATTGGAAAAAAGCGAGTATTGAATCTTTCATAAAAACTTCGGCTCCTCTACGAGTACCAGACATAAACCTTTCTTATTTTTTTTTAGTTTCATAATGACGAGCCATATTTTCACCAGAGCTTACCGTGATATTTATCTGCAGGTTACATCGTCGTACGTTATAATCTTTGTCAATACCCATAAAAAGAAAAGCTCGCATTAGTCATTTATTATTTCCCACAGCCAGCGAGGTTCTGGGAACCCTTTGCAATGGGAGTTATTAGAGAGGAAATCCAGACCTCCTGTCTACCAGACAGCCAAACAGCCTCGTCTTCTGAAAGCCATTAAGACTTTAAGATGAGGCCATAAAACCAAGTCCAGCCGGCCGTATTCCTGGACGCCCCATCTCTGTCGGTCCGTCTGTAGGTCTGTCTCTGTGAACCCTCTGTGGTCAGCATTAGTATCACCGGAGGGCCGGATAATTACAGAGTTATTATCTCTGTAAGTCCAGAATGAATTTCATCCCAATGGAAATGGCCATGTAAGTGATTTTCTACAGCCTCTATGCTGGGGCGGAGGGGCGGAGGGGGGTGGACCCAGACCTCCGGGGTGCCCTGCTAATTATTTTTCAATCCGTAAAAATCCAGCGCAGTCGGCTGACTCACGCTGCGGTAATTACTCGATGTCTGGAATTAAAGAAATTATTATTTTTGGACTCTTGCTTGTTTCAATAAATTGGAGGAAAAGATTTGATTCATTTTGTGCCCAGTTCACTGGATGTAAGCTTCCATAACGAATAGTGTAAAGCGTTGCTCAGCATGGAAGTCGTCAACAAACAGAAATTCTTGCTTCTATTAGGAGAGACTGAGAATTCCCTCAGATCATTTTCCTCTTATTCCAGCTGACATGACCATCAGCGTTTTAATGACTTCTGGGGAAATTGATATTTCTGCTGCCGGATCACACACACACACACACACACACACGATGTCCTTCCCTGTGACTGACACACACCTCCTGATTATTTATCTATTCCATATTAACTTTTGCCTTTGAAAGCTCCTTTTTAAATATGAATGAGTTCCCCCACCTCCTGTGTTGTGACTCAGCTGAGCCTCCCCAGTCATCAGCTTTTATGATGTTAAGCTGCCATCAATTAGATCTCATTTGATTCCGCTCCCTCCACGGCCACCCGGTCTGACGGAGCTGTGTGCCACCGGCGGCGCTGGTGGCGGAGCGGGATGCGGCCCTCGGCAACTCGCTAATTAAAGTAGTAATTAGGCCTAATCCAGGGCTTCAAATGAGCTCCTTAGCGAACCAGGTGTGCCAGCGAGGAGAGGGATATAAATTCTTCTCTTTGGCTCGCTCGCAATTTCCACACGCATGGGCTTCTGTGTCTTTTATTAGATTTGTTTTACGGCATCTAACGGCTGCAGCGTGATGCAAGGACATAGGATTTCACATTCCTGACCAAAGATGCATCGTATCTAGGTAAAAGTTAACGCAAGGATTGTAACCAAACAGCAGATCAGTAAGTAATTTGGCCCAAGATGAAAAAAAAGCTGCAATAATAAACAGCTGTGTCTTAACCAACCCTGCAATGTCAAAAAGGTCTCAAACCACAATAACTTTGAGTTTTTGTCCTTGTTATTAGCGGACAATCAATCTCTCAAACCTCCTTTTCACCTGGATATCTTTTAAAGTTTTAGTCTCAGTGCTTACCAGTGATAATACCCTGTGTTCCCACCAGGTTTAAGTAGAACCATTATAATCAAGGATGCATCATTAGTGAGGCAGCAGAGGAGGCATCGCAGAAATTTGCAGGACATGGAAAAAATATTTCAAACTAGATTTTTGGAAGAAGTGATGACCCTGATATACATTAAATACACACCATACTTTGAGCTGCATAAAAGCAATTTAATATTTAGACTAAAATCCTCAAATTACAATAAATCAATGTGAAACCTAACTTATTGAAATTTGTCACTGAAATGCTTGTAAACTATGGCTATAAGTGACTTTTTCTCAATTCATCTGCTGCTGGTTTAAACCATGGCAAAAGAAAACCTACAATCAAGAACTAAACCCATGACCCTATCCTGCAGAATGGTGCTTTACACCCCCCTCCCATCCCCTCCCCTGCGATCCACATCACTAAATATTAGCCGGACTGAACACGTCTCTGACACAGAAAACATATTTCATGGCGTGCGAATGTGTTCCGTGTGGAAATAAAGAAGCGGCGCTGTGAGTGAGCCGCCTGCGTGTGAGTGTAAGAGCAGATCCATCTGTCGGCTCCTCGGAGCAGAGGAGGAGGGAGCGGGGACGGTAGCTGGTGATGCAGGCACAGATGGTCTGTTCTTTCTGATAATGTTTTCTCAGTTGGAGATCGTCAGTGGAGAGAGAATGTGTGAATTAAAAAATCCCAGTTGAATAATAAACTCTCAGAGCAACTCTGCAGGTCCTCAGCTGTGATCTGTAGAGAAGAGCTGGCCAAGCGGGAGATGGGGTGTTGGGGGTGGTGGGGGGTGATGAAGAAGAAGAAACTAACAAATGGCGAGTTGGAATGATATGAAATGAGCATGGGAGATATTTTATGTATTCGTTTCTCGAGGAGAAAATGGAGAAGAAAGTCCAGAAAGAGAAGAAATACAATAAGAGCGAATGGTTTCCCTAAGTGGGGTTATCAAGAATTACAGCCTGGTGCTGGGAGAGAGACCAGGAGACAGTGAGGAGGACCATGTGATTGTCTTGAAGGAGACACGTTGTCAAAAGGGACGGGAGGCGGACAGGAGGAGATAGGTTAGAGAGATTAGTAGTAAGAGGCGGGCAGGAGGTGAACTGATAGAGGAGGGATTACAGGAATCCCCTGACCTCGCCAGGCGGCCATTAGAGCAAAACTAATTACCAGCCAACGACCCTGGAGATGGAAGTCAGTGCCCCCCCACACCACAGTCCTCCTCACCCACACTCACACAAGTGCCCCCCCCTCTCTCCCTGCATGTGTTTGCATGCTCAGTTCCCCAGACCCAATCCATATGATGTATGAATCTATGGGAGCAAAGGGAAATGGCTAATCACTACTGAGAAATGAGGGCGAGAGCGAGAACACCTTCAAGGGACCTTTACTGGACCTCCTCCTCCTCCTCCTCCTCCTCCTCCTCCTCCTCCTAGCCCTGCACCTCTTGCTCCATGCACATGTTGTGATGCCTATTTTCCTCTTTTTGAATAAGCACTATAATGCATTTACATAATCTGGTGTGTGTTAAGTCAGCAGGCGGGTTAAGGTGCTGTTTCTACTGAGATACGTCTTTGCTGATAAGGATGTCATCGGTAATCATGGGAGTTTCAAAACGCCTGTGCATGCACCTCCTCTTCCTGATTGACGGTAGCCTGCTTGCACATTTGAGGACTATAAGATGCTGGATTATTAACATATATACATGTCATAATTATAATTTCGCCAATATCTTAATAGCTGCTTTTACAACATTTAAATGCATGACACAGGACAGCAGCTTCTTGTGTGTTGATTTGAGCACAATCACACCAAACGCTGCCATTTGTGCGTTTTACTGCAAAGTATCAACCTCGTAAAACCACAACTTTATCAAGCTTCACATGTTACAGCTGCACAGAGCTGCAAGAGTTTGATTTACTATCAGATATTGTACAAAGGGCGAGAACTACATAGAAAAACTTGCAATAATGCATTACAGGGACACTAAAGAATCTCATACATTTCTTCATATCGTGGAGCAGATTGAGTTCATAATCGGTGGCAGGGGGAATATCAGGGAGGAAAGTATTTGTCGAGGAAAGAAGACGGGAACACTGACTCTGTGTTTCTGGACCTTTTCCTCTCGGTAGAGGCTTTCAATGCAATCAATATTTGATAAAGCCAGAGTGAGGAACAGAAGCAGGTGTGGCACACAACCAGCCGCGGCTCTGTTAGGTGTCACAGGTCCTTTCTGTCACAGCTCGGGCTCGCCCTGCCGCTGTGCTTCACCTCGGAGCTCAGAGGAAAAAAACCACAGGTCGGTCGGAGAGACGAGCAGAATTCAAAATAAAACACGCACACCAATGAATTATACACCGATGCACAAGCACACAGGTGCACACGCACACTCTCAGACAACACTTGACGTTTCTCCTTCAACTCCGGGTTTGAGATGAAAGTCTTTAATCTGAGCGCTGCCTTTCATCAACTGGAACCGACTCGTCAGACTGTCTCAAGATGCCCTCTGGGAACTCCAATCCATTACCTGTGAGACGCTCCTGCCCTGCAGCCGACTCCACTGTCAGGCCCTGGAGTTTGGACATCATCATTAAGACACCCCCCCCTTTCGTTATCCACCTGAGGCCACAAACGCTTTCTGCCTTTTGTGTGAAACATTTTCCGCCTGCAGGATTTCCAGCAGGGATCAAGATTTCCCTTTTTGCTTCATGATCTTTTATTTTTGTTAAACACCTGGAGGTCCCTACATCAAACCAACCTGAACCCGTGCGTGATACCAAACCACATTATTCAAATTTTCAAAAATGATTCTAATAATGTAAGTAGTAAAGTTTCACAAATATATTTAGACATTCTAGTCTTCAATCAAACCTCTAAAATAACGCCTTTGGCAGAAGGTTAGTATCTTGGAGCTTCTGCTTTAACAGGAGCAGAAGAGTGAACTATACTTTTGCTTGTAAAATATATATTTTTTAACATTTTTGAGGATTTGCTGCTTGTCTTTGTCATGAAGGATTTCCTTTGGGTTGTGCTTTGGGAGAAATTTCACTAAAGCAAATCAGAATCGCACCTACGAGGAATTTGCTCTGGTGCATACAATAAACATAGAAACATAATAACATAAAAACATAAAACACAATAAATACAACACACAAGAAAAGCAATAAAAAGAAAAACAATATGTATTTACTCACTATTTACTTCTTATTTACTTTACCCTTTTTCTAATATTTATACAAAGTAACATTTATTTAGACATAAACGTATCTAAATAAAATATATGTAATAGATAAAAGATATCAAAATTGAGGTAAAAAGTCAAATGCAAGATGCAAAATCCTATATTTTAATAAAGAATGACATCGTGTCCTATATAGATTTTTGTAACCTGAAAAGAATATTGAAAAAAAACTCACAGTATTGCCTTCACCAATAATCCCTCTGCCATCACTTTATCAAATATTATATAGGGGATTAAATATATAAATAATAACCACATTGCAGAGGATAGGGAGTCGCTGATCAATAAATACAATATGTGCTTGACCTACTAAGATCAAACTCCTATTAGGCATGATGGATCAAGCATGTAGGGATGTATTGATTTTATATTCATAGTGATATCAACATGAGGTCAGCCTAAAAACTGTCGACTGATGGATTCCCACTTAATCCCCTTATATATTTAAAGGAAAAGAGCTGTGTGCAGCACGACCTGATGTGTTAAGCTGATATGAAGCATAGAGGGAATAAAGATTACAGAAAAAGATAACATGCATCTTAAAGTTGACTATAGGCCTTCATTTTGTTTTCCTTTACAGTTTCTAATAGTTGCATTAATTCTCCAGCGTCCTAACCAGGACGTAAACAAACAAACATAAAAGAATGCAATAAAGAGAAGTTAAAACAAGAAGTGTATACAATTGTCTGACAATATTTGTTTTTGCTGTATGATATTGAAAAAAAGATGCGTAGATGCCGTGCGCTTGAATGACGCAGATTTTAATTATAACCATAACACGAGTTGTACTGCACAGACTCCACTTAGCTTTTGTTTTGCATGAGTGAAAACGACAGGAGACTCATCGACTGCTCCATTTAGCCACGTTGTCATGTTTACTTGTTCGACAGACAGACGGATATTGTTGTATAATTGAGTCGATCAAGGCTCTAGACTCCTCCTATTGTACGAATTTCTATCCTTTTATTTCCCCCTCATCGCCTGTCTCTCACTTGTATGAACAGAGAACAAAAATAACAAGCAAACAAGGCGGGTGAATTGGAATGTGATGTTCCCTAATTAAAAGTTAATTTATTCCCCCGCTCGCCCCCAACGTTTCATCTTATGTAACTACCGCTATCAAGCAATTAAAAGATAACCTTGCACTTGGGGAGGGGGGGGGGGGGGGAGGGGTCAATATTTCCCCACTTATTCTCAAATAGAATTCCACACAAATAAACAAAAAGCATACGACTGCAAAGACAAGGCCACAGCGCTGCCATGTTTTATTAATGGAGCGATGGCCTGAAGTCAATTTGTCCTGTACTTTCAGGCATGCTCTTTGTAAACAGCTCTACCTCAGAATATAGAGCGGCGCTGACGTCCGCCTGCAAATTATTCTGATGAGCGTTTGAATGTGTTTGCTGTAAACATCACCGCCGTCCCGCGGAAACCTCAGATTCCACTGCTGCAAGTTTTAGATAATAAACCCATTGGAAAAATTCTCAAAACGTTTTTAAGATAACGTTTATAGCTTTAATAACTCTGTGTGACGTCTGTATAACTGTGTTTAGGAATATGTCAAGTTCACTGAGCTCTTGGTGATTTACTTAAACTTGTAAAGACTAAATATTACATGTGACTTTATATACAATTTACACCAAAGATGGTATATAGATATGAATGAGAAATTATGTTGAGGGCCCTCTGGTGGTTAGCTGCCCTTATAAGTCTTGAAACCCACCTCCTCCATGTTGGTGGTTTGGACATAAGTCGATGAGACAAAAGTTGAAACCACAGGTCAAACACATTTTAAAGATGTTATTTTAGGTACTTCGAATGAAGCTGTCTTTTCATTTTTCCCCGTAAGCTTGATTTTAATTTCTTAATTGATGTTTTAAAAATGTATATATCTGAGACTGACTCGTGATTGGTCGAGCAGGAACCTGGACACCAGCTCCAAGTCCCTTCTGCTACTTTGCAGTCTCGGGATCCAAATGGAAGAGAAAGTCCATCTTTATACTCTGTCTATGATTTACGCTTTTTCTGTATTTGCCAAAGTGCCTCTGTGTTAAAATCCCCGAGCTGACAGGAATGTCTGAGTATTTTTAGCGGAGCAGTCGAGCTGAGGAGCCTCGTGTGTCCGTTCGGAATCAAACAGTGACTCTGTGTGTAACCGTTGTGCCCACGAGAGCGAGAGAGATGAATGAACATGTTCGGCACAGGGGCGGCGGCCATGATGTGAGTCGTTTCCTCTGCTTTCCATTAAACTGACCACTAAGAGATTTATAAACCCGGCTGCCACTAAGTGGTTCCTACATGGGAAGGACCTTAATGTTGGCCATTAATCGACTTCTGTTCACCTTGGAGGATGATTTGCTTCCCTTCCCTGACACCTGAGGCACCTCGGCTGCTAAAGCACATTACAGTATACTATCCCAGTGGCCTTTAGCGTGCTCCATGTTGCTTTCCAAGTTTTTGTGGACTGGCTAATGTGATTTGATCGTGGAGTGGGTTGCTGGCTGGCTTGCTATCCTCCTGGATGTGATGGATGTTAATGGGAGAGTTTGGGTGTTTTCTTTTAGAGATACCATTCACAAATAGCTCTAAGAGAATTAGTAAATATTGAACATTACAGTCATCAGCCCTGATTCTGTCAAAGGAGACACATGATGCTGGAGAAACATGAACAACCTTAGGACGTATCCAACATTTCAAATAAAATAAGCAAAGATCAGAGCGCAGTTTTCCTCAATTTACATTTCCAGCTCATCCTAGGACCCTTTGGGTTAATCTGGCTCCGTCTGGAACCATCTTAGGCAATATCATCAGTATTATTAAAAAGTGATTAGATTGCCTGAGCCCTGGCTGTTGGCATTTGAGACGCTGTCGAACATCTCCTGATGAAAACCCTTCTCATTGGCCGGGGCATTTGAAGCCATTTTTCCTTAATGACACTGACTGTTAAACTTTTCAGCGAGTGCAGGACCTGAATGACAAATGTGAAATCTTATCCTGGGAGCCGGGCTCATTAAAGCGTATTACTGCTCCTGTCATGTGGGACCATCGGGCATTAAGCCTTTGGCCCAGTTTGGGTTTGCACAGTTACAGTAATCATGATTCATGGTGAGGCAACCCGGTTATTACAGTGTTATTGTCTCTCCCTTTGTGTTTGTATACATGCATGTGCTCATGTGTGTGTTTGGTTGAATGCTCTGTGAATTATGAGCAGATTAGAGAAAAGCTTCCACACACATAACTTACACTGTCCAAAGAGAAAACTGTGCATTCATTCACTAAAACTACACAACACCTTCCTCACCTCCTGTATATGATCAGTTTTTCTTCCATTGTGGGTATAGTAAAGTAATCATGATTCATGGCGATGAAACCCAGTAATCTTAAACACAGCATTGTTGTGTGTGTGTGTGTGTGTGTGTGTGTGTAAGTGTATGTGTGTACAGCGATTATCTGCACCAACACACGGGTAAAGTGTTTTAGAGAAAAGTTTGTATTAACAGTAACAGTGCATCTCAGCATTCACAAATAAAACAATTGAAACAAAAAACAAGATAAATATAAAAAAAAATGTGCAACGGGAATAACTTAACAATAATAAAGAATATAAAACCTTAGATGAAGACATCAGACTGAAATCATATTCATAATCTGTTTATCTTCTTCTGCCTCTGAGGTTGCTGTAGCACATTGAGTTGCTGCAAGTCTCTGGGTTCAGGTGGGAGTTGTTGCTTTTTCTCCCCTAAAGAACAGGAGCTGTGAAGAAGTTTGACACAATGAGTTGAAATTCTTTTCCCTCAGAACCAGTGTGATTATTCTTTTTGCCCTGAACCCTGTGAACTGGGTCCACTGTGTTTTAGGATGCGTGAAGCAGGAAAACACAGAGTCACGACAGAGAGCACAGAGGCTCTGAGGTTTGAGCAGCAGTTTCCAGCCGAGTGTTGCTTTGTGCCCGATTAAATCGAGGTAATCACGATGGATCATTGTGCGTTATGGTGCATTGCTTTTCAAATCAGAGGCTGCAGATGGACCTCGCATATGTGTCCTGTAGCCATCAGCGAAAAAGGTGCAGCCTCCAACAGTTACAAAAACAAAGAGATGCTGGTTAAAATTACCCTGAAGCATTTAAACTGTGAGCTTTTTGTCTTTATTTCCATTATTTCCAAATTAAGAAATAGTAAACTCAACATTGTCGGGGACACTTTTTGTGAAAAACCCACTTTGATTATAGACAGAAACCGATGATATTATAATATTATAATAAAGTTTTAACATATTATTGCTGCCACACAAGATCCATCATGTATCTTAAAAAGACAAGAGTGATCGTTCCACTTTATAAGTTATGAAATAAAACTAGACGCTCACAGTAAATTAAAATACTGAGCTTGGCTGTGCAGTTTTTGCACTGTCCTCAATATTCATGGAGCTGATTTGGGAATTTATTTGAAATCTTAAATTAGTTTCTGTTGTTTTCATAAGATCACAGCTGTAATGAGAGATTATATTTATTTATTTCAGGTTTGCCTCTGCATGTATAGTACTACATTAAGTGAGGAAGCTGGGGACTAGATTCAGGATTATGTTTTGTCTGAATTGATTTGCGTTAAGCATTCATTTGAATTTCAAAACTTGAGCCAAAGGATTTGTTGATGTTCTTTTTTAAATACCAATAAGATGTAATGGTGCTTGTTCTTTCTCTCTTTCTTTCTCTCGCTTATTTCCATATATCTGTCTGTTTTGCTCTTTACGGAACTTTTTCATCCTCGCTCTCTTTATGTCTCATTTTTCCCTCCAACGTTTTAACTACCTCCTTCTCCCCCCCCCCCCCCCCTCCTCTTTAGTGTTATCCACTGGTGTCTCCTGATGCAGCAAAATTAATTCGAACTCATCCCATTAACTCATAGGACCAGCCTATGCGGAAACAAGGTGTGTGCTTCCGTCTATGAATGAATGTGTGTGTGTGTGTGTGTGTGTGTGTGTGTGTGTGTGTGTGTGTGTGTGTGAGAGCTCAGCGAGAGAGGCTGTAAAGACGCAATGCACCGACCTGAGCTCGACTCCATCCCCTTCAGGCACCTGCAGCACTTTGGGACCAGCAGCCGAGGGAATCGAGACAGAGAGAGACTTAATGTAATATACATATTTGATATTAATGTAATGAAGAGATGAGGAGGAAAGAGACGGAAGAGATGAGCCAAGGAATGAAGGGAAGCCAAGCTAAAATAGATGTGGGAAGAAAAAAGGAAGGAAGAAAAGTAAGTTTTGGCAACTCTGGTGATAATTCCAGTAGGTAGTAATTATGATTGGTTAATGAAAAATCAAATTACTCTATTATCAGCAGAAATCTGAACCTTACTGACAAATGAAGGACAAAAAGATGGATAGCAGAGGAAAAAGATGTTAAAGTAAAGGAGGAAGAAATGGTAAGAAAGAGTAGAAACGCTCAAAGGAAAAGAAGCAATGTTGTGGGTTGGCTGTGAGACAAAGTGTGTGTGCGTCTGTGTGAAGTGTGTGTGTGTGATATTGCATGCTTTACCTTCCTGTCACTTGTTGGAAAGCAGTGAATCTTTCATGGTGACCTCATCCTGCACTTAACTGGTGTGAGCTTAAAATCTAAGCATCACAAATTATTAAGCTCCTCTGTCCCTGATATGAAATTCCTTTTTTTTGTGTAAAGGAATTATTGTAAACTAAAGAAAGAAGTTTTTCTTTTTTGCAATGGTTAAAAAGTTACTGATAAAACAGTCCATGTGTAGTGAGGATGTAAAAAAGTGTGTTCTCTCCTGTGCTAGGATGTCTGTAGTCGTCCTGTTTCTCTCATGTAATGAGAATGTGTGTGTTCATCATTACCGACAGAATGGTTCACCGTGGAGCAACTGACCTCACACAAGGTCACCGCGCAAACAGAGGCCGGTAATAATCAAAATAAGACAGATTGTGGCCGGCACGGAGGAAGGTTGGGCAAGATGGAAAAAGAACGAGAGAGCCAGAAAGAATGAGAGAGGGCTTTAGTCAAGTTTTGTCCTCTCACACGTCCTAATTTGTTTTGCTAAGAAAAGAGGACAGAGGGAAATGACATAAGAGCGATGAGCATCAGGCTGCGTAATGAGAACAACACATCATCATCAGCTCACCTCACATCACTTCCCTCGGCCACCTGAGGACACGACACGCACACAAGCTCGTGAAAGGCCATCTGCTCGGCTGCCTGGTGTCAACACCCTGAGCACGCACACACACACACACACACAACACACACACTCGGACACACATCCTGCTAACCCTTGGTTCAGCCTGAACTCTAACCCAGCTCGTTGACAGGTGTCTGTTCAGGGTGGAAAAGGTGCGTTACCCTGTGAATTATCAATTGAACCCAAAACCTGTCGGGAAAATCCGTTCACACACTCGTCTGCTGCTGTGTTCTGTTTCCATTCATTAACTCCAGATCAGGAATTTATCACATTTTTAACCGATGGCTAGAGAACCTCCCAAGTTGGCTGAATATCTCAGATTAATTGCTCGGAAACTGGGTCATCAATTTATTTAGTTTTTTTTTCCCCCAGAAAGAAAATGGAGCAGCTCCTCCGTTTCCATTTTGCATTGCATTGTGGGAGAATGATTGGAGAATAGAACAGCATCCTGCAAAAAATAACAGTATTTAATATGCTTTACATCAACTTAGTGACTTTCTAGTACAGCCCAACTCAAATCCTGCTTAACACTGATTTAAACCAATATTATATATATTTATTATGTTTATATTATGGATTTGGAACAATCACCCAAAGCCAACACAGGAGTTCTTTCAGCTAAATGTTTATTGTTAATGAAAATGAGAGTTTTAATCACACTTTCATCCCACAAGGATGTTTGTCCAGGCAACCTTGGGATGTATATGATGAATATGAATCAGTGTGTGTTGGTTTACGGCCCAGATTCAAGGACACACACTCAGTTGATCCTATTGACGAACTCAGAGAGCAAAGAACCCGGAGACGGGAGATGCAGCCGCGCTAATGGCTGATTCATCTCGTCTCTGAAGTGCTCTTCATTCACTTCATATGAAGAATCCTCGGATGAAAGTGGAGTTGAGCTTGAGAGGGAAGTGGAGTTGAGAGACGGGTCGGGGGGATTTGATGGGGACATCTATCTGACAGGGTCATAGTTTCCCCTTCTTCATTTCCATCAGCTGCCCGTCACTCACACCTTCATTTCCTGTCCGCCTGTTTACCTGCCTCACCTGTCTGCAGGTCACTTTCTCCGATAATACAAACTTTATTCATATAAGAAGGAAGACAGCTTGGGAACAATGGAAAGAAAAGCCTGTCTGTCTCATCTCCTGTCTGTCTCATCACCTGTCTGTCTCATCTCCTGTCTGTCTCATCACCTGTCTGTCTCATCACCTGTCTGTCTCATCTCCTGTCTGTCTCATCCACTGTCTGTCTCATCTCCTGTCTGTCTCATCACCTGTCTGTCTCATCTCCTGTCTGTCTCATCTCCTGTCTGTCTCATCTCCTGTCTGTCTCATCTCCTGTCTGTCTCATCCACTGTCTGTCTCATCTCCTGTCTGTCTCATCACCTGTCTGTCTCATCTCCTGTCTGTCTCATCCACTGTCTGTCTCATCTCCTGTCTGTCTCATCTCCAGTCTGTCTCATCACCTGTCAGTCTCATCTCCAGTCTGTCTCATCACCTGTCTGTCTCATCACCTGTCTGTCTCATCACCTGTCTGTCTCATCTCCTGTCTGTCTCATCACCTGTCTGTCTCATCTCCAGTCTGTCTCATCACCTGTCTGTCTCATCTCCTGTCTGTCTCATCACCTGTCTGTCTCATCACCTGTCTGTCTCATCTCCTGTCTGTCTCATCTCCTGTCTGTCTCATCTCCTGTCTGTCTCATCTCCTGTCTGTCTCATCTCCTGTCTGTCTCATCACCTGTGTGTCTCATCTCCTGTCTGTCTCATCTCCTGTCTGTCTCATCCACTGTCTGTCTCATCACCTGTCTGTCTCATCGCCTGTCTGTCTCATCTCCTGTCTGTCTCATCTCCTGTCTGTCTCATCTCCTGTCTGTCTCATCACCTGTCTGTCTCATCTCCTGTCTGTCTCATCTCCTGTCTGTCTCATCACCTGTGTGTCTCATCTCCTGTCTGTCTCATCTCCTGTCTGTCTCACCTCCTGTCTGTCTCATCTCCTGTCTGTCTCATCACCTGTCTGTCTCATCACCTGTCTGTCTCATCACCTGTCTGTCTCATCTCCTGTCTGTCTCATCTCTGTCTGTCTCATCTCCTGTCTGTCTCATCTCCTGTCTGTCTCATCTCCTGTCTGTCTCATCACCTGTCTGTCTCATCTCCTGTCTGTCTCATCTCTGTCTGTCTCATCTCCTGTCTCTTTCATCTCCTGTCTGTCTCATCTCCTGTCTGTCTCATCTCCTGTCTGTCTCATCTCCTGTCTGTCTCATCACCTGTCTGTCTCATCTCCTGTCTGTCTCATCTCTGTCTGTCTCATCTCCTGTCTCTTTCATCTCCTGTCTGTCTCATCACCTGTCTGTCTCATCTCCAGTCTGTCTCATCACCTGTCTGTCTCATCACCTGTCTGTCTCATCACCTGTCTGTCTCATCTCCAGTCTGTCTCATCACCTGTCTGTCTCATCTCCTGTCTCTCTCATCACTCCTGTTTAACTCTCGGTAATGATCAGCCCATTTTACATCTCTAACAGAAACATTACACAGCTGCTCGCTGCCATTCTGGCAAACATCCCCCATACTCAGGTTTATTTATTTCCCTGCACGATGCCACAGACATTAAAGTGCAAATTGTGTTTATGTGCATGAGTGTGAGAGAGAAACCAGGCCTGTGTTGGTTTTTAAGCCAGGGAAATCTCTTAACCACAACCACCAGCCATCAGCAATCCTCAATTACAAACAAAACCCAATTTAAATGTGCTGATTTAGTTCCAAATATCTGTTGTGTTTCGTTGAGGTACTAGGACACACTTAAATGTGGTTTCAACAACACGCATGGTGGTCAGATCGGATTTAGACACAAACAAAGATCACACAGTACCCACAATGCACTGGGACTCCAGACATCCAAACTGATCATCATCTGAAGTGATCTAAAAATGTTATTGAATAGATTAGAAGCAACTGTTTCCTGTTTAACTCTGTTTCCTCCCCCCCAAAAAATTAAGAGGCTGTAGCTTTATTAACAGAAATCTTTTTATACAGGTTGCTGTCAGGAGACGAACCTGTGAACTGAAGGTGAGACTCCTTCCACAGTGGATGGTTTGCAGGAGGTCGTTCAATCTGTTTCTGTTGAGTTTCACTCAGCGCTGTTAGACCTGTGGCAAACATCTGTCACTAGTGATCACCACGGTGGCTGGAAAGCTGCTGGGGCTGTGACATGTGCATTCTATTGCATTCTGTGTGGATCAACACCAAGTTCAACACAGTAAATAAACAAAGGCAGCTGACAGAACACAGACTGGAAGGTAGGAACACAATTTGAAAAGTGAGCTGAGGCGTTTTCATGATCTGAAAAAGGCAGCATGAAGACCTCGTAGGTGAAGTTTCATATTAAAGCAGGTTTAGCTGGATTTTTATTAATATACTGAATGACACACACACACCCACCCACACACCCACACACACACACACACATAGCAGATGTTACTCAAGCTTTCACTCTTTAATTGTGTGATGATGTGTGTTGGGTAAACTGTAAGTATTTAAACTCACATTTGCATGTCTGCTGTTTGTGCCCCTGTGTGTGTGTTTGTGTGTGTGTGTGTGTGTGTGTGTGTGTCTGTGTCTGTGTGTGTGTGTGTGTGTGTGTGTGTATGTTGCATTGGATTGACTCATTTCCAATCTATGAAAAAATATGAGGTTTACACTCGGAAGAAAGTGAGAAAAAAAGACGAGGAGTTGAGAAAAAAAAGGTTTGAGATAAAAGAACGAGCAAAGGAGCGAAAAAGAGACGTTGAAATGTATACAGGAAAAAAAAGGTGGATGAAAAGATGGCAAGCGTTAGAGAAGTGGAGCACGGGGGGGGGGTGAGGGATGAAGGCTGCATCACAATAAACAAACAGAGGTGGATGTGAGGGTGCAAGGGGCCACCCGAGGAGGATGGAGGGAGGGAGGGAGGAACAGGCAGGAGAGAGAGATAGCGCTAGCTCCGCACGGCAGGTAAACACAGTGATGGAGAGGAAGGGAGGAGAAGAGATAGTGAACCTCCTCCAGAGGGACTCGCAGGTTATGAGAGACAGTTCAGAAAGGACAGATAGCGTCTCTCGTTCTTTCTCTCCGTCTGGTTTGGGATGCCGATTAAAACACGGGTAGCCTATCCTGGCGTAAACACACGTTAACGAGGGATGATGGAGGAGAGAGAGTCGGAGAGGAGGCGTACTGTCTGTGTCACATTCCTCTTCTCTTCATTTGTCTTTTCTCTCCTCTTTTCCCGTGTCAATTACTATTTTTTTTTTCTTTCTGCCTTTCTCGCTCCGGACTGGTGGATGGTGTGCGTTTGCAGCCCCCCCCCCGGTGCTGACAGCTCCTGATAGAGCCGTTCTAATGGGAGCAGATGATGATTGACGGCCACGCAGCCAGCTGACAGCACGTAAAGGTCACATTAGCTCCCACTGCGATGGAGGAGAAGATGGAGAGAGGCAGCCAGGGAGAGGGAAGTGAGGGGAAGCAGGTAGATGAGAGAGAGAGAGAGAGAGGGAGAAGCTGAGAGGGAACGGGAGAGAAGACAGACAGTCAGACGCAGAGATGAAATGTCAGAAAGCTCTGGAAGGTAGTTGAGGATAATAAAAATAGAAAGGGCAGAGACAGAAGAAGGGAAGCATCGCAAAGGGAGACGGGAACTTGTTTCTGTTTCCACCTGTCGTCAGAGTGAACGTGTTTATATCATAATCGCATTTGTCGGCCAGAGATGACGTCAGTGACTTTGTGCAGAGCAGCCCCCCCCCCCCCCCACTCCCCCACCCCCCATCAGTCAGAACTACGACTCTGTAGCTACGAATTCAAATATTCAAGTACAGAAGCCACGACATTCAATTTAAAATCCAAACTGTTTCATTTACAACGTGTTTCAAGCCTTTTACAGAAATCTTTTGAAAACTATCAATTAAATCTGGGACTTTTAAAGCTGCAGCAATATCAGAATCAGAATCAGAAAGTATTTATTGCCAAGTAGTTTTACACCTACAAGGAATTTGCTCTGGTTATTGGGGCATACAATGAACATAGAAACATTAAAACATAAAAAAACACAATAAATACAACACACATAAGAAAACAATATATATTTACTCACTATTTACTTCTTATTTACTCCCTTTTTTCTAATATTTATACAAGTAACATTTGTTTAGATATAAACATATCTAAATAAAATATATATAATAGATAAAAGATATAAAAAGTGAAGTAAAAAGTGAAATGCAAGACAGTGAACAGTGTGGATAGATAGAGAATTTGGAAAACTTGGTTATTTTCTTGGAGTCTCTTCAAAAACCTGTTTTCATGCCATATTTGTGTGTATTTCAAATCCTCTATTGCAACCTTGACCTGTGCACAGTCACCCCCTCATTCTCTCTATCCTCTACCTCCTCTCCTCCCCTCTGCATTCCCTCCCCTCCATTTTCCCCTCCTTCATACATATTGCATTCTCCTGTTACTCCAGCCTCACACTACATGCGGCCTGACAGTCCCCACATAACAGGCTCCTGACATTTCCTGATGGATATGGAGACAGCAATGAGAGTTTACCTCTGCTTCCTCCTTGTCCTGCTGCGTCTCACCCACCTCCTCCCCTTCTCCTCACCCTTCTCACCCCCATTCTCCCTCGTGTGCTGTGTGAGGACAGAGAGAGAGAGAGATGATGTGTGTGTACGTGTGGAGGGAAAGGTGTGTGTTTCTCTGCAGGCTGTTTATACTATAGTCTGGAGTTTTCCCCCCATCCTCATATGGCAAGTGCTGTGTCCTACCAGCCATATACACACACAAACACACACACACTTATACAAGGAGCCAAACATCTCATTATGTCTATAGTGCGATGTGTCTGTGTGTGTGTTCAAAGCTGTGTTCAGCCCATAAACAGACAGTAAGAGCACTTGCTCAGGTTGTTTGTATGTGACAGAGAGAAAAGAGGCAGAGAGCATTTGTATGCATATTTGTATTTGAGTGTGTGTGTGTGTGTCAACTGAAGAAGATGAAGTATGCGTGAATGTGGGTTTTTATTTCTCTGCAATTCATCCAGTGTGTGTGTAAGTGTGCACGTGTGTGTGTGTGTGTTAAATACTGTCAGTGGACAGATGGTTGTGAGAGCCGCTACATCGTTTAAGAATAAGACTTTTCTAGGGTGTTGATAAGTGTGTGTGTGTGTGTGTGTCTGTTTTGTGTGTGTGTGTATACTTGTAAATGTGTAAAAGTATTTGTGCCTTTTGTCATTATGAAAACCAGAAGTCCTCCAAACTCATTTTGCAGGTCATCGCTCTGAAAAGGGCACAAAGTGGATTTGAAGGTGAAGGATGAAGGAAAACTCCGGCCTAGTACAACTGCAGGCTTATTCAATATTTTTTACTACCGTTGTGTACAATGACTTTGTTGTTGCCAAAGTAATTAGTAAGATCTATAAGAACGTTACAAGTCCGGACAGGTTGTAAAGAAATTGGCTTTATATTTGCTGCTTTTCTTAGTGGAATGCACTATATGCAATTTTAAGGAATGTTATAAAAAACAATAATCAATAGATAGAAAATGAAATGCACTGTTAGTTACAGCCACATATGCAAATAACAACTTTTACCAACCTCTTCATTCTCGCACCCTCCTACTCTCCTTCTATATATAACACTTCATAATAAGGTCATATACCCTCACACACTTCCATAGTCACACTTATTCTGCCATTGTTCTGTTCAGGCTCTGTTCTCTTTTATGGTATGAGTTGAATTATGTCTCTTTTTTTATGTCGACCAAACAAAGTCATTATTAGTTTGTTTTTTAAACTTTAGTAGCCGCAGATTATACCAAAGTACAACTTACTTAAAGACAGTAAACGTAAGTCCCAGGTTTTATTCCTTTCCAGGGATCAGTTGGATTGAACACACATCAGCAGATGCAGACCTCTACGTTTAAAGCTGTGTGCACACGTTGAATTTTTGGAGAGAATTTTAGTTTGCCATCAATAAATCCTGGTGTGAGAATGCTCAGCCTGTTGGAGCCAGCGTCGCTCAGGGACGTGTTTTGTCATGTCCACGTTTGAAGGACATCCGAGACGTCTTCAAACGCAGCCACCGAAGAAGGCGGCACAGCTCGTGTATGTAAATTGATGTCGTATTGACACAGGCTCCAATTTACAGAACATTTTTCATCCTCAGAACTTCATTACCAGTGATGAATGCGTCGCCGCTGTTCCAAACACTGGCTCCCCTTCACCTTATTCAGAGAAATAAAAAAGCCTGATCTTGCAAATCACAGATAATGAAGTAAAAGGGAGGAACGCTGAATGAAAGAGAGAAGAGAAATTGTGAATTTGAGGCGGTTTAAGTCTGGACGTGATCACGACTCTCCTCCATTGTCCTGCTTCACCTCATCCTTCCCTTTATATACGCCCTTTGCTCAAGTATAGATTGGTGGGCGGTGAGGGAAGCGTGGAGCGCCGCGGGGAAGGAGGGATCATCAATAGTGTTGAAACGGAGCTGTGACACGCGCCAGGGATCCTAAATCTTACCACGTTTGTTTGTTTGTATGGAAGAGGGAGATAAAGTGTAATGCACGACTTTTCCCCTCAGCTCGTGACAGTGTTCGGTGTTTCAGTCTCTGCCGGCTCTAGCTCTATTCTTGTGAGAACCATCACTTCAGTTTAAATCCTTTAAACATTTTCTAAAAAGGTGTTTCATCCTTCACCTCTTTGATCTTTGGATTTGCTCAAGGGCTCAGGTTAAATAAAGGTTAGTGTGTGATTAGAGGACGTGTTAACATCCGGGAGGTCGAGGATTAAGTACATAGAAAGTATCGCTAAAGGTAGAAATACATGATTTATTAAATTATACAAACCCTCGATATATAATCAAGTATTTGTTTATTGACGGTCAGTTTTGAGACGGATTACTTTCTCATTCCGAACCATTTGTCTTGCCGCACACACGGTTTTTCTCCCCATCTATATGTCCTGATGCATTTATTGAGAATTGCTTGAGTTATTGTCTTTAAAGGGAATATTCATGAGGCGGAAAAAGTCTTTATCCCTCATTTGATTTAAGTACTGGCAGCTGCCACAGAGACTCCACCGCCAAAAGCTCATTAAAGATGCTGAGTCATTCCTGGTCAGGGAGAAGCTGAGTCTGCAGAATGCTGTGCTGCTGCAGATCAGTGAGGTCGACCAACCTAAACTAACCTGTCCTGCGTCCTCTCTTCTCTCTGTCCCACGTTTCCTCCGTCTCCCCGTAACAAAATCTTCCTCTTTTATTTTTTAGGAAGGGCAAATCTTTAGCGGCGGCAGCCATGTCACCGAGAAACACAGTGACTCAGCTCGTGATTAGAGCCGATGTGAGGAAGTGAAATATGATACGGCCATTAGGGTGTTTGTTAATGTTCTCTGCCCCGCTGCACCCAAAGGCAGCTCCATCATTACAGATGCATACAGTGCAGAAACTTGTTCAAACTTCCAAACTTTTTTATCAGCTCTCCCTGAACTTGTTACTGTGCTGGTGTAGTGCAGGTAAATTTAGCCTCAATCTCGCTGCTGATGTTTTTAAATTCAAATGTGTTCCAGATATATTATCTCACAGCTCAGATACACTGTGTGTCTCTCTGTCAAACAGTGCTGGTAAATTAAAGGAAGGCAGGTTTGACATTTGGAGATTAGCTCAGCACCAGGCCTGGAAACAGAGGTAAACATCTGGCTCTACTGAGAGCGACTGTATGTGCAGGTTTATTTCTTTGCCATGTTCTATGGATCCTTGTCATTGTTTTGCTGTGGTTTAAAATATAGATTATATTTAACCAGATCTTTTCCCTCTCTGTTTTCACACTTACAATTTTTTCTGAATTGATCAGTTAGAGTTGCTGGGAGTAAAAGTTAATGGGGAGAAATGGCATTTTGTCTTCATGCTGCCCACTGAAACCAGTAACCAGTGGATATTAAAATCATAACCTTAAAAAAGGCTCTTATATTTAGTTATTTACCATGAAGCGTTGGAGGGTTTAGTTTTGTCCGATGTAATGAATGAACCTTTATGCCGTGTCATTAGCAAAACAAACAAACAAACAAACAAACAAATAAATAAATCTCTGATAAAGATGTGTGGAGGGAAGGAAGCAGGGTTACAGGGTGTTGGCTTTGATAGATGTCAAAGACTCAACTGTGAAGCATTTCCTCTCTCAGCGGCTATCGATTGACCTCAAGGAGCGAGGGAAAGAAAGGAGGCAAGGAAAGAAGAGAGAGTACCGAAGGACATGAAAGAGGAGACTCGTGAGGACGGAAAAGACAGCATGCATCTGAGGGTGAGGAGAAGAGGTGAAGGATGGGGGGGGGGGCAGAGTGTGAGTCAACGTGAGGGGGCAAAAAGAGTCAAAGTGAAAGAGGATCTGATGAGGAGGGGGAGACAGATGAAAGAACAGGGGGGGGAGAGGGGGAGAGAACAAGTGGATTTGGCAGGAGGGGAGCTGGATGGAGGTGAAGTGGAGTTCACCGGGGGGAGGAAAGGAGTCTTTCATATTTCGGTAATTATCAGTTTCACTCGTCTCTTTTCTCTTCAGCTCTTTCCCTTTCCTTCCCACAAGCTTCTATTTCCACTATCTCTGAATTCTTCCCTCTTTCTATCTTTCTGCTAGTCACCTTTCTTCTGTCTCTCTTTAAAACACACACACACACACACACACACAGATAAACACTCCTCTTCCTCCCACTGTCCACAAATGAAGGTGTGCAGTAATCTGGGGGATGGAGCCGCAATAAAATCGTCCCACCAATATAAACGCCCGCCTAATGATGAGTGATGATCCGTCTCGTTCTTATAGCATCAAATAATTAAGTACAAGGACATTTATACCAAGGTCCAGCAGTCCCCTTGTAAAAACACATTTATACGCACTGGATTTTAGATTTTTATTTCTGCTCCTAAGCCCCACACACTCATAAAAATCATTCCTCTAAACCGTGAATTATTCTCTGAGAAATAAGGAAAATGTTGAAAAAGGCTGAAAGGTTAAAGAAGGCAAAAAACATGTATGGATCCGCCCCTGATCTGGTTTACTACCACTCAAAAAAAACACTAAATCAAATTATTAAATTGATTCAGTAGTTTTTACATAATCAAACAAATATGGATCAAAACATAACCTCCTTGTAATTAAAACAAACCCTGAGGCCACTGCAGGTCTCAAACAACGTCCCATCCACTAACATGGATGAGGCGGGATTTTACAACCTATACTGCCGCCGGCCACCAGGGGCGATCGAGCCGCGTCTCTTCCAGGGAGCCGTCATGCCGTCTGTGTTTATCCACCGTCTATAATTCACAACATGTTGGAGCATAAGATGAGCTCAGGAAGTCAGTTTCAGCCAAAATAAACAAAATGTACAAACATGGCCCATCATTAAGTCTGCATGTTCAATACCTCCTCCATTTCTCTCTCAATCTCTCTCTCTCTCTCTCTCTCTCTCTTTCTCTCTCTCTCTCGCTCACTCACACACACACAAACACACAGATGCACACATACAAACCCACAAATCATCTCAGTTGTCGTACTTTGTTTTTCTGTCAACTCCCTTTCTCTCAGGCGTCGCCTCAGAACTTCAAACCTCAACAGAGACATTGAAAAATGCTGTTTGTCATATTTGTGTTAGTTTTGTATGTTGTTTACTCCGTTTTGTCAAGAGGAAAACTGCCTCATTGTTTTGTGTGCAAATCTTTTTGTGAGTGTGACGGACAATGACGCTGTCAGAGGAATGAAGGAAAGACGAGCAGGGAGTGAAAGAGAGACGGAGGGAGGAGAGGGAGGAGAGGGAGGAGAGGGAGGAGAGGGAGGAGAGGGAGGTGTAAACAGCAGTAGGATATTGAAAAGGCAGAGGAGAGCTATCAGAGATCCTGTTAATTAGCCGTCCCGTTTATCACCGTGGGCAAACCTCGGCGAGGTACCCTCTGTTGTCGAGTCGGGGGAAAGTCGGGGAAAAGACAATTTTTTCAGAGGCAGCGGAATGAAAGAGAGACGGCAGATGAAAGAGACGAGGAAGAGACAAGGGAAACGAGTTAAGAGAGAGAGAGAGAGACTCAAACATTAAAAGTAGGGCTTGTTTATTATATAACACCACAATAAATATGTCTGTGTATACAAACTTAAATATATATATGCTCCTGGTATTTGATGGACAGATATTCAGAGAAATATCAATATGGACTTTTTATAGCAATAACAATAAGAATGAGATCTGATACTTTATCATTACCAAACAAGCGAACATAAGAAGAAAGTTCATTATTACAGATGAGTCAACGATATTCTTTGCTTCATTTATTACATAATTATCTTCTCAAAATCCATTTCAGCATATATATTCCCCTAATTCGATTTTATATTAGAATATTTAATTCCATTCTGCCACTAATATATTTTATTTTGAAAACACATCACTGTTTCCACAATTCCGCCTGGTTTCCCAATGGTGCTCGTCCCATTTCAGTTTTCAAGCTCCAGGGAGCGTTGTAGTGTGGACGCACAGAAACTGACATGCTTGGAAACGATGACACAGCATTTTCCTGTTGGGTTCCTATGAGTCCTTACTCGAGTGAGAGAGGGGAAGTTAAAGTGTCGCTAACAAAATAAAAGTTTCTCCATGTCGTCGGCCCAACAAAAGAAATCCCTGCTCTCCAAACAGTCTACAACTTCATGAACAGAACTGTCCCTTGTTGGGTCAGTTCTTATCACCAGAGCGAACATTTACTTTTGACATTTCCTCTCTTAGCATCGAAGTGCTTTAGCACCGCAGCACTTTGAGAACTTTAATATTTACAGACCCAAATGGAAACAAGCAGCGACTGCCTCTGCTGCCATGTTCATCAGTGGAACGTTCCACGGCTGCAAAGTGAAGCACTTCAGAGGCGGCCTCGCTCCAGCCGCTCCAGTAGGATCCAGACTCACGCTCCGCTTGGAGCATGCACTTTAGTTTTTGGAAGCTGGAGCAGTGTTGGCAACTGTTGTGTCGTGACCCCTTCGTCGGCATTAGTTTTTGTTTTCCAATCAAAATGTGATTGTTTCTTCTCAGATTGATGCATTTGAATGGATTTTAACAAGGAGAGGTTTCACTGAACAATAGTTATTAAAATAAATGTGTCTGACATGCACCGGAGGAGAAATTGAAGGGATGCAGCATGTGAGGAGTCGTTGGCACTGAGACCAAACCTGGGTGTTGAGTATTACACCTTTTCTCAGCGGCACACGAATATAAAAATATCGATAAAGAGAGAAAGTGATAAAACCCTGAACAGTGAAAAATATTCAGTGACAAATTAATAAAAGGAAAAGTTTAGTGTCACTAGTGAAACTGACGAGTTTGCAGAGCTACAGGACTCTGTCTCTTTCTTTTCGGGCGCAGAGAGTAACCTCTGAAGGACCGTTTAGTTATTTACAATGTTAATTGTGAAATGAGTAAAGTAATTAGTGTGATGGAAGTTTTCTGGATGCAGCTGAAGAGTTTGATTTAAAGTTGAGGCATCAAGGAGACCAGGAGGTGAAACAATAACTGGACGTTTACCAGAGTAACAAAAAGCCCCCCCATCCAAGTCTGTAGATGTCTCACACAGCCCCCCCAGCTTAACTTTGACCCTCCCCACCTCGCATCACCCATACTGTCACTCTCTGTATCTACATGTAGGTATTTATTACTTATGGATAGTAAAATGTAAATAATGTCCCTTCGTTGTGTCCACGAGCATCAGTCACCAGTCAACATGTGTTTTAATGGGCGTTCATGCGTGTACTGAAACTACATGTGGGATGTTGGGACTCAATAGTATACCCTGTGGGGCTGGAGCCTCCACTCTAACTGCCCTCTGTATACCAGCCACATCTAATTGAATCTAATTGGGACAATTAAAGTGAAAATCTGTAGTAATTAGGGAGTAATTGGGCTATTGTTATTGTTACAAGTCTCTGAAGGGCTGACAAAGAACCAGTGCACACTCCTGCAAGAGATGCACCATCTTCCTGTTGGTGAGTTTCCTCCTTTTCTCGCATGTGCATGTAAACATGGGTTTCCAATTACATGTTCCTGCAGAATACAGATGTTTGCATGTTGTATGAAAGTCGTATTTGTGCAGCAAAATCCACTTGCACACTTTATTTCACTGACACGTCTTTATTGGTATTACATAGATTTCAAATAATACTTGAGATACAAAAACAAAAAGCAATAAGATAGACTGAGAAAGAGGGATTAGCTAGATTACGTTAATCAGGTGTGATGATGTAATCTGGGATGCACAGTAAAGTACATGTTTGTTGAAAACATCTAAAGCCGTCATGGTTTATTGGTTTGTTCTAGTCTAATATACAGTCTAGGTTATAAACACATGGTAGTTCCTTTCACTAAAAGCCTCGTATACCACTCGGACGTATATGTCTAACATGGGTGGTGTAAACTGGAACCACTTTGTTGGTCTAAATCTTCACATCTGTGTGAGATGCTCCTCTTGAAGACCTCGTATACATTTTAAAACCGTCTTTAATATCTAATTTATTGAAGTCAGCGCATGAGAAGGACTGAAAAGTACATTAATGAAAGTTCACGCACTGTAATTGAGTTGATAAATAATAAAGTGTGATCATATCACGTCTGTTTTCTAGTAGTTTGGTGCACATTGGAAATATTCTCACTAAATACTAAATAATGAATCTTCACTTTTTGTCTATTATTGAAATAAGTGCATGATGAAGACTAAATGATACATGAGTGATACTTAATGTTCTTTGATTTAGCATTTTACACCCTGATAACCAATTACAAATAATGCAATAGCTTAAAACCATGATTGTGAATGCAATTTAAAAGATAATAATACATACTTGTAGTCTTAAAAGTGTATTTTAGAAGATAATAGATAACATGAACTATAAAAGCACATATTCAACCCCTGTTAAAGATATAATATGTAACAATTCTTCATTAAAATATGAAAAAACAACTATACCCATTATATATTATGTTGACTTATATACCTACATCATCCAAAAGGTTTCCAACAATGTTCAAACCCACAGGAAATCACACTTTCATTTAAAATAATAAGTCTCAGTTTGGTTTCATTTCCGCTTTAACTTCATCATCAACGGTGGTGAAGACTAGAACTCCCATGATCCCACGCTGCTTTATGACATCATCAAACTTGGTCTTTTGTTATTGTTTTGATTGAGCAGCCAAAGTTATTTATGGTACCTTTAAATAAACTACAAAACTAAACTACTCTTATACTGAACTTTAACAGCAGCAATGTAAACCTTCACCCATTCAGATAACACTGTACATATTGAACTACCAGAGGTTTGTTTGTTTGCTGCAGTTTGGTTTCTTACTGAATATGATATTTAGATATAGAGACGTAAACATCCTCTCGACTGATTTCTATGTTAATTAAACCTGAGAGAAGAAATGTAGACGATCAGGTTGGGAAAATAAAGGTGCCACATTAGCATGCCGTCTTATATGGTGGAAAATTCAAATCAAATGCGAAACATTCCATTAAAATGTCTAATGAAGTGAAAACAATAGTGAATGTGTTTCTGGGGAAATGCATTACCTCCACTCTAATCCTGAAATAGTGCCGCGCAGCGCACAGGGAGGAGATCTCCTTCAAGGTGATGACAGCCATGTTCCTTTATTGTCTTATGTACCTGGGAGGATGAGTTGAGAAAGTACATCTAACGATAACATTATGATTCTTGTTATAGGAAAATCCTTTCTAAAAATTAAACCTGAAACAAATGGAGATCACTTTGTATTCCTCCTTTCCTCATGCTTTATGTTTACTCCAACAGAAAATGCATCAGGTTGTGGATAATGAGGTTTGGAGGGCGGAATGTTTTTCTCAAATGTCAGACCTAAAAATTAAAAACCTGAGGCTGGTTTCTTGTTCTTTCTTGTTCTATTCTTTTTGTGCCGATGCTCAGAGAGATATTAATGGCTCCCAGGACAACGGCTAAACTAGATCAGAAAGGGCACGAGTTCTCTCTGTTGTTGTCTTATTACAGTACCTGTTTTTTAAAAGCCTGAATGAGGACAACATGAACGAGATGAGTTCATATCCATAATCTCACCAACTAGAGACACTGCAAACGTACATAATAACACAATAATCTTCTTTTTTATAGCAGTCTTTCTCATCAATCATACAAAGCGCGAGGTCAAGAAGGAATTGAAATCTTTGTGTATTTCTACCTATGTATGTCATTTTCAGATAAAATTACATAGGTAGCTAGGAAGAATTTTTCATGACAAGATAATTGGAGGCTGAAACAGAAAAGGCAGTTTCCTCCCTACATATGAAAATGAAAAGCTGGTTTCCTGGTCGACTGCTTTTTCACTGACTGATTTCAAACTCCGAATAAATCTGACATGGAACCTGTGGAAACCAAATTATGATTGTTAACCGTCTTTACTTTCTTGCTTTGTATTTGTCCAACATAGACTTACTTAGTTTTTAGCATCAAATAACCAATTAAAACCCAAATTAGCAGAACATGAACTCGAACATGTGCTTTGGCTGTTTGCTGTATTTATACATTTTCTTGAGAGTGGCTGTTATTCTTTTGAAATCTTAGGGACAAAACCTCTAGTCCCTTCCTCCCAAATTCAACTGACTCTACAGTGAAGTGATTACACAAATCAATATGGATCTGGTTGATTCAAACAACTGTTGTGCTATCTTCAAACCTTTAAAGCACACCTGTGTTTATATATACTTTATAGAGAGAGGGACGGGTTCTCTTTGTTTCTGTTGGTGTTCTGTGGCACAGCTGGAGGACAGATTCACTGTGAAGCCTGCTGAGACAGAAAACTCACTGTTTCTCTTTTTGTCACCTCTTCCTCCCTCCCTGCGTCTCCGTATTCTCTCTCTCATTATGGGTGAGGGCAGAGCCCGCGCCTTCCTCTACCTCCACCTCCCCTCCGCCTCTGAGGTTCTATACCTCCCTGTTGGTTCTGTCCGTCTCTTTCTCTCCCTCCCGTCACATCTTCCAGGCTTCGACTGGGTTCGAGACAAAAACACCTTCAACCTCTCAGCTTCTTTTCTTTCTTTGTGACTCCTGTTTTGCTCCCTCTCTTCTTCCCTGAGGGGTTGTGTGTCAGGAGCTGCCCGAGGGAGTCCCCCCCCCCCCCCCCCCATCAGGGTGCTCCCCACCTCCCTGGTTTTCGGCTCCCTCACTTCCTCCCACGTCTCCCTCTCCTCTTCCTCCTCCCTCCATTTTCCTCAGTTTTCCATCTTATCCTCCTGGGATTCCCGGGCCTTAATTATTCATTGTAATTTGAAGATTAATTCTGCACGGCTACCTCCCTCATCTCACACACACACACACACACACACACACACACACTTTCTTTCCTTTCCTTCCATCCACATTTTTCCTCCTTATTACTTTCTCTCCTCTCTGTCCTCTATCTCCTCATCCTCTCTCCTTCGTGCCTCCTATGTTGTTCTTTTCTTCCTCTTTCTTTTTTCCCTGTCCACTTCTCTCAGCCCTCCCCTCTGGGTCTATACTAGTCTTACTTTACCTATACATCCTTTCCTCCCGGCTCCCTCCCTCTCTCCCTCCCTTCTTCCCTCTCTCCCTCCCTCCCTCCCTCCCTCGTTCTCTCCCTCCCGGTGACAGGTTCCATTATCATGTTTCTCACGGCTCGCCTGCTCTCCCCCTGATGGATGACCTCACACGAATATTAATTTACTGTAGCATTAACAATATCACATCTTATTCTACACTTACCTCTCCTCCCCCCACTTCCCTCTCTCCGTCTCCCCCCTCTCTACCCTCCAAACACCCTTCAGCCACTTCTCTCTATTTTCTCTTCTCATTTCTCTCCTTCTACTCTCTCCGCCACGTCTTTATCGCTCTTCGCACTGTCTCCCAAAGTTAGCGCGCCTCGCTCAAAGTAAATTCCTTCACGTCGTTTCGTGTTCATTCAGAAAGACAATAAAATACATTTAGCTACGGAGCAATTCCATTACCTCGCAGCAGCTTATCGTCTTTCCATTTTGAATCCAAATGCAATCTTCACAGAAAACCTACAGCAAATGTACACTGCAGGAATACAACAATAAATTGACTGGCATTTACCAAGGCCCCTTGGGATTTGCATAATTCATGCAGCGCATCATGACCCGCAATGCATAATGGAAATGTTGAGTGAAAGGTGCTTGCACGGTTTATATGGATCGTAGGTGTGAACAGAAAAGCTGTTGACACGAGAGGAGATGGAGTTGAGGAGGAAAGATGTGGAAAAGATGAGTGCAAGTTGTTCATCGCTCCTTCTTCTTCATCCTTTCTCGTGCCTCCTGCTCCTCTCTCTCTTCCTCGGTCCTCTTTTCTCTCTCACACATTGCATCCACTTCTCACCCTCTTCTCTCCCTCTCCGTTCTCCATGCACCACCTTTTATCCCATCATCTTTCTCACAGTCTTGAGAGGCTCATGCACAATACACACAGTGTTTATCATCACCTGTCTAAGTGCATTTGATCAACAGGATGCTTCGTGGGCTCTTTGGCTGCTGCTCGTCCTGAAGTCAGAAGTGTTGGACCTCGCAGACAGAGATAAATGCCGTTACATTTTTTGCAGATCAGAGATGTTGTGTGGATAAAATTGGTTGCAGGGAATTCGCTGAGGTCAACAAACCTTTGTAAAGATGCAAATTGTCCCACATTTCCAGGAGGAATAAAATGAACAGGGGAGGCGGGGAGACGTCAATCAAGAATAGGCCGTGCACGTCGACACTAGGAGTTCCACTGTGTGTGCATTAATAAAATGTACATTACAAAGTGCTTATTGGGCAAAAGTATGCATACAGACTATAGAACTAGATACTACTGTAGCTTATATAATTTGTATTATATTACTGTTATTTTTGTTTTGTTTATATTGCATGTTTAACTATGTACTAATAAAGGAATATGTCATTTTAAATCTTTTCGCTGACAAAGATGCTTATGTAGATTTTGCTTAACTTACTATTTTCACAACTAGAATTTTGTGCTCAGATATTTTGTTGCTCGGATGTATTTCTTGCGCTTCAGCTTTAGTTTCTTCTTCTCGTGATCTCACTACTTCTGTGTCAATCAAAATTCCCCCAAACCGTCAGAAAGACCGCGCTCTTAAATAGAGATAGAAAAAAATTACTTAATCTAGCATAGCTGTGTAAATTACAAGCGGTAATAATTTTGAAAAGCAAGCTTGGTGTACTGGAGAAGATTGTCATTTTAAGAAAGAGCATAAAACACATATAGTTGGATGCTTTACCTAAACTAATAAAAAGAGAAGAATCATTTTCTCTCTCAAAAGTTGCAGCGGTAATTAAAAAGTCACCTTGATCATTTTGGGATAATTTTATTGCTGACTAATGGACTCACAAATCTACTGACCCATTTCAGAGTGAAACCTTCATTACAGCGTCTGCGTATGAATTCAGTGATTTCTCTTTTTATGGGACACATGCAATCAACAATTATCTGGTTCTGTGCACATGTGAAACTCAATATAATTGCCGGTAATTTCCTGTTTCCTGCCGTCTCTTTGCAGCCCATCCAGTGTGTGTGTAAGAATAATGCACACAGTGTATATCTTAAATTCCTGCTGGGCAGAATAATCCCAACTCTAGAATAATGTGGTGTTTGGATGATGATTCAATGAGACATATATACAGTTCATCTACCACAGACTAAAATGAAAGACCACCTCTTATTTACAGTAGCTGTCAGTGTGTGTGACAGTTTTAGTGATGACCTTTCAAGCCAGTGAGTTAACTGGAGAAGATTAATAAGAATTCAGAAGACAGACAAAGACATGACGGTTTGATGTTAAAAAAAGAAGAAGTCACAAATGGTTTATTGGTAAGAAAATGCAAAGCTAGAATAATAGGACGTGTGCAAGAGGAATAAAGATGAAGAGAAAGCGATCGTGTGAGGAGATAATGATGTTCTGTATGAATACTGCAGTGAAAGGTGCTGTGTGCTTCTATAGGAGGCAAATGTAAAAGATGCATGGAAAGGAGCCAGTCCACTGGAAATTGATCTTGTTCCTTCTCTGCGTGAATTTCCTCAAACCAGTGCAGTGCTGGTTCTAAACATTCTGCTGCTTCCTCTCCATCATCATCAGGGGTTATGATCCCAATCTCTAGTTCCAAGTCTTCTTCAATACAGCAGGATGTTCATTTAGTAAATCAAGGTCCCCATTAAGTGTCAAGTAGATGATAAAGCATCCGTATCCATTGGTCCGTGGCTACAGTGTGATTGACAGCTAGTACTGTCCACTGTGGGCAGGTGTAGGTGGGCGTGCACCAGGCTCCACCCCCTCTCTGCCAAATATGGTAACATCTGGTTTAAAAAAACAAGATGTCAAGAACCAGATTTTATTTTCGGTCTTAGTAGGCACTAATGTTAAGATGGTGATTTGTTTTCCATTGACCCGTTAGCGAATCTGACCTGATAGCGGCTATTTTGTGTAGCTAAATAGATTCTGGCAAAATTACAACTGTGTGTTTAATCACAGTCGAGCTAATGAGATTACGTGAAGCAGATTTATAGACAATACAAAACACATTACTCATAATACCCAGCATTAAAGCAATAGAGGCTTATTTTACTTTCAAACAGTGACCTGCACTTTTGAACGATCCCAGACTTAACCACCCAGAAGTTTGTTTTCCTCTCATTTGTCCTCACTTAGAAGAACAGGTGTCGTAACTTGTTGCCTGAAGGACATTAGATCTCACTCTGACACTGTGTCTCTCTCACTGTATAATGCCAAGGACTGCGTCTTTAGTGTTAATGCAAAATAGATGGAGGACAAATGATTGAGTACCTCCATGTTGGCTGTATTCTCTCACCTCTGTCCTTCGGGTTCCTGCTTCCCTCAGTGACTATTCTGCTGCTGACTTGAGCGTCACTTTGTCCAAGTGTCTGTTAGTGTGTCTGCCAGCGTCAATGCACCGGAGAGGGGTAGATTGTGTAGTAATTTACGACCCCAGTGCAGGCAAAGCTCAGTGCTGTTATAGAGCTACACTGAGCGTAAGCAAGAAAGTTAATTAAAAGTTAAATCTGTTCAGTTTTCTATGAAATGTTCAAATTAGAAAACCACCAGTGCACTAAAGTTTCTGCCTTTTATGAAGCTGTTCTCAATCGGCACATTTCACCCCCCCCCCCCCTCTCATCTGTCTGTATCGGTGTTTACGTGAAAGCAGGTGCAATCGGCGCAGATGAGCCATTCGAGAGTAAAATAGAAGCCACTGGGTTGTCGGCTGAAATTCTGTGCTCCAGTTTCTATAGACTATTGGTTGAGACAGCAGACAAATACATTTACAGGCTGATGGGCTCTCAGGGTTTTCCTGCTCCCACTCATATGCAGAAGCAATTCACTCACTCCCTCGTTTGCCTCTTCACACTTAAGGTTTTGGAACTTTCTCCTTTTTTTCCATTCGAGCAAATCCAAACTATTGAAAACCTGAATGTCACTGATCTCTCCAGTAATTAGATGATGCCAGATGGTAGTGATGATGATGCTATTGCACAAATGGCAAGAAGAACTCTTGAGGTTGTGTTTGTTATTTTATCACTTTGTCTGGTTCATACACTTCTTCACAAACTATCCCTCTGAATAAGGTTTCTGCTTCTTATCCAAACGCTCACTCATGTCAATATTTGCCTAAATGACAGAGCCTCTGTCAGGATGCAGTCTTGTGGAAGCTGCTTGTCGGGAACTCAAACTCGGTCGAGCACTTTTGTCGTTGCAACTAATCCGGTGTGTCTGCATGTTTCCAGCAGTAATGACCGGCCTCTCCATGTTCCCTGCAAACCAGACTCACTGTTTTTTTTTTATACTTCAACAAAAAAAGGATGCTCATTTATTCTGCATCCATTTGTCTTTTCTTGACAACTGATGGATGTCAGCGATGACACTCAACAGCTTCACGTGTGTTTCCTTCGTCCCGACTGAGACATGAGGGGCGTAACAGAACCCCCTTAAGGAAATGTGAGTTTACCATTTTTCTTAACAACTGCAGAAAAAGCAATACATGTCATGACACACACTCAAATGCAAAACCAATGCATTCACTCCCTTGAGTGCTTCCTCCAACTGAGAAAATAAACCACAGAGCTCAAACACAAGGGTCTGAAATGTACCACATGATGCAAACATGTAAATTATCGGCTGACACATGCAAAGCACCAGATCAGGATTTAACCGTTTCTCCTCAAGCAAAAACCCTTTTACCTCTCCTCCCTCCCTCCTCAAGCGGATAGAGAGACTCTTCTCCTCTTCTGTTCACTGTCAGACTCAGACTGTGAGAGCGACTCACAGCAGCAGCACTTACACCTTCACTTCTCGGTGAAACTAGCTGAGACAGAAGGGAAAGACTGTGTCCCCACTGGGAACTGGTTGTATTTCAACAGTCTGCAAAGAGAAGAGTGCACCTCTGTTACTGGGAGACTAAATCCCAGCATGAACAATTTCAACAGTATCCCAACATTTGTGAAAACCGTGTTTCAAAAAATTTCACATAAAGGAAGGGTTAGGGTTAGCGTTAGAATAAACTAAACACCTTATCTGTCAAATTTCCCTCCTGAAGATGGAAATCTTACAAGAGGATTATTTTGTAAAACTTAAAAAAATATTTCCTAAAACATAAAGGCAATATAGTTTTGTGCACATATTACTCTGACAGGACTAAATCTACATTTCTGGAAGAATGTTTTTCATAATAATACATATTTGTCGCTCTGGTGGGTATTTTTGGGAGAAGTGAAATAAGTAGTACTCATTAGTGGAATTAATATGGATTTGATTGACACTTGTCGACCTCTTCCACTTGTTGATGAAAGAAAGACACAGAGATTGTGCAGGTTGAGTTTGAATCACCTAGAAAACTGAGAACAAGTTTTAAAGCCATTTGTTGCTGCAGTGGCTGTCGTACACACACACACACACACCTCACAGTACTTCTCTCGGCTTACAAGATCACCCAGGTCTGACACAGTGACACAGTTGCGATGGCCACTCCAGGCTATTCCTCCTCTAAACCAGAGAGAGAGAGAGAGAGAGAGAGAGAGAGAGAGAGAGAGAGAGAGAGAGAGATTGAGAGAGAAGAGAAGAGAAGGTGATAAAAACATAAGGGAAATAGAAAAGTGAGAGTAAGACTCTTCATTTCTCTTAATCGATTGATGCTTGAGTAAATGTCCAATTAATCTGCCTGATGATAGCAGGACGAGCTCTGTGGATGAAATATGCATGAGGGTCCTTCAGACGGCTCTGCATTTAAAACTCCTTTTCATCTTACACCCTGAGGAAGTGTGTCCGATTAGTGTGTGTCTGTGTGTGTCTGTGTGTGTGTGCTCAGACCTCTAGGAAGCTCAGGATAATGTAAACTCAGAGGGGAGGTGGCTTCGCTGCAAGTTACGCGCATAAACACACATATTGACTGAATCATCCATCTACTGAAGAATACAAACTCACAAGGAGAAACATAAATCCACAACAGGTTCCTTTAAACACACATCGGGACATTCAGAGTGTCTGTGGTCACCCCAGCTACACACCACGTTCAGCACCATTACTTTGATTCAAGCACAGACACACAAAGTTGGGCAGTCGCAGTACCTCGGGGCCGAGTGACCGATCGATCATCGAAAGCCAATAATGGGACAGGACCCAGACGCTGAGTGGGCAGGGTGATCATTGTTAGTTACACAACACCACCATCTCCCTTGCACTCACAGCTGCAGCAGCGTGTGTGTGTGTGTGTGCTTGTGTGTAAATGCAGAAGGTAATCTGTTTGTACTGAAGCAATATGGCTGTTAGGTTTGCACTGGGTGGGGCTCATGTTAAATTTGTGTGTGTGTAGAAGTGTGTTTCTGGCTCAACTTTTCCTCTTGAACTCTGCCTTATTCAATACTGTACTTATTACTGCTCATAGTTCTTATATCATACAATACCTGTTAATACTGTATTATTCCATATATATTTGCTACTGTACATATCTTATTTATTAACATTTCAAATACGCACAATACTCTACACTTTAACTCCTTTTTTTGCACTTCTGGTTAGACGCTAAACTGCATTTCGTTGTATAAGTACTTGTACTGTGCAATGACAATAAAATTGAATCTAATCTAATAGTACACAATACTGCACATATTCCATATGCAGTGATTGCAGTTCAACTTCGCACAAGAGTTGGAGTATGAGGAATAAGACCAGATGGAATAGAGGCTTGTTTCAACAGGTTCTTCTTTCTGCTAGTTTTGTATTTTTGTGTTTTCTTGGGTTTTGTGAATTTGTGTGAATGAGTATTTAAATCCAGTTATATTTTATTTACTTTGCACAGTTCCTACATTCGACAGTTTCTGAGCTCGACAGGGTTGTAAACAAACTTGAAAAGACAGAATTGGAGAAAGTGTTAAAACATGTGCACATAAAAACGTGTTATGAGGATCGTACAACCATTGGTAATGGTTTAAAGATTTAGATGCAGTTTCCTCTTCTGCAGATGTTTTTCCTGTCACACTGTCAGATGCCAGATCTGGAAATGCAAAACAATTATTTTACGTGTCAGGCTTTTATGTTGTGTCAAAATATGCCTCATAACAGACGTCTGTTTTAACTCTGTAATCTTGTTTTACCCACTTTGTATTCACACTACAGAATCTTCACATTACATAATATGCTCAAAACACCACCTGGAAGCGAACTTTGATTTTGCTTTCAGAGTTTTTGCTTAAAATGTTCCTACGTTTGGATAAATAGTCACAAAATATAAGATACACAAAAACAACTTTTTCCTCCCCTTGAATCGATCTCCAAGCTGTTCTAGGCAGTAAATTTATTGCAAGTCACATATCAAAAGAACGAATCAGAATTTTTGATTTAATCTTGGTAGGATTTGTCGAGGATAAAACCTGAATGTATTTACATGTACGTCCCGTGTCCTGCTGTGTTTCAGCCTCACAGAGTCAGAACGTCTCCGATTCTCTGATCCTTACATCCTTCCTCCATATATTTTCAAATCCAAGATCATATCTGTTTTTATTCCCCGAGTTATGCTCTGCAAATATCCACGTGCCCTAGCATTTCATTTGTATGTGCATGTGTGTGTGTGTGTGTGTGTGTGTGTGTCTGTGTGTTTTCTCTGTGTGGGTCTGAATTGAAAAAGCCATGATGTTTGGCATTATGATTTAATTTCCATGGAAATAGGTTGCGGGGGAATGCCCGGAATGAAATGGGAATTTCAGAGGCACCAGCACATACTATATCAGCTTTTTGGTTACACACACACACACACACACACACACACACACACACACACACACACATCATTCCTGCTGAATCAGGTCTTTAAATGTAAAAATGTAAAGCAATTATTCAAAATCATGCATGTGCTGCTGATATGAAACTACATCAGTTTTTTTTCTTTACAAAGAACATCGTGGAACTGTCTTATCTTAAATTCAGAAAGCGTTTACAGGCCCCAAAACCAGTGCTGATGGACTGGTCACGACAGAATGCAGTCTCCTAAACTGTGTATAATTTGAACTGGCTCAATAAGAGCCTTTTTTTCCAATATCCTTCCCACACCTGGGGCCTCGGCTCACACCACAGTGACTCTGAGACACTGCCTGCTGGGCAAAGCTGCCTCTTGCATAATCACAGGAGCAAACATAAAGACAGCTGTGCCCATAGGGTCCAATATTTATTATTATTATTATTATTATTGCCTAATAACACAAGCTGCCTTCAGGAGGGGTGATTGGAATTCAAGGAACAGGAGGAAGAAGAAGTATCAAACGTAGAAGAAGTGTTTTAACAAGGGGTGAGTGTGCAAAGTGGAGGATGAGGACATGCCCTCAAAAGGATCAACGGAACCGGAGGAGGAGGATTTTAATATTCACAACATGGGCCCAGACTTCATGTGCACAAGGAAAACGAGAGAGGAGATGAGAGCAAAGGAAAGAAATTAGAATATAAGGTGACTTCCAGCTCAATTACAGAGCCAGTGAAAGCCTGCAGCTTCCACATCCTCGCTCGTTCTCCTCGTGCTTAGTTTTCTCAACATCCACATCCTCTCTTCCTTAAACTCTTGCCCTCTGTCTCTTCCTTGACTTCCTTGTTTCATCACTTCCTCACTTCTCCTCCGCAGGGCTTCTCTGTCACACGGGGCCTGTAGGTGAGCAGTCGTCTGATTTCCAGAGTGTGGGTAAAGCCAAATCCAGCGACAGGATTCTTTTATAGTGCAATTCCAATAATGAGATGCACTCGTCTTGACCCCGCAGACGCTTCAGAGGAGGTTAACCTGCAAAAGGAAAGTTAAATCCGACACTTCCCTCTCTTTGGTGGAGTTACAACTTCCAAATTGTCCATGTGCATTTCAGAAGAGGGAGAGATAGAAACGGCCTCAGCCTGTAAGAGTGGAAAGGAAATGAGGAATGAAGGGGGAAAATGGACGACAAGGTTTGCACTGGTCTGAACAGTTGATCCGAGCCACGGTTGAACAAGACGGTAAAATAATAAATGTCCCTGGTAGAAATAAAAATGTACTACAAAGGATTTTAGGACGTCTTTGCAGGAAACTTTGAAAGTACTGCGTGTGTGAGTTCAGAGCCTCATATCTCGTGTACTGGCTGTCATTCTACCCACAATACTGTTTCCATTAATTAACTGTCATTTCCAAATGTTAACAAATGCCCCACTTGGATGTGGGAGCTGACAATAAAAATGATTTGTTTGATCTGTCTCCTCTAACACAAACCCCCCCCTCCACACAGAGTGCACCAAGGTAATAACCACGCGGTATCATTACCAGAGATTAATAGGGCCTTTAATATAGTCATTAAACTGCAGTCTGAGAATATGGATGCCAGTTGTCAGCCACGATAGGATTCTGTTCCATCTCAGGATGCTGGGAGGATCGTCTGGGTGCCGCGGTTATAGGCACCACTGGAACCATCAAGAGCTAACCACATCCACTGGCATTTACGCCTCACTGGTTTCCAAACTGAGAGGGTTGAGCTCGCCTGCGCTGAGGCGACCTATCACTGATGCAAATGGCCTTTCAGCGTGTAGCTTTAGAAAATGATATTGTTAAAAATTATCTTTGACACAACTGTTTCAATTTTGGGACATTTTACACCTTTGCACAATGTATATGGGCCTTTTCAGCAGGTTTCAGAGACACGTTTGACCCTGGTAAGATGCTCTAACTATAACAAATATAACAAACCGATCATAAACAAGCTATAATATAAATAACATCTATAAACAAAAGTCCAAAAAGTACCAACAAGGACATTTGGTCAAAGAAAACATTTGCTTGGTCACACATAAGGAAGATGTTGCACATCGCAAACTCTCCATCTGTGCACATTTGTAAAAGATAGTAAAAGCAAGGCCACTTTTCCATTAGGGATACACACAGTAAAGTATAGTTAGCGTGTGGTGTATTCACATGGTCTGAGCAGCATGCTGTAAAACACCACCTGTCTTTATCTGACAGGTATTTATGCACGTCCGATGTTATCCTGCTGCCGAGCCGCACAGATCTCACATCTCATCTGAGATGCTTTTCTCCTGAGGTTTAATTTGCATTATCTCCTGCATGTACATTAGATGGGACTGTGTGTCACCAGGATGATTTCAAAAACGTTATCGCCTAATGATCGCGGCTCTTATCTTAAACCCTCTGGTCGGACGGCAGTAATGGTTTCTTTGTGTGTGTGTGTGTGTGTGTGTGTGTGTGTGTGTGTGTGTGTGTGTGCTTCAAGCTTCCAGCCAGTGATTTAACTTCCTTTTTACTTCCTCATCTGTTATAACTGCCATCACTAAAAGGCCGGATTCTTTTAAGTTTGGAGCTTGGATTCATGGATCATAGAGGCAGGGTGGTTGAGAACAGTTCACATTCAGGAATCAACTGATCCATGATCCCATGTTCTCTCTCTCTGTGTGTCTGTGTGTGTATGTTCTTCTGTGTGTATGTTCTTCTGTGTGTATGTTCTTCTGTGTGTATGTTCTGCTGTGTGTATGTTCTTCTGGGTTCTCCAGCTTGATTGTCTCCAGCCTCCCTGTAAAAAGCTGGATAGATAATCGCTGGATGTTTTGAGTAAGTATTTCAACAACTAATGGAACCAATTCATTTCGTTGTCGACTAATTAGTAATTACTTTTTTTAATGTGTAATTAGTATGTCACAGAACTGGCAACATGCGGTCCAGCAGAGCAGAGCCAGAGCACCACAGCAGTATCTTGTCCGACTCTCGGTCGAGGAGACTTGGTGGTTGTGGTGATTCTGTGGATTTGAAGTGATGAGTTTAATCCTGAACGCAGCCTCAGTTTCTCCTTCAGGTTTTAATAGTTGTTGGAAGTTAAACCTGGTTTCCCTTGTAGCCACAAAAAGAGGCTGACCCAGTGAAACTGATGACCTCTTCTACCTGCTTCTCTAGCTGGGTCTCAATTCAGCAGCTGCATCCTTCGGAGGACGGACGCCAGCTGCATCCTCCAACAGTAACACGTAGAAATATCTTCTTAATGTAGAGATCTTCTTCAGATGTTTTCTGACGATTTCACCACGCCTCATTGGAGCGCAATGAATCATGGGATATGTTGTTTTGGGAAGGATCCAGCTGGTGGAGCCTCCGATGGTCGGGGGTGGAAGGACACGTTTGTCGGAACCTTTTGAATTAGGACGGCCTCGTTGTGCCGCTGTGATGTAATTGAGATGCAGCGTATAGTATGTCTCTCTCGCCTCTCACCCTGTCCTCCTGTCACATCTCTGATTGGACGATGGCTGCTGACATCATGAACAGCTTGTCTCCTCCAGGCTTCAGCTCGATAACAATGTCTTTCTAACACTGCACACGATCAATCAATCAATCAATCAATCACTCGGCCGAGCAGCCGATCACTCTCACATTACTCTGAACACAGTTCAGTCGTGTAGCTGACAGACGTGGCTCCTCACAGCCGCCGACAGACGAGCTGCTCTGGATGCAGAGTGTCCTGCAGAGCGCCGTGCAGAAGCCAGACTCACAGGACGGCCTCTCCCACAGCCGAGTAGAGGATTTCCCACCAAATAGAAAGTCTGCTGGATTGTGAACTGGTTATAAGACCAAAAATCCACACATCCACATTTTTTTGGGTGCATTTTAATGTGTTTATCTCGATGATATTCTCCTTTTTATTCTTGCAACAGAAATAACAAATACCTCCACACAATGAAGTGTTGTTATCACTTCAGGCGGCTCTCATTTGTTCCTTCTTCAAGGTGTATTCACTGTAAATGATGATGAGAGAGAGAAATCCCATTCATGTTACTGGTTAAGCTGCTGGTTCTCAAGCTTCATGAGCCCTCACAGGGGCTACACATGATTTATGTATCTCAAATCCAAATAATGGAAATGTGTTGCCTTTAGGCTTTTTCTAATAATTTATGAAGTGAACCTTTATGTGCCTTCACCTGTTGAAGAGGTTGATACGTTAGGAAATAGCTTTTCACTCTCCTGTGGGCTGAGTAAGACGTTCATTCTTACATCTGTTTAAGAAATGTTGTCCTGGAACCATGTTTTAAGAGTGTGTGATTATGGATTTAGAATACTCACACTTGAAATGTCTTTCTTTTGGTCTTGAATCCAGCACAAAGGCTTCAAACAGGCCTGTGGGCAGGAATCCTTCCGCTCACTCACACACACCTAACCTTTCTGTGTGGACACGGTGACTTGTGGTTTTAATGAGGACGAGAGGCTGCTCACTTACTTTGTCTGAGGTCCTCAGCTGATTAGTGTTTTACTCTTTACCTGCAGCGGGTTTTAATTCACTGATGGTTGAAATTCATTCTTTTTTCCAATCCTGGTTTTTCCACAGTTTTTCACATTTCTTATAACAGCTCATTCTTTCTACATGCGACACAAGAAAGGTTATATGGAATATACAGGAAACTGAATTGTCGCACAGAGTTGTGTTGATTTCTCTGCTGCATTTCCAGCTACACAACATCTGGGATCACTTGTTTTGATGGTGAGAGCTCACAGTGCTCGGAGCTCACACCGTCTCCAAGTCTGAGTTTGGTCAGGTGCACAAAGCAAAGACAAGGATCCGGGTTTAAACAGCACGTTGGTCTTCTGGGAGGGAGGCCGTGTGTTTGCACGTGTGTGCCTGCATAAATGGACTCACTGTGTTGTTTGGACACACTTTTTATTTTGCACATCCTCTTTTGTTTTCAGAATGCGTGTTTGTGAGTTTGTGTCTGTGAATAATCAGGCGAGTAATCTGCGACACGCCAACAATTTTTCTTTGCATGTACGGGCAGCTTATGTTTAAGAGGAGTTTAAGTAATCCTCAGAGGATTGAATACAAAATGACTTCATCTGTGTTTAACACATTTTTGCATAAATAGTGTAGAGTGAGTGTGTGCTGGTCCTCACGGGTGCAGATACAACTGAAAGGCAATGATGTGTTGCTTTACTTAACCAAAGTCGAGTCACCAGATAATGCAGCTTGTCTCGTCCAAATTTATTCTGTGCCATGGATTGATTAGTCAGAATATCTCTGTAGTGCAATATTTTTTGTGTGTGTGTGTGTTTTGTGCGCCCCAGTGAATAAATACACAAAATGACGCTCTGCATTAATGCTGTGTCCTGCATTTAAACTTGCACGGGGCAATTCACTGAAGTGAGGCTCATCAATATCCATTTCCATGAACACAGAAAGGGAGGACCTTTTTGAATGCACTTGCAAAAAAAATGCACAACCGCGTAACACAACTGTGTCTCCACGACCCCAGAGGACCTTATATAGGACATCGTTATATTTTACCTCACAATGACACTGGGTCAATTTAGGTCCAACAAAAACACTTGTTCTTGGCAAATATGATGACACCAATCAATGTTCCTGCAAATACACACACACATATACTGACACACAAAATCACCGACCCTCAGTCTCCACGGAGCCTCACTGGAAATCTTTGGAGATTGGCTCCCATTGTTAAAGGCTGTGTCAGTCACTGGCCTGTGAGCTGGAAGATGATGAAGAGGAGAATAAACAGACAGCTCCTCTTCAAGTGCAGGGAAACACTCATGATGCTCATCAGCACCAGTCGTTGTGTGTCTGTGCCATTAGCAGCGATGGTTCTATGCTGAGCTGGAGTGGAGCCATCACCTAGAAATTCATTCTTGTCACATTTCAGAAACTCGCCTAAAAAAATCTTTTTTTTTTGTCAGCTCAAAACAATTTAATTATAGTTTAAGGATAAATCCACATCTATCCCTAAAAAGCATTTTAGCGGTTGTGCCCTCGCTGGCAGGAACAAAATGAGTCACCTTGAAAAGCAGAGTAACTCCACCTTTGTCTCTGCGGTCGTCCGTGATTTCATAATGAAGCTCTACAGTCGGAGGGAGAGCAGCAGTGTTACCAGCAGCACGTGTGTCTGGTGGAGCAAAATATAAAATACAACACCCGCTACCCTGGAATCCCCTCACAGCAGCAGGTGGACCTCTGCTCAACGCTCGCCCTGATAAGAGCTGATAATTGTCACTGCACCAGTCCAATGAAATTCTGTAGATGCCCTTTAGAATAGAAGAAAGGAATAAAACACACAATACAAACTATAGAGAGTGTCGTCATTTATTGTGTGTGTATATCATCGTCCACCCCTCATTTAGTGGAAAATCTATTTTGTAGTTTCGACGTAATCCTGCTGACAAACAAACCAGCAACAAACAAATGAAGGAGGGAAAAAAAGTCCCATTTAAACCCGATAATTATCTCCTTAATTAATACAAAACACTAATACGCCTGCTCATCAGCGTGATAGATTATATTAGCCGAGGCGGCGGCGTCACTGCGAGCTCCTTCTAATGGATTTCTGAAAACAACAGGAAGACGCTACTGGAAGGAAGTGCAACGCCGCAGTAGACCTTTCATTAGCAACAATGACTACAGGAGGAGAACAAATCAAAATGAAAGCAGCTGTTATCCTTTTAATCCTTTAAATAAACCTTGGCAGGAGGTTCTGATGAGAGCCAAGTGCTTGATGAAGGTGGAGGGGTGAGGTGAGTGGAGTGGAGGGGGGGGGGGGTGGCTTTGAGTACCCGTGATGGAGGTGGTCACACGTGAAAACCTTACAACGGATTTCAGCCCAGTGATCAGCCGCGGCCGGGCCCCTGCTGCTGTGGCTTCTTCAACCTGTCGTCCCAGCTCACTCATGAATAATTTATCCTGGACCCCATAAAATCACATCTCTAGAATCACAGATTAACACACCAGGGGATGAGGGTGATAGGAGACAGGGAGGAGAAGCCGGGGGGGGGTGGGAGTCGGACCCTCATCTTCCACCTGCGTCTTGACGTGTCATTGATGCGTCTTTGTTGCCTCCTTCACATCTTCAACTCTGTGTTCTCCAAAAGATGATGAGGAAAAATTATTTATTAGCAGTGTAGAGTCCAACACGGACATCTGTGCCCATTAATATTTTACTCTGGCTGAGGAGGTACAGTGGGTTATCCCCCAGTCACCTAGAAGAACAGAGCTACAGCCATTTGCATCCTTTAGCATTGACATAAATATACAGATAGACGATCATCCTGGATGCAGATGCTGCCATCTTTTGCGACATTGACGATTTGTGAGGAGCCGCGGTTTCAAGGTCATACTCATACAGGCACTCGACCAATAGCCTGTCTCAGCTGTCAATCATGATGTTTATACCAATAAACACGTCAACAAACGTCAGTGTGATAAGAACCAGTTTTTATTTTGGCCCATGTCCCGTCCACTGACGTAGGGTGTATGACCTATCCCGCAGACAGCCACTAGGGGGCGAGCCAGATGTTTTTGGCTTTAAATTTCAGACCCAAAACCTATGAGATTATCTCACCTGATAGAACCGATGCATTATCTGACAATCCAAAACACATGTCTTATCACCGCCCTGCACCTCCTGGCTTTTCCCCTCTCCTCTCCGGTCGACCTCGGCCTCGCTGAGGAAATCAATACATTTACATGGGTTTGGATTTAATGGCAAAATTGGCAGCTGCACCTCTTTGAAATTGGGGTGAGAGTAAATTCTGTGACAGCCGTGTATTCACAGCACCTTTCAGCGACCCCGTCTCACCTAGCTCTCGCTCGCTCGCTCGCTCTCCTGCTCTTTGTGCTCCCATCATGCTCTCACGGTGCCATCAGCAGAGAGAGAGAGAGAGAGAGAGAGAGAGAGGGAGAGTCTGCTGGCGTGCTTGTACAGATGTGCTGGAAAATTTGAGGAAGGGCGGTTGAGTGCATGCTTTCACAAAAAGTGTCAGTGGCTGGCGGTCACCTCACTGTCGAGGCTCGGGGGGGTTTAAGGGGAGATTAAAGTTACCTGGCATCTGGTGGTTGGCCCTCGCATCATCTTTCTACAAGGGCTTGTGTTAAATATATTGTGTTTGTTGTATCTTGCAGCATAAAACTGGGTGTTAACATTTACCCCGCTCGTTAAATGTAACTTTAAGAGGCCTTGTTATCTTTCCGTGTTTTCCCTTTACAACTCAACTCCACACTTTCCCTTTGAGGCTGAATCATAATCACGATTTTGAGGACGGAGATATGAATGTATTTCAGGTGCGGGCTCCGAGGTGTGTGATTACAACTGTGAGGGAGGCTGTTTTGAATTTAATGAAGCTTCTGTTGTTTGTCACCCTCTTTAGTCTGGAGAGAAACTGACGGGAGTCAATAGGATGGAGCACAACATCTGTTCAGACTGAGCTAATGTAGAGTAAACAAAGCTCAGACGAACTGATCCTGAATCTGCTTTAATCATGTGGTGATTTTAGGTTTTTTGTTTGCTTTTTGGGATTCTTCCTTTTAAACGAATCTGAGAGAGTTCCACGCAGGTTAACGATTTATTTGTGGTGGTGGGTGTTTGACCATCTGATATATTAACTCACATTAAACCCTTCTAGGCGACGCGTAGGAAAATATTAAAAAATATATAAACATATTTACAGGAGCTGCCCAAATCAATATTAAAAAGATTGATTGTATGAAAACTTAATGAAATTGAAGTTATTGTCTTAAACTGTTTTGATTTTAAGGTCTTTGTAAAGGTCTCAATTTATGAGAGATTTATTATCTTTTCTGTTCTTTGTAAAGTTGTCAGAAAGTCTCTTTAACTTTTCTCTACATAACATTTCAACAGATTGTTTTACTGGGAAATGACACAAACATCATTATTACATCAGATCTGCAACAAGGTATTTTGTGCAGCTTTTATATAACAGCCAAGATTTGTTTGTCAAAGAAGAAAAATCTCCTTTGGGTCATGACAACAAAAAAGAAAATACACAATAGGCCTATTTCCCTCAGGGGGCCACTTCATAAGCCAACTAGAGAACAAACAAGGCGACAAATGAGTCAATAACAAATGTCTATACTTCCTCCCCTGCCCCCTTTGTGACCCTTGATTTGTGTATCACTGACAGCCCTCTCTCCTCAGCGCGACAACAGACTGACAAGGCATCAATCTGTGCTCCGTGGCACCGAGCGCCCACGGGGAGGCCAGACGATCGATATTCAGAATACATTCTACCTTCCACTTCCTGCGGGGGAGAAGGAGTGGAGAGCGGAGGCACACACACGGCTGCACGCACACGTGCTCGCTTGCGCTCTCGCAGCGACACGCACGCCCGACACCGGGGAGGGCATGTGCAGTTGACATGTCAGCGTGCTGCAGGCGGGCGGCGGTGAGCGAAGCCCCCTGTGGTGAAACCTTAAAGTGTCATTAGCTTCCTCTGTCGCAGACACCACCTGCCTGGCTGCCATTCAGCCTCTTACATGTGAACACTGTGCCCGAGAGGGAAATAAGAACACACTAAAAATACACGTTTATAAAAATACAAACGTCTTAGTCACGGAGGCTATACACCAAACTCTGAATAGATTGCAATCTTCTCTTGGAGGTGGGTTTGTCTTAAACATGAGAGGTCATTTGGACACACGGCTTGGACACGTGGGCAGACTAAAAGGCAAGTTTATTTGTATAGCACATTTCAACAACAAGGCGATTTGAAGTGATTTACATGTGATGATAAAGACATCAGGGAGAAGAAGCATAAGACAAAACATAGAAGCTTTCAAAACGAGTTAGATAGAAATAAAACATGTGAAAAATTAGTAAAATAAGAAAGAAAAGAGTAAGAATAACATTGCAGTGCTGGAAGGCCTGTGTAGCAAATATGAAAGTGTTCAGCATTGATTTGCAGCCGACCTGCAGTTCTCTGGGAGCTTGTTCCACACATGTGAAGAGAGACTGAGCGCTGCCTCTCCAGGTTCAGTTCTGACTCTGGGGACAGAAGAGCTGATCCAGACGACCTGAGGGGTCTGGCTGGTTCGTGGTATAGCAGCAGATCCGAAATATATATTTTTTAAAGTGTCCCAACTTTTGAATAATGTGATGAACAACTTAAAGCTGCCGGAGAAGTGGTTCATCACACTGTTAGAAGTGAAATGAACTTTTTTTCACCCCTGCGCAGCCGCCATTTTAATTTCAAAAGAGGAAAAAAAATTTTTTTACTATTTCTTCCCCTCATACTGTTTTTTGCAGGAGTTGAATTTCTGCAGACGTGTTCACTGTGTCATCACAGATCGGGAGCTCCCTCCCACGAACTGGCTTCCTTCTCAACTATGAATGCATTTATACTCATATGTAGTGGGTTTAAATTGGTGAATCTTCAATATCAAGTCTCGCAGAAGGGTCATTGTTTAGTGAGTAACTCATAAACTGTCATTGTTATTTTGAATTTATTATTTTAGGATAGAGACGAACATTTTGACATGAAATGGTTTCACACGGAAAGTTAATGAATCCAGACATAATATTTTTGGCAGTTGTTTTTCAGATTATGCATGATTTGCAATAAATTAAATATATAAAACTGTCATTTTGAATCCAATCTAACTTTAGCTGTAAAGCAACTTCCGCTTTGCTCATCAAGATTTCTCCCTGAAATATTGTCCTTATTAATTCAAAATTAATTTAATGCACTTAACTACATTATTGACTAAATGCTGTTACTATATTTTTTATTTTTTTTGATTCCTCCCTTCGTGGTTACAGCAGATTAACGACTGCAGGTGACATTTTGTACGTCCGACAAACGCACTCGCTGACTCCAACAAAACTACTGAAAGTGACAATATTGTACAGATTTCTGATTTTACAGATGTGTAGACCCGGCTGCTCTTGTCGTCATATCTTGTTGTTGCTCTATCTGAGACACAAAGACCCTCTGTTATTGCTTTTTGACCACACGGCTACAAGCTCCTGAGCTGCCTCCCGACTTCATGATCCTCCTGGAGGTTCTTCAGAGACAGAAGCAGGAGCAGTGTGGGTGTGTTTGTGTGCATCGCTCCGCCTGGTGATATTATATATAAACACAGCGGCTGTCATAGAAGCAACTCTCTTTATTTATGTTTCATCAGCGAGCGTAGGCCGTCGTCCTCTGCTGCTGTGTGTTTATGCAACTGGTTATCAGATATGAGGCAGCCTTCTTATCATATTGCATGTCTCCAGGCTGTGAGTGGGTTCCACCAAACTTCTCCCAAACTAAGCGATTGAAACGGAACAGAAAAAACTTTTAGTCCTCAAGACTCGTTGCCCGCTGCATGAACCCCAACAGTTCAAATCCCATTTCTGCAGTGTGGAGAAACGGAGGGGGGGGGGGGAAAGGGAGGGAAGGAGATGAGCACAGGGGAAGAAGGGGAAGAAAGGATGTTGGGGGGGTGGTAGGGGAGGGGGCTGGCATGCTCCGTTGTCTCAGTAGATAAGGAATAAGCTCATATGGCTTGAAATCTCCCTGGATGTGCTTTCAACACGGCGCATAAGCAGATATAAATATATTAATGGGAGCAGCCTCTACATTTATTAAAGAGGGAATCCGCCACTTTTCTGTTGCACCCTGAGGGGTAATGAATGACACAGTGATTCATCAGGGTTTTGTGTGTCTGTGTGTGTGTGCGTGTGATCACTGTGACTCTCCAAAACATGCAGACATCTGTGAGCTGTCATGGAGTTTGTGCGTCCGTCTGAGAAAAGGCCAGATGTTGTGCAGCATCCATGATGATCTCAACAGTGGTCCGATCTCCTGTTGTCGTGTCACTGTCCCGGCGCTTCTGTTTAATTAATAACAAACTACGTGAAAGACAAAACCCACAGATATCAGCTCTGGTTCACTGAGAATCCTCCATCTTTTCTCTGCCTCACCTCATTGTTTCCCTTCCGTTTCTGTCCTCCCCCTCCTGATGCAGGTTTTCATTTTTCTCATTGCTGCTCCCCTATAGGCTCCTATATTATTCATGAACTCCATATTGTTTTTGGGGGCGATGCAGAATACATGTTTTGCCTCCTATATCACCTACTGCACACCAAGCAGGCTCTGCTCCAAAGACCCATCCACAATTTAGCAGGGGCCAAACTTCAGGATTACTGCAGCCTACTGCATTAATAATTAATTCATATCGCTCCAGTGTTTTTTCTATCAGGCCTGTAGTGTTCACTGTGACGATTCAGGAGAGCGAGCGGTGGGGGGGGGGGGGGGGGGTAGGGTGACAGATGCCGTGACCCGGACGTAATCTTCACCTTCTGATACTGGCTTCCTCCATGTTCTCACTCCTGTTCTCACTTATGGCAATTTGCTTACTTATCCAGACGGGTGAGCACGGATAAAGAAAGGCTTCCGGGTTTTCTTTGGTAGCAATAGTGGGAGAAATTCTGAAAATCCAAAAAGCATGAATGGAAGAATGAGGAAAACATGAATTAAATACCTTGTGATTACACTTTTAGTCAAGTAAAATACTGTCTTAGTTTTTTTTCGCATTTAAAACTGAGACATTTTATTCTGGCCCCGTTTCAGTGTGAAATCTATGGGGCTATGAGATAATGCCTTTTAAGGCGTGTCACTATAGACTGGAACTAATACTGATATGGCACTAAATCCCCAAAATGTTGACAAACACGTGTTGGTGTGAATGCAGCACAGAGTCAAGAGTTTCCGACACCAACCAACATGGTGATGGTGCAGGAGGTTGTAAAGATAAATCTGAAAACAGTCATTATTCCTGTATCGGTGCAAAGTGACCAACTCGCAAAATCCCTCCTCAAAAAGTTCTGTCATGTTAAAATTCCTTCCTTGTGTCCTACAAGCATCTCCCCTCAACTATCACACACAACCTTTCCTCTGAGAACTTCCTTCCAGACCTTTACTCTGCACGACACCACTCACTGTAATCGTTTCAAAGTCCTTAAGTCACTGGACCTCGCTGTGTCGTCTCGGCAGACAGATGTAATGATTGTGTAGTCACAGACGGACATGTTGTTCTCGCTGAGACTTAAAAGCAGATAATTGGAGAGAGGGAGAGAGAGTCTGTGAGCAGGAGCAACGTCTGCACGGTGTCACCTTCCGTCACATCCTCACTCGTACAGTGTCGAGAGTCCTCGCTCCTCACCGTGTAGATTTATGTTCCTCAATTTGTGGTGATTGCCACTGATTCTGATTCTCCCCTGCAACACTGACCTTCTCCGTCTCGCCGGAGTTTTTCCTCTGTGAGACGCGAGGTCGACTTTGAAAAGTTTAAATCCAACTTTCCCACTTTTCCGTTTAGTTTTCCTCGCAGCTGCCTTGCTGCCAACCCCCCCCCCCCCTCCCCCTCTCTGGCTCCCGCCGTCACCCACCCTGATGGTGTAAGTCTCAGATTTCTGTGCCAAGTAATCTACCCCCATCAAATGTGATGATATGCAAATTGGTTGATTATAACATGACAGCAATCAGTGGGGCCCTTTTCCAGCCATCGGATCGGATCTAAAACTGGCTGTAGAGATGACACTAAAGCCAGGCATTAGCCAAACGGGGGTGAGTCATCATGCGTTGCGTGATTATGGCTCGACAGTCGGCACACACGTAGGAGATGTGTATAATCCATATCATCCACATCCTGCAGAAACTTATATTTCGCCATTTAAATTCATGGTTCATCTTTTATTCCGTTAGAGAATTAACAAAAACGGAAAGAACCGTTTCCCCCCCCCCGAAAGCCGCTAAACATTTAATTAAAGTATCATTTATGCTAAGTCCATTTTCTATTAGTCGCCAACAATGTTTCCCTGATGGACTCTTTGTGAACCGGGTCAGCGTCGGCTCCGGGGGGGTCGAGCTAATTATCCCATAGTCGCCGTCTGATTTTCATCCATCCCTGACCTCTGACCTTCCTCCTGACCTCCAGGACCTCTCGTGTACCCCGAGTCTTGTGTGTGTGTGTGTTTGCAGTCAAAGGCCTGTGTGTGTGTGTGTGTGTGTGTGTGTGTGTGTGCTAAAGACCTGTCTGCGCACCAGACACTGAAGCAGTTTCATTAGGATCACTAGCTCCCAGGAGGGGGGCATGTGAATAATTACCAATTAGGCTGTTGTCAAGAGTCAGTGGTTGTGCAGCGCTGTGGCAGCCCTGGAAGGTGAGGGTGGGTGTGTGCATGCCTACGTACTTGTTAGACACGACTCTGTGTGTGTGTGTGTGTGTGTGTGTGTGTGTGTGTGAGACGTTTTCTGATTGCACTCCCCAAGCGGTGGAGCGTGTGGCCTGGGCCGTTAAAAACAGAACATTGTTTAATCTAATGCTTCAGTCATTTGCTGGAGTTTTTGTCACCTCATTGTAAAGTCACCACACGGATCACACACACTCTCCGGGTCTCTCGTTACCTCCACCTGTAAAAAGGCCTCTCGTCCTTATTTAGGACAACAAGCTTATTTGTCTGTCACACACCTGCGTCACACAACCTGAACCCTTCTCAGTAAACCCACTTCTATCTTAGAGGCTCAGAGGTTTTTCAATATTTCTGAAAACACTGGTAAGAGTCATACTTCTGCCATAGCTGAAGGTTTATACTCTTATTAAAAACCATATGCTTCTATCACAGCTTATTTTAGATGCCTTGGCTTTATTCTCACTGTGTCTATTGTAGTTTTTTGTTTTTTGTTGTAAAGCACATTGTGATACTGTTTTAAGAAAAGTGTTACAGGCCTATATTTACATTCGGTTTAGTGATAGTCCCTTTTAGTATTTAAATGTTATTGCAATGCATGTAAATTAGATAACTCATCACCATAAAGTCTTATAATAGCTCAGATGAGAGAAAGGAAAGTAAACAGACATTTTTCTGTGCCTTCATCCTACTTTCATTTAAGCCCTTTGGGAGAATGTCAGCACAGTGGGGTTCTCTGGAGTTTGCATTTCACGTATGATCAATGTCTTTTTAGTGCTTGATGAAAGCGAGTGATGAAAGCGGGAGTCATCTTCTTCTACAGCCTCCTTTCCTCTCCCAGGAGAACAGGGGGATGAAGGAGGGCGATACATGACGTTACAGAGTGGTCAAACTCACCTCTCCTCCTCCTCCTCCTCCTCCTCCTCCTCCTCCTCCTCCTCCTCCATCTCCCGTTTCCCTCGTTCTTCATTCTGCTCGGCTTGTTCCGTGACAGGGTGAGATGGGATGGGATGATAGGAGAAGAGGCGAGGTGGTTTGGGTGATGGGTTGCGTTGTCAACTCTCTATCTCCCCGGATCTCCTCTCATCTTGTTCCGCTCACCCCTCTTCTTGATCTCTCCACACCTTTTTGTCTTGCTCTTCATCTTTTTTCAGCACCTACAGCTACACTTGCCGGCTCTTTATGTTTCTCTTCCTACATCTTTCACTCCTGTTTTGTCTGCCTGCCCTGAGAGATGAGGAGGAAATGTGGATGTAAAGAAAGAGAGAGAAATATTGTTCTGTGGCTTGGACATTTCATAACACCCTACAATTTTTTCCAAACCCTCTCCCCTATTTTTAATTCTCTTTCTTTTTGAGCTTTTCTTGCAGTGACCCGTCTGCCTGGGACTTTACTACAAGAACAACAAAAACTTCAGTTTCACAAGTCAGTCTTTCTCCCACCTTTACCTCCCACATTAAGAACTGAGTGTTTAGCCACAGAGAGAGAGTTGCACTTCAGAGAAGACGTGACACTCTTCTTTCTTCTTTCTCCTCAATCCCTCGATATCTCAGCATGTCTCTGTCTTTATTTGGCAGTATGGACAAACAGGACCTGCCTGTGGTGTAAGGAGAACGATGGAAAGGAGGCTTGATGTTGTTGGAAATCTTCAACCATGCTTGCAGCATTGGATCCATAGTGGTTTGTTAGTCGGTCTCTCAACAGGTTTCTGTCTCGATCAAAAACTGCATCTCGACAACAAAATGCAAATATTGCCATGAATTATCACACAAACATTCATGGTTCCCGGAGAATAACAGCTACTAACTTCAAACTAACTTTACAGCAAACATTTTTAAGTTCTCCTGACATGTAGCCTCAGCTATTGGATGGATTGTCATGCAAATTAGTGAATTTAGATAATCTGCATGTACGTGCACAGGTGTTTTGTATGTATAAGTCAAAGTATTTATTAGTTAAACAATAACAAAGAAATTCACCTGGAGAAAAACCCTCCTTTTTTACGTGTTGTCATTCTGCATGTGCATGAATGTGTGTTAGGGTCTGTATGAGTTGAAGACGGTGCACTGCCACAGAGTTGCTCATCAAGATGTGAAATTGTGTGTGAAAAAAAGTTTGCCAACGTGTGTGTGGGAGAGAGAAAATGGAAGATTTCCCCTGTTGGCTGAGCACGTCAGGCCTGTCAGGAGATGAACTCATCTCCCGGCCTCACGCCACCAGGCTGCTGCTGCTGCTGCTGCTGAGGAGGCTGCTGCTCTCACCTCTTTCAACTCAGCTCTTATATGACCGTCAGATAGAGACACATATGAGACCAACTCAGCAGGAACCAGCCACACCTCCGATCCCACAAGTCGAACATAGAAACAGTGGAGATGTGAGTTGGTTTGGTTGAGATAAAAAAGCAGTTCTTGAATTCTCATCAGGAGATTTTCAAGCTGGTTCAGGGTATTGCAGATTAACATTTCTCAGATTAATGCGCAGCAGTGGGTTACTTTGAATTAAGAGGAATCTCCATCATGACTCAGAGGGAGTCTCTGTGTCTTCTTTCCCGCTCTCCCTTTACTACTGTATATTCATGTACTGTGATGAAACCAGAGTTCCCATAATGAGGCGGGCAGATGAGAACAAAAGCATCCTCATGTCTCTGATACATCACTTGTCCCACTAACTCACTTTTTAGAAGAATATTTCTTTCTATATTCATAGAAATGATCTGTATCCAGCTCAGTTTGTGGAGTCTCTTGGGGAATATCAGAGTAAAGCACATGACATTTAAAACGGCTCATAATTCAACCACTGAACCGCGACTAAATCTCAATTTGAAAGTTGATGAAATCCCCACCAGCACAGTTTGGTGTGAATTCAGGAGAAGAACCTGGAGTTGTATAAAAGGGGCCAAGATTTGTATTTATCTCTATGTATTCTTTTGATTAATTTGTGTGTGTGTGTGTGTCTCCATGTGTCCATAACTAATTGCAGTAAGTGACTTTGTGTTTCAAGGAACTGGCTGCAGCCCATGTCTGTCCCAAAGTCCTTTCACATTCCTCCGCTGGATTTAGGAGCTGTCACCGTCAATTCACTTTCCTCACATCAGTCACAGCTGGAGAGGAACAAAAGGTCATCTGAGGGGGGGGGGCAGCGCTCCAACAGGTCAGGTGGTCAGGAATGAGGAAGAGAATCAGAGGAGGTGAAGAGGAGAGGAACAGAGTCATGGACACACATACTGTTACAGTACCGGTGGCAGCAGCGGGCGTGACGGTGGCAGCGGGGGGGCGGGTTGTATAATTTGATTTGGATTAAGTGTTGCTTGGAAGAATGACACAAATTCTACAGGGATTAATCCGGCTTTAATTCAATCTGGCCACGGGCAGCCTGAAATAGCCTCGCTCCGGTCCTGCTGCTCCTCTGTGAAAGCACAGCTGCACCTGGCATGGGGTCCACGGGCCACACATGCAGGTGTGTGTGTGTGTGTGTGTGTGTGTCTTTGGGTTTGTGTGTGTGTGTGTGAGAGCACAAGACAAATATGTCTTGTGGTGGTATTTAATTGTGTAATTGTTTGGACGTGTTGAGAACAGAAACAGATGATAAAGCTGTTTGTGTTTTTATCACTTAAAACGCAAAGTAGACTTCAAAACTTATTGTCAAGACATATTTTTCCCCAAAAAACTGTTTCCATGTTGAAGTGATGGTTAAGAAGCTACAGGTGAGGTCTCAGGTCTTGATGGTTTTTGTTATGGATCAAGACAAGACATCACCAGTAGGTTTAATTTCAATTAAAGGAACAATACATGTGACTATAGGAACATAAAAATGGCATTAAAAGCCTAAACAATGCCAGTTACCAGTTTCAGTGTTGAGTATGTGTGCTCTAAATCGATGAAGTTTGTGTGTGTCTTTTTACCGAGTGAGAAAGAGAGACTTTATTTGCTCTCTAGCACACACAAACACACAAACACACAACTGGCTGTCTCCCACCATCTGCCTCATCAGTATCGTTTGGCTCGTTGCCTCCAAGCAATCTACAGTTCAACGCAGTTTCCTCTAGAAGGGATCATGGTCCCACAGCTGATGTTAAAACAGTTCTAATCACGACTGCACTGGTCCCCTTGAATCTGCACCTGTGCTCAAAACACCAATGAAACAATCAGGACTGAGAGTTTAGGTTTGATATAAGATCAGTAACAATCTGATTCCAGAACATTTAGATGGTCTCACAAGGTAGAAACCGGTCAGAATAACTCTGCCAGGGTCCTGAGACTTATTAAGCAAAACAGAGAAGTTGTAAAACCAACACTAACAGACCTTATGTGTCGTATTAGCAGCTAACGCAACATGCTAACACTGTTGCCCTTGATTTAGCCTTCGAAGGAAGCAGAGGAAAGATCCATTTATCTATTGCTCTTCCTGGGGGATCCCGAGGCGTCCCAGGGCCAGATGGGATTTGTAGTCCCTTCAGTGGATCCACATCCATCTCCATCTTCTCCCCTCTCATGACTCCTTCACTTTGGGAACGAGGAATCTTTAATTAGCCAAGAACGTACGAAAATACTTCATAGAAGAACATTGCGACCAATGATCAGCCAATGAGACGTGGCCTTTGAACACTGAACCAAATGACTCCAAGGTGATGATCAGTGACAGATGCTTAGGTGACAGATGACGAGAAGAGAACGAGGGATAGTTTGGACGCCACTCGGTTATAGACGGGAGAATAAAGACAGAAAAAGAGGGAGAATGGATCCACAGAACAAAATGTGTCCAGAGTGAGACGTGAACAATGCAGAGGCTGGACGGTGCAGAGGTGAGATTGTAAACACACACGTCCGTGCAGAGTCCAGAGATGGCTGGAGGCGTAGATGAATAAATCAATAAATGAAAACATGGAGTGGGCGGGCTGCAGATAAAGGTTCGGGTCACTGTTGAGAGGTCAGGCCTAGCATTAGTGGACCCTGTGTGCATGATAGCTCTGGTTTCATGGCGACCCTGTGTCCTATCACAATAAGAGTAGTGTATATATTACTAACACACACAAAATGTGTTTAAGGCAAATGTACTGCCGAGATACATATTTAGTGGCAGAGCTTTTTAAAATGTAGAAAGTGCTGCGGTTTTGAACCACATTAAACTGTTAGACTATAATAACATTTAGCTGGGTTTGCACACTGACTCCCACATCACAGAGCAAAACCAATTTGTTAAAGGTTGTGGTTTCTGTTTAAACTGGAACAGTATTTTCTTAAAGTCTAAAAAATGCCCTTTGAAAGACGGTGTTGTCAGGGAACATGTTAGTAATATGTTCAATATCATAATTTTGCAACTTCATAGATATGCTCGATAAAAAAAGCTGAATTTATTGGCTTGTGTTGCTTCAGATAAAATGCATATGAACGTTATTTCCATGAGACAGGGTTGCACATGCAGGTAACATGACAAAGACGTGTGCTGTTTCCATTACATTCACGCTGACCACAGAAGAATTAATGGAAATCTGTTTTCCCTGCAAACTAAAAAAAAAAAAAAAAAAAAAGAACAGAAAGAGAAGGTGCAAAACATCTTAAAGAGAAATCATCATCATCATCATTTTTTCAATTTAAAGCGTCAGACCGCGAGCCGGGCTTGGATGTCAAGGTGCCAGAAATGATTAGAAGAGGAAACGCGTCAAATGAGAGGCAGCCGGTGCTTAGTCTCCCTCATGGTCCAGCTTTCCACATATTCCACCAACTGATTTTACCTCTTCAGAGTAAAAGAGAAATGTAAAAACAAATAATATAAGCGCTGCAGGTGTATTAATCGAAAAAATGATTTACCTCATGTACTGCAGTAAAAAGCTCTTTAATACTTTGTACTCGTTAATTTCTCCTAACGCAGATCAAAAGGATTCGTGTGGAGAAACAAACACTGACCCACATTCTTAATGGTCCTTTCTAATTCCCACTGGGGGCCCCTCATGCTAAAAATATTTATACTCGCTATATAACGCAAGGTGCTTTGGATAAAAGCTTCCGCTAAGTAGCTGTTATCATGTTGCATTACTCACATTTGGACTCGCCGGTGCCTCCACGAATTAGGCCACTCGTTATGACTCATTAGAAACGAGCCTCACAGCCCACGCTGCCGGAGGCCTCATTTATAAAGATGAGTCGAAGATTTCACCGTTCCAATGTTTGTGCACAGAAATCCATCGCAAAATAACTTAGTTATGAATCTCGGCCTTGATCATTAATTTCCCTGCTTCATTTCTGAGCCGGACTCAGAAAGAGTTTTCTCCTCATTTTGATGTTTTACCAAAGCGGGGGGGGGGTGAAAGGCTCCAGAGAGAAGTGAGCAGAGAACAATTCAACTTTCTGCTCCGGCACAGTTTGTCACAGAAGCAGGGAAGTGGAGGAACTTTGAGTTTGAAACAAGGATTTGTTCACACAACATCTCTGAAGGACCTTCCATTCACACTCATACTTTTCTTCATAGTGATTTAACTTACCAAACTTTCTATCTGGTAGAACTTTAATGTCTTTCCAGAGAAATCTTCAGCTTAGTCGAACACTTAAAAAGTAAAAAGTAACATCAAGGTAGAAAAGAAAATACGCTTTTTAGTATTTTGTCGCTCGTCCCTTAATGTGACTTAAAGTGAAATTGCAGTATTTCTCAACCTGCCACAGGCTCTGTCCTGAAGCTGATTGGACTCTTACGAATCATTACAACACACACACAGACACACACACAGCCACACCCACACACACATGCCCTCACCTTGTTTCCTGGAGTTTGGTGTGTGTGTGTTTGTGTTTGAGAGAGAGAGAGGAAGAGTTTAAATTAAATCCCAATACCTGAACACGTGCACTAAGTGTTTGAATGCCCTTTTATTGTGTGTAGCTGTATGTCACGGCAGTGCAGAGTGTTAGTGCTGCATGGTTAGCCCGGTGACTTGGCATTTAGACTGCAGGTGATAGCAGCACCCTGTGGTGGGTGGGTGTCTGTGTGTGTGTTTGTGTTTGTGTGTAAGGCAGACAGAGGGGGCTGAGGACGCTGATTAGCCTTATAGCCTAGGGATTGAGTAATTATAATGGAAGTGTGTGTGTATGTGTGTGTGTCTCATCATGTTTATGCAGATACTAATTTGTTTGTGTCAATGGGCTCTTGAGTGTGTGTTTGTGTAACTTTGTGAACTGTCCTCAAACAGGCAATGTCAAACTTTCTAGGATCAGATCGACTTGATTCTGTGACACTATGAGAATAGTTGGCATAAATGAAAGGTTGAGTTTATTCAATGACCTGTCTTGGTTTGTAAAGTCTGAGAGAATTGATGTTTCAGAACAGCTGCCATGTTTATTCAAATAGAAATTCAGCAGCAAAGTCTCATCATGGCCCAACGAGTGGTGTGTTGACCCACGTACTTTATTTTGACATTGGACTTCGATCAATGTTTAGAACAGGAGGTATAAACAAGAAATGTAAAATACAGGCCCTGAAGAAACTAAAATATATATTCTTATTTGCATATGAAATAACATCTGTCTCATACGTGACCATAGTGAGTAAATAGTCATGTGTGTGTGTGTGTTGGGGGGGGAGTCCTTCATCTGTAATGGCTATCGACAGCTTTAATTGTAGCTGTGCTGACAAACAACTACATTTCATCCTCGTCTTCATTTACTCCAGTTAGTGTCCCAACTCCCCAGTTACCACAGAGTGTGTGTTCACGGAGGACAGCAGTGTGTCTCCAACCAGCTGCTGTCTGTCGGATATGGTTAGAGGTCAAGAGAGGCAGTTGTGTGTGTTGTGTATAGAAACAAGGTGTGTGTGTTTGTGTTTTTTCTGAGACCCCTCGGTCGACTGATTTTTATCTGGGAACATTTCGGTCTCTCTATCCGGGGACATTTTGGTCCCCAGGAGAAGCTGCTCTCGGGGGGGGGGGGGGGGGGGTCATCCTGGGCATTCTGTCCACTGTGTGAAGGTGTCCCCGACCAAAAGTGACTCCGAAAGAAATTCAATACGACTTTTGTTTGATATCCACTGTCGACAAAACATGTTGTGGCACGTTCCGATCGTCGTTAGCGCAGCTAGCACGTAGCAGCTCGGAGGGGTAACTTGACTTGTTTACTAAACTTCATGAACAAAGCTGTCACTCTCCAAACGCAGTTCAAGAATCTGGAATCTGGTTTGACCTACTTCTTATCCAGGTAAAGCCCCGGTGTGCGTTTCTTTGTTGCACACGTTTGGGGTTTGAAAACATGAAAGAGAGACGAAAAGGTACGCATTTTAAAATTCCTTTTGATCCCTGCTGTGTATGTCAACAAAGAGCTGAATGAATCCGACTTGCCCGTGTCAATCTGCCCGTCTGCATTGTGTCTTTGACTTTATGTCTCTTTCTTTCCGTCTTTGTGTGTCTTCGGTTCACAGGAAGGTCACGCAGTCGCGTCCCCGTCATCCTCCGTGTGTTCCCGGCCGCTCACGCTTTTCACGACTCCTCGTTACAGGTGTTTGGATGAGACAGGAAGGAACAAGACGGGGAGATGGAAATAAAAAGATGCCAAAATAGTTTGAGGCGTGTGAGGAACTCTTTTTTTTTAGATCTGGGTCCCGAGAGTGGATGTTTGAGAAGCACTGACTCCAAACTGTCAGGGTTCACTCAGAGTTCAGCTCGTGCTCCTGTTGATTTCAATTAATTCCCTGCTCCTCGTCTTCAGCCAGAAGACATTTGTGACTTTAGCAACTCTGTCTTTATTTTCATCTTTCAGAAGATTCGGTTCATCCAATTATTTTCGGGGTAAATAATTGAACATATTCAGAGACGCCGAATGGGAATGGATGACATTTTTAATGTTTTCTCCTTTGGAGCATATTTTTCCCGTAATATTTTTTAAATAGTGTTGTAAATTGTGACGCTTGTGTAGAAATAATTGTTGTGGTTTTGAAGCATTTGTCCATCATCACCTGAAAGAAGTGTCACACACATCAAACTCCATCACAGCTCTTTGTTTTTGACAGCATGAAATATCAAAGACACTCGCAGGCACAAAAGTTTTAATCTTAATTAAAAAATTTTAAAAAAAAAAGCTCTTTCAGATTTTGTTCTAGCAAATTTCAGCGGTTTCAATTCAAATCCCTCGATATTTCATGTCTGTGTAAACTCGTCCCCGTCTGTCCTTCGCTCTCTCTCTCTCTGTGCTACACTTTTTCCCGATCGCCCGCCCGTCTCTCTCTCTCTCCCCGTCTACTTGACCTCACCTTCTCTCTCTTCCCTTTCAGCGTCTAAATTCCCATTCACCTCGCATCACCAGCCCGCCACAGTTTGATGCTCCTGTCCTCCCTCTGTTTGTCTTTATCCCACCTTCATCTCCCTCTCCCTGCTTCCCTCCATCCATCCAGCTCCTCGGGGGGGGGGGGGGGGGGGGGGGGGGCAGAGGCTTTGATGCTCCCAGGCCGCTCTCCTCTACCGCCGCCGATCCGCTGTGAGGGAGAATCATATGGAGCCTTTGAGCAGGATTTTGCACTGCTCTGGGTGCTATATGTTATCTCCATCCTGTGTGTGTGTGTTTGTCTGTGTCAATGTGTGTGTCTGTGTGTGTGTGTGTGTGTGTGTGCGTGTGTTTGAAGCCAAGGAAATGCATTCCCCCAAGAGCTCACTAAAGTTCCTTCGTGCTCAGCCATAAGGTAGCGGTGAGCAGACACAGGAAGAGGGTCCCTCGGGAGGAGTTGTGATAAAACACCTTCGTCTCTCTTCCTTTACGTGTCCACTCATTTTCATTCAGTCTCTCTCTCTCTCTCTCTCTCCCTCTCTCACCTCCTCCGTCTTTACTGATGCTTTGTTGGTGTTTGAAAGGAAATGAAGCGCTGTAACATGAAAAGGATTTTCTCCTCCTGAAGTCGGACCATCTCTCTTTTTTTTTCATCTCAGCTCAAGTCTGTTTACTGTTGCTATTATTATTATTATATATTTTTTTATTATAATGATCCTATTCTCCATGTGTCCCCACATTGGATTATTCATAGAGGGCGGTGACTGGTAAATAAAGGAGAAGTAATTCAGTCAGCTGAAGGGTATTCATTTTTCTTACTTTGCCGAGGAGGGTTCGGTTTCCTCAGATTTCCTGGTGGAAGGAACCACGCAGAGTGCAGTTCTGCCAGATGTTTCTCCCAGTAAGAGTTTCTTTCTCTGTGGTGGGAGCTGTTGGATTTTTCTCTACAAATTTAAAATGTAAAATCAAATTTAATTGAATCCATCAGCAGTTTGACAGCCTCATGTTAACACTTAGGTGTATTTTGTTTTCAGATGTGCCAACTGAAAAACAACAACATGAAAGCTGCTATTGAACATAATTTACCAACCTGCCAATCATCCTTTCTGCTTCTGTAATATTAAGTTGTCACAGCTGAATATTTGTGGGATTTAATGCCACTTTTAACTGAGCGTGGTTGTTTGACATCTTTCATGAAAGCTACGTGGGACTCTCTCCCTCTTGATGGAGCTGTTTGTTTCTGTCGTTAAAAAACAAAACTCTCATGAGGCATAATTCCACTGCACCGAGGCACGACCCAGTCAGAAACCAGACAGCGGTCATCGGGGACACTGCGGAGCCGGTGAGAGTCGAGGTCTTGGGACTGGAAACAGGCTTTTATTTTGGCGTAGCGACTTGGATATCACGTCTGAGCCCGACCGTGCTCCTCTCCTCGAACTCACAGCACTGACCGCAACATTACAACTCTCAGCGGGGGGGCTGAAGAAAGCGATGGAAGGGAGGAGAGGGAGAGATAAATAATGTAAAGAGAGTCCGTGAGTGACAGGGAGCCAAACTAATAAAAAGGAGAGAGTGCGCAAGGTAACAAAAGCCTCAGAAATGAGCCGCTTAAGAGCTTAGCCGGCATTAGAGACGCCTAATTTCCCAGTGAAACCATCTCAGCCTCAGCTGTACAGCGGCAGGAGGCAGGAGCCTTATACCAGCAGAACAATAAAGAACCCGTTTCATCATTTGTTTCTCCCTCCACTGACATTTATTCATTTCCTGTATTTATTAATCGTGGCTGCTCCATCGTTACTCAACCCTCCGAGGTGTCGAGCGTTAAACAATGAAGCGTCTTCAAGGAACGAGATCTGCCTGCACGTGAAACTCTTTATGAGTGGAAGGGATTTGTCTTGTCCTGCCTCAGATATCTCCCAGTCGATCACCTCGACTTTTCACCGGTATCATGTTTGTAGAGAGAAGCTGCAGCTGGTCCGTGAATCGGCTCAGGAGTGCTGCAGCTTCTTCCCTGGAAGTCAACCCGTCGCCTTCTCTCTCTCTCTGCGCTCTGACCTTTTCTTATCCCAACTCTCGGAGCAATAGATGTTGAGATTTAGTAATAAAAGACGGGGTTCACATGCGCTCTTGCAGAAGCCGAGAGTGTCCTTGCATCAGCTCACTTTTAGGCAACGTTTTTAAAAGAGAGAGAGAGAGGTGGAGGGGAGAAAATGGAGAAATATAGAGGGAGGGAAAGGAGATAAGAGGGGAGAACAGGGGAGGAAAGGATCCCGGATTAGAAGGAGTGGTGGAGACAAGACCCTGCACACTACAGAGGGAAGGTAAAGCTTCTCCTGCAAGCGTCAGGGGAGGAGAAATGAATAAAGACGACTGGAGAGCCTTATTTTCCCCTCTCACGAGAGAGGAGGGGGGGCAGCCAGAGTTCACCGAAAATTCACGGGAGGAGAGAAAGCAAAAATGGTAGAGCGGGAGAAAAAACCGCCTACGCACATGAGATGAAGCCTTTATCTGCACGTATCGTCTCCAAACACACCCCCCCCCCCTCTGCAAAAACACACTTATCTCATTTTAGTGTGCTGTTTAAATAATGGAGAAAAGTTGTTTGGTAACCTAATTTTTACCTCTTCCTTTGGCCCCGGGCGACGCAATGAGGATTAAGTCAAATTGGATGGTTAGAAACAAAGAAGCCTGCATGAGGGAAGGGAAAGACAGATGGATACACACACACACAAACACACACACAGACGCACCACACGACACACACAAAGTCAGATGCATATTTTCACGGTTTTGTTTTGGATTCACTCCAACTCCTATTATGTTGTCTTGTCTAATTAGTTTCGTCTAATGTAATGTAATCCCTTTTTCTTTTTTTCTTTCATGGATGTTTTTAGATGCTGCGTATTTACTTCATCTCGGAGAGAAACGGTTCAAAAGTAAATTTTTGATTCCTGTTTAAAACCTCAGAGGCTCTGAAAGATAATCTCAAGAAACGCACCGGGTTCTTTGAAATGTAGATTCTGAGGACGAGCAGGAGGAAGGTGAGTTCAGGCTTAACCGTGGGATTCTCGGGTTCAGCTCCTCTTCTCCTCAGCGGGTCATGTGTGAGATAACAAAACCCTCTGACTTTTCTATGATGATTTATTCTTATATGAGCAATCCTCCTTATTGCAGTTGATCCGCAGCTCAGCAGGAGTGCACTCGTGTGTAGGAGGACCGCCCCCCCCCCTCCTGTCTTGTTTGTTAATTTCAGTCAAAGCAGGTGTGTGTTTGTTCACCAATAAAATCCCATAAAAGAGATTTATTGAAGCACTAAACTACTGTATTTCGTATATTTGTTTTATATCTATCTTGTTTGTTTAATGCTCCGAGCGCTACTTGACACTGGCACAGCTGCAGCTGAAACAAAGGGTAAAGAACTAATAACTTCAGTCAGTGATTACTAGTCTGATTTGAAGCCAATATTTACCTCTTTGCTGTGCTTTATTCAGAGTTATAAGTAAAAAAATCTGTCACTGTCAGTTAATGTTCTGTTTTACTATATATTAGCCAATAAAAAACATTATGATTTGTCACCACATTTGTGAATAATAGGCCTTCAACTGTCCAAAAAGCAGGAATCACCCCGTGGAGGGTTTATCCTCAGTGGTCCACATCTGTGGAGTCAGTCCTCAGGTTGCAAACACACAGTGATGACACCCCACCCCCCCGAGGCCTCCACACCCGCTCCGCTGCTTGGTTCTGTCCCGGCTCTGTCTTCATGGCGACCTGTCAGATTCCCACTAATCCCCAGGATGAAGATGCCATGTGGCCTTTGGTGCTTCGCTTCTCACTGTACCTCTCCTGCACTCCTCTGTTTCACTCCTCTCTCCATCCGCCTCTTCTTCTCTTCTTCTACTTCACTGTGTCAGTGCCCGTATGAGTCTGATCTCTCTCTCTCTCTCTCTCTCTCTCTCTCTCTCTCTCTCGCTGTCGGTCCCTGTAATCGTTTCTCCAGACAGATCAGGACTGAGCTGTGTGGCTGTGTGGTGGAAGGAGTGCGTCAGCCTGTGTGTGTTTGTGATGAACATGTGTGTGACAGCAGATGACCTCGGTTGACTCTGCTTTCAGGTGCATTCAGGGACAATTAACACTTCCCCCTCTATATACAGTCCCCCCCCCCTCCCCTCCCCCCAACACACATTTTAATTCATTGATAGATCTGCTGTCTGTGCTGCTGCATCAGTTTTGACAGTGATTAATTTGCTCCAGAATTAGACATATGTGTTTACCGCCAAGTGATTAATGGTCATAAAATTCGTAGTGAAACTAATGAAGCTCGGTTGAAAGTTCAATCACAACAACTGTTTTGAATGTTTAAAGTTCTAATCTTTAAGATTTCTGCCCTGGTTCTCATATATTCTATCATCTTTAAACGATATGGACAGAAAAACCCACGATGCATTAATATAAAAGTCAGGAAAAACAAGAACCATCAGATTTTATGCCTTAAACAGAGCGAGCCCTCGGCCTCACAGCAGCCAGGCACAGTGACGTCGGTTGCTTTGCTGCAAATAAAGGTCAGTTCCTGATAAAGGTCAGGTAAGCTTTAAGAAGAGCCAAAAATAATGGTTGTCATGGTAAAGTAAGCATAATGTACATGTTTACAGCTTCTCCAGACTGCTGTCAAATCTAGGATACAACTGGAAGAGTAAACAGAGAGAACACACCTCCACCAAGGCTGTTTGACCACGTTATCACCATATTCAGTGTCGAGTTCATATAAACCATGTACACAGACATATTCTGCCAACTGCTTATATTAAATGCAGGCAAAATATCTGTATTTGTTACTGTAAAGTACACAAAATACTTATTTTGATTGACAAAATCTGGATAATTATCTTAATCTGCATCAAATCTCACCTGTTCATAGGGATTAACACTCTACAGAGGTTCTTCAGAAAGTTCTCTGCATCGTTTACTGAGAAATGTACAGAAATCACAACATTTAAAGGACTCTCTCCTGACCAATAACACATCCTCCAGTAAACAACAGACAGAAAAACCAAACACATGAAATAATTTAACTTGTGCCTGCTCTGTCCACAGTTGACATAAATAACTGACCACTCTGTAATTCTTCAAACTGCCCCAGCAGAAAAATTAATCTCTTTTCATCTCTTTGGTTTGCTCCATGCAAAGATCCTCCTCAACCCGAGAGGATCCACCGGCATTAGAGAGAAAACAAATCTGTAAAAGTAATATGGCAAACATCAAATCAACTTCCAGCTAAGATTTGATTAAAGAGCGACACCTCCCTCGATGTGCGTCCTCCCCCTCTCTGAGCTCCACTCACCCCTTTCACTCACACTCTCATCCCTCCTCTATCCGTCTCCCACACACACACATGCACTCGCTCACCGAGATTTATCCCCCCCCTACCCCCCCCCCCCCCCCCCCCCACTTGTTTACCAGTTTTCGGCCTGTCAGTCGTCGCCAACGGAACGGAGGAGAGACGCTCTATACCTGACCAAGAAAGGGACGGGGAAATCATAAGAAAAACTATTTGCATAAGCCTCAGGGGAGAAGGGGGGGGGGGGGTAGCTGGATAAGGACGATGTTCTATTTTTGTCGGATCTGGCCTGGGATCAGTGGCAGATTGGGGCTCAATGCATCACTCAGCCACTACAAAGATAAATGTATAATTGAAAGAGAAAGAGAAACAGAGAAGACAGATGCACGATTCAGACTCCAGTCCAAAGCTTTGAGGCGATCACATGCTCTGATCTCACGCACATCATTAGCCAACGTTTTCTTCTCCTCGACGCATACCTGCATGCATGTGTGTGCTGTGTAATACGAGTGTGTGTGTGTTTGTGTGTGTATGTGTGAGTTACAGAGGACTGAGAGGAGTATTTGACAACTGCCATGCGTGTGTGTGTCTGATCATCTGTTTATATTAATCTTGGATTTTGAGCAAAACCAATTTCTTTACATTCATACTGACATGTGATGCAAGAGTCTCTGCGCGATTTGCTGTCAGTGGCGTGTGTGTGTGTTTGTGTGTGGGAGTGTGTGTGTGTGTTGGATCTTTTTATTTGAGCAAGCGTGCACAAAGCAGCACCTCTATATGTGTAATCATGATAAAGTTTGCACACTCCCTGGTTGAAGGATATAGCAGAGGAGCGAAGGGGATATAAACAAGGCTGAATGGGAATTAGGTGAGAAGGAAGGAGCCCCCCGGGGCCAATAAACTTGCTTAATTATAGGACTCCTTGTTAATTCCGTCTCTGGCAAAGCAGAAGATCTTTGACTTGCCAAGGAAACGCAGCAGCTGCAGCGCCTGACTTTCCCCTGAACTCGACGTTTTCCAATCTGCAGCACGGAGAGACTCACACGTGACTCGTGCTTCATTTATTTGTGTTTCTTAAATATTTTGAGAATGTCTCAGTTTAGACTGTTCAGACAGTTGCTAAGCTGCAGGAAAGGTCAGGATGGAGAGGGAAGTGGACGGCATGTGTCTAAAGTTTTTTTTATCTTCAATCATGCCTCGTCGGAGGGGGCTAATGTTCGAGAGCGAGTCTTTCTGATTCTGTTGCTCTTGCCAGGAGGCTTCAGAAGAATGTCAACGGGCGGAGTGGAGCGGTGGCAGGTGAACGGTTTGTTGCCAGGAATGTCATCACTAATACGGACAAAGATTTGTCTGTCTCACAGCACAAACAGTTTATGTTCCCGTTAATGTTTCAAGCAAAAGACGTATTTGCCTTGTTAATGTAAAGTGTATTTATTACACAACAATACATTTAGGATGCAGGTATCTGCTCTTCCATACGCCACTGATGCTCCTGAGAGAGGTATTCTCTTTACCCTTTTTTGTAGCTGCCTCATCAAAGCCACAATAAAGAAACAAACAACCAAAGAATTGACCCCAATGGGAATAAAATTAAACTACATCGATTATGGTCCTGCTCCATAAGTTGCGGTGATGAGGAGAGTTTGGGTTTCGAGACGTTATTGCAACCCTCTCCTTGCAGATCATGTGTGCGTTTGTGTATATCTGTGTGTAGGGAGTCGTATTATCGCTTATTTCCACACAAATGGCCGGCTGGTGTGAAATGAAAACTGCCATAGAGGGAGCGAGGGAGCGTGGATTTAAAATATAGAGGGAGAGTCATTGATTAAATGCTGCAAAGTGAGAGTAATTCAACAAGCTTTGGGAATACACGCAGTACACGCCTTCCATTATTCATGCCTCTGCATTTCTCTCTTCACCTTCCTCTTCTCTCTCTCTCTCTCTCCCCCCCCCCCCCCCCTCCCCCCCTCTCACCTGTGAGGCGGCTGTCGATGTGCGATGATGAATCGTGGCCGGTTGGGAAACCAGCGTTTGGTTCTGTCATTATTCAATAACAGGTGCTACAGAAATCAAGGCACTCTGGCAGTTATTGTGCTGCTGCCGGCGCCAGGAGATTTTTATGCCATAATTTACTTTACTGCCCTTGTCCCATAGAGCCAGCGTTAGGGTGAGTTATTTGTCTAACTGGGGAGACGGGAGAACTGTGGGCGTCCACCAGTTTGACTAACTACTTCAGTTTAATAAGAAACAAAGTGTTCCGCAGTCGTCGATAATGACAAAGTTGGCAGCGGTTTATCAGGGAAGCGGTGGACGGGGGGGCATTTATCTCTGGCAGCTTGTGCAGACACAACATTGAAGCTGCAGAGAGTTTACTGGTGATATGGATAAAAGAATGGGAGTCATTGACAACAGATAAAAAGTATATTAAACAGATATATCGTTCTGCAGGTGACTTCGTGCAGCTATCTTACAAGAGTTCACGATGATATTGAAAACTCAAATATTTATCTAACAACATATGCGGATATTATGCTGAACGACCGAGGTCAAAGCTGCATGTTCCTTAGTTTATAAGTCAGAACCAGTTGCAGTAAACTTAGAAAAGCAAACAAGGAAACAGCATTGATCTTGTACTGCGGGATAGAAATTGCCCAGGTAGGATTATAACAGTGTGTTCTGTTCTCCTGCAAGTCAGAGGAGCCAGGAAAACTTGAAATGCATCACGTGCAAAGAGGGAACAGTAGGGTTCAGAGGACAGAGCCCTGAGGTGTCCCACAGGTCATCTTCACATGAGACCAACACCACAACAATAGTAAAAACCATAAAAAAATTGAAATAGAGGTGAATAACAGTGAATGCAGGATTTTTGATCTAATATGATTAAAGTAAAGATTTTCAAGCAACAGTGGCAACCACCAGATCAGTGGTGACTTTGTGGAGCAGAGTGCAGCGACTGTTTCAGCATTTAAAAGTGAGATCAGTTGTTCTGCTACAACTTTTTAAAACACCCTGGTCAGTTTGGACATTTGTTCAGAGGAGGGCTGAACACTTGTGTCCTTAAAAGAAGCAGAGACTTGAAAATCAAAATAGAGATGATGAGTATATAGGCTGATGGATTTACATTCTTCTTTGCGAACTCTCAGGATGTCAGGAACACACAATTAGAGCTTCAGTCTGTTGTAAGGGACTCTAGATGTTGTGTCGAAGGAATCAAAGTAGGTCGTAGTTTTTAAAGAATCGTGTGTCCCCTGCTGGAAGTAGAATGTTCAGTCTAACTCCACATTTCTTTAAGGAGGAGTCTGTGTTGACATTTGGATGTGTTATGGTTACTCACATTAAACAAAGCCCTCCACTTGTGTCTGTTCTTTTCGATAAGGTCGTACACATATTGTGCTTTGACCTTTTTAACCTTTATATAAGATTTTTAATTGTCTATTAAAATGTCAAGTTGTCGGTTTAGAGGTTCATGTCCAAAGTCATCAGAGGAGTCAAAAGTAAAAGTTTGATTTATAATAATTAGCTGTGGTGAGTTACAGCAACAGTATTATTTGGAGTGCTTTGATTATTCTGTCCAGGTGTTCCTGTCTTATACTGCAGTCTCTGATTAATAACCACTGTGCACTTCTTCAAGTGGGTATAACTTTACATTAACAGCAATAACACCATGCCACAAATACTTTGTTATGCACCATGTGGCCAGGCTGGGCAGGTGGCAAAGGAAAACTGGGGTTTAACCGTCTGTAATAGGAGAAGCAGCAATATGGTCCCTACACAAGAGGGAGTTAGTGGCAGCAGATGATTCCTGTTGTTGGTGGAAGGAGAAGAGAAAGAAGAGCCGGGGGGGGGGGGGACGTGTGATATAAATAGTCACTGATGTAGGGAGGCTGGTGCAGGATGCTGCAGGTTAGATGCAGCCATGTAACGTGAAGGATGTTACATGAAAACCAACTGTGAATAAAACCAAACAGGAGCGGGTTTGACCGACCGAGGGTTTGGATATAACTTGTCCCTAACTTGTCCCCCCCCCCCGACCCTTACTGCTACTGGCTAGCAATAGAGCTGCACCTGAACACGGCGATACATTTCAAGGCCTCTGATTGGTCCAGTTGAAAACAGAAGAAATGACGATTCCTCTCCTCCCAGTGTAACGGTTGTGTTCTGCTGGTTTTGCGGTGGCTGTCTTGCTGAGTTAACAGTTGTGAAACCTTCCTCTCGCTTCAGAGTGTTTCCTGTGTATCATGACTTCGGCAGGAGTCGTTTCTACTGTCCCAGCTGGCGACTTGCCAGCCCAGCTGACCCCCTGCAGGGGCAGCAGATATGTCAGCCCGCTCTGCTTAAACTGCATTGATATGTGGGGGGGGGATTTATCTTATGTTAAGCCTGCGGGCTGCAGCCTGCTGACTTATACCGGAGCTGGCCACAGCGACGGCCAACAGGGGTTAATGGTTTGGCAGTGGGAGCTGAGGACACGGGACTTACGTCTCTGCCACTAATTGCACAAGGGAAAGATTTGTTTAAATTGGGAGAGAGTAAGCCTGCAGGGCTTCAGTCGGGGGGGGGGGGGGGGGGGGGGGTTGGGGTTTCTCTGCTGAATATGTCAAGGCTCTGGACCAGTGGGGCTGCGTCTTAGCAGTACTGGGATATTTGCTCACTTCACGGATATCACATGATTTACTCAATGTATGATTTCCCCACGCAGCTCAGGCCCAGATGGATCAGATGTTTTAGCTTGAATGGGACAGAGAAAGTTTAGTGAATATGAGTTGTTCTTGTTCACATACGGTAAAGACTAAATTGATTCCTCTTTTACAGTTATTACGGTTGTCTATGTGATCTGCTTCAGTTGATGCCACCATCATAAGCCGTCTTTCAGACATGACCTACGGGTGAAATCCGGAGAATTGGCCACAGAGTTTTACCCATAGTTTTTTTTCTGCTAATGCAAAACACAGCGGGGGGGGGGGGGGGGGTTCTGCTCAGACGTGTTCACAACAGCATCAAACTGAGGTGGAGCAGCCGGATGCAGCAGACAGAGGCAGGAAGTGACGTGTTAACTCTGTGTCTTTAAGTCAATCTACAACTATAAACTATTCCAAAATAAAGCTGGTGAATCTGAGGATATTATTTCCTCTGTCTGAAATGCTTTTCTTGTCTAGTTTGTTTCATAAACATAAAACATCAACTTTAACATAACATCTGGAAATACAGGAGACTGGAAGTTATCTATGTGTATTTAATAAGAGGCTTTCTGCAGAAAGGATTGACACAGAGAAACCACAAGGATGTCAAAGTGAAGATGCAGGACATTCAAATAAAATTATCTTCAATAAGAGGACTGGAGCTGTCTCTCTGAACCAGTCCAAACTGGTTCTGTAAGCGCAGGATGGGAGAGGAATCTGAACACTGACACCTGATTTACATATGTTTCCTTTGGAGATAAAAAAACATACATTCAGTTCTATAGGATCTGACAGTTTTCAGCTCTCACACAGTTCAGACCATTCAAACAGTCCAAGTCATAAATTACTAAGACACGTTGTATATGTATGTAGATATAGATCATTCAACTTACTTTTCAACTACAACATAAGTTTCACACATACTTAGTTAATTCTTCCATTACACATCTCAGCTCAGTGTTTTGTAAAGGGGATGGCGGTCGACGTCGGGGAGATAATCCAACATGGCCTCCGTTAATTTGATGTAAACAAACTCACTGATTGCTGTAGAGCTCCCAGACGACTGCGGAGCACATGATTAGCAGCCATGTTCTCATTGATCGGCTGAGGGATGGACGACAGATTAACATGTGTCCACTTCTTGTGCGTGTTTTGCTTTGCTCCCCATCTTGAATAGAACCAACAATAAATAGTACATGTTATTCCCAGTCTCCCTCTGTCCCCGTTCATTCCGTGACTTCCACTACCGGCAGCAATATCAAGCTAAATATTTGTATTTAGCTCGAGAGGAAATCACATCTACGTGTTTTTAAACCTTGTTCTCTTCGTTTTTTCGAATGCTCCCCTTCTCTCCCCCTCCCTCCCCCCCTCTTCTGTGTTGCTCATGTTAAGCCTCCTATCTGATGTGTTAATGAGGCGATAATGAGACAAGGTTTCGCCTTAATCTCAGGCGGAGAATGAGAGCTGCGGACGATCTGAAACAGTCGGTGGGATTAGGGCTCTCGGTGACGTGAGGGCGTGAGAGAGAGAAGTGGAGGGAGAAATGGAGAAGGGCAGAGACCAAGGTGAAAAGTATATATGTGCGTGTGTGGTGTAAATTAGTGGCAGACTGTAATGTGCTCTGCTGGTGATTGAACAATAGGAGTAGGAGGAAGCTGTTGACCTTGATGGGAACTGAATGATGAGGCGTGTTGTGCCCAATCTTCACATTTGTCGTTTTTTAAATCCATCCTGTGTGACGGCTCTTTTATTGTCTTCAAAGTTTCCTCTTCTCTCATCTTCTCTCGCTCGGCCCTGCAGTCTTTGTCTTTTTTCTCCCCTGCTCTCCGCTCTCTAAAAAGATGAAGGGATGTCCTTTATTTCTCTTGATGAAATACCAGGGAAGCTCCTCTGCAGATGTTCCGTGGCTCCCACCTCGTTCACCGGTGGGATCCCTTCTAATCAATCAGGTCCATTACCACTGAAGTCTCATCATTTCCCCTCATCACAGATTTACCCGTCTTTGATTTACTTGAAAGTTTAGCCAGAGTGACTTTCAACAGAACTTATGGGGACTAAAAGTTTTTGATTTTCCTTGTGGTTGAACTTTGAGGCATAAATTATCTCAAGAGCAGCAGATTGCTTTTCTCTTAACTTGCCGCTGCTTGGCTTCGTCACGAGTCAGAGGTTTGAGGACTCTTGACTTCCCGCTGACTCGTAAAGCTGACAGCTGAGTCCGGCTGTCCCCTTCTCTGTAGTTCCTCCCCTGCTTCCCTTCGCACTCTTTTTCTGTCTGACGCCATATGTTGCTTCTTTGACCGAGATTCTGCCCCAAGGGATTATCTCGGATTATCCAAAAGTCTCGTCTTCCAGCTCCAATCCCACTTCTGGCTCATCCTCTGACTTCTGATTTCCCTCTGCAACCGGAAACTTTTCTTCAAGTTGTACACACCAGCACCCTGGACCATTATTATCAAAATGCACTGATTTATGGGTCGTCAGAATATCCCAATCCTATTTTTCATAAGGAGCAAACAGTGTGTACTACAGAACAGCATAATGGAATTTAAATGTATATGAGTGAAAAGCAAAAATAAGCAATACATTTTACCATGAACAAATATGTTTGAAAAACCAGAATCTATTAAATGATGTCATAATTGTTGCATTTTTGATGAAAACACCAGTGAATGCTAATTCTACATAACTTTAGTTCTTCTTTTTGGTTATGTTTACCTCACTCATGAAGACAAGTGCAGGAGAACGCATGTAAGAATCCATATGGAAATACACAGTGCTGGTCTCTGTGTAAGAGACAGTGGGATAGTGGGACAGTGGGACAGTGGGACAGTGGGATTATGGGAAACGGAGCTGAAGCAGTCTGTCTCCTCGTTAGCAGGACTCGGTCTCACGACACAGCAGCACGCCACACGGGGAAACTGTCAGAGAAGTGATCTCTCTGTTTTAAAGATGCACTGCTGTGATATTCAGCACACACGGCAGACATGGGCCATAGGGTTCACACACGCATGCAATCAGTATATTGCCTATTCACACACATGCACTTGTGTGTGAACCAGTTTATGCACATTGAGCACAGATGCCTTTCGGTTCGCACACACTGCAGATCAGCTAGGGGCAGGAACACTCCTGTTTGCATGCCAACTGTAACACACTTGACCTGCATAAACTCAAGTGATTCATGCAAGAAACACACAACAAACAGCAGCAGAAGAGAGAGAGAGAGAGGGGGGGGGGGGATTCTCCCTCACTTGAAATGTTAATATTTATGACACCATGACACAATGAACTACCGCTGAGGACGTTTCCCTCGTTCTCCTACTTCTGTTTCCGTGATAAATCTTCTTTCCAAGGTTGTGATTACTCATTTTGTTTCTTGCTCTCCTCTGTGTATTCCTCTGCATATATAACCTGAAATTCAAACTGAATTTAAATGAACACAACCAAAGTCAAACTAAACTAAATAAAATAAACTGAACTAATATTTCCTCTACCCCCCCCCATATCGCTAGCATTTAAGTCAAAAAGCAACTCACGTGTGCCCCTGCTCATGTAAGCAGTGAGGTATTACACACATTGTGTTAACATGTTTACTAGAGAAGCAGATAGAGAAACCTAACACACTAATGCATAATGATATGTGGAACCACAAGAAGATTGGTTCTGCTCTGATACACACAGTCATGAGCTTCTCTACACATATGCATGCGTGGCACCATTCACTCTCATTCACAGCAGCACACACACAATGAGCTGGTTATGGATATTATGATATTGTTAATTTGATTATATGGAAATATTGTGAATAAATGTGAATGTAAATGGGAATACATCCCTTGTCAAATGTTAACCTTAAAAAATGTAAATGTTTTGATCATGAGAAATAATTCTATTGGTGATTAATGTTAAGAAAAAGGTGTCGATTCTGCAAATTAAAAATATATTGTCCTGAATTAAACTCTTGTTACAGTTGTGTTCTTGACCCGGCTGTCAAAAACAGTTTGACTAAATCTTGTATCTATTAATTTCAGAAGTTTTTATGTACGTCGGCTTCACACTGTGAATTACATTTACATTTCTACACATTAAAACACATTAAAGCTATTGTGTTAACCCAGAGAGTAACACAAAGAGTGTGTGCGCTTACACAGACAGGAGAGCTGCTCATGGTTCAAATGTTCACAGACACTGTTTCATTTTAATCATAATTAAAACAGAAAGAATAAGAAAACTGCTTGTTTGGCAGCCTCCCAGCAGACAGTGTGTGTAACTGTGACTGAACAAGAAACAGGCTTATAGTCAACAACAACACACACATATACACACGTGACTTATATACAGTATGTATAGAGGACAGCATTTCAAATCCAGTGTGACTAATCACACCAACATCACATTAGACCCGCTTTACACTTTGCACTCCACACACAGGCTGAGGTTTGAGAACCATCGTGTGTGTCTAAAGCATTTTAGTGTTTTCATGACAGCTGGAGTCAAAGGTCACGTTACACCTCACATGGAACACACACAGTGGTTTTACTGGAATTATACCATGTATAATGGGAATTTGTACACAGACTGATGTGGGGAAACATATGGTCGAGTTTATGTAGAACACAAAACATACACACATGAAGAGAAGTCACACAACTGGACTGAAGGAGGATGTGGTTTGTGTTGAGAGATGTTTCTAATATTTTGTCCAGGCTTATTGAATAAATATTAGAAAACTCTCACTATAACCTAATACACGTCACAATATATTTTATTTTATTTAAACTTTGGAGTTCAGTGGATCCTCAACACTTCAGAGCTTGTCGGAGTTGTACTCAGATTTATGTGAAAGCACAGCCTCCATCTTTCTGAAGCTGGTGTTTTAAAGGCAGTGGTAAATCCTCCGCCTGCCGACTGATCCCGGGCCCCTGTGTGTACTGATATGTGTTTCAGGGTGGCTAATTAAATACCTGCCTTATGAGTCCTGATTATGGTAATCGACTGCCAGGCAGGCAGGTCTCTGTAGATCAGACAGTGGATGTCCTTGTGATTAGAAGTGTAGTGGAGCTGGGGGAGCACCGGGGAGCAGGTCATTAGCAGGTCTAAATGTGGTAGCGCTGCTCAGGGAGCCCTGTGATCACTCCGGAGAGTGAGGGAGCCACGTGGAGGAGGAAGATTGAGGATTGTGGGTCTTTGCTAAGACCCTCTTCCTTCCGGTGCTGTTCCACTGGCCGAGGCAGAGAGGGAAGACGAGGGCCGGGTGGATTAAACATCAAGAAGATAAGAGATGACAGACTCCAGTCGAACCTGATCCCGTTTCAAACGCAGTTACTTTGATGAATACGAGGCTGGATTTCAGTTTGTATCCATTGTGATTTTAAATGTTATTGTTGTAAAATGAGGGGGTGAAAACACGAGAACAGCACTTACCAGTCTTCTTCAAGTAAATCAAGCCGTAACAGATTGATCACACTCGTAGATATCAGTCCAATAAATACTTGTTTTCTCAAAATCCATGAATTATTCAGAGGGAACTCAAAAAAGACATCTCTAGATGGCCCATGTCCCATTGGTACACTACGTTTCGTGTATATAATATAAAATATCAGAAAGAGGCTTGTAAAATATGTTGAATTATAATATATACATAGAAAAACAGAATATGTACATGAGGCCTGTAGCTGTGCTGAGACTTTGGGACTTGAACTCATGTTGTTTTAGAGGATTTGCTAAATCAACTAATGCTGTTGTTGTTGTTTTGTTGGGAGCTCCCTGTACAACAGAGCCACACACGATTATATCATAATGCAGGAGCTGCCTCAGCTGAGTGATGTTGCTTTTTACATTGTACAAATTCCATTTTCATCAGATCATCAAAAATCAGTTAAAAAAAACACAGAGCTGCTGGTGCACCTGAAGCCCCCGGGGGCACTTTGTGCTCTTTGCCCTGGTGGTGGTGCGGCCCTGCTTATTCATTGTCTCTATTTTGGGAAAACAACATTTCTGGTCATTGTTTAAGATTTTTTATGATTTTTGGAAGTTCAAGCATCTCAGTGAACATCTCATCATCATCTAATCTCATCTGTTTCAGATTTTTTAGTATTAAAACTCTGCAATGTTTGAAAAATAGATTTGGTCCGTGCAGAACTTTCTCGTTTTAGTGATGATTGTTCCCATAAATGCACTTAAAGCACTGAAAAGCTTTGAAATGTAATTCCACCAGTTGATAGAAAACACGATATGTGATCAGATTAATTATGCTGCCATGGCATCACTATCTGAACCTAATAGTTATGGACTATGGTTCTAACAGTAATATCTACATTCTGATATACATGTATGTGTGCGTGTGTGTGTTTATGATTATATCTCTGTATTTACGCTTTTCAATAGACGGCAACCAGCTCCACCAGTCTCTCTCTCCCTCTCCCTCCCACTCGCTCCCCATCTGTCACACACACACACACACACAGATATAAACGTGCCAGCTTCCTGCCTCCAGACCCACCGCTGGCTCCGTGCATGTAGAGCAGAGTGCACGCCTCGTGTGAGCCCGGAGACCGCTGCGCTCTCTTTGACATCATATTGAATTTGGTGGTTTGAAGACCGGCTGTTTGCTGAGTCTAATTCACCTGGACCAGACCAAGCCGGGCGCCGGGGAGGGGCTGATAATTAAAAAGGCTCGCTGCTGCTGGGATGGAATATTCATGGGAGATTACTTCCAGCCTCCAACACCTCTACAATATGCACTTCACTGCTGCGTGTGTTTGTGTGTATGTGTGTGTGTGTGTGTGGATGTGCATGCATGCACGCACAATCACGCTTGTTTTGATGGATACATGCACACGGAAATAACACTGACATATATTCGTTTTGTGGGTCTATGTATTTATTAGCCTTTGTGTGTCCTTGTGTTCGATTTGTGTATGTCTACACAATCATGCTACTGTTGATTGAATTGTGTATACACGTGCATGAGTGTGATTTTTACTATTGACATTTTGCGTGTCCATTTTCCTCTTTGTGTGTGTCTGCACAATCAGTTTTGTATACAGGCACACAAAGGAGTAAGTGTGATTTGTGTAATTGGGATTGTTGCTAGACAGTTGCGTGTGGTGTGTCTGTTTTTATAACTCTATGTGTGTGTGTGTGTGTGTCTGCATGATAATGGTTAGAGTTGTCTATGCACCTGCACAGTGTTAAGAGGGAGTGACATTTTTGTGCGTGTGATTGCAAGTAGACATTTATGTTTTTATTACTCTGTGTGTGTGTGTGTGTGTGTGTGCGTGTGCATGTGTCTGTTTGTGTTTGTCTACACTCCTCTCTGTGACCTTTCTCTCTCCCAATAATGCAAAGTCATCAACACGCCACAGAAGATATTTAGGTCAGTGAGAGATGAGAGACGGAGCGAGGGAGTGAGAGACGGACAGAGAGAGAAATAATGAAATTGACGGGCCCCGTGAGGTGATGACAGCCGGCTGTCCTCACGCAGTTGATGGATGACAAATGCTCAGTGTCCATGTCCATCAGTGTCCCCCGCTGCTCATCCCTGTCAATACAGCACAAGTTAAACAGAAGATCTGGCCTCTTGGCTTTCATTAACTCTGTCACTGACATTCTCCTCCTGTTGATAATGTCTCTGTGAAATGTGCATCAGTGAAGATACGTCGTAAACTCAAAGTCGGGAGCGGCAAAAACATATTTTGCTCATAAATATTTGTGCAGCGATCTGGCTCAATAATATGCAAATATCTGCATAAACCCTCCAAACCAGGACACCTCACTGGAGACATTCAAGTTCTTCAAAACTTCTCCGCTGTGTTCAGACACCCTGAACTCCAGATAAACTCCTGGAATCATCTGGAGAGGCTGCATGGGGGAACGCAAACGTCCGACTCGGAGGCTCTGGACGCGTGAGGGATGCACCGAAAAGAAAACAAACATCTCAGGATGAAGGAGAGGAGACGAAGATGAGGAGGAGACCAAAAGAAGATGTCAACTTGGAGAGACAAGGAGATTGGAGAGCTCTCCCTGATGAGGGCCAACGATGTGCTGGGAAAGAAAACAGCAGAATGAATACATCGTGAATGCTCCCGATATTTTTCTGTGGTCTGAAGAAGCTGGAGAATCTCCTGCTGCGTTCTTCACATGTTCAAGTCCGGACCCCATTTTCTGGACAGCTTCATTATCTCCAGTGTCGACCAATCTGTCCATGATGGCTCTTTATTTGTTATAGATCCTTCAGTACCCAGGAATGACCCCGTCCACACCCTGAAAAGCTTTGACCTTTTAGCCCAGTGCCGAATCGCCTGGCTCCTCCTCTCCGGTGCTCTCTCTCTCCCTCTCTCTCTCTCTCTCTCTCCTCCTCGCCTCATTAGGGTGAATTTGAATCCGGGGCCATTAAGGAGCGAGAGGCGAGAGTCTGAGATGAGATGAAAACAGTGGGAAGGCAATAAAAGAGCCTTGTTAGGAGAATTTTATCACTGTTTACTCCGCTCTTAGTCTGGAGAACAGCCTGCGTCACACCAGGACCTGGATCCATATCCGGCACAATGGGGCCGCAGCTTTTTAAAATTTGATCTTGTTTAACGCAGACGGTTTAAAAAGCCATTCGGGACCATTTTCACTTATTTCAAAAACCAACAGCAGCCGCCCCCCCCGCTGACATTTAAAAATATAGTCCCCTGTCTCCCGCTTTAGTTTGTTAGAAATCAAGCACCACACGACCTCACTGTGGTGTTTCTGAATGAGAATCTGAACCGCAGCATCTTTCATACCTGGGCAGAGACAGGCCTCTGCCCCGACCATTAATCATAATTCCGCGGCTTTGTGTGTGTGTGTGTGTGTGTGTGTGTGTGTGTGTGTGTGTGTGTGTGTGTGTGTGTGTGTGTGTGTGTGTGAGAGAGAGAGATAGAACAGCAGATGAAGACACGGAGCAGATTGAGCTATTTGTTATCACAGTTTATCCCAACACCGGGATGCCTGCTATTTTCCTGCCAACACTGGGAATGGCAGGTGGAAAATGGGATTCCTCCCTCTGCTCTGTTATTTTATTGGATTTTTTTTTCCCACCTTATCTTTGCCCCTGCATTTTTTCTGATGGATCGAGAATAATTCTCCTGTCTGCATTCATGGAGGTCACGGAGGTGAGGGCGAAAAAAAAAAAAAAGAGGGAGTCAGGTGGCGGAGGGCAAGATGGAGGAGAGAGAGAGGGATGGGGGTGAGGGTGGATGACATGCTGATAGGGGGAGATAAACATTTTTCTGCAGTTGTTATCCTGGGTGAGGCTGTGACCTCTCTGGCTTGTTGATTGTAATGTTTGGCCGAGGCGTTATCTCCCGACCGCAGAGAGCAGCAGATACTGTCTGGAATATTAGCCGCGTGTTAAACCGGCCAAAGACACTGGGATGCTCCAGCTTTGTTCTCCGTCGGCGTGCATGTGTGTGCATCTCCAAGAATGTAGCCGAGCAAACACGACCGGTGCTGCAGGTACGGCTCGGCATCACAAAAGGCCTAGGTGTGTGTGTCTGTGAGTGTGTGTGTGTGTGTGTGTGTGTGTGTGTGTGAGAGAGAGAGAGACAACACAAGTCTCCAGTGCCTCAGCTTGAATGAGTGAAAGGAAGATATAAAGTATATATTTAGCTCGGACTGGTGTGCGTGCCTTTACCTCCAGCGGTCAGCTCACTGGGGGGGGGGGATTAAAGAAAGCATTGAAATAGATTCATTATTTATTCATCCACTTCCACCTACCTCCACCGCACCATCTACGTCCCCCGGGGGTGAGCGCAATGAAATTAGATCTCTGCAAATGAAGACACCTCATCTGAAGCTAACTGTGGATGAGCTGCACGCAGGGATGGAAATATGAAGTCCTGCTGCATGTGTGTTTTACACATGACAGGTTGTGGCGGGATGCAAATGGACGCATGTTTAAGCCATGGAGGAAATTGAGCGTTATGTGCGTGATGCAATGGCATGCGGGAGAGACGCTGGATATGTGGGGGGTTGGGTGGGTGGGGGGGTAGGGGGGGGGGGGGGAAGATGGCATGAGTTCCCCTGGATTTGTGTCAGCGAGTGATTTCATGTGCGAGTGGACTGTGAGCATGTCAGGATGGTTGTGTGTGTGTGGCGGAAAACGAGGGCATGTGTGCATTATTGCATGCAGTGGTGGCGTGAGTGTGTCCAACCCCCCCCCCCCCCCCCCCCCCCGGTCGGCTACAAGCACTTGGGATTGGCTCAACTTCCCCCCCGCTGAACAGATGGGGGTCAATTGGGTGTATCCACGCAGAGCCAGCCTAACCTTGAACACTGGAACTAGGTGCGGGCTACCTTTCCAGTTCACCCGTGGCTCCGCTCGCCAAGTGGCCAAGAGCCATGCCAGCCTGCCACCCCCCCCCCCCCCCCCATTCCAATCTACCGTGCTCGCAGCTGCCAACCCCCCCCCCCCCCCCCCCAGCCACCAGTCGAAACGAGAGGGATGAAGTGGGGGAGGGAGCATCGAGCGTGTAAGAGAGACAACAAAAAACGGGAGGATTGGCAATAATAAGGATTTACGGAGAAAATGAAAGGAGAAAATAGAGATGGAGAGATGGCGTGGTGGGGATGGGAGAAGAGGAGATTGAGACAAAGAGAGGATTGACAGAGAAAATAGGATAAATCGGAAAGGATGTGTTTTAGCGAGGGGGGCGGGGGGGCAAAGGGGAGAGAGTTGTGGAGGGGGGGGAGGAGGAGAGCGCTCGCCCCGCTAGTTCTGTGCTAAGCATGCACGCAGGGCCCTCTCATTATTGTATTCCATTGGCAACCATCGCTGAGCTCCTTCATGTGTACTAATTGTCAGCTGGAAAAAAGAATTAGAGAATGGATTGTCTCAAATATGACATTGGTCACGATCAGCTGCAGGCGGGACACAGTGGGAACCAGACAAAGAAGCCAAACGCCAAAGTTTCATCAAAGCCTGAAGCTGGCAGGTGGAAAAATGAAATTACTTCCATTGAGTGTTGCATGGAAATAATATAAAAATGTGGACACTTCATAACAGCGAATGGCAGAAAACTGAAGGAATGTGTTTAGTTAGCAGAAGACAGAAACAGTCGAGAGCAGTGCAGACCTCGAAGTCGATCATTTCTACTTCATCGAGTTTTATTCTTCCACCGCACGTCTGACAAATTTAGAGTTTTATTGCCGTCAACATAACAAACACAAATTCTCAAATCAAATGAGGCAACGTGTCATTGTTTCCCAGCACCGCCCACCACCTGCACCAGTCAACAGCAAGTCACATGACACTGTGTTGATGATGTAAATCTTCCCAATTAACACATCATGAAAATAAATAGAGTTAAGTGGTTAGAAAGGCAAGATGGATGGAAGAATAGACAGACAGACAGACAGACAGACAGACAGACAGACAGACAGACAGACAGACAGACAGACAGACAGACAGACAGACAGACAGACAGACAGACAGACAGACAGACAGACAGACAGACAGACAGACAGACAGACAGACAGACAGACAGACAGATAGATAGATAGATAGATAGATAGATAGATAGATAGATAGATAGATAGATAGATAGATAGATAGATAGATAGATAGATAGATAGATAGATAGATAGATAGATAGATAGATAGATAGATAGATAGATAGATAGATAGATAGATAGATGGATGGATGGATGGATGGATGGATGGATTATTTGGTCCATTTAATTCATTGAGCCACACACACCCACACACACAGACACAAAAAAGTTAACACACGCCCCCACGGCCCCCGGACATCTTTGCAGTGGTCCTCCTCTGTGAACCCTGGGTTCCCGGGCCCTGGTGTGACAGATTGCCAGCCGAGCACTTCCTGGTTTCTGCCGGCCTCGTTCCTATCAGGGGCCACCGTCTCCTCTGACACGGCCGGCTGAAGCCCGTCCCCGTAATCACATCAGAGCCAGAGCGGAGGGAGTGACAAATCACATCACAACACTGACTCACTGCAGTCGTTGTGTAGCCTCGGCCCTGGTCCCTGTTTTTGTCTGTATCTCCCTGAATGAAGATTCATGCTTCTGGCCTGTGGGAGGAAGAGTAATGTGATAGAGAGGGTGTGAGTTATACATTGTGTGTCTGTGTGTGTCTGTGTGTGTGTGTAGGTGTATGCAATCTGTAAAAGTCGCCAGTCGACAGGCAGGTGGGATGTTTGAACAGTTAACTTGGCCTGGTTTCCTTAAACTAACTGTGCTGCGGTGATGTCATTTCTTATTCACTCTGCAACTTTACTTGGTGTGTGTGTGTACGTGTGTGTGTGTACGTGTGTGTGTACATGCATGCTGATGTTTAGGGAAGGTGGAAATCTGATCAAAGCATCAAGTCATATTCTTTTGATATGTAACTGTGCAGCAGCAGAGGGTTGTGGGTAAAAAAAAAGCTCAAATGCAAATATCCTTTGCATTTTTCTGCAAATGCACATACTTGTTAAATAAAACAAAGCCAGATGAGATATGATATATATATAATTCCTTCAAAATGACATAAACAGATTGGTCTCATGCTGCTGAATCTATTATTGCATGTTTTCATTTTCCTCCTCTTTAGTTTCTCTCTAAACTGAAGAGTCTACGTGTGTCCTTATGAAAACAATGCTGCAGTAATTTGAGTGGCACGAGCAACGCACCATGAATCAAGCCAATCAAGCACAAGTCGTTAGTTGGATGAAGGATATTCCTGCTGTGCTTTTAGAGCAGGATTGTGATTATGGTTTGGTACCGCTCCCACTGGAATAATTATGGGATTAGTACAGGTACCAGTACCCAAACGTACAATTTGTGTGTACTTTAATCTGTCTATAGGTGTGTTGTCGTCACTATTCTTCTTTTTCTTCTTCTTTTAGGTTTCATTGTTAGTTTTCTGCTTCTGTCAGCAGAGTTTCTCACACACAGATAAAGAGATTAAGACTTCCTGAGCTCCAGAGTTTTATTTAATTATTTGGGCTGGTTAGAAATATGCCTGGCCACCTTCTGTCGACCCTGGCTGGTGAGTGGAAACTTGCAAGTGGAATTCAAGGTGAGATGGTGGCTCTGTATGTAAGACACAGTGCAGATCTTAGATGATGTGTCCTGTTCTCTCCTCCTCTCCTCTCTTCTCCTCTTCTCTCTTCCTTTCCTCTCCTCTCGATTTGTAGACGTGTGACACTAGTATGCATTTATAATAAACTCTTCATGTTGTGTTGTTTCATAGTCAGTGGTTCGGGCTTGGGTCGGGTTGCTATAAAATCCATGTCAGTTTGTTGTTATAGCCCGGTGAAAAAGAAGAAATGTGACCGTTTAGGTAAAATTGTGCGGTGACTTTGACAGTTCGAAATGTGTGAAGTTGTGCGTTTGCATGAGTGCAAGTGATGTGCTTTCTTCTGCCAATAAGCCTGCACTCATTAGTATTAATGCTGTAATTTTGTGTGTGTGTGTAGATTTGTGCACCCACCACTGTGCGTGTTTGTTATGCCATGAATCTGTGTATATTTATCTGTGTGTGTGTGTGTGTGTGTGTGTGTGTGAATAGCACAGAGCATGTCTGTCTCCTCTGGGGCATAATTAGAGCGAGTGATGTAAATAAAGCGTTGACGGTGTCAGACGATACCTCCACAAGCGTTTTTCTCTCAGATTGTGTAGATTGTGTTGTTTAAATAAGGTGCAGGCGGAGTTTGTGTGATGTCAGTGAGGAAAGTGAAATGCCTCCATACTGTTGCAGTGCAATCTGGGTGTGATGGAGTGTGCAGCGGCGTGGCAATGTTCTAGTGTTGTGATTTCACTGAGCTCCTGCACAAACACAAGAGAAAGAAATGAGTGGAGAAAGCGATCTCACTTTCCTTAAAGATAAGTGCACTTGGCCCGTGGGAGTTTCACTCTGCTGCAAAGTGATGAAGTTCCAAGTTGTGTGCTGATCTTTTGGTCGAAGCAATAAGAACATTCATTTTACGGGGTCCAATTAATGTGCCACCAGCCATCTCCACAGTGCTGTTCAGCTCCCCGAGGCCTCAGGGCCCCACGTTTGACCTTTCGTCTTCTCATTTGGGGCCAAGAAGGAGGCGGAGCCAAGAAGAAGGCGGAGCTTCACATGATCTGCATACCAACTCCCCTTTTCACTCACATTTACCACTTCCTGCTTCTAGAGGTGACTTTAACACAGATTCTAAAGAAATTTGAAAAACAGATGTAATCTCAAAGCATGTCTGGTACATAGTGAAATGCATAGCCTCTCACATAGCACACAAATAGAACCTTGTGAACCACATTTGCAGGTTTAAACACATGCAGCGCAGGAAGATATATAAACCAGAGTAATGTTCCAAAATGTGACGGCATCATCAAAACTCCCAACAAAAAGAAACCAGCAGTTTGTCTTTGCCTTCAAATCCAAAATACGGCTCAGTGAAACACAGTATTACTTATTGGCAGCGGAGGGGAAAGAAAGTTCAGCCGAGGTTTGAAGAGCAATTTTTCATCGGCACACCTCGAGAGACTCCGGAGAGAGGGCCCCCGATTGAAAGGCATGAATATTCTGCTTTCAATTTGCATACGCTTAGCTCCTCATCCTCTGGCCCGCGCACCTTACACCAGCGTTCACTAATCTCTCACACGGCTCGCTCTCCTCTCTCCAGAACAAATGTCATCATCAAGCTGTTTGCCCTTCTCCTCTGTTTGAGCCCTGCTCCATCGGCTGGAGCTGCAATCAATTATGCAAATAGTGCTGTTGTCCCGGATAAATTGAGCAGCGTCAGCTCTGGTTCTGAGGGGCTGTTGACACACCTTCTTATTTTGCACTTGCAAATAACGCAAAGCTCCAAGTAGCCATACACGCTCACAAGTTGTTGGGTAATGTCAACACAATGATGTGTTATGACTCAACGACTCCCTTGTAAGGTTTGACAGACAAAGTGTGACAGTGACAGGGACAGAGTCAGTTCTCTTTGGCAAGCAGCTTTTGAAGTTGTGTATTCTAAGAAAAGTTTAGCCCTGAGAAAAGTCCTCTAAATGTCCTCAAGCCTGTTCAGTTTAGATTGTCTGAATTGTCCACAGGGGTCACACACAAACATTCGGACCGCACAACTGGCAACGGAAGCTTGAACAGGAGGGCAGTGGATTTTTTATTTCCATATTTTCTCCATTTGGTGTATTAGAAGATTTCACGAGTCATGACCATTGAAATTATTATAATGTCACATCTGATGAGATAAAATCAACAACCAACAACGAGAAGAAGAAGAAGATGGAACACGAGAAGCTTGAAAAAGGCTGAAAGAGGAACGAGACAGTGGTGACATCACACATCAATGAAAACTGGGAAAGTGACTTCACCAGATTCCAGGAAACACGTCTGAGATCTCTGTCCAGGAGAAGCAGCTAAGATACAGAACCACCAGGCCACTGGTGCAGGACCTGAGAATGAAGAAGTGGTGGATGTAATAATTAAGCTGCACAATGCATGCTCGTGTTCCAGATGCAACCAGTGGTTAAGTGGAAACTGTCTATGAAGCCAGTGGTGAGTCTTTGAACACACACTACGCAAACAAGGCCAGGTCAGGCTCCTTGATTCTGTGAAAGTCAATTTAAAGGTCCCATCAGAACACCCAGTCGATGTATGAAGGCACAGACCTGCTCTGATCATAGAGGTGATTTAACTCTGTAGGAATCCTCACCCAATGTTTGAAACATTTCAATAATAGTCTAGTGTGATGACTTTACATTTCCTCAGGAAGGTCTCTCATGAACACAACACAAGTAATAAGAGACAGTCCCAGCTCCTCTATATTTTCTGTGGTAGATCATTTCCAGCGAGAGGACAATCTTCAACCTTCCTGTTGTCATCATGAACAACCCACACTCAGACGCTCTCCTCTACACCAATCCATCAGCTGCTCTCTCCCTATCTCCGGTGAATCCTTTTCCCTTAGAGTGGCTTGAAAAAGAGAAAGACGAAGAAGACTTGCCACGTGTTAAACTTCAGGATAACAGCGATAAATGCCTCAGGTCTCGGAGCAACCCAATCTGCGGAGGGAGTATTGATATAAGATTGGTCTGTACTGTAAGTGGAACCCTTGCGCCTGTGTTATTGCTTGCCTCCAACCATTATATTCATATTCATTTTCTTTTTGTAAGATCCAATTCTAGGGCAATTTGAAGTTCTCATCATCCGGTACCAACAAATAGACAGAGGTGATGAAAACAGTTTGACCCTGGTCATAGACGGCCTCTCCCGTCCTCTCATCTTTCTTTGTCTTTATTGTCCCATCAGTCGACTGCTGGAGTCCTCAGACGGCCTTTTATTCTCCTGCAATAAGAGATGTGCATCTTTGAGCCTTATGCTCAAGTCTTTATATATTCATATGAGAGCTGCACATGTAATTAAGCTCCACACTGTAAATACACTTCGGCTAACAGGGTATTTTTGAGGAAGTATTAGCGATCCTGGCTGTCAGCATTGGAGTGTCACTCCCAGTTGCTCATTATGCAGATTTAAAGTGACTCCCATTGAGAGACACTAAAAGGAATCGTTGAATATGATATCATTTGGTTTCACCGTTAATCTAGAATCATGTTTTGTTTATTTCTTCCCCCCCCCCCCCGACATCAAGCAGCAGTGTGTGTCTGCGTTAGCATCATTTTCTACTGACGCTCATTATCAGGAGCAGTGGGAGGGTGAGGAGTCAATTTCTTGCATGTCTCTATGATTGCGTTGAGCGGAAAGTTGTGTGTCTTAATTGCAGCATTGAAGATATTATTAAGCTACCTTTGATTAGCTGAGCTGTAATCTAATTTACAAACCCAGTGCCCTGTATTAGGTGCGTAATTACACAGTGGGCCACACGTGCCACTACAAGTGGCAGTTTTGTGTTTGCGGTGGCGTGTGTGTCTGAACGCACAATTGAAGCGGCCGCAAGTTCTATTACACTCTCTGAATACGCTGCAAATTATAACTTAGTCTAATATGCTATAAAATAATGCAATATAAAGATGTCTTTGGTATTAAATGATTTGGGGACACACAAGAGATCTTTATTTATATATAACAAACAAAATAATCATATAAACATTTGTCTGTAGTTCCTCTTATTGTAGATAAGACATTCGACAACCTTTAAACTCATCAGCCATCGTTCCGATAATGAATTAACCTCTGACCTGTCGTTTGCAGCCTCTGGTAGACGCTGGATATCCAGAAAAAAGGTCTGTCACTGTCTTAGGCTGAACACAGATTAATATAAAAGTGAATAGCCTGCAGAGCAATGCATGTCACTGTCACACATCTTTTGTTCTCCTCGTGCACTGTTCACCAGCAGGCAGCCCAGAAACCAGAAGACTTGCCCCCAAAGTCCTCAGATTCTGCATATTCACCTGCAGAATCTCATAGAACATGTATGATTCCATGTGCAAAAGGAGTTTTTAAACACCTGTTATAAACACGTATGCACACAGTATATTTGTAGATTAGCAGCTTGCAACTGCACACACACACAGACACACAAACACACGCACACTCATGCACACTAGGGCAAGAGGGATACTACTGCAATATAATTTGTCTCTTGTGATGAATTCCCACCGGTGTCTCCTGAGACATCCAGCCCATGCTGACAAACCAGCACATTTTTCACTCCCACTCCGCTGCTCCTTCTCTCTCTTTCTTCCCTCTGTTTCTCTCATACTCCAATGAATTGATTTTTTGCCTTCCCTCCCTCTATCTCCCTCTCTCTCTCCCCCCTCTCTCTCTCTCTCTGTCTCTCTCACCTTTCTCTCCACGAGGAGGAAGAAAAAGTGCGTAGCTCTAAAATGTGGCTAATGGCTGCTGGGATCACTCTGGTTATTAAGAACAAAGTGCAATGCCTCGGGCCTGACTGTTGCCGTGCTTCGTTTTCTCAGCCGGAGCCGGCGAAGTTGTTTCTTTTGCATGTTAAGCTGCTCTCTGCTGTTAGTTCACACTCTTGGCACATTTCCTAACGTTGGCCAACGGGACGGCGCGGTTGGGATGAATCAGTTTGTATCTCTGGAGGTTCTGGATCCTTCCAAACCTTTTTGACTTTTCTATTTTTAATGATGGGGATGTTGTCTCGACCCTGATCTTCCACAACTCTGAAGCTGTGAAGCACAAACTATTGTCCAAGTTATTTCGTCTTTGTTTGCGATCAGAGTCGACGCCCAAGAACTCCAGAAAAGATAGATAGAATAAACAATAGGAACTTAGAGAGTGATGGAATAATAGAAGACAAAGATGACTGAGAGAAGGAGGGTTGTGTAGAGAGAGAAGAGGAGGGACAGGAGCAAAATGGAGGTGAAGAAGAGGGAGAAGGAAACACAGTTGTTCCATTTACCTGTCTGTCTGAAGTTGGCTCTAAAAATAGGAAACAGTGGCATTCCTTAATCTGCCATCACCTCCACAGTGTATTCAGATAAACTGCCCTGCAACCCTGAACTACCACACACACACTACCACCCCCCCACACAAACACACACACACACATTTAAATATCAAAGCATCATCCAGTTACCGAGGAACAGAGCAGACGCACAGCTCCATATGAACCTGGGCGGTTTCGTGTAAATCGTACAGTTTCGACTTTATCTGAAGTCACATTAGCTTTTTTTGCCGCGGCGGCTGGAATAACAATCCCTCGGTGAAATGATATCGGATTCAGTTCCTCGGAGTCGGCCCGCTGAGGTTGAGGAATGAGGCTGCTGGGCAGATGTCACATGTCGGGGAAAGTGTGGGTGAGCAGTAGATCATGCAGTCGTCATGGGTCTTATCTGCAAACTGCCACATGGCTACTTGACGGTCGGCTGGGCCCGGCCTCACCGTGCCCTCCTTTCTACCTCAGCATCCCTCGCGCTCTTCCACTCTTTTTGAGTCCTGAGGTTTTTTCTCCACCTCTTTTTCATCCTTTCTTCTCCCATTTCACCATCTAACCCGTATTCCTTTAGCCATCATTCAGGTTTTTAGGTTTCATTTAATATGACAAGTTTCAGCTGTGAATCCTGAACTTACAGAGGTCCTCAAACAAAAAGAAACATTTAATCAAACGTAAGAACTCTTATAATAATAATAATAACAACTAATTATAATGATTCAAATAAAAATGTAAGGTATAAGAAATGTACAAAATGAGTTTGGTAGATTTGATTCAAGAACAATTAGAAATAACCCCCTCCAAAACTGAAATTAAATGTGTATCATCTCCCTTAATATGATCACTTATGTAGCCTGAGTAGAATTTTTTATGTAATGTCATGCAACGTTTAATTGCAATTGGGTATTTTTACATCATTGCACTGCTGCTCCTGGATCTGATCTGTCCTGTGACTCTCACCGTTTCTTCATGACCTTGAAGGCACCACTAACGCTCATACCCGGAACTAATTGCAACACAAGGACTCATTAGCCAATGACAGTCGTCCTCCCATGGGCTGTTCTACCCATCCTTCCCAGGACGTGCCGCCCGGACAACCCCTGTGACCTGCTCCCTCCAAAGAGGCTGACACAAGGATATACAAAAAAAAGTTAAACACCACAACTTCCTGCTTAACTCACTAAGGTCATCAACTGTCACCTCCTCCCCCCCCGTCACATGTCAGACGCCCTGAAGTCTGATTCATAGTCAAACCACATACAAACATACAAACGTTATTATCTCATTTGCATTTAATAAAATAAAAGCATGATTGCAATAAATCCAGTAACAAATCACAAACAGGCGATTACAGAGATACTAATGAAGGCAATAAAAACAATCCGACCAGAAATATTGTTGGAGCGTATCTGTAATCTAATTCCATTATGAATTGTTGCTGTGATTAACACTGTGGTGGTGAAGCATCTCGTAAAGGGAACGAGGATTCTCTGCTACCCATCGGAAAGAGGCCGAGTGACACCCGCTCCCCTGGTTCCATTTGAAACACTCTGTATCCATTATTGTCACCACTGCTGCGAGTGTGGGCATGGGGATATATATATATATATGTGTGTGTGTGTGTGTGTGTGTGAACGTGACACCTCCCGTGTGTGTGTCAGTGTACAGTACATGTGTGTAGGCGTATATCTCTTTCAAAGACACATTAACACCTTTTCACTTGGCAGCGTTTACAGGGTCCCGTCTTGGGAATAACACAACTGCGGTACAATACATCTGGGACTTGTGGCCTAGTGTTATCAAACACCCGCTCCTCTCCTCCTCCTCCTCCTCCTCCTCCTCCTCCTCCATCACTCTGTTAATCTTTTCACCCAGAGTCCAGTTCGGCAGTGAGACAGGGATGCAATGCAGACGAGTCCAAAAAAATACAAAACAGAGTGTGCAGCAGAAAAAGTTGAACCGGGCTCAACTTTACCCACGATGCACTGCAATGTCATCCAGTGAGATGCTGCGTGGGCCAATCAGATGGACACAAACCAGCATTCCTGGTGGATTACTCTGTAACTTGAACTGATTGTCTCAACAGAAAATAAATTCGCAGCCTCTCGATAACTTTCCAGAGCTGTGAAGTCCAGTTTCTGACAATTAACAGTTCTTTAAATATGTTAAATTGAACTCCGAGGTAACAGATCAGTGTTTGTAAACAGTAGTGTGTGTGTGTGAACCCTGTCATGCCTTTATTCACATACACACACACACACAGAGACACACAAGCACCTCTTCTCCCATTATCTTTTCACCCCCCTCCCTCATTCTGCTTGGATGGCTGGGAAATCAGCCAGGGAACAGAAAAGGTCAAGTGACTCCGTTCCCTCCTCCTCTCCTCCTCCTGCCTCTCGCCTCCCCTCTCTCTCCCTCTCTCTCCCTCTCTCTCTCTCTCTCTCTCCCTCTCTCTGATGTGTGTGTGTGTGTGTGTGAACAGCAGTGGAGAGGGAGGGGCCCGTAAAGAGCATCAGCGTGAATTGTTGCATGATAACGAACCTGCAGAACTGAGCACACCATATCTACACCATATCAGGTTGTGATTTACATTAACATTTAATTTCTCCTTGTCATTTTATTCCTAAACGATGATGCTGGCTAACAGGCTCTCGGGGGACGGGGAGGGGTTATCAGTTGGGGGGGGGGGGGGGGGTCCTACCCACAGATCCCCTCACTGCTTGTGGGGATGTGTTGACAGAAACTACTACAGACTACAAATGGTGCAGGAGCTTTTCTTAGACTCAAGGCTGGGGGCAGATCTGCAGGGATGGCAGCTGCCACCCAACAACCCTGAAGAAAAGGCGTTGCTACCCCAGCTGCCACCCCCAGCTTTAAACAATTTAATGGTTAATAATGATCATGTATTTTACTTAACTAGTGTCATAAAGTAATGTTTTATTTTATCCAACGGACTAATAAACAGTTGGTTTAGGTCTTTTGGGAATGAGGATGGATTTTGGATCAATAAACACCGACCTTGTTCTTCGAGTGACAGAATGCAGATGATGTGGCCGTCAGTCCCAATGTGACATCACTTTTAGAATAGATTTACAAATTGGCAGATGGGACAGCGGGGGGTGGGGGGGAGAGAAGACAAAATAGACAGTTTGTGTGCAAGTGCGTAAATGGATGATGAGGCACGGGGTGAGTGAGTGGAGATGTTGGTCTCTGTCCTCGGTGAGTAATGACCACAGAGGAGGACAGATGATCATGTTCATCAGCTCCCAGGACAGAGGCTACCAGCCCCCCTGCTGGGGAGGATCAGTCAGGCTGACCGCCTGTAATCTGTGTGTGTGTGTGTGTGTGTGTGTGTGTGTGTGTGTGCGTTAGAGCGTGTGTGTTTGAGCATGTGTGTGTGTTTGGGTGTGTGTGTTTGAGCGTGTGATTGAGAAGAGAGCAGGGATGGAGAGGGGGCTGGATGACAACAGTGATAATGTGCCAGTGAACCGTATGCACACATAAAGACATAGATATACGTGTGTGTGTGTGTGTGTGTGTGTGTGTGTGTGTGTGTGTGTGTGCTCATTATTGAGTCATTCATATTCAGCAGGAAAAACTTGTGTCAAATCCACCACACTTCTAAATGAAGTCCCCAAAGCAGAGCAGGGATCAGTACATGATGAATATCCAGCGTTCAGCTGTGTTTCAGTTCACTGAGTGGGACGACCCACACACAGACCTCAGGTCAGGTGATTTATAGGCTTTGTTTTCTGTCCATAAAAATCATTTGACCACATGCTGCTGCTTAATGGGAACAACGAGGTGTGCTAACTGTAGCCTTTTCATCAGCATGACCTCAAAAGACTTGTATGATGCTTTTTCAATGTAAAACCTAAAAACCTTCTTATGTCATGTGACGCATTTTATATTATTCAACCTGAATATGAGTTTAAAATGTCTCCTTTAAAAATGTACAAAGTTTAAGATGCACAAACAAAGTCGGAGCTCTTTGGTCAAGGTTCAAACAGGAATTCCAGTTTATTGTGAGTAAGAAACACAAAGGATCATCTCATTCACTTCATTAACTGATGAATGCACTTAAAGTGTTTTTGAGGAAATCATTGTAATCCTCACATTCACTCTGAATTGCTCTTTAAAGAGAATCATTTTAATTAAACCAACTGGAGATGTAATTAATAGTATTTTTTTTTTATATTCTTGATGAGCTTTGGGAATGAGATACACAATCGTGTTTGAATTGAACTCTGGTGATGATTTCTTTATTCGAGCTGATGCACGGCAGAGAGCTGGTTGAGTTTCCTGCAGCCTCCTCCTCTCAGCACTCACAGCAGATTGTATTGATTGGAGATTCACCCTGTGTTCACATCACTGCGTTTCTCTTTGGAACAAAAAAAGAAAGATGGGATCTCACTCGTCAATCTGCGGTAAACTGTATTGCTTTACCAGCTAAACTGTGAGAACGATCCGTTCGGCCCCAAAGTGTGTTTACACATGCGTGCGTTCACCTTTTGTGGCAGTGATACAAACAGGGAGCTTTAAGTGTTGTGTTACAATGATGCAAACCCCTGAAACGGCAAACCCAGCAGAGGAGCTCGTCTCCTGCTGCACAACACGTGAACACAACTCCTCACTTTGAGTAGCAGCAGATCAATAGTCCCCCGAGACAGGAAGTGATTTCCATTATAAGAAATTATCTTGAGTCAATTTAAGGACAATTTGTGTGCTATTAGAATTTTCGAACAAATAACTTGATCAGTGTTTAGCTCTGTTTGTTTGGGATGTGGGGGACAATGACACTGATTGATAAGATTTTCTCTCATGTTTGGATTTTTCACTTTTGATTTGTGTGATAACCAAACAAAGGAAATGAAAAAAGACCGACAAGCTGTTTTTTTTAAAGCTTTTAAAAGCGTGATCATGATGGTATTCATTGCATTTTCTTTTGTACCTGTGCTTCCATATTGAGTTGTGAGTAATCATATCTATCTGACGCCTCTGCTATTTCCTTAAATGAATAATGAACGTTCCTAGGTCAGTTCCCTGAGCTGCTGCAGTCTGTCTCTACCTGTTTTAATATTTCTTTCTCCAATAACTGTTGGGTATGATCAGATTTTACACAAAAATCATTTTAAAGTGTCAATGTGAAAATAAATTACATGATTAAAAAGTTGCCCACAGATTTGAAGCATGTACCTTGATGGAAAAAAGCAATTTTCAGTTTGTAAAGTGTTTTTCTATCCGAGCACAGATTGTGTTCTCATGAAAAACACGTATTTGACATAATAATCTAACATGTAGGGCCATCCAAACACTTCTAGGACAGGAGATTGAATCCTCACTAACCTCCTTCTACAGCCAATGGCACCAGCTCCTCAGACACACGTGTCCTCACTCTGTCCCCTGTCTTCCTCCAACAAGACATGTCAGTGATGACAACCCTCAGTGCTGCAGGTTCGACTCCCGTGGAAACACCTGGCGCGTTGATCCCAGCTCCGCAGCTCCATGATAGGTCCACTCTCACGCACCCCTCCACTCCACATCCCAGCTCATTGCGCGCTCCCGCTGTCAATCTCCTCCACTAAACCCTCCCCCGAGATATGAAATAGGCCGTGTGGCCGCCCGGCTCCTGCACTAGTTGCCCAGACGGCGTCCCGCTTCCATCCGAACACGAGAGCCGCGTCTCTGCTGCGGTGCGTCGCGCGCAAGGGCTGGACGGAGATGACAAGAGCCCCGCGGAACTGTGCAGACAAACATGGATCTCCGTAACACGCTGGTTTCGGTGCTTTGGATATTATTGCTGAGCCGAGTGGAAGACTGTCACGCAGAGGAAGGTACGTGGAGACATGTGGTCCGTGGCGCGGGCTTGTTTCTCTTTCAGCCGCAGCACGCAGGTCCGCGGCGGCTGCAGGAGTTTGTCCGGTGATGGAAGCAGGTGCATTTCTGTGCAGTAATGAGAGAACGTTCATTTTTTTTTGGTGGAGTTGGAGATGAGGCACGATGTTTATGTTTATCGGTGCGCAGTGAAAATTCTCAACAGGAAACAATGGTTGCGTGAAAACGCGTTTCCAAAAAGGCTTACCCGACAGATTTACGCATTTGTGTTTCAAGCGTCTTTTCCCGGGAAAACCCGTTCACATGAGCTCGACTGTGTTTTTATTCACTCAGTTTAAAATCCGGTCCTGTTGATGATAAATCAGTTCTCCCTAAATCACTGCACCTGCTCAACTTTAAATTGCGGATGTGCCCAAGTTGTTTAAAAACAATTTTGCTCCAGAGATCAAAACCTGGTCCACGTTTGGATCATTTCTGGAGCCACCGTCCGCTTCAGTTCTCACTTTGTGATTCACTCCGAGAGGAGAAGTCACATTCCTCCACCGCTCCTCTCTTAATAACACACAAATCCTCAGTGTGATGTCACTGAGATCTGAAAAGAATCGTTGATTTCTGTCCTGAAATATTTGCGCAACTGGTTTCTTTGTCTTTTTCCTGCGCTTTGGCTGCTGCTGCTGTGGCCCAGACGCCAGGGCGCATTACAGGCTGATGTGCTTTAATGCCGCTGCACGCAACTCGCCTCCCTCTGAGCTGCATCCCTCCACCAGCTCTCTCTGCCTCCATCCGTGTGTTCTTCCTGAGCACTGGGAGATAAATTGTGGATGTTTCCATCAGGAATCAACACCGGGCTGCAGGAGACTGATGAATGATTCACTGAGTGTGTTTTATCCAGATTTGATGCTGATGTGGGAGTTGGATTTGCCGGCTTGTTTAATTGCCCCTGTTCATGTGCACTTTGTGGATTGGGTGTGCAGGAGAAGGAGCATTCACCATCAGCCAGCAGCCGGCTGATTGCAGTTAAATACTTCATGCCTTTACAAGTTATTGTAAACCTTGTGCAGCTTGTGAGTGTGTGTGTGTGTGTGTGTGTTTGTGTGTGTGTGTGTGGCTCAGGTGGAAAGTGATCTAAATCACTTCTGAGATCGTAGAAGTGGAAAAGAACATAATGGCTCCAGACCCACCGGCTCTCTTTCTAAAGAGGGGCTTTATTATCCATTCATAGATGAGTGGGTTTGGGATACACACGCTCATGCACCTGTGCACACAAACACAATTTCACCTGCTACAAGACTGTGCACTTCTGGCACACACACGCACATACAACATATATGCATACATCATTGACACGCAGCAAAGTGCATCGGCCCCACACGCAGCTCAGGGTCAAATGCACACACTCGCTTGACACGTTCATGTTGCGTTTGCGTGCAAGCTTTCTCACCAAGCGCACGCACACTTTGCATGATGGGATCATTTCTGGGCTTCGAGGGCCCTTCTGTTCATGCACTTCGCACAAACACACACTTGCACTCCCCCCCTCGCGTTAACACACACTTCCTCTCGAGCTTTGGATTCAGCGCTCGCTGCTAGACTCTGGCTGCCAGATGGATTCGGTTCCCTGGAACGCCGGCTAGCTGGATTCGGATGCTAGCTTTTGTTGATTTGCTGCTTGCGATTAATTGCTGTGAAAGCAATGTGCTCCTGAAGGCGGCTGCTGGCAGCGACTCTTTCTCGCTGCTTGTAAAGGATTTTGGACACTGGAGAGGTTTCCTCCTCCCCCCCTCTTTGCTTTAGATTCTCGGCCATTACCTCCATATTAAATGAGGTAATCTACTCAGCCGTCCGGGCTCTGACTGTTCTGTTAGAGTTTTTCTCGACCTACAGAAACGTGTGTGTTGGTTAAGCCTGCACTCGTTCCTCTGTGAGGATATTGAGAGGATCTGTTAAAGCCTTTATTATTTTACAATAGGTATTCAGCTCTTTGATCCCCACTCATGAAATTCTTCTCGTCTGCCCTCGTTCCTTATTATAATCCTTTATTAGCTCTAACTCACAGTTTTTGTGTTTCCCTTTGTGATGCTGCGTGGCTGATGTGTGCGTCTACATTATTATATTGTTAGTTCTTACGTCCTTTGTCCTTTCCTGTCTTCCTTTGTTCTTCCCACTGGTCCTCTCGTATGTCTTCTTCCTCTCCTCCACTTCCCTTCTCCTCACTTTCCTCCCTGTAGCTCTTCTTCCCCCCCCCTACATCCTGAGCTGACTTAGCAGGTGCTAATACGGCCGGGGGGGCAGCGTACTGGCAGAGCCGGGGTTGTCCACCATCCCACAGCAGCACCTCACACACACACAGACACACACACTCGATCCAGCCACCCCCCCGCCTCCCTTCAGGCCCCCTTTTCTCATTCCCCCACGCCTCACCGCTAACACACCTTGGCATCTCATCGGGATCTCATTTACTTCCCCTCCCTCTCCCCCTCCCACCCCTGCATCCATCCATTCTGCAGCAGGCTGCGAGAGGGCACGAGCCAGGTACGGAACAATAGAGGCCGAGCGGGGGAGAGGAGCGGAGTGATGGAGACTCAGAAAACTGCAGCGTAACCTGTGAGATCATCCAGTCGGTGCGGCCGGGGGTTCGCTTGATGCCTCGTGGTGTCGGAGTGGCCGGGGGGGGGGGGGGCTCGGGTGCACCGTGCTCCTGGCGTGCAGGCAGACTCTCACTTTACCTGCTGCAGCCTCATTCTGCTCAGGCCTTTTCTCGTCTTGTGTGATTTAAAGTTTACAGGTTTTTTCTACCATGAAAGTTTAAGAGTCTTAGACGGAGACAGTTTGGGATAAACATGTCAGGAACACACAGAAGTCTCCTCGTGTACCTCCTGACAATATGAGTGGTCTTCCACCAGGCAGCCGCTCAGCCCTAACCCTAATGTAGCTCCACTTCAGAGTCAATGTATGTTCTTTTAAACATTTCTTATCTCCAAGGTTTTATGTAGCTACTATACAAGATCCAGTAAATGTCTCTGAAAAGACGGATTCTAACCTGAAGATAGATCCGATAAGTTTTAGGGAGCGTACTAAAGACTGTTTGACACATGTACGTCCTGTTGCCATCACCCAGGCTGGCTGGTTTGTAGAGGATCATATTTCTGTTGGTGTCCTCTCGTCTTTTCAGCAATGTTTTAAAAATGTCATCGAGAAAAAGTGCCTTTTGCCGTTGGATGGAGACAATGATTATATCGTCAGAATCCTGTGAGCTGGTGATGCTGCTTTTTCTCTTGTTTGAAGCTGTCTTCAAGTCTGAAGGTCAGAAATAGACAAAATAGTGTTTTCACAAACCTCTGTTGGTCAGAGGCGCGTTTCACACCAGTTATTTTGGTCCGTACTAAACTGGAAAGTAAGAAGGTCCGGGCCAGACAACGTGAAAGCCTCTTCAGCTTGTTCTGTTATCCTGAGGAATGAAGCTCATGTTGGATGATGGTTGTTGGTGTTGATTGGTGCCACTGCAGGTGGAAGTGTTTGTAGTGGATGTGGTACATCCTCAGTGTGTGTGAGACAGTTTGGAAAATGACGGATCACAGAACTCACCATGAACTCTGGATCCTTCCTTCCTTTGTCTCTGGATTATCTTCTGTTTTTCACCTTTCAGTCTCTGTGCTTTATGAAGTGGAGTCACTGGGTCTCGGAACACAACGCATGCAAATTTCTTTCAATCTCACTGTCGCCTCTTCACCACACTCCGCTCTGCCAAGGGAGAATTAGTTTTCTTCCACTTGTGTTTTTCATTAAGTTTATTTGCACACAGACACACACACATCCTCAACAATGCATTGTACTGGTTTGAACCTACAGAAACAGACTCATGTTTGTTTACTTGCGTAACCAGAATCCTTCCTCAAGCACAAACACACAATCACATCACACAGTTACACTTTCTATAACCACAGTCTGTTTCTAACTTTCACAAAGTCGTAATAATAACGTCCCCAAGCCACAAATCTGAAAACACTGTGACTTTGAACAGGAGCTTTAATTTAGATGTAATCTGAAGTTCATTCTTTTGTCTTCTGAGAGACTTTCTGTAATTTGCTTTTTTAACTTTTCAAATTCCTGCAGGTGTCGTATTCAGATAAGACGTCACCTTCACGTCACTTCTTTGATAAACCTGCTTTTTATTTAGATGGAATCCTTCTTCAGTCAAGTCAATTAAAGAGTCTTTTTCATTATTAAACTCGACTCATATGTTACATAATTACTGAATCTTATAATTAGCACTTAAAAAGCAATCTGAGTAATATGGGGTTTCACCAGCGATTGCCAGCCTGGCAGAGAGGAACACTCCGCCCTCCCAGGCATCATTTGGGACTAATTGTCTGTGATTTATTCCGGCTTATTTCTGCTCTGCTGCCGCTGCTGGCCCTGATTGCACTTGTCTGTCTCTGGCCGGCGAGCGCGGCCTTGGACCCGTGCACGTTGGATCAGATGACTGTGACCTCTGAGAACGCTAAAGGTCAACTGTGGTTTGTGAAGACGGCAGGCGTATCGCTGCGTTGTTCTCCTGCTGAGCCCTCGGGGACATTGTCATTTTCTGGAGAAGATGAGGGTGAAGATAGGAGGAGGAGGAGGAGGAGGAGGAGGAGGAGGAGTGGAGGCACAACTGCGGTGAAATGGATGAAGGGAGGATCCCCCCCACCCCCCAAAAATGATTCATGACAAGCAGGAGGGGGGGGGGGGGGGGAGAAAGGGATAAGAGGTGTGTCAGGTACAGGGGTGAGGAAAGAGGTTTGCTGAGCGGAGTGGATGAGGGAGTGACAGAAAGAAAATTGGAAGGGAGTAAAAGCAGGTGAGGGGGGAGGGGGGGGGGGGGGGCAACGGATGAGGGAATTGTAAGCTGCCACCACAGCTTTGTTCCATGGCTGTTGTATGTTACATGTAATGAAACAGAGCATGGGTTCCTATAACACGTCAATGCACCAGATCAGCCAGATGCTTATTTACCTCCCACTGCACTGGAACGCATTGACACTGATGGACTGAGGAACTGTGTGTGTGTGTGTGTGTGTGTGTGTGTGTGTGTGTGTGTGTGTGTGTGTGTGTGTGTGTGTGTGTGTGTGTGTGTGTGTGTGTGTGTGTGTGTGTGTGTGTGTGTGTGTGTGTGTGTGTGTGTGTGTGTGTGTGTGTGTGTGTGTGTGTGTGTGTGTGTGTGTGTGTGTGTGTGTGTGTGTGTGTGTGTACCGGAGAGTATTTGTGTTTATTGAATCCCAATGGGGTCACCTGATTCCCTTTGTTCAGGGAAAGGACGCTACAACCGCATCGGGGCTTTTCTGCTGGATCGGCAAGAATGAGCCATCGGGAAAAGGGAGTGTGTGTGTGTGTCGCCATGAGCGCGAAAGAGCTGTGTCTCTGTAGATCTGTGTGTGTGTGTGGGGGGGGGGTGAAGGAAATGTGACGAACTTCGGAATTTTAGAAGTTGATTTGAGACGTTTACAAGTGTCCACATCCCGTGTTAGTTTTTAACCCTTTGTTTGTTTGATATTATTCTCATTGTTGTTTACACGTAGTTTGAAGGGCTAAGACAACACATCTGTCCTCTTTATTGTAAATGACAATAAAAGTTGAACCTTTACTCAGTTTTACCGAATATATATTTTTTCTCTAAGCTAAGATGTTAGGGCGACATGTTAAAGTTGCATATCTATGTGTTTTAACATCAAATAGTTAATTGATGAAATGATCAATTAAGTCAACCTTATATTAATTGTGGTTAATTTTCAGTTGGTTATTTCCATCGTGTTAAACTTTTTAAAGGGTTGTTCAATAAATCACCAAACCTTTCAGTTGAGTTTTTCAGGAATCACAAAGCAAGACGTTATCAGAGTGTTTGTTCAAATAGCAGAATCATAAGGACTTGTGCATATTGGAGGAGAGAGGTCTTCAAACCCACACTGCAGAATAAACCAGAGCTACATGTGAGTTCATGTCAGAGCCTCATGCAAACCTCTCAGGGGCCTGTTCCTCTAAAGGTTCTGCAAAAGGTTATATGCAAAAAGAAGTCCAACGAACACAACTACAGAGAAAATACAAAATGTGTGTTACCACCCACATCGCCAGTATCTTAGAATTATACTCCAGCCTGATTTCTATACAAATGATTCATCGTTGCTGCTTTTGTTCGGATGCTAATTGATTAAAAGCGTTTTTTTGGCAGGATTTTGTGTTTCAGTAACGTTTTGATCTTTTACTTGATTTTATACAAAGTTGAAAAATGTCACCGGTGTGTCTCTGTGCTGCAGCTCTCGCTCTCGGCACAATTCATCCGCTCGCTGTGTTTTGCATTGAGAGTAAACACTAACTGCATTAATGAGGAGCTCAATGTGGGCGGGCAGGTTGGGAATTGATCTGACAACTCTGCGGTGCTCAGTCAGTCAGTCAACCACCCTCACACTCCCCCCTGGCATCTGAATTTCATTTCCTTGTTTTTTCCGTTGGTGAAAACAAAAGGAAATCAAATTAAAAACAGGTTTATTGAGATTAGAAAGACTTCAAGCTCATAAGACTTTATTCATTTGATGTGTGGTCAGACTCCCGGAAGCTGCCGGCCAAGTAAACTCTGGCAATCTGAGAGAAAAGTCCTAAAACCACAGATTGCCCTCGATTTGGCAAGACTTTCTAATTTCTTTCTCCACTTGATTTTGAATCTATTATTGCAGATTCTCAGTCCTGCTCTGCCCGTGAGCGCTCTGTCGCATCAAGCAGCTTTAAGGCTCCTGAGAGGAAATGTTGGGAAGGTAGTAGAGATCTGTGTGTGTGTGTGTGTGTGTGTGTGTGTGTGTAGGTATTGTTGTACTGGAGGTTAAATGCATTGCCCTCCCTTTCAGATGTTGGCTTAGAGACCATCAAGCTCCACTGAGCCCAGTTTAAATGGCCCCATCATACTCGTGTCATGGAGGTGACAGTGGTCCTGGAATGTGCAAGAAATCTGACCGAGCCCGACCCGAAGCTGAAAGGCATTCTGTGTTTTGTGTCTGAACCCGACCCAATCCAAATGTTTACAGGCACGTGCACTGTATAAAATAGTAAAAGACTCTGAGCCTTTGAACACGGAACAGCTGAGGCAGCGTTGTCCAGTCGTCCAGATCCACTTACGTAACGGTCACATGAGCTGACAGGAGGAGGTTCTCATCCTGTGGAACACGAGGCCCGGTCCAGTCCATGTGTCCAAACTGGCAGCACACTTTGCATATTTCAACACAACACAAGAGGAGCCACATCTATTCACGACTGTACGCATGGATTCACGCTCATGCTCCCGATAGCTTCGCTCTCTAACACACACACACACACACACGCATGTGGCATGTTTGGCCACTCCACTCCACACCCACCCCTCCTCTGACATTAGTCTCCCCTCTTCATCTTTGCTCTGCTGTGTCAGTGTTCGCCTGGCTGGCTCGGGCTGAGGCCGGCCAGCCTGAGGACGCCGCCTCCTAATGTGCTTTTCATGTCGGCTGCTCCTGCGCCATGTCGGCCCCGATGGCAACATGTTAGGAGAACCTTCGTTTTATCTGTGTGTGTTAGTGAGGAAGATGAAGAACACTGCGGCTGACATTAAACTTGTTTAAATATGTACATGACTCTGGATCCTTCATCATCCCTCTGTCACTACCACACGTCTCTCTTCCATCCTCAGCTCCGTCGACTACAGATACATTAGGGTTTGTTAAGGAAAGAATAATTATCTTCTGTAGAGTCGTCTTAAATAGTTTCCAAATCTGTTGTGTAGTGTTTGTGCACACAGGTAGCATTACCTTTAGCATGTACTCAGTGATACAACTATTGAACTGCATTCTCCTTAGAGTAGAACTTGACCTGAAGCAGTGGTGCGTTCAGGTGCAGGTATAAAAACTGAAGATAACTGAAAGTCAAGTGATGGCTGCAGAACCTGGGTCCATTTCATTCGTTTGGTGGAAAAAAAGGAAGGTATATTAATTTGTTATTTCATTTAAACATCAAAATATGATTTCAAAGAAACACTATTTCCATCCTTAATATAAATGGGTTAAAAATCAATAAAACAAATCTCCAATCTGATCAAAATGGCCCCAGCGTTGCATCAACAGCGTGTGTTATAAGAAAACTCTACCAGGTCTATCCATTTAAACAGGCTGCATTTCCTCAGCTGAACCTTTGTCACGACACCTGAATGCACCGGAGAGTGTCAGTTTCGGTCAAAGAGCAACCAGCGGCGGACATTTTAAACCAAATAGGATACGGCTGGTCACAGCAGGGGGTGGCCTTTGGAATAGCCGCACACTGAGAGGTGACGGAGGGGACCGAGTTATTTAAAAAATGACACGAGGGCTTTATTGTCTTCTCGGTTAGATGTGAAAAGTTTGTAATTACAAAACGGGTGTTGTGGCTTTTCTACCCTGAATCATAATCCCACACAGATTAAGTAAAATATCCAATCCAAGGCCAGGAGTACACACACACACAATCAAACATGCAAAAGACTGGTTCACACAGTAGTTCCAGGGACACACACTGTTTGTCTACCCGGTGCCGGCTGCCCAGCAGGTTTGTTTCGTCCTTGTCTTTGCTGGCGATCCCCCCACCCCCCCCCCCTGTCTGTGCTCCGCGGTGGTAATGACCGTCATGTTGGAAATGGGTCCGGCTGGGCCCTCGTAAGCCATTACCCCCATGCCCAGGAAACCCCATTAATCTTTCTGAGAGGCGTTTGACCTTTCAAACTCATTAACCACAGCCGGTGCTCAGACAAACGCATACACAAGCCGCAGATGCGCCCTGGCTTTCGCTCGCACACGAGCAGTGCGAGTGCACGCAGGGGTGCTCGGGCAGACTCGGCTCTCACACACACACAGACACACACACAGACACACACAGGTGAGGTCTGAAGCTATCGATGTGTGTCCAACTGCCAATATCGCCTCGACCAACTCGCCATCTCAGCCGCTCTCGCCCTCTTTCTCTCTCCTGTCTCTCCTCTCCTGTCCTCTTCATCCCCTCCTCATCGTGTGGGTTTGGTCAGTGACCTGGAAAATTGCCCAACCTTTTAATACGCCGCTTCCTCGGTAATGAATAAATACATAAATCGCACGGCTCCGGCTCAGTCGCTTTTATGATACCCCTCCTTGCCCCCCCCCCCCCCCGTCCGGCCGGCCTTCGCCGTACACCTGATTGCACCTCGTCATCTCCACCCTCTCCACACAGACACGCAGGGGGGGCGGGGGGGGGGGGGTCTTTGTAGTGATAGCCCCCCGCAGAGAAGACTCTGTGTAATGAAAGGGTGTTAGTGACTTGGCCGGGGGCGAGAGAGAGAGAGAGAGAGAGAGAGAGAGCCCGTGAGTGTGAGCCGCGTAGATGGCAGAGGATGTAATGGGTGGGGGGGGGGGGGGCGGAGTGGGCGAGGCAGGTTAACATGCCAGCATGGGACTTGCTCTTCTCAGTTTATCAGAAGGCGAGGGCGAGGGCGAGAGAGAGAGAGAGAGAGAGAGTGCGTGGTAGGTGGCAGAGGATGTAATGTGGCGAGTGGCAGCGAAGGTTAACACAGCAGCGTGGGACCTGATCTGCTCAGTTTATCAGAAGTGCAAGGCAAAGTGGAAAAGACTGTAATAGGCTAAGTGACCGGGGGGGGGGGGGGGGGGGGCAAGAGGAAGTGAAACCTGGAGAAAGAAGTTAAGAGGCTGGAAATTTGGACCCAAAAAAACAAACCAGCTGACCTAATTCATAGCAGCTGAATTAAACTACTGTGGCTAGAATCCAGTATTTTAATGTCACACCATTTCGGTCAGGCGAGTTGAAAGCCTGTTGAAAAGCAGAAATGATTGTGTGTGGGATGAGATGGAGACCAGCGGCACATATTGGGAATGGAAACTGGGAAATTGTAAATGTTGAAAAGCAGGTAAAATATGCAAATGATGAAAAAAAGCCCCCCCCTGCAAAACCAGCTTGTAAAACACCAATGTGTCCATGTTGCTTTTGTGATGGCCACATGTGTGTGATGTACACAGCTACTGACACCGTTGTGTGTTTGTGCTCTCGGCTACTTGTTATTACAGAGACCATAGGCACATTCGTGAACATGTGTCTCTGTCTGTGTGTGTGTGTGTGTGTGTGTCTCTGTGTGTGTGTGTGTGTGCATTCCTTTTATGTGCCTGGTGGTGATTGCAATCAGAATGTCATCAGTGCACGGTGGTCGGGTGGAGTGTGCGCCTGTTGTTTCTCCCGGCTTCCTCTCAGCCATTAACGTGGCCTTCCTGTCTGCAAGTCCATTAGCAAGCCAGCCAATCGGCTCGTCCGTTAACCAGCTGTCTGGGCGACCGGTCATTTAGTCGGGTAATCCACAAAGACTCCGACCCAGGAAGCAAGGCAGCCGGCAGTCAATCAAACAAACGACTGGTTATCACGTTAGCCGGATGACTGTTGCATTGTCGCAGGTGTTTGTGCGACTATATGATACACACACCTGCAAAGACCGTGAATCATTATAACTGGAATATGAAAGTAGAAAAATATTGCTCCTCAGGCAGATCCAGGGAAATCAAGTGAGCCTGTTGCTCAGCGCAGGTGCCGGGACCAGACCGGCAATAAGACGCTAGGGCTCCATTTGCTAAGAAAATATGCAAATCAAGTTGTAGCAATAACCGCCATCAAAGAAGAACAGCGCACTCTAAAAATATGAAGAGATCGCGGGGGGGGGGGGTTGCATGTACAAATTGTGCGGCTCAGCTGGAAGACTAATCCACGGGCTGGCACTCGAACGCCCCAGAGCACCACTTCGAACCGGAACAGGCTCTGATCTGATTTGACGTTCGAGGATGGAAAACCCTCTTCTCTGCAAACACGACTTATTGGCCTCAGAAAACATTGCAGTCATTCTGCAAAATAGAACATCAGGCAGTCTGCCTCGTGATTAAAATCTCCACAGGGAGTTGTGTATTAATCTGATTTTGTCGTCTGTTTCGGACAAATGACGGTTTTACAAGTGTGGAGATGTTTTTCTTTGGCTGCTTGAGCCCTGTTGCTCGTTTAATAAAAACTACTGAACTTCTGTCTATTCATACTGCTTTTGTATAAATACATCAGTACCTCAGATGTATTTATGTATCTAAACATGGGCGACATGACGGCTCAACAAAAGTAAAGCCAAATTGTCTTGATCGCCCCCTGGTGGCAAGCTGCAGTATAGGTCAAAAAAGTCAAATTACACTTTAAATACATTTCTCTAAGAAATGCTTTCTGGTGTTTTATGTAGTTCAACACTGATGTTTTATAAGTGTTATTAGTTATGGGTTATTTAATGCTATAAACATCATGATGTAGGCTCATTCTGGCTTGCGATTGGTCGAGCTTGTGTCTTGGTGGGACCTTGATCCTGTGGCTGCAAGATGGCGGCGTCCATACCTGGGATACTTCAGCTTAATTTCTGCTTAATGGGAGGAGGTAGAGAAGCTTTGTCCATCTATGATTCACAGTCTATGATGCACAAACACACAAACACACACACACACCAGTGGCTCAGGTAGAGGTGGAGCTGGTTGCCCATTAATCAGACTGCATGTGGTTCGATCCCCTGCTCCCCAGGTCCGCACGTGGAGGTGTCCTTGGGCGAGACACTGGACCGCAAATTGCCCGTGATGTCCATTAGTGTGTGAATGTGATGTATGAGTAGAGTGAAGTGTTAAACAGAAGCAGTGTATGAGTGTGTGTGTGTGTGTGTGTGTGTGTGTGTGTGAGAGGTGGCGTAAAGCGCGGTGAGTTCGGTCGTTAAGACTAGAGAAGCAGTATATAACTGCAGTGCGTTTACCATTACATTAACACCGTGAGCCCATCCACTTTCGGGGGCTTGTGGTGTAAATGTGACACGCAATAATAAGATAAACGATTGTGTGATAGCTAATACTGAAAAAGCTTTTTCTTTCTTTTTCTCTGCAGCTTAAGCTCTGGAATTATTACATGGTTTTTACAGTATCTCCCCTCGGTCCCGCCTGTAGCTAAACGCCAGCCACGGTTATTACAGTTCTGCTGGGAAGGGAATGGTGTGTGTGTGTGTGTGTTTCTGTGTGTGTGTGTGTGTTTCAGCAAGAGCCGGTTTATGTGCTGTAATTGTTTTGCCCCCCACATTTAGTACATTTGCTGTGTGCGTTGTGGGAGCCGTGTTTCTGGGTCCACACACTCTACGGATGAATTGATTTTAATGGGGTTACTGAGGGTTATTATGAGGGTGATGGTGATGTTAGCGTTCTCTCCCAGTTCCCTCTCTTTGTGTACTGGCACGCGGTTCCTGTTTGTCCAGTTTTTGCTCTTGAATTTGCATTTGAATGAATCACAAGAAAAGAATGGATGCTTGCTGTGGTCCTGTGCACGGCTTTTCTCTTTTTTAAATTTGTTTATTAGGTGCAAATATTGAAAGTCCATGCACGTGTGTCCTCTCCCTGTGTGTGTTTGTGTTTGTGTGTGTAGATCTGTGGAGGTTAGTGAGTATTGCTGAAGTCGTCAGACGGAGCCGAGGTGACTGGGATACCTTCCTCCCTCTCACTCTTTCTCTTTTTCTCACCCGCTCTCTCTCTCTCTCTCTCTCAGTTGCTCTTTTCATCTGTCTCCCCGTCCCTCCCTCCCCTCTTTCTCTCATTCTCTTTCGCATTCTCTTACTCCATCTCACTCGCTCACACAATTGAACTTGGCAGTGTTTCAGGGATTGAGTGGCTTGAGTTAATGGCGAATTACCTGCCTCTCTGAAGTCGTGTGTGTGTGTGTTTGGAAGGAGGTAAAGTAATGGACTTTGCTGGAAGGTCATTTGAAGGAGCCTGGCACTAAATCACTAAATGCCACTAAAGCACTCAATGAAGCCCTCTTCATTTGGCAGGATTGTGCAGATTTACATGTGAGTGTAAATTGCTCACTAGCTTGTGGAATGTAATTGTTTGTTTTTGCGCTGGATAATCTCCCCCCCCCCCCCTCACCCCCCACATAGACAGTAGCACTTGCAGCCAACTTTCAATACCACAGCTACGAGTGACATTGGATTTTCTTTTGCCTCCGTGTATCGTTTGTTTGTGTGTGCATGTAGCTGTGTGTGTGTGTGTGTGTGTGTGTGTGTGTGTGTGTGTGTGTGTGTGTGTGTGTGTGTGTGTGTGTGTGTGTGTGTGTGTGTGTGTGTGTGTGTGTGTGTGTGTGTGTGTGTGTGTGTGTGTGTGTGTGTGTGTGTGTGTGTGTGTGTGTGTGTGTGTGTGTGTGTGTGTGTCTGTGACTCTGGAGGCTGCTGACGGTGATGCAGGGCGGCAGCACCACTCAGACGTCTGACTCAGACCACACCACACGACTTGAGTTCATTAACTAACTGACCGCCAGTTATCGAGCCAGGATGACGAGGAGCACTCTTCCTCTCCAGCGTCCGTCTCGGGAGCAGTCGCAGGAGAAAGGTTGACTTGATGATGAACATGTCGGGGGTGCGGCGCCGACAGAAGACGTCGAGTCAAAGAGTCTAGATGTTCAATCTGAGGAGGGACTTGTTTCTGTCTGGTTACATCCATTTAAATTGGCCTCACTGTCTCGTTTGAGTGTAATTTAGTTGCTCTGACACCTGGAAAAAACAATTGTAAATGGTAATTTCTAAATTTTAGTGTTATTTCCACATCCATGCACCTTTATATACAAACCTTTCGAAACACTGCTGCCCCCACTTTAGATTGGAAAGCGCTGGGCTGCATTATAATCGGAACAGGCAGAAACTGAGACCTGTCTGGTTGGAGAAATGGAGTTTGGATGAATCTTTAGATTTCAGTTTTTCACTTCTTGGTTGTTTTCTGTCCCTTTTTCCTGTCCTTTGCTTTCAAAGTCATTTAAATGAATTGGGCATATTTGCTATTTATGTTTATTTCAGTCATCGATCAAACTAAATTAAATGCAAACACAAATCTTGAAGGAAAAATAGCAGAAAGAATAATCTTATAAAATCGTCCTTTCCTTCACAAAACATTAATTAACGAAGCAAATAATTTGATAATTTCACATCATATATTTGTGAGTGTCTATAAACTGACACATCTTTTTCTTTTCTGTCTCACTCTCTGTCTCATTCTGAAAGTCAGTGAAGATGGACGGAGCTGAAAATTCCTCCCACATCCTCATGTGCAGAACATGTGACTTATCTGCAGATGCCACCTCAACAGTTATTCTAGTGTCTTTCTCTTCCTACACAGACGCACACAGCGTGAGGGCACAAGGAAATCTTGCTTTTAGCCAGCCCCCCCCCCCCCTTGAGAATGGAAGCTGATGAAAAATTCAGCTCTGTTAGTGAAAGAGAAGCTGTAAAGAAAAGCCCTTTGGTTTAGTTACTCTCTTCTTCTTCTTTATGTGTTATCACCCAGTCTGTCGTGTTGTCTCTGATGGTCTCCAGTCGTTTTCCATTTTGCATTTCCACTTTTATTTTCTCCATCCATTTCCCTCTCTCCATTCCACCTCACGTCGGCCTCTCCTTCTTATTGAAATATCTCTCAGTAAATCTGTGTGATAAATGGAGAATGAGGCTTGTGACTGTGCCACGATTTCAAACAGCGTGACCCTCGGTGACTGGGCAGAGCTTTGCAGTCGACATTTGGCCGGAGCCAGGAACCTTCTGCTCGGTGGGACCACGTGACCACAGCAGCTGAACAGGTCTCGGACCCGTGACCTGGAGAGGTTTGAAATCATATGGTGAAGCGATGGCTGTGGATCTCAGGAGCGGCTCCTGCTTGGGTCGGCAGTGATGGAAACATAACGTTGGGTAGAAGGAGCTAATTGTCATTCAGTGTGATATTATGTAAATATACATCAATGGTTGTGTACTGGGCAGCACTGGTAAGAATGGGAGGTTATCCAGTGTCTCTGGTGTGTTAATGAAGTGGGACATGACTCACCAGGGGGGTTTACCTGCGTTTAGAAGAAACCTGCTTCCATCTGCTGATTTGGTTTGAAAGACATATTTGAGTCTATTTTCCGTGTTCTTCCGGGGTGTTGATTCGGTGGAAGCCTGGTGAAGGTCTATTGAAATTGCCGGCAGACCAAGGTCAGAGGGAAAAGGTCGATTTGGAATGCAGCTCAGAGAGGGACACTACTGAATCTAATCTGTTTATACAACTTCACCTCCAGTCTCCCTGCCGTCTTCCTCTCATTTCAAACTTGACAAACAAACAAACACACACTCTGTCTCATAAACACACACAGGGACGCACACGCGCCTGTCCTCACTTTATGGAAGCAACAGAGGTCCCTCGCTTTATCTCGCAGGTGAAATCGGGAAAATTGAAGCGTTGCATTTGCATTTTAATTTGCCCTCAATCAGGCGTCGTGTTTTGTGTTGCGGTGAAATTGCCTGGTGTTCGCTCCTCGTCCCTGTTTATCAGGGTCCGTGGGAGACGGGCCTCAAATTCAAATCACTCTCCCCGTGTGTGTAGGGATCGGACTCCCTCTCTCTTCTGTATCCACTCCTTTTTTCTCCGTCACTCGTTCTCTTTCTCTCTTTTTCTTGATATTTTCTATCTTTCTGAGCACCCCCCCTCATCTATCTATCACCCTCACCACCTTCCGCTCCTCACCCTCCCCCCCACCCCCCCTTTTCTCATTGCCAGGTGAGTGATTCCACAGATTTCATTAGCGATGCCATGTGCCACGCTACTTGGCTCTGAAGGGCTCCAGCAGTCATGGACTCACGACCCCGCTCTGCCCTCATCTTCTCAACCCTCTGTCATCCTGTAGCCTCCCCCCGATACACACACACAAACACACACTGACACATTCACACCTCTCCCCGTCCATCCCTTGATATCTCCCGACCTCCCTCCACACATATTTTCCACTGTAGCCGGCTATAACACGGCCATAAGCTGTCTGTGGCAGATGAAGGATCTCCTCCACACGAGCTGCTGCTCCTTGGAGTCCAGAGCAGTGGAGGTTTAACCCAGTAGTGTCTGTAAGAGCTGAACAGTACATTGTGTGTGTAGTATATGCTGCCACTTTGTGTTCCTTCAGATCACAGAGGAGTTTGTATCGCATGTGCACGATCAAGTTTAAACTTCATGCCGCTTTGGATATTGTCCTCATCTGTTCTCTGTTTTCTCCACACACCCCCACCTTCCATAAACATCTGTTTAAGGTGCCAAAAGCACTGCCTGATCCAAAGCCGCAGTCAACACATCGTCCATGATTACAACGTGAGCAAGAAACGCCTGAAGTCATTTTGTTTGTAACACAAGGTGAACATACATTTGATCAAATCCCCCTACGTGTTGCTCTAGGTGTTTCTGATGGCCGACGCAGCCCCTCGCTCGATAGGCCGAGCCCCTCGGGGACAGGACCTCTGAGCTCTGAGCTGGGTGATGTGGGTTTTTTGAAGCAAGGTGTCGAGGAGGGCGTCAGGGATCGGAATGTATGACCTCTGACCTTTAACCCTCAGGGAGCAGAGAGTCCACCGCACAGCATCGAACAGAGTGTGTTTGTGAAGGGTGCTTTTATGTGGTGCAGATGGGACATAGTGTTTACAAGGCTCTTGTTGTGCTGTGCTGATAAAGGTGCTTTAACCATTACTGTTTTACTATCTGGATTATTAAACAGTATTCTGAGAAGAGGTTTCTGCTTTACGCCCTGGTTTTTATAACACTTGTACAACTTAATGAGCTTCTCAGGGGCCAGGAAGAGAATTACAATATTTCACTCAGTGGACCGGTAAGAGATTTGCAAACAGGCGACATAACTGGCATTTCCGTCATATTTCTCCTCGTTGAATAACCAATTATACTGTATAATACAGTTCTTGTCTTGTTTTAATTTAGAGCCGCGTGTGTATTTTTAACAGAGTAACTTGTTTGCCCTGTTAGTCGGGGGCTAATCGCGGAAACGCTGCCTTTGAGTTAATATTGTATGTTTGTGTGTATTAATGGCCTGATTAGCAGGACCCGAGTTGTCATGTTGATGAACTCTAATTACCCGAGGCCCCATCTGCAGATTTTATCACTCAGCATGTTGCTCACTACGTGTCTGTTCCGAGGACACGGCAACGTCTCGATTGCCACACACATCCACATACGTGTGAATGAACACGTGTACTAATACGCACTTGATGGATGTCATTGGAAAATACATTTGCATGTGTGTGTCACAGTATTCTGTGGAGGGGTAAGTGTGTGTGAGCAAGGACGGGGGTAGATTTACTCATTGTACATGTCTTGAATGACACCATGGACATTTCCTTGAGGTTAATGGAATCTTACTGGTCTGCACAAATTGTTTGAGTTTTCTTTTTCGGTAAAAGTATGAAGAACCATAACCATCAGAATAAGAAGCCCACCCCTCACGTGGAACCCTTCACGTCGTACAGGAAACAGAATCCTTGTTTCCTGTGGTGTTCCCTCACTATCTCGTCCTTTTCAGGGAAACCCGCGTCGGCCTCAGGCGTGAGCGCTCAGGGACGGCGGCCCTGTGGCGGCGGCCCTGTGGTTAACAGTTAGAGGAAAACAAGCAATTAGCCTAATAATTAAATCCCCCAGTCAACCAGCCAGTCCGCGCAGTGGAACCAGTCCTGCTGTGCTCTGCATTTCCATTCACAGCAGCACGGATCCCTCCCCCCCCCCCAAAAAAAGAGGAAATAACAGATTAAGTCAGTTCTATTATCTGGCCGGTGATGAACATGCAAACAATTGGAAGTGGAGGAAGAGGAGGGTGAGGAAGACGTGGTGGTTGTGGTGGTGACTGTGGGTGTGCACTGCTTTCTCATTCTGTCCTGTTGGGTTCTTGTTTACCCGTTTGGGGGGGGGAGTCATCAGTGAGGGGAGGGGCTCTTTGTCTCTTTGATTCCATTAATTACCGACCTACTGCTGCTGTGGTTTGGCTCAGTCTGGCTCTCTAACCACTCGCAGCTTCCTGCCGCTGCTTCCCTCTGCATTATGTATTTATTGCCTTGGTTTGCTAATTAATAAGCACAGTTTCCCGAGGAGGAGTCCGCCTGCATTTGTGTGCTCATCACTAATGGATCCCTTTGCTGGGGCCGGGTGAGTTTCACCGTCTCCTCAGAGTCGGACACTTCCTCAGTTTGGGTCAGTTCGGTTTTCTGTTGGTGTCTTTTGGATCGTGGTGAGCGCAGCAGGTCTCTGGTGGAGCAGCCGGCTCAACTCCGCTGATGAGCTCCCGTCTGACATGAATCTAATATCAGCAGCTGCACAAGCCCGTCATTACAGGGTTTGTATGAAATGAGCTCTACGGCACTTTGCAGAAACTGAGGAACCTTTTGTAACGGGCGATAAACCGGCTCAGTAATCTGCACGCTCCTCACATCCACCATTTTATAACTTTATAATGTAAAACTAACTTCTCTCTCCTCTGTTTTCTTTGTGTTTATGGTCTTGTAAGTTTAATTTACCCTTTAGAAAGTGTAGAGGTCAAGAAAATCTCACAGGCCAACATCCTAAAATAGTTTGACAAAGCACCCACCATTAAAAACTATAAAGGTGGATGTTGCATGTCAACTGTGAATTTAAGTTTTGAAGAGCCGGAGATAAATGGGCTATATTGACAGTAAATGGTGGTTTTATAGTCTTAACAGCCACTTAAAGCAAACAGGGCCTCCACCTCATATATCTCAGCAGCAGTTTGTGCTTCAGTGTCTTGCCCGAGGACACTTGGGGAATTGAGACCCTCAGATTAGACCGCTGTCCTGACCAGTGATGAAGAGGTGGTCTTCATGACCCTGGAGATCCCCCGGCTCCATCACCTTCTCTGGTGAAGGCTTTGACAGTTAAAGAGGAGGTCTTCAGGCTTTTAGCTGAAAATGACAACCTCCAGATGAACCCTCATCTTCGTCCCTGATCATTTCGTGCTTTATCATCCTTCATCGGTCCTTTTGATCTTATCCATGTTCTTTTTTCCCTTTGCCATTACCCCCTCACTCCGCTCCCATTGTCTTTTTTCGTGCCATTTATTCCGGGCTTGTGTTGGGGTCGACAGGTGGTCGTTTTTTTTTCCGGCCTATTGACTTCTTTGACAGAGCCATCTTTTCTTCTGCCTCTCTCTCTTCTCTCCGTCCCTGCCGAGCACAACTGGTCACGCAGCCTCCTGACTGATTGGCTGTCGGACGCATCGATCCCCAAGGTCGACCGGCTGGCTATTGACAAATGTTCCTACAATATCCCCCCCCTCCTTCCTTGCATCGTCTTCTCCCTCCCTCACTTGTGTTTTCTTACTTTTCTCTCATCTGTCCGCCTCTGCTTAGTCTATAACTCACGTTGTGTCATCTCCTGTCGACCCTTTCTCCCTCTCCCTCTCCTGCTCATCCGTCCGTCCGTCCAACCATCCATCCATCCATCCTCCTTTCCCTTTATCTCTTCTGCGTCCGTCTCCACTATCGTTCATCAATGCAGCAGAGATCGATGCTGAGGATAATGGGGGCTGGACCTGCAGGGCGCCGGTAAAGGTTGTTCGGGTCCTCAGACGCGGTGCTGACACGGCCGGCATGATGGGAGGAGAGAGTGGAGATGAATTGATGAGGAGCGAAGGGAGGAGGTGATATCGCTCATGGTAAAGGGGAGGACGAGGAGAGAATCAAAAAGGACGAGGTGGTGTGCGCCTGAAGGCAGCGATGAGACACATGGAGGCGACTTTTTTGGGGAAAGGGAAAAGACTGATGGAGTCGAGAGAGGACAGACGTAGAAGATCCCTGGAGCCGGTAGAGTGCTGACTCTGCTCTGCTGGTTAATACACCTCAGTCCAGAGATAGAGCAACCCACCAGGCCTGATGACGTGAGGAAATGTGCAGCTGCAATGGAGCTGGATGATGCATCAGTATATTACTCATATTCTAAAAAGGATAATGTTATAAAGCTTAAAGGTTAAGATCAGCCGAATATCAAAATACATCATTCCAACTCCTCCCCCGGGATAAGCAGTCATTCAGACCGGGTTTCTTTTAGCTGCTGAAATACATTTGGGTGTGTGGCACTTATGTGTCTCGGCATATGAAATCGTGAATTTAAGTTTGCTTGGTATGGAAATGCTAATAAAATCTGTATCTAGTGAATTTAAATGTGGTTTCATAAGGGGACTGTTGGACCTCGGAGGTTTTCAAAGTAAATGTTACCGATCAGATTTGTTCAGATATTCCTGTTTGCATTGATTCTGGATGTGTTCAGAAACATGGCGCCATCGGACCACACATTCTAAAAAATAAGCTTAAGTGTAAAGTTAAGTGGGCTTAAAGGCTCCATCATCATCTCATTCTGAAATGTGAAGTAATCCACTCTTTCTGACGTAGCCACCAGATGGCTAATGCCTTTGTATTAACCCAGTTTAGTTTTCAGTACATCATATTCCCGTCTACGGCCTCATGAGAGAGAAGATCTGTGAGCTGAGCTGATGGTAGACAGTTGGATTGAAGGCAGAACAGCAACATGTCCATACACAACCTCTCTACCCGTAGAGGCAGGGGAGTGTTCGGGTGAGATAAGATGAGTTTGAGATGGAGAGGGTGCACTGTGTGTACACGTGTGAGCTTTGTGTGTGTATATGCAATGCCAATATGTACCCTATGGTTTTTCCTCCCCCGTGAGGAAGCTGTCAGTCTCGGCGCTAAGTGCTGCAGGACGTACACACACAAATAACACTCCCACGAGGGGGTGTCTGAGTCGAGGAGGGTTTCAGTGATTGGACTGAGCCTGAAGCAGCAACCTGCACACGAGTGCTGGTCACACGGGTCAGACAGATAAGAGGCACCTTGTCGTGTCAGACGTTAATATCTACATCCTTATTGGACACTTTGATGGAAGCAAACATGCACTCACATAATTACTCGCTGTTTGCACTTGTCACAGTGAAGCTCGGACCAGAGGAGACGTGGAGCAGCCAGGCCGGCGTAACCTTCCTCTGGCAGCTGATGTTCTCTGCCTATATTTAGTAAAGGGAACTGCTCTGTATAAACATTGTTATTATAACTCTCTGCTTGTAGGTCCTGCAGCCTGGGCCATATTTCCCCTTACAGAGAACTGTTCATATCCTGGTTTTCCTTTAGCATCTTGTGATGACGGCTCCCCCACACTGCTCTATTGAACCATGATGTTCCTGAGTCTCTCCTGAAACACAACCTCTGCTCTGCCGCCTGCTAACTTCACCCGTGATGACGCAGCACACGTTTCAATGCGTTCATCTATATATAAATCTGTGTTTGAAGCCCAATCGTCTGTGAAACCACGTCTGTGACGCGTCAGCTTTTCAGCGGCTGCTTGGTGCTTTTGTTTACCTCTGCACAGCGGGACGTTTGCTTTGCAGTGCATTATGGGAAGATGGGAGATAGAGAGAGAAGGTGGATATTATGGCTGTGGAAATGTGTGCGTGTGTGTGTTTATTCCTTGTCGAACCCTGGGGAGAGTGCATTATGGATATAATAGAAAAATAACCTGGGAGGAAAACAATAAAAACCTGCTGGAGATCGGTGTGAACTGTGTGCATCAGATGAGTTTGGCTGCACAGAGCGTTTCTCTGCTTATTGTTGTGTATGTTGACCCACTGTGGTGTTAGTTGTGTGTGTGTGTGTGTGTGTCTCAGTGCAGGTTCTTCTCATTCTTTCAGCTGTCAGGGAATAAAACAAAGAGGGGATGGAATAGACTAAAGCAGGGAGGGGAGGGGGGGGGGTGAACGTAGAAGAAGACGACCTAATTTAATCTGAAGTGGTTCTCAAATTGAACCAGAGGGAAAACAAAGTCATCAGAAAACCTTGGAGCTCCTCTGGACTTACGTAACGCCGAAGCCCTCCTCCTCCTCCTCCTCCTCCTCCTCCTCCTCCTCCTCCTCCTCCTCCTCCTCCTCCTCCTCCTCTCGTGCATAAGGCAGAGGGTGGCCCAGCGAGGGTGAACATGACGGGTGGAAGACGCCACAAACAAAAACGTTGACTTCTCGTTGTCAAACTCTCAACCGTCCTCTCTCTTTGCCTCCAGTGTCTCACCAGGTTCATTTGGATCTCTGTTGCACCCACATCCACCTCTGAGGCCCCGGCATGCCCCGTTCACGATGGTGAGTGGCCTGAGCAAGCGTCTGGGTGAATAATGCAGTCTGCGGGCTGCTGGCTGCAGCTGGACTGAGGAGAGCGACTCGGGGTGGAGGAGGTGGAGGAGGTGGAGGAGGAGGTGGAGGAGGTAGCGCCACGGTGCAAAGATACAGACTTGAATTATTTAACACCCCTTCTGAAAGGCTTGCAAGCAAGGCATTCCCAGAATTAAAAACCAAGCCTGTGTGTGTGTGCGACTTTTTACACACAAGCTAAACATGGACACACACACACATGCTTGTATCCAGTATATGCTGGCATTCAAAGTTTGAGCCCGATCATGCGTGACATGTGCTGATACAGGTGCACTCACATTATGCACGCTTAAACTCGGGTTATATTTACCCACAGGACAACACAAGTGTGTGTCTGTGTGTGTGTGCAGACCTGCACGTCCCACACGCGTGTTCTTCATGACGACAAAGGTTAAAGCTGGAGCTTTTCTCTGCATCAGGAGAATCTAATTGTGTTCGTCATTGCATGAGATATTGTTGAGTTGCCTGAATGACATTTACAGGCAAACATGCATGATCTTTTTAATTTGACAGACTGGGATGAAGCTACAGTGCAAAGTTATCTAACACTTGTGTATTCATTCTATATTTATATACAACCACAGCTCAGCCTCTTGAGTTAGAGAATGACATCAGATTCAACTCGTTTCCATCCTCGAGCCCGTGTGTGATAATCTGTGAGATAAAGTGAGTGTTCTCCTCCTGCATCATGAACTCTGGTACCTCGTGTGTTATGCAAGTGCACATGAAGCTGCCTCACTGAGCACACTCCACATATGCACACTTACTGTTGATTGCCTTAACCTTACAGAACTCCTATATGCCTTATGCTATAGTCCTTAAACAGGGTGATCCCACAGCAGAGATGTATGGTTGCGTAAGAACGGGAGCAAATCTATGTCAGTTGTGTTATTCAGTAGAAATCCAGTAGAATGAAGTTCAACTCGAGGCTTTATTGTTTCTCAAAAGCCTCTTTTTATTGGCCTTGTTGCACGGTGAATTAAAAATGTTTTTTTATTTTTGCCTTCAAGATGCTTTCGATTTGAAGAAGTGGGCACTTTGAAGTGTTTACTCGAAGGTACCAAGGTTGCACTTTTTGGCAATTCAGTAAAATGCAAATTGAAGCCTGCGGGGGGTGGGGGGGAGAGGGAGTTCATAATTTCCTCAACAGGAGGGACTGGGTTTTGAATTAAACGAGTCAAAAAGGAAACTGCAGAGCTGCAGGTGACCTGTGTTATGATCTGCAGGGTGTCACGGTGACAATCAGTGAATGAAACTCCTCTGCAGCTCCATGTTGTTTTGCTCTATTAGAACTACTGATGTGTTTGTGTGTCACATTTGAGGCCGTAGTCCAGTTTTTGGCCTGAAATTACAGAACTCCCACACAAAAGTCCCAGACCTGATTCAAATCAGGAGACAGTGGACGAGCGTGAACTCTCCTCCATCGGTCGTGAACTCCTCATGAACTCGCCAAACGACCTAGTGTCATGTCGTGTGAACAACGAGAGTCATCCCTGAATAGATGGAGACGCTGTTCTCTTTGTCGATGTTTGACTTGCACGTCTCTTTCATCACCGCTCACCCCCTCCCTCTCTCTCTTTCTCTCTCTATTTCTCTCTCTATTTCTCTCTCTAACCTCTTGCTTTGCAGATTTCTGCCGTGCGATATTTTCCCACATCATGTTTCCAGCACTTAGCTTTTAGTGCTGTGACTGTTCCTGAAGTGGTTTCTACATTTGTCCCCTCACTTACCCCCCCCCCCCCCCCCCACCCCCCCACACACCATCCCTTTAAATAGTTCTCCAATGCCGGGGTCCACTCAAACCCCCGGCTGACGTGGCTCGCCTGCACCTCGGCATCACGGAAAGAAAGAAACACAGAAAGAAAGAAAGCTGCTTTGGATTTCTGTGTGTGTGAAATGCAACCTGATGGTTTCCTTTAGAGCTAAATCTGACATCAACATACTGTATCGCCTCATTTCATCGGAGCTTTACAGAGGGTTGACTTTGGGCCCAGGTGCCGGTGAAGGCAGCTGAACTCGGCAGCTACTCTCTCGTAACAATAAGACCTGACAGCGCTCTCACCGCCCTCACTACATCGAGACAGACAACCAATTACAAGCTGTTACAGGACCTTACAAATGAAAATAAGTCCCTTTGGCCTCTGGTCGCTCCGTTTCTCTCTCTCTCTCTCTCTCTCTCTCTCTCTCTGTCTTTGGCTCCGACTCTCGTTCTTCTCTTCCATCCTTCTCATCGCTCCTCCTGAAAATCTATGTGCCTCGTTGCTCGGGAACATATTGTAATAGAAAAGCCTCGGAGGTGTGTATCCGTGAGGTAGCAGCATGTGTAACCTTAATAGCGTCTCTTTTTCTTCCTGAGGTTTCTGACTCAAACTGTCTTTTCTCATTTTTCTCTTCTTCTTTACAGTCAGTCCTCACTCTGCGCCTGAAGTATTAGCTCTTTTTGCCTTAAATGCATCTTCGTCTTCTCGTTCGCCCGCTCTCTGACTCACTCAATGCCGCTTTTCTTTCATCCCCCCCCCCCCCCCCCCCCCCCCCCCGAGCACACACAAACATGCATACACACACGCTCACTTTATTCTCCCTGGAAGCGATTTGTCTTAACAGGTGGTCATTCAGATTCAAGACTGGCACTGCAGGAGAGGTAGAGAAAACGAGGAGGCAAAACTGAGAATTATGGGAAGAGGAGGAGGAGGAGGAGGAATAATATACTGGGGACGATTTCAAAGTGAGTAGAAAGAGAAGTGATGTGCTGGGGGATGTCTCAGTACTTCTCGTCCACACTTGCACATTTACCCTTGATAGCCATTTGAGTTTGTATATTTTTGGGGGTAGAATGTATTCTGTACCGTCTTTGTCCTTTTATTAAAACCCAACTGGTTTCTGCTCTCCAGCGCGGGTCACAGATGATATTCAGTTTGCAGAAGCATCACAGTGGTAACGTCTGCAGGCTCCTGCATTGATTTCAGGGTTTTACCTCAGCGTAGAAAGGCTCTGAGGGGATTAGCACCTTCAACCTTATCATCAGGCCACAGGAAGTACCTCATCACACACACAAAGCAGCTAAACCCACTTTTACTGCCTTCTTTATAATGGCTCACCTCACTGGCTGCTTCAAGAGGAGCCGCCGAGCACTTAGCCATTTCTCCTGGTGTTTCTAAATGGATTTTTTTATTCCACTTATCGACATTATACTGTTAAATATGTAAGTTTAAATGAACATTGTTCTACAGGACCTTTTATATCAATTAGCTAATGGACATAGAAATAGCTGCTGATTTCAAATGTGAGAATTTGCCCTTAGGCTAAATAACATTTGGCAGCAGCATAAACTATTTGTAAAAAAATTACTCATTACTTACAGTTGCAGTTTATTCTGTATTACAGGCTTTATGGTTTCAGCACCTTGACAATAACAACTCACTTGTGATGCGTTGTGTAGTTAATTACACATTGTGCTTAAAGAGTGGACACTTCACTCTCTAACCTATGTCGCGGTAGAAACATTTTATGACTCTGGTATTTGTGTTTGTGTGTGTGTCTGTGTGTGTTTTTGTTTATACCAGCGACAAAGAGTTCCCCGACGTCCCCTGACACCATTTGTTTAGATGGGTCTCTTTTTGTGTGGGGGTGTGTGTGTGTGTTAGTCCGTCCATTAATACACCGCATTTGTCTTTTATGTGCCTGTTTGTGTTTTTATGTGACACCTCATATCCCCGTCCATTCATCCTTCTTTATCTGTCCTGCAGCAGCGTTACTGTATTGCTTCTGTCCAACAGTTTATCATCGGCCCTCCCACGTCTGTGAGCAGGAGGGGGGGTGGAATAAACAGGAACATCATTCTTCATATGCAGTGCTGTGATTCAAGACCCCCCCCCCCCCCCATCCCCGCCCCCGCCCCATCTCCGCCAAAGTCCCATGATCCCACCCTGCAATAGGATCCTTGAGCAAGACTGTAAATCCCAACCAGCCTCAAGGGGGCTGATATTTTGTTTTAGTGGGGAAGTAGAAAACCTGTTTTCCTCCTCAGGGATCACAGATACCTGCTGAGAAATCCCTCTGGTACATGTGTACATACCTGCGGATGTTTCATGTTGATTTGCTGCATCGTCTTGTTTTGAATCGGTCTCAATTTGTCTTTTGTAGCTTTAATTTGTCCGTTTCAAGTCGATTGTCTTACTGTGTTGCTACTGTATTTACTGCTGTGACAGGACAAGTCCCAGGTCTAATACAGAGACAATTCTGAGGCTGGTGGAAAGTTATTAAAACAATTCCTTGTCCCACCTCAAATCTGCCAAAGCAAATCTGGATTTCTTTCTTAAGAAGTTTCAGTCGGTAAAAGCAAATCTCAAGATGTTGAAGAGAAGATTTCATCAACTTTTTAGCAACAGAGACGAGTTCAAATCAGGTCTCAAGTGTTTTAAAGCAATTCTAAAGATGCTGAGATAACTCTGTCCGATCTGATCTCAATTATTCTGGTTCTAGTCTTAACTTTGTCAACGCAGGATTTAGTTAAATGGAACAAAAGTCAAAAATCAATCCCAAACAATCTCTTTTGTGTCCAAGACAAAGACAGATCCTGCCATATCTGAAATGTCTTTTTTTGGGCAATGTAGGTTCATCCTCAGTTCACGTCTCTAACCTGAGCTTTATTTAAAAATTCTCTGTCTTAGTTTCATCTCGTTTAAAATTTCAGTTTCTCCTTCAGCTCTCCTGTTGTACAAAATTGATAAAGTCCTTAGTGAAGTTTTAGTGACCTGAGAGTTTCCTGAAGCAGCGGCTGTGCCTTGTTCTCGTCTGATAAGCAGCAGGTCACCGGGAGGACAGCGGCACGATCACAGAGCCAGCACTAATCCCACCGTGGAACTGTGGCAGATTATCACGGTGATCAAGCCCCTTTTTCAATGGGACGGATTTAAATATGGCTGCTGACACTGTTTCTGAGCTGGGGTTCGACAAAGAGACAGATTCCTCCATCTGATAAAAAGAACGGTTCCGCTGAAACAATTACGTCTCATTCATGTCTTTGTTTTAGACGTTAAAGCACATTTCCTTTTCTTCCTCTTTCACATCTCTACTCTCAGTTGAATGGTTGTACACACACTTAGTTCAAACACAGGGAACGCGAACCCTCAACCTAAGAAACCCTTGATATGGCCTTTGTGCCGGAGCTGTCTTCAGGTTGCCGTCTCCCACCAAGAAGCCAAAAGAAGCCGAGCACGAGCCGTGGCTGCACTTGACAAAGGTCACATTTTTAGTGTTTGCCTTCCTGAGCGTTATTGATGCACCAGTGACCCCCCCCCGCCCTCCTCTTCGTCTTTTCTCCTTGAATACTTCAACTGAGAGAAGTGGAGTTCATCTCTTCCCTCTTTCACTGCCGCAGAGCTCATCCTTGTGTCGTCGGCAAGGCTGAACAACTCAATTAATACACACACACACACACACACACACACACACACACACACACACACACACACACACACACACACACAGATCGGGGGAGGATGAACGAGTGGGTGAGGTGAGAGGAGGAGGTGGAGAGAGAGACGCTCACACTTCAGATTCATGTTTAATGAAACCTCTCAGTTGACGACAAAGACTGAAGCAGATCCCTTGAAACTTGCACCTCCTTCCTTCACATTAAGGTTCATGCATGAAGGTTGCGTGACACACTGCAGCAGAGACACAACACACACAGTACAGATGTTATTTTCTAAGAGAAAAACAAGATGCTGTAGAGCTCGTAAATGTGTGAGAATAATCCTTTTAGCAGACGCCAACTTTTGCACAATGCTCATCCAAGAGTGGCTCCTGCAACTTGTAGGTTCTCAAGTGTTTGGATTTCCAGATGGGCATCAAATAGCTTTCGCTCCATTACTGGGTCACTTTCTCTCAATGTTATTATTTTCTGTTTGGAAAGGTTTTTTCAAAGTCTCTTCTTTCAGGGGCTTCTAATGAGAGCCCTTTGAAATCGTCTCTCCGGCTTCAACAGCTGCTCATTTTTTGAATTTCACCTCAAAACACCAGCAGCTGTATAGACTCTGAAATGATTCCTCTTGTTTCTCCTCCGTCTAATGTGGCCGAAGCAGAGACGGCTCGTTACTCCTCCTGTGATCACAATGTTTCTGTGTCCGTGGCGAAAGTCCAATTGGATCCGAGGACAGATGGACACAAAAACAGCAAAACTGTCTCACAGATCCACATTGTCCCTATAATGACCGGTAATTATTCATGAAACAAGCTTTGCAAATCAGTGTTAGGAGCTAATGTGTCACGACCGTGAGTCAGAGGCATAAAGAGAGAGAAAGCTTTTGTTCTTTTCTTTTAACTTGAACCTCTCTCGCTCCTGTGTTGACCTCTCCTGCCCCTGCTCTGGTTTTCCTCACTAACTTTTATGTTGGCTTCTCTGTTTCATCCGTCTCCCCTGCCCCGCTGCCCCTAATGACCCATTAGTCTTTCTAACCAGGCTGTGATTACACAGCTTATATATTCAGTGTGTGATCACAGTGCCAACTTGTGTGTGTCTCTCACTGACGGACGGACTGCTCGCCCGGGCACACTGATCCCTCTGTGCATCACCCGGTGGATCCATTGGTTTGCCCTTCATGCGCTCCTTTCTCTCCTCCTCGTCTTCTCTCTCTGCCTCCCTTGCCAACGCGACCCTCTTCTCCCCCTCCCCCCCTCCATGTTGGCTCTGTTTCTTTATTCTCTACACTCTCCTCTGCTGATTATTTGCTTCTCATCATCATCTCTCTCTCTCTCTCTTCTCAGCCTGTGTCTCTCCAGCACCCCTTGCCCTCTCCCACTCTAATCTCCTCCAAATGCCTCCATGTTATCAGCGAACCACAGAACTGTGCTCTGGGCACCCGGCGGTGTTAACCCCAAAAAACAATAAAGTTAAGTGTTTAGTAAAGGATCTCTCATGGTCCACCACGGCTTCCCTGCACTGCGAGCAAGAAGCTGATGTCTCCTTTTTCATTCAAACCCAAATAAAGAAGAAAAAGTCTTTAGATTTAAGGGTTATCCCAACTATGGCGACATATTTGTATTAATAAACATACTTTAGTAACCTTTATATGACTTAACCCTCTAAATAACTCCTTTTAGACAAGAGTTGTTCATAGACCTGCTGCAAATATCTCTGCAGGTTGGCTTGAAAAAGATCATCCGGTGAATTGACGCGTTTATTTCGAGTGTAACTTCAAATAACTCTGTTTCCCTTTTAGTACGTCGGCACCGTCCATGTGTCAGAGTCCACAGCCTCCCTGTGAGGATGGAGAGCATGAGTCACTTAGATCACAGGTCTAAGCTACACAGCTACATCTTACAAGGACTCCAGCGTGAGTCAGACTGCGTAGGTTTCTCCTCTTCTGCTCACCAGGGCGTCCGTGAGTCGTTCATGATGATAAGGCCAATTTCTGTCACGTACCCGAACAGCAGGTCTGAGATCAGACTTTTAAAGGAACGGATTGAGAGGCTGAGGTGAAACATTCAGCTCTCAACCCTCTCCGCTGTGCCGTGCGGTATCTCTGACACGGCTCCTAATGTGGATGAAACTCGAAGCAGAAAGTTGAGTCACACGCTGAAGGACGGGATGAAAGTAACACTTTTCAAGAAGGGAAAGAGTGTTCGTCTTTGCTTGTCAGACCTCATTTTGCCTTGAGGCTGCAGGTGTCGGGCTCACGCTATATTCAGCCTGGAACTGTGCGTGTGTGAGGTTTTGAAAGCAGACAAGCTTAAAGCATGAATAACTCTAATATCAGCGAAATCCGTTAAAAATGAGGCGATCATGCAGCTCGCCGTCTGCCACTCCAGATGTTAATGTTACAGTATAGATTAAGATAAATGTGCTGATGATGGATTTTCTCGCACGCCGGCTGAATACTGCAAACAAACAATATGTGTTCTCCCTCCGGCTGCTCGAACACATCCTGACCAGTGAACTGTGGCTTGTTGGTTTCATCTTTCAACTTCTGTTTGAGAAAACTGTTAAATATGTTCCGCTCCGACTCTCTGAGAGGCAATACACGTGTAATCATGGATAGTACGCAGTATAATGAAATACAAATACTGCTCTACCCAATGTTTGTGACTATAGACTTTGTTGTAATTGCTAAATCAGAGTTTCTTAGTCTCTAAAATGTCAGATATCAAGAAAAAGGTTCACTGTAAGGTCCCATCTGACCAACACCGAATTTATTCTGTTAAAAATTAACTAATAAACCATGAGTTTGAATGTTTATTCAATACAAAAAGTTTTGTATTTAAGATTAGAGTAAAATGTAACTTCAAGTAACCAGCCTCCTAAGTTAAATGTTTAGTTTGTTCATGTTTTCATATACCTCATTTTATATTATTTATGTTTGTTTGGAACCTTTAACTACTAAGTAATTTATCAGAAAAAGCTACTGTCAGATTAATTAATCATGACAGAAATTCTCTCTCCACATACATACAGAATTGCTGACAATCATTTTAGTTTCCACCATGAGATTTTTCACGTTTTCTTCTGTTGTACATAGTTGAAAATACATCTTTGCTTTAGAATTTGTTGCTGCTTTGAGCATTTTATTGGTCATTTGTCTTCCATTTCTCTCAATGAAACCAATTCTGCTTATACACGCACTTATATCGCACATCTGCACACATGTGGGTGTAAACTGTCTGCTTAGTCAGAGGCAAACAGTAAAACCGCGAGGATGTAATTCTAGTTCTCTTTCCCTCCCTTGGTCCTTGTACTTTGTATATTCAGTCTTGTTGACATTTGCAGAGTGAAACATTTCCTCCTCACATAAGAAACATGGAGGTCAGAGGTCACCGGGCTGTTTCTCCTCTTCAGCACCACCTGTGTGTTTCTTGTGTAGCTGTCCATGGTGCTGAAAGCAGACTCATGACTGACGCAGGCTTTTTAATCACCGTGTTTTCTCTGCTGTGTCTTTGAAATGTCAAATCAGAAGCACACTTTGTCTCTGGGCTTGTTTTTAAAAGCTTTGTGGTCTCTGGTTTGTTTATACTGGTGGAGGCTGAGGATGATGGGAAACTCTTTGTCCAGCATCAGTCGTCAACAGACGTCATTATCACTGCCTCACCGGGCGAACTGGCAAATTGAAAATCATGTAAATTACATGTATTTTCTTTTTGTTAGTCTTTCTAGTCCAAACCTATTTCCACTGCCAAGCTGGAGGAAATAGAATCTTTCAACTTAATCAACCTCTGACCTCACACTCGTCTGTTCTCTTCTTCTCTTCTTCCTTTTCCTGCAGTGGTGCTGCTGAACTCTAAAGAGACTCAGGCTGAGCTCGGCTGGACGTCATACCCCCCCAATGGAGTAAGTGGGCTAACTTGCATTTGTCATCGTTTGCTTGTTTGTATTTGCTTGTCCAGCTGTTATTAGCGCGCCAGAACCCCCCCCCCCCCCCCGAATCTCTGTATATTCATTGTTCTTCAAATCCCATTTACTTCCCACACCTTGCGTTGGCTTCCCCCCACAGAACAGAGGTCATCATTTACATTAATCGATGGTGCTAATTCCGGCCCGGGTAGAGCGGCGTCCAGACGAGCGACAGAGAAACGCTGCCTCAGATGAATGAGGCTCCGCTCTATCGATCCATCTGGCTTGTAAAAACCTCTCGCATGAGGTTATGACTGCTAGACAAATACAGGAGCCCTTTTTAAAGGACCTGCCAGCGCCACCAGAGCAGTATGTCACCCGGCTTCCCACCTGGAGGTTGGCCTTTCCATGGGAACACTCAGGCACATGCATACACAACGTCTGTTGTTAAAAATAGCAAAGAGAGAGAGAGAGAGAGAGAGAGAGAGAGAGAGAACACACTGCACTCTCTGTGATTTAGTTTCTGAGACTCGAGTGCAGTTTTTTATATTATCATCACATGTAATCCATTTTCACAGTCTGGTGTGTGTCCGTGTGTGTGTGTGTATGAGAGAGACACATTTGTTGCTCACTTTGTTGATCACATTTGCTGATCTGTTGCACTTATTTAGCTTTTAACTTTAAAAGCTCACTGAAATTATATAGATATTTTTGTCTGGATCCTCCCCTTAACTAAGGACAAATTGCAATTCACCAATTACTTAAAATGTAATCATAAATAAGTCATAATAAGGTGAAGTTAAAATAAACTTTAAAGTTAAGATATACAATATATATCCACCATCCAATTTGTCGTCTGTAGTTAAAATAATTATAGGGTATTCATTATTTAAGGCACCTATATGAAAGTTATGCTGTTCATGTAAATAAAAAATACATTTCTATATCAAAATAATTGAGATATGGATGGTGAGCATATTTTAATAGTGTGCCCCCCCCACATCTCACTGTCTTCTGTTCAGTAACAAGAAAAATGTGTTATTATTTGACTGTTAACCTGACGTGACTGTATTTGTTCTTTCATTTTAATTTTTGCCACGACCCTGATCCCTTCTTCTCGTTTCCCTTCCTCGTCTCTGTTCCTCTCTTCCTCTTCACTTCACCTCCCTATCAACTCCTCCTTATCGCCCTTTTATCCTGTCTCCTTTGTCCAGTGGGAGGAGATAAGCGGCGTCGATGAGAAGTACAAGCCCATCCGCACGTACCAGGTGTGCAACGTGATGGAGCCCACGCAGCAGAACAACTGGCTGCAGACCGGCTGGGTGACGCGGCGCGGCGGCCAACGCATCTTCGTGGAGCTGCAGTTCACACTGCGAGACTGCAACAGCATCCCGGGCGTAGCGGGGACCTGCAAGGAGACGTTCAACCTCCTGTACGTGGAGACGGACAGAGACCTCGGGGGGGTGACCCGAGAGGACCGCTACACCAAGATCGACACCATCGCCGCCGACGAGAGCTTCACGCAGGGCGACCTGGGCGAGAGGAAGATGAAGCTGAACACCGAGGTGCGCGAGATCGGTCACCTGAACCGTAAGGGCTTCCACCTGGCCTTCCAGGACGTGGGCGCCTGCGTGGCCCTGGTGGCGGTGCGGGTGTACTACAAGCGCTGCCTCGCCACCGTGCAGAACCTGGCGGTGTTTCCCGACACGGTGGCCGAGGCGGCCTTCGCCACGCTGGTGGAGGTGCGCGGTGCCTGCGTCAACAACTCCGAGGTTGACACAGACAGCCCTCCCAGGATGCATTGCAGCGCCGAGGGGGAATGGCTGGTGCCCATTGGGAAGTGCAGCTGCAGCGCCGGCTACGAGGAGGGACACAGCAGCTGTGAAGGTAGGATCTGAATAAACAGACCGGGGGATAATTGGATAGAGAGATGACAGAATACAAAGAATAATAGAGGAAAATATCGGTGTATTTTTTATTCAGTTTGTATATTTTTAAGTGATGAAAGTTGCTTTTTCTCCATCAGCTCCAGTTTAATTTGGCTGTTTTTATTAACTTCAGAGACACGAATGAAAGTTTCTTGAAAGACGACAAATCATTTCTCAAAAGAGAAAAACTTTGTTGATTTGCATTGAAAACTTGAAATCGTCTCTTCACACTGGATCACAGGATTCGTTCCTTTTGTTTTTTAAAAACAGACTTTTACTGTGAAAGTGACGAGAGGGAGACAGATGATGAAAAGATGAATAAGCAGGAGACAGAGAGGAGTTGGATTTGAGAATGAAGGAGGCTGAATACTGGAGAGAATAGAAGAACAGATTAAAAGAACAGAAGGAAGATGAGAGATGATCCATGTGGAAAAAAAAAACCTGTGAAGCTATGACTGAGGCTGTGAGTGTGTAGGAGATTTTGAAAAATTCCACGTGACCGAGACGAAGCGTTCACACAATTGAGAAGTTACAGAATAGATGTTTAATGAAATCAAATCGAGGAACAGAAAAGCTTCTCTCACTCATTGTGTTGCTTTTTTGTTCAACACTGAAAACGACAGCAATGCTCATTTCACATGTGAGTCGCAAAGAGTGTTGTCACAATGTTGTAACCCTGACAAACAAACACACACACACACACACACACACACACAACCACACATACATGCGCTGGGTGCTGCACTCTGACGTCAACAGATCTGAACAGTATTTTGTGTATTTTGTATATTTTGTCACAAGCCATTGCTCACGCACCAGCAGCAGTTGGATCCTGTTGGCTTCCCCCCCCCCCCCCCATCTTACATTGTTGTGCGGCGTAATGTGTGTGTTGGTCTCCACGAACAGCAGACTGTGCACATCGTAAAGGAAGAGGAAAAGAGTAACAGACAGAAGAAAGTGAAATGTAAAGAAAAGCAGAAGTCTGCTGTCAGTTATAAAGTCACAGATTTCAGGAGTGTAAAAAAGTATTCATAGATGTGATCGATATTCATCTTGAGATTTGAAATAATGAAATTCTCAGACCGGAGTTGCCATTGAGTCTCTATAAGAATAAGCTCTGCAGAGTTTACACAACAAGCACGGGGGCTCAGGATGGAACAGCTGGCTGCAAGTTCACAAAAGCAAGAACTTATACAAAGAGGCGTTACTTTACACACAACATGAAAACAGAAGACATGCCAGAACTAATACAAAGAGGAGCTTCATAAAACTTAATAAGAAAACAGATATGAGCTCCTCCTGTGTGTCTATCTGCTGTGTCCCTCCGCTGTAGCAAACTCCCTGTTTGCCAAGGCCACAGCAGTGAGACACCTGGTCCGGGGACTTCCACAGCCTCAGACACTGGTCAGTGAAAGTTTCCATAACAATAGACAAAGTTGCACTTGATATGAAGTGATGCAGAACATTTGCTCTGCTGCAGAATTCCTGGTTCTGCACTAAGTGGTTGACAGTCGGCGATAAGCGGCGCCCCGCTGATTCTGGCAGTTGGTGTGTGTGTGTGTGTGTGTGTGTGTGTGTGTGTGTGTGTGTGCAAACAAAGTGTGTGTTGTGTATTGATCTGCTTCTGTGTAAGTACCGACGATGCTGCGATGAAAGCCGAGCTGAAGATAAAATGAAATCTGATGGACAGAGGGAGACGCTGCGGAGAGACGAGTGAAGTCAGGAAAATAACATTTTGAAAAAAACACTGGAATGATGGGAGAGAGGGGCAGATGAAGACAGGAAGCAGAGAGAGAGAGAGAAAGAGAGAGAGAGATCTTTGCTGTGTCTAAAGTTTAGCGATTGTCAAGGTCCATAGGGAGAAAGGGCCTGCCAACCACACACACACACATTCACACCCACACACAGACACACACACATTATCTCTCAATTTGTTTCTCTATCTATGGAACACTTCCTCTATAGAGGCTCGTTCCCCAGCTCAGCCGTACTGGTATGAATATGCAGCCCCGACATCTCCCACTGCACCAGAGCTATTGATCAGCTGTAATGCTCCGCTAAACTGTGGAACTGCACTGGGACCACTCATACACACACAAAGTAAAGGACACACACACTCACTAGCACGCTGCGGTTTCTGCACAAACACACACACACACACACACACACACACTTAGTTTGATTTAATTCTGTGTGAAACAAAAGCACTGCATATCTCTCTCTCTCTCTCTCTCTCTCTCTCTCTCTCTCTCTCTCTCTCTCTCTCTCTCTCTCTCTCTCTCTCTCTCTCTCTCTCTCTCTCTCTCTCTCTCTCTGCCTGAGAGGATGGGACGGCCAGTTGGACTTTGTGCTTGTGTCAGCATCATGCACACGGGACATGCAATTAATAACACAACTCCTGTAAAGCAGCTAATCGTAAAGCAAACAACTCTGATAAAATTATAGATTCTGTGTGTTTGTGTAGCGTGTGTACAGGTGTCCTTTTTACTCCTGGGTCTAATTGTGTAACTGAGCGAGTGCACACGCACCAAGTGTCGGCCGCGCAGGTCAATAATATTGAACAGCCGGTGAGTAGCTACTGATATTAGTGTAAGCAGATAGTGTTGAGCAGTCGATGAGAGGATTAATACCTCACACAGTGTCAACACTGGATTATTTAGGATTACACTGTCATAGTTCTCTCACCTTGTCTGTGGTTTTAATGCCAATGCAGGTGTAACCATACTGCTGATTTACTGATAGTGAACATTAAGTAGTTTGTGGTGTGTGCTTACTGCTTGTAATAATTTCATGTGTCTGTGTTTCTCCCATCTCAAAAGCCTTATCAGCTTCACGTGAATTGTCGAACGTGCAATTTGTTTTATATAAACTTTGAAGAAACGGGCGATAATGATGATCATGACAAAGTGTGCTCCTGATTATTGTGAAGCAGGTGAACTTCTCCTGTTTGAGTCCCTCAGCTGCTCTTCCCTCAGCTGCAGTTCACTTTTACAGTTCCTGAGAGAAAACTACAAACGGCTCATTCCTCACATTCCACTGCTCGAGTTCTTCTACTTCTCAGTTCTCCATCTTTGTGCATAATAACTGAATCGCTGTCAGAAGCTGATGGATGAAATGCATTTATCGTCAATATGTTGTTTTCACTTTGCTCTGCTTCGTCTCTTTGAACTTGAGTTTCCTAAAAAAGAATCTCGTTCAGAATGAATTAAAGCAGAACCATGTGTACGTGTTATTGAAAATTACCATATGTGCTCAGTCAGCTTCCTCTCGCATAACAAAGGTGAAAGAGCATAAAGAAAGGATGGAAATTAAGAAGCAGACGAGGGAGAAGTGTGCACACGCTGCAGCATCGTTGCCACGCGTCTTGACCCTGTGTGCGTTTTACAAATGTGCACAACATGCACGTGCGGTGATGAGCGTGCACGTTCTCTCCGCAGTCATTAGGAAATGCCTCCAGCAGGAACAGACCCAGGGGAGAAGAGAAACAAATGATGTAATAATTCACCTTTCAAATACACGTTTCATTAGCGTGGGTATTTGTGTGTGTGTTTCTTTCACACTCACGAGCCTCGTCCTGTTCTAATTAAGGCCGGCTGCTCTTTCTATATAATTACTGAGTGTGGTTCAGGCCTTCAGCAGATTCTCTTTATTATCTCTGTTGTTTGCTGCTCCTCAATCCGGCTCCAGGCAAATTCACCGCCCTCCTTCTCTTTCCTATTGCTCTGCTTCCCTCTGTAATTTACTACACGCCTTCCTTCTCCTCCTCTTCACCCCCCCTACTTCCCTCATTTCTTTATTTCCTTCACCCATTTACCCCCCTGCCCCCCCACCCGCATGCGTTCCTCGCGCTGCCAAAGAAGTGTGCACTTCATATCTACCGCACTGATCTTGGAGGAGCTGCACGACTTACTTTGCGTCCTTTATTCCCTCTTCTATCTCTTCTTTTCACCTTTTCCCTCCTTCTTCTCCTCCCATTCCTTCCTCTACACCAGTTTTCTTCTGTATATTTTCTGTAAAAGGTTGTTTTCTATGTTCCTGCCCCTCGCTCGCTGCCCCCTGTGGGAACCATGTGGCAGGGTGAGTCGGGTTAACAGGTGGAAATCTGCTGGAGAAGCTTGGAGATATATATTGTGTGTGTGTGTGTGTGGGGGGGTGTGGGTGTGGGTGTGGACGTGAGAGAGCGCATGAGGGTTGTGTGTTTGTGTGTAACCTAAAAATTTGGCACCGGTGCCCAATCGTATGTTTCTGAAGTCGCTCCCAGTGTTGCACTGGTGTCTCCCTCTGTCTGTTGTCCCTTCTCGTCTCGTCCTCATCAACCCCCCCCCTCCCCCCCAACTCTCTGTCTCCCACACAGAAGTCATCCCGTTGTTTCTTCTTTGACATTTCTTCTCCTCCTTTCCGTTCTTCCCTCAAACTACTTTGTGCCTTTTATAGAAAAGCCGCCTCTCGAATCACTTACCACCCCGCCTCTTTCCTTCCCCGGCGTTTGACTCCTCTTTCAATCCCCTTCTGTCTTTTATCTGACTTTTTTTTTTATTCCCCTTTTCTTTAAACCAGCCCTCCGTGGCTCGGTGCCACCCCTGCCCATCTGGTCAGTCCTCCCTCCCTCCCTCCGTCCCTCTCCCTCTTTCTCCTCTCCAGCCGCGTCACATGCTACTGTTAGTCATCCCTCTCCCCGGCTTTTCACTTTCAATAATTCATGGGACTCCTGGGAGAAAGACAAACGTGTTCTTTTGAGCCCGGCATCTGATGTATTTATTCAGCCGGCCTGCCGCACAACAAGTGGCCATTTAAAACACACTCGGACCCGCAAACATTTGCACACACTCTTAAAAATGTGAAGTCATTCTCACGAAAACGAGCATTTGTATGCGAAGCTGTTAAATGTCCCCTGGTTATTGAAAATGTGTGATGGAGGGAGGCCGAGCGTTCACCATTCATCTTCCCCAGGCCTTTGTTTACCTCTGGAGAATAAAGGAGGGAAAGAAAATGAATAAAAAATCAAGATGTTATGGGGATGGAAAGTGATAAGTTGGGGTGGGGGGAGGGTAGGATAAATAGGACGAGGAATACACGGCGGTGCAGAAAAGAGCAGTCAGAGTTTTCTCATGCTCGTACGGTTTGTAAGTCGCTCTGCATAAGAGCTGAATGCATAAAATATGAGCGATAAAAGCTGAGGAGGATTTGCAAAAGAGAGGAAACGGAGGTCGGACAATGACGGAAGTAAAATGAGGAGCTTTAGGGGTTAAAAGCTAAAAATCATGTGGAGGAGAAGGAAGCTGAGCTGCAGGAGGTGAAAAAGGAGTTGTGGAGGTGAGAAGAAGGAAAAGAGTGGAACACAAGAGAGGTCTGGCCACAGGCAGAACGAGTGTGAAGATGGGCTGAACCTGCAAACTGCCACATGCCTCCTCCCTCCCTCCATCCATCCATCCATCCTCTCTGTCCTCGCAGCGCTCCCACTCTCCCACACCCGACTCATGAATTAACCACAGCTGACATGAATGCATCAAAGTTAGAAAAGGTTGGCGCTGCAGCTTAATCATGTTGCTAACTCAGCCGACACGACGGCCTCGTTCCTCTGCAGCTCACTCAGGACCACTGAGCTGAATCTAGCTTCCTGTAAAGGACAGAAACACCCTGTAGTGAAAAACTCCTGCACGTGAGAAAGTGACAGACGTGATGTTACCGAGGAACAGATTAGGAAGACACCTTTTCTTCTGTGTTTCATTTCCCAGATTTGACTCTTTCATCATCAGAGCGCTGCAGTGTGACCGAGGCACGACACGACAGTGGCTGCTTGTAACATCACTCGAACTCGTCGGAGTTGAAATTTGTCGCCTGTGATTAAATAATTGGGCTGAAAAAAAACAAAGTGTAAACCGAGCACACAGCAAGAAATTTGAAAATCCCCCGTGGAGTAATTCATTCATCAGCAAATGAAAACAAAACAGACGAAAAAGGAGGAGATAAATCAAAATGGATGAATGAGGGAATATAATGGTGCACAAGAGCAGTATAATTTAGTTTTCCTTTATCTCCTGGGGGAAGTATTTATCTCATTTATGGTGCAAGAAGCATGTGGCTGTCAGTCAGTGGCTCTTTTTTACAAAATGTTGCTTTCCATTGAAAATCAATGCACGGTAACACAGTAAGTAAGTGTTTCTTTATTGAAAGAGTGAATTCTTCTACGTCTTAAGTGAAATAATCAGTTTGAACATATATGTTAAAGACACATTTCACAATCTGAACTGGCTGGAAACCACAGCTCAATGAAGTGCTTCTCACTGGGCAGTGGTGGAAAGCTTCAGAGCCAATTATCTTCACCATCAAATGTTGTGATGGCCACATCTGCCCCGTGTTCACAGATGGTGTAAAAGTGACTCTGCAGTTCTGTGGCTGCTCTCGTGTTTACCTAGGGAATACAGCAGAGGAGGAAGAGGAACTTGTGATGTCAAGTGAGACGACTGGTGCCCCCCCCCCCCCCCCCCCCCACCCGGCTGTCACCTGAGAGTTGTTGACTCTCGTGACTCTGGGCCGCAGCTGCTGATAAGACGCGGGTTGCGACTCCTCGGTGAGCGACTGTGACTCATGAGAGGTTCCGTGGGGACAGGCGGCCTCTTTAGCCGGAAGATAAGTTTGTAAGACTCGATTATGTCAGACTGTCTAATACCGTGTGTCCTGAAGTGACGCTGCAGAGAGACACTGGTGCCCAACACAACTTGCGAGTGTGTCTTTGTGTTTGTGCACATGTAAGGAAGGATTCTGGGCCTCCAGAGACACACACACACACACACACATGGAATCTACCTCATCTGTTAGAAATGATGTATTCAGGGTGAGAAGGCAGTGTCGAGCAATTGCCCCGCCGCCCCCCCCCCCCCCCCCTCCGTCACCTCCATCCAGTCCCATTCAACCTCTAGTAATAACTTTCCATCTGTTCCAAATGGATGTGGGATCAGTGTATAGATCTGTCTGCCCCCACTTAACCTTGGTGAACACACTTATTGAGTCTTAACAGGAACGCCTCAGCAGGAGTGGCATTAAAACTGTAATTATTATTTCTTGCATGCATGTGTCGGTGTAGTCGCAGGAATGAAAAGGGGAACAAATGATATGTTTAATGCATCTGGAGGGCGAGGAGTCAAAGGTCAGTGGATCTGCAGAATTGGACTGTTTTTTTGTCACTTTATTCAAATGGCTCCACCAGTTAGTGAGGAGCACTGGGCAGCATTCAACTTGTTGGGATTATCAACAACTTATAGTGGTATCTTCAGAATCCCACTAATCTAAATATGATTATGTCTTTCTGCAGGTTTTCTTGTTTTAGCTCATAGCTGATATTTACACCACATTGGATTTCTGATATTAAATCTTCATAGTTTAAACCAATAAGCTCCACAACTTATTTAGTAATGTAAACTTTCAATCTAACGGGTTAAACGTCTTTAACGAGGGTCTTTATCGGCCCGAGGCGCTTGCTCCCCACATTTAACTTGTCTCCACCACATCGTTAGACTTTATCACAGCATCATCGCACACTGAAGACCTGTGTACTGTCACTGCACAGTCGTCATGTATCCGGAGTAAACCTTGAATAACACAAGCTTGTCGGCCATTAAAGTGCATCTGTGCAAAGGTTTACACGTTGGTGTGCGTGTGACAGGCTGTGGCGCCCTTGCTGTTTGATGCTACTGTGCATATGCGACTGTGTGTGTTTGTGTGTGTGTGTGTGTGTGTGTGTATGTGTGTGTGCCGTCTGTATTCACAGCTCGGCAGAGGGGCCTGCAGTGAGGACAGAGTGCCCGCCCCCCCTGGCTGCGCAGCGAGCCTGGCATGCCAGCCTGTGCCAGCTCGGTTTCCCATCCCCCTTCCCTCATCGTTTTGTTGTCATTTGTCTTGGCCCTCCCCATCACGCACCCGCCCTCATGTACACCGATACACACGCGATACACACAATCACACACAAACACACACACAACCCCCATCCCAATGAAAATGGATGCCGTTTCCAGGGACACCTGCGCCTCCGTGTTCCAAATCCTCCACCCTACATGGACACAGATACATATGCACTATTGGCCAATGGTTTTAAAACATCCCTTTCTTTTTATTTAGCTTTAAGCAGATTCAAGTCCAGTGAATCACCTTTAGAGCTGCAAAGGTAAAACGTCTTTGCATTAAAGTATTAAAAGTTAAACTTCCCGAGGTAAACAACAAACAACTCTAATAGAAAAACAGCCTTTCAGAGATTAGGGAATTGATTTAGTGGCAGTTTTCCTTCCAGCAGTGGAAGTGAATTAAGCCTTGAAAGTTAATGCAAACTAATTCCTACACGTTCCGCCATAATGTGTTGATTTTAAAACACCGGCTTCAAATGATGGAAGAGCAGCACGGCCCCCGGGCTGGAAGCTCATGGAGCTGGTTTGGGATTAAATGGAGAAAGAGGCGAAAACAAAACAACCTGCGTGTGCAAAAAAGTGTTGGAACAAACTGTCCAAACAAATATATCAATTTGAGAAAACCTAGGTAAAATCAAGGACTTGAGAATCCCAGATTAGCTTTTACCTATATCATATATCTGTTTGATGGTTTAAGCTTCGAGGACACGGAGTCATTACAGTTTTTAACAGGATTTCTCGGACGCGTGCATTTGCATCTCCACACCCTCATCTACACAACGCGCTGAGGAAACAAACAACTCCACATATGTGTGCGCAGACACGGGCTTACTCCCACTCTCTGCCAGGCTCCCGTGCGTTGTTTGTTCATGAACCGCTCCATCTGCTTCTGTCTTCACGGCTAACCAAGGCCTGCCTACCACGCGTAACACACTATCTCACACACACACACACACAGACACACATAGAAAACCCACACACACATTGTTTTAATGTGTAATCATGCGTCGTTCCACAAACACCTGTCGTCCCCATTTGGACTTGACAACCCATAATCTCCTGGATGGACAGGCTCATTAACACTCAGGCTCTCCTGCATCAAATACACAAAAACACACAAACCATAACTCTAGATCCACACTGTAGCTAAATCTAGTTTCATATTCTGCCGGAGTTGTGCAGGATTTTGAGTGCAAACTCCATCAATAATTGTTTCATGCTCCTTTTACCCTCTCTCTCTTTCTCTCTCTCTCTCTCTCCATCCCTCTCCCTCTCTCCGTCACACCCGTACTCACTCTCACTGTGGGGAGCAGTGTGAAATGATTGGCATCCCGAGGTGAGTGTTATGGGTGACATTTCCACTGTAATGCGGTATAGAAGTCTCCTGCCGAGCCTCTGCGCCGCTGTCACAATGCGAGATTGGGGGCAAGAGGTGGGCGGGGGGGGATGCAGGGGTGGAGACACGGAGGCACAGGAGGGGAGAGAGAGAGAGAGAGAGAGGGAGAGAGAGGGAGAGAGAGGATGGCAGCTTGATGGGTTAACACATACTGTACATTTAGACAGAGGTGCATCAAAACCAGTGCACACACACTTCACCTAAATACATGGAACTACATGCGTGGTCAAAAAGACACGTGAAGTAAAGTAAGCACACGATACAAGACGTGTTTAAAGGTTAAAATTGTATATGTACAAATCAAATCAAACTTTCCAGAGAGACAGACTTGTTCTCTGAAGAATATCAAAGCGTTACAGCCCATAAACAAAATAAAAAAGAAGAGAGTTGACAGTTTGAAAGACTCCGAGCTCATCTTGGCCTGCTGTGGTTTAATTTTCTGTGATGTTCCAACACCACCGAACAACAAAGAGAGAAATGAGTTGTGTGATCTGAATAGAGGATCCGCTCTTTTCAGAAATGTCTTGAAAGGATTTGAAACACGAGGCTAACTGTCCGTCCCCTGAATGTAAAACTAGCCTTGAATTCCAGGCACCCAAAGAAACTCATGCACACTCGTGTATTAAAGTCAGTTGTGAGCGGTTCTTCTCCCGGCTGTGAGAATGACTGTCTGTGCAGTGAGTAAACACAATGTGAGCACAGCATGAAGCTTCACCTCGTCTAACTTCAAATGTGATAACAATACCACAGAGAGTGGATGATGCACACAAGCTACACAATATGTTGGAATAACAGGGAGAACCAAAACCCTTTTTAATAATTACTGATCAGGTTACATCCAGAGAGAAGTTTGCACTGATGGGTCGCGTGAGGCTTTTGTCTCCCTCGCTCTTGTGTGTGTGTGTGTGTGTGTGTGTGTGTGGGTTGCGTTGCTCACCATCCAGAACAATGTAAATCTACTGTTGAATTAGTTATTTCCCCCCCCCTATCATCCATCACACAGGACACACTGTGAGGGCGTAGTGCGGAACAGTGTGTGTCTGTGTGGCGCGGTGAACCGGCGCCGTGTTTGCACAGATTGAAAAATCAGACACGGGGAAAACACAAGTTGGCACACGCCTGCTGATGTACAGGGCATGTCTGCCAGGGCAAACGCACAAATGCACTCACACAGACACACATTCACTGACGACACATACTTGTAAATATGCACAAACACGAGTTATCATTTAATCTGCTCACACACACGTATGTGCACAAAAGCCGTGCTTTGGTTTGACCTCTACTGTTTGTTTGTGTTTGTGTGTTCGAAGTTTGTTTGGATCAGTGAACATGTTAAGTGCAGCACTGTGTGTGTGTGTTGTTTGTGTGTCCATATTGCACAGATAACACCTGGCAGCGACTGGACAAACACACACTCATCACACATGGAAACTCATTCAAGTGATGAGTTTGTGTAAGCACAGTTGAACGCACCTCTGGGTTTGTAGCTCAGCTGTAGATGTCGCATGAGTGTTTTGGCACCGGGAAAACACACAACACAAAAACACACAAGACACAAACACACACCGAATCAATGGCGGACTTGTCGTGCGGTTTTAACTGGCCCTGCCGGCGGTGATGGATGTTGTTTTCATGGAGCCCCTCTCCGTGCTCTGGATCAAGTTCTGCGAGCGTCATGCGGTCTGACACAGAGGGGACGGGCGGATAGAGGGATGACGAAGGAAAGGGAGGAGGGGAGGAGGAAGAGTGGATGACTGCAGGGAAGGAGGAGACAGCAGAACGGAGGGATTTAGGAAAGGAGAAAGAGAGTTGGGGCTGGGGAATAAGAGAAACTGGGGCCACCTGCTTGGAGGGAAGGTCACAGTCAGCAGGGAGGGTTGGAGTCCTGCTGAGAGAGGGACACGTCACACAAACACACACAAACACACACAAACACACACACACACAAACACACAATGCTTTTTAAATCCAAAAATAGTCCCACATCCTCTGCTCAGTTACTTTTCCAACGTATTTAAACATGAAACATGTAAAATGAAGAGCAGACACAAGGAGTTGTCGTGTTGTGGATGCACATGATGGAGATTTGTTGTCTCATCTATGAACTTGACTCTTCATGGCCTTCACCCACACACACACACACACACAGACACACACACACACACACACACACACACAGTCTCAAGCAGCCTCGCCCGCTCACTGTTTTTATTTGTCCTTCGCTCGTGTTGTCTCATCCGGCCGGCCCCTCATCCATCCCCGCGTCGTTACTTTCATTTGGCACGAGGATAAATCTCATCCCAGTTTATGAGGCAGCAATTGTGAGGCAGATAGAGGTAGATAGAGGCAGATAGAGGTAGATAGAGGCAGATAGAGCAGGCAGCCGACTATTAGACGCAGAGACAGATGGAAACGAGGGGAAGAAGACGGTGAAACAAGCAGACTAGATGCTAAAGAGGAAGATGAACCAGCAGGCGGGGAGCCTGTAAGACAGATGTGCTCTCGTTGTCTGTTAAAAAGACAAACGTTGGCATTTTGAAGAGTGAATAGAAGCAGTTTAAGTTGCACAAGTATTCAGAAAGTTGAGACAAGGCCGGAGTTGGTCTAGAAACTTGGGAGAGTGGGTTGAGAGTCTTAAAGCTGCAGGCCACCATTTTACTCCAGGACAGATGTCGTCAAACCCTCGTGACAAAGAAGTGTAATCAAGTCTTGATATTTTACAGTTTAACCATAAACTTGAGTTGTGTATGCGACACACAGGATCATGCACCAGTACCCCATGGTCCCTGCACCAGTACCCCCTGGTCCCTGCACCAGTACCCCATGGTCCCTGCACCAGTACCTGGTCCCTGCACCAACAACTGCAATCCAAACCACTGAGAGAGTGGGACTCCAGTGAAAGAAACTCTCACAGTCGGCTAAAAACAGATTTTCCAGCCGGCAGTTGACAAAAGCCTGAGTTTCCTCTTGATTTCCTGAGCAGTGTACACACACCTGCTGTGGTTGATACTGCACTCGCCTTCAAAGGGCTGCTGCTCTGTGTGTGGTAAATGCACCGGTCAGGGCGGCCTGCAGAAAGCCTGTGTCAGAGCTGTAAGTGACTGTAAAGGAAGTGAAGGCTCCCACTTTCCCCTCTTTATGGTTCCTTCATCCTGTGGACACCCAGCTCCTGTGGGATGACAGTGGTCAGGGAGTAGATTTCCACTGTCAACTCTTCCACTGCAGGGAATGAATGAATGTAGGAGGTGGCTTGGTTAGAGATGTGGTCATTTCTTTAGGATAAATGCCCTCAGCCCGTCAGTTCTCGAAATACAGTCACCATCGCTGAATTTGCTGAAGTAAGCGTTCCTCATCTTTTTTTTTTTTTTTCCATTTTTAGTGTTTTAAGTTATTATCCTGGACGCCCTCGGGGACTGGTAATTTTCAGAATGAAAGAGGGGGTTGATTTCAGTGTCATTAAAGCAGCGCTCGCTTAGTAATAAAAATCATTTTAAGCTCGCCTCGTATACGCTCGATATTAATGGCTTTATTAAAAAAAAAAAGAAAAACTGTTTTCCATCCTGTCAGGCCGATGTTTTCATTTTAAGCAAATCGAGCGGCGGTTGCATGAATCCGGCTGAGCTGCTGCAGCAGATGTCTCTCTGTGTGTGTCGGTGCCAACCTGCCCCGCTGTCACGGAGGGGACGTCCTCCATCAGTACAGGACAAATTGACCCGGCCCCTGGGGCTGCCTGAGGGGACACGGTGGACTGTCCCTGTCCCGTCTGCAGGAGAGACTCTGAACATCTCACTTAACCAGCGGGAGACACAACACTGGAGGTTCAACACGGAGACGTCAGGGAGGAGCTGTGGGCGTCTCATTGTAGAAAATATAATGGTAGTAGATGGTGGTGATTGGGAATATGAATAAATAAATAAAATGAAACCACTAATCAAAGCTGTTTATACAGTATCCATGACTGTTTGTCAAATAAACATTTATTTTCCAGAATAATGCAGAAATTATACATTTGTTTTCTTAGTCCAAACTCAAAATATTTGTGTTTAGCTCAGATTCCCTTTCTTTGTCATCTGGGTTTGTATATGACATCTTTTAATTTAGTTATTTTTAAGGATGTCGGATGATTTATCTGTATTGGATCGTTTTTTTTCAATCCTGAACATCAGCATCGCTCCCAAGAAATCCATATCAGTCGGGCTGTAATTACATTTAGTTAATAGCAGCTGTCGAATCCTCATCATTGGAAAACATTTAAAAAATGATTAATATGTGAGAGTGAACTTTATTCTGCAGTTTGGTTGAATTCCTGTGACACACATTTATTTTATACGGCGCCTGTGAAATGTCAAAAACCACGATTTGTCCGTCGTTGAGCTTTGACGAGTGTCTCAGTCTCAGTATTTAGGGGATGTGAGTCTCGGAGCTCACACGGTTTTAATGTCACGGTTTCATGTGTATTTGTGCGACTGTGTGTGTGTGTGTGTGTGTGTGTGTTGAGTGGCCGCTGCGACTGGTGTCCCCTCCATCTGTGCTACGGGTCCCCAGGGGCCTTTAGACGCTCTCTGATGGCACATCAGAGGCCCCCACCCATAAACACTAGCATTAATAAATCGCTCTCCTCTCTCTCTCTCTCTCTCTCTCTCTCTCTCTCTCTCTCTCTCTCTCTCTCTCTCTCTCTCTCTCTCTCTCTCTCTCTCTCTCTCTCTCTCTCTCTCTCTCTCTCTCTCTCTCTCTCTCTCTCTCTCTCTCTCTCTCTCTCTCTCTCTCTCTCTCTGCTGGCTGACTGTTGTTTATATGGCTGTAAAATTCAATTAGGCTGCAGGGGAGTGGGCCGGCCCGCATTACTGCCTGCCAGGGTGACATTTCATTTGCAATGAATCATGGGCCAGAGGAGGACCGGGCCGGCGAGCAAAACAACACTTCTCCACTCCTATCTCCCCCCCTCCTCCTTCTTCTTCTCCTCCTCCTCCTCCTCCTCCACTCTTTCTTCCTTTCTTTTTGCTCCGCACGTCTTCACTTACTTTACGACCTCTCCCGGTTGCGTCGGTGCATAAAGCCTTCTCCCTATTTTTATTTCCCCTCCTGAGTTGTGACGCTGAGAAAACCTCCAGAGCTCCCTCTTGTTTACTGTCGGCTGTCCACGCGCGTGTGGTGGTGTGTTCACTTCTTCTTTTTTTTCCCTCTACTTCTCCTCACTGCATTTATTCTCTCCGTTCTTTGCCTCTCTCTTACTTTTTCTCTGCTTCTCCTGCTGTCCCGTCGTAGCACTTTTATCAGGATGGTCACCTGATGTTTCATCCCTTTGTTCCTGCTCTTCTTTCCCTCCCTCTATGCATTTGAAACCCTCCTTCATCCTTTCTTCCTCACTCCTCTCCTCCCACCTCACTCCCTCCTTGCTCCCCTCCTACCTGCCTCATTTTGATTGAGGCACGGACCTCACCTCTTCAGCCCCCGAAAACAAAAACCCTTAAACAACAATAAAAAAAAAGAGAAAGAAAATGTCTCATCACATTTGAACATGCGTCACTTTGCCTGACACAAACAGTCTCCGGCGGTCGCCGCTGCCTGGAGGGTTTTGGGACCAGGCCAGCTCTGCCTTGGGGGACACGACAAAGAATTAGGATTTCCAAGAGTGCAGCAACTTGTAAGTCAGAAAGTGATGGATTCTGGGAGTTTTCTGGCCCGCACCACGTGAGTGCATTATTTAAAACAGATACAAAGAAAGAAAAGGAAATCTGGTTAAGACCACAGAGAGGTGAGATGAGAAATTGCCTCTCGTGCTCATTAGGGCGATGTAAACAGAGCGGAGTGAATGGGGTGGATGAGGAGAGCATCCAGTTACACTCTAAATGAATGCAGAAGCTGCCATTCTGATTACACAGCAGAGGGATTCTACATAAATCGAGGATAAACTGTGAATAATCTAATGCGTAGACATCCACGATGAGGAGGTATTAGTGTCGCCCTTCGAAACATGCTTTTGAAAACCTACCAGAACTTTAGTTCCTCTCAATTCCATCTACCAGAAACGGGCCGGGGACTCGTTCTGTGCTCCGTGCGTTAGATCAGGGAGCAGGATTAATAATGCATGTTGAGTGCTCTGATTTTACTTTGTTCCTTTGTTCCCTGAGTGTAAAGTTTGGGTCTTTTTTAGATTTGTGTTTTTGTGTGAGTCAGGAGAAGAGTTTTGTTTAAGTTGTAATGTACACACACACACACACACTTGATAGGCTTGTGTTTCCCTCATTAATCCTAAGTTTTTTTATTAATTGTCAGGATGATACAAATAGTTGAACTTGTCAGTTTTTAACTATTGTTCTAGAAAATAATCAAAAACCCAATTATTTCAAATAACAAACAGAAAAACATGAAATCATCATAAAAACAAATGAAACAGTAAACATTTGGTATCCGTTCACGATTTATGATGTTCATGAGTTTATGTTTTCACTAATGTTTGTTGGTTTGCTTATTAATCAGCTGGATGACACACAGGTCAGGAAATTACTCACTAAACTATTCATTTGGGTCCAGTTCATTTTTTTTATAACTTTATTTACTTAGTCAGTTAATCTTGAATTCTGATGAACACACAGTTCAAACAACTTCTTTGTTCTTCGCCTGTTTAACATCAATATAAGTTTTCAGTCTGGTTCATTTTATTTTTGTTTCCTCTGATGAAAGCTAACTCAGATATGAGCTACTTTAGATATTAAACTCCACCGCAGCATTCACAAGGCTGCAGTGATCTGTATCCTGATTCTTATATCAACACAATGATGGTTAACATCTGCCTGGTAACTCGTCTGCATGCAAATGGATTGTTCGTCAGTTCACAGAAGACACTAAACCTCCTCCTGTCCACTCCCGGTTCCTATAAACCCGTCCTGTAGCCGGTTAACGAGCCATGTGATCGTCATGTGACACATCAGAACGGCTGTAGATGGAAGCAGTAGATTTACGGTGGCGGCGGGGGGGGGGGCTCGCCATGTGACTCCTCCGATAAGACCGGCCTAAGGAACAAACGGTAAATTTTCTCCGCCCTCGCCCACGATGAGTCTCGGTGCAGCAGGAGAGCGCCGCCGCTGACCTTCAGGTGTCGCCATTTGCATGATATCAGGCAGGTGTGTGTTTTTATGTGTGTGTGTGTGTGTGTGTGTGTGTGTGTGTGTGCACCTATGATTGTCCTCTGAACTCCGCCAGCTTTAAAAATAGGATCTCATTTCATATTCCGGTTGAGATGTACCATGCAGATTGCTTTTATAATGCAGTTATCACCATGAAACACACACACGCATGCACACGAGGGTATTCTACATCATGCTCTCTTCACTTTTCAGATGTCTGCCATGCACACACACACAAAAACACATACACACTCACACACACACACACATCTTCAGTGAGTCGGCCCCTGCTCCCAGTTTAGGGATGAGCCCTGAAGGGAAGGTGATCTTTATTTAAATCCAGTTGTCTGTGTTCAATCCTAATCTCCTTCCTCAGACAGAAGGGATTTCTCCTGCTCCGCTCGGCCCACTGATGTGATTCACCGCGGGAGGGGGGGCATGGGGCGATGAAGGGGTGGTAGTAAAAGTGAATGATGGGAGATGGATAGGATGCAGGAGAATGATATCCGTCTTTGAAAAGGGCGGCGGACATAAAGGCAAAGGGCTGCAAATGGAAGAGCACGGGGGTCGAGGAAAAGCCACCGGGAATGAGACATTAGTTGTGCGTTTGTGTTGATGTTGAGCTGAAAGCCGAGGCTGTACCAGGTTGTGTATCGTCGTTTGTTTTTGGTGGGGTCGGCATCTCCATTAACCCAAAGAGCCGCAGCGAAGCATCGTGGGTGACAAATCCTCAAAGAGCCATAACTCCAGGATCCGTGCACCTCAAATAAAAAAGCACAATTTAAAGGTTAAGTCCACAGAATTCAGGTATTAAAACAATCCTCACATCCCCACAGGTTCCGTTTGTGATTCCTGGAGCCACATGCGTTTCTCACTAAAGACTGAACCTGTGGAATATACATATATATTCCTTATTATACATATATATATAGAATTCATGTTTGCACAGAAACAGATCTGTGGGTTTTTGCCCTCATCTCTTAATCGGCCAAATATGGCATTTCTGAGTTTCCATCTTGACTAATAATCTATGTTATGCTTTGGTGAAAAATGTATCCAGACATTAGTCATAAGAAAGAATTCTAAGATCTCATTATCAGACCTTGGAGACAAATAATTGGTTTAATATTCTACAGTTTAACCATAAACTTGATGAAAGAAAACATAAATTTAATCAAATAGAACTTAGATGAAGCAGAGAAATGTCGTTTTTTAATTAAAATATAAAAATAAAATAAAATCTGTTTCGGCGTTGTTTATTCTGTATAAGAAAAGTTATTCATAAATATAAACCAGTTTCTTTCTTACTGATGTTTTGGATCTGACCCTTCAGTTATATATAACGGGGGGGGGGGGGGTTGCTGCATGCATGTGTTCTGCAGCTCTAATTAAATTTTGCCCGGCACCGTGTGTGAGACACTCAGCATGTTCTCCGCTCTGCTCGGCCCAGGCATTCTGCATGGCCACACAGCATCACCGAGATAACTCCTCCACCAAACTAACTCTTCATCCCCCTGAGTCGCCTCTCAACTTCCTCTCTCTCTCTCCATACTCTCGCTCGCTTGCTCGCTCACCCCTGCCACAACTTTCTCCCTCCCTCTCCCCTCCCCCCGTCTCCTTCACCCTTCGGCCGTTCTTTCCCAAAGACAAAAAGTTTTCCACCCCTGTTTGAGGGACTGGATCGATCCATTGTCAGACCTCCCGCCGGCGTCCTCGACCGCTGGGCAAAACCATTAAACTCCACATGGGGGGGATTACGCTTCATTCCTCTCTGAATTCTCCCTGTCTTGTTTTTCGCCCGCTCCCCCCTTTCACTGCCGTGCCCCCGTGTCCTTCAGCTGAGGTGTGTGTTCCTACGTGTGTGTATTTGTCCGAGGCCCTGCCTGCGACTCACAGGAGGAAGATACCAATTAACACATGGGCAGGGGATGCTGCTGAGTCTGTGTGCGTCGTATGACTTTGTTCCTTTTTGATCAGTTGCTCAACAAACAAGCAACCGCAAAAGTTAGGATAGACAAGTGTGTGGGGGCATGTGGGTGTGTGTGTGTGTCTGGGTCGGTGGGTGGGTGGCCCAAAAAAGTCCACCCCCTGATTGGACCAGTCAATACCCAGTGTGAAAAAGGCAATAACCCCTGGTGGCAAACCTCTTATCGCCCATCTTTTCTTTCCCTCTTTATGTCTTTCTTTCTATCCCTCCATCTCTTTCTATCACACAACCCCTCTCTCTCTCTCTCTCTCTCTCTCTCCTCTTCCACTCATGTGTGTCTTAGACCAAGAGGACGCCTTAGAAACACTCCGTTTGTTTTGTCTTGTTAAATCACTGGAGGAGAGGAAACAGTAGGTTGACATGGTTTGACTCATGCTCTCACTTCTCAACCAGGGGCATCGACATCACCCTGAAAACTGCAAACACACAACACAAGTGTTTTAACTCTAGGAACTTTCTCCTGGAACTAGGAACCTTTACAGGAAGTACCAGGATCTTGATAAGGTTCCAGGTGAATCTTTTTCACCCACAACATGTACTTAAGTATCCAGAACCTTCGGGATGGGGGCTTTCTAAGGTACATCTCTATTTCAGGTCAGCGATAATTTCTACAAACCCTTTAAAACAGACTTTACCTGCAGATCATGTCTGGAAGCGGCATACGAGTGGCCAGTCAAAGCCTTTGCATCACTCTCTGTGTGTCTTTATACACCCGGTCAAGTTTGTGTGTGTGTGCGCGTGCGTGTGTTGTGGGATTTGTTTTCTTCTAACCCTGCAGAACTCTCGATTCCTGCTGCCCTGCTCCCCAAAGACACATTTTGTCACTTTGTCATTTGTCATTCTGCAGTCCCCCACGGCTGGCTGGCTTTGGTGTGTGTGTCTGTGTGTGTGTGTCTGTGTGTGTGTGTATGTGTATGTGTATGTGTATGTGTATGTGTGTGTGTGTGTGTCCTGCTGGACACCACACAGCTGCAGCCCTCATTCTGGCCTCATTACTTCACACTTCACTCCTCTCTGCTCCTCCCAACATAATCTCAGCCTCCCCTCTTCTCCTCCTCTATGGTCTCCTCCATCGACACCTTTTCTCCCTCTAGATGTTTCCTTCACGGACACTCGAGGCCAGAAGGTGTCGGAACAGTTGAACAGTTCTTCGGCCTAATAAAATAACAGAAACTGCATCAAAGTTCCACATCTCAGCTTTAATTAGTGCAAGATTACATTAATAAAGAAACAAGTGAACGGACACAATCTGAGTTAAATATCCTCGGAGTGAGGAAACGTGACGATAACGGACTCTTTCATTCTTCCGTCACCTTCTCTATCTTTTGCGTTTCTTTGTCTCTTCATCTTCTCGCCCTCTTTCCGATTTTCAATCTCTCAGGACTTTGGGCATCATTAATTCATTCCACCCTTTACCCTTTGCCCCCACCAGAGTGGATGACATATTTAATTCATCGCTCGGTGTTTGCGTGTGAGCTTATGGAGATTTATTGCATTGGAATTAGGATGCTGATGCGTGTGTGTGTGTGTGTGTGTGTGTATGTGTGTGTGTGTGTGTATATGTGTGTGTGTGTGTGTTGCTGTAGGCTAACAGAAGTAGAAAAGGGAAACGGGGAATTGCAGATGAAGACGAAAGGAAAAAGCCCTGCCAGCCCTAAAGATGGGAGTCCCCAGTGGACACGCACACACGCTACACACGCTACACACGCTACACACATGCCAACATAACGTCCTCCTAGATCTCCTCCTATATGGCATGAACACTACCCTGAGGCAAAATGAACGTACACACAACAGACATGTTCCACACGCAAAATACGGACCTTACACATGCATGTTTGGCTTGTGGTGTAAATGCTCCACACGCTACAGATTAGCACGCACGCACAGGGAATCCCCCCCCCCCCCTTTCCTCCTCCTGCACATATAGCCTGGATATTGCAATTATCCAACCTTTCTCAAACACTCATCCGTACAAGACCGGTCACATCTGCGTTTTCCTGCTTGTATCCCCATGCCAGTCATCGTCTTTCTCTGAGCCGGAGTCTCCTCAGAGCCGAGCGCTGTCACAATCCCTTCACCGCGGCATCACTGAAATCTTCCCGGGCGGAAAAAAAAGCAAAGCACCATCATTAGCTCCTCCTTTAGGGAGCGATCTGCGGGCCCAGAATAAGCAGGTTTTTATATTTGTTTGACGGTGGTGGCACCGGAATTCCTATTCCGCTCAATTTGTGGAATGAAGCGAGCATCAGAGCAGATCACTGGGCGGGAGCTGTGGCCGCAGGGCCCCATTCTCTGCCTGTAACTCCTCTCAATTGATTAAAGCAGGAGTGTTATCATCAGCTCTCCCTCCGAGCTTCCATTTCTTAACTGGGAGGCAACAGGAGAAATGCTTTCTCCTTTGATTTATTTCACACACATGACTGGCCGCGCATTTTTTACCATTAACCGAGGGAACGATTTCATCGGCTGTCATAATGAGAGTGACGCCATTAGCAGTGTCCCGTAAGTGAACAGTGTGTGCACATGTGAGTGTGTGTGTTTGTGTGGGTGAGTGTGTGTGTGTGTGTGTGTGCAGGGTTTATAGACCATGCTAAATGTCACTGGGATGTCAGCCACGTCATATGGCCTCTGTCTGTCTGTCCGTCTCTCTCTCTCTCTGCAGCACAGATCTGATAAAGCGTGAAGATAACAGTGGCACTAGGCAAGGACAAAGTCATCTCTCTCTATCTCTTTCTCTCTCTCTCTCTCTCTCTCTCTCTCTCTCTCTCTCTCTCTTCCTCCTCCTCCTGTATGGATTTCTCTGTCCTCTCTCGCCTCATCTTTGGTCTTGGTCTCTCTCTTCCTCCATCTGTCTCCTTCGTGCCCACACCTCCATCTTTGGATTCCTCTCTGGTTGTTTCTGTTGGCTGTGTCCCTCTATCCTCAGCCATCAGCTTTTCCCTTTGTTTCAATAAAGAGCCCGACGTGGAACCGTTAGCCTCAGGGCTGCATCCACACCACATGTCCAGGGAGGTCTCACACAGCATCTTGCTTGTTGTCTACATCCACTCCTCACTTAAGCCTCAGTTGCAGCATCATCACTCTGTTACTCTCAGACTTTAATCTATGATCTCCAGGAAGACGTCAACAAAACAAAACTCCTCCCAGTTTCTTTAACTTTTCTATTCTCTAATTGTTTATTTGTCTTTACTACCATTTATTGCATTTTTAACTTTTTACTTAGTTACTTATTTTTTCTAACTGTGCAGTTGTAACAAAGCAATTATCAAAGTTCTACTGACTCTTTATCCTCCTTTAGTCTTCATCTTGCCACACACTGTTGTTTATATTAGTCTGGAGAAGTTTTAAACGCTACACGAACAGAGTATTGACATTATAAATGAAAAGTTGTGTATTTATGAACAACACAACCTGCCCTTATTGTACTCACACTTGCTGCTACAGCCACATTTGTTCTGGTGTGACCAGCAGCATAAGGGGGCTAATGTCAGTTCCCTTAATTAATGACTTTAACCTACTTGTGCTACTTTTACACCTCATGTTTCAGTTCGTCCCATATATGCAAAAGTGAAACGGGAATAGATGCACAGACGTCTGACGTGTCGTCCAGTGGCCTCTGTTCAACAGATTCCAGCTTCCAGCCTTTCAGCCACAGTTGTTGACCTGAACAGAGCCGTGATCTCAGCCTCATTCGACCCCTCTTACCGAGCGGGACACGACCTCACTAATGCTGTAGTGGCTCATTTGGATTAAATCCCTGCAGCCGGGTTCTAAAATCCTTCTGAAGGACATTTCAGAATATTGGAAACTGCTAAAGCAACATGGTGATGGTGTGGTGCGTCTAAACACTTGTCCACGCAAGACTGTGCCATAAAATACATGTTTATAGCACAGACTGTCAATTATATTTATAAAATGATGCTTTATTGATCCCTGAAGGGAAATTCTATTTCTGTTGTTGCACCTGGCCTCCACGGCGAGGTCAGAGGTCGGGGCCACGTGCTAACCCTATGTTTTATGTTTAAGATTCAATCCACTTCCATTTACTTTGGGTTTGAGGAGAGTATTGACGGACGTATTGATTCTTTGCATGTGTGTCAGTTGTCATCCCAGCATCCTCTTGCTTGTGCTGTAGATCGTTGTGAATCTTCTCCAGCAGACAAAGAAGAGCTCCCAGTTGCTCCCAGTCCGAAAACAGCCTCTTTTAAATATGCGCTCATTGTCCCTTTTTCTTTATCAAACCCGTTTCCACCTGTTTGTTCACAGGCTGCACTTGAAGTGAACCCTTTATTGTTGGGGGGGGGGCAAATGAAAGAGTTTCCATAGATGAAGCAGAATTGAGAACAGGGGATGAGTGATGCTTGGGGGGGGGGGGGGGGGGGCTCATCTGACTTTTAAGCAGCTGTGAAACGTGTGCGAGCAGATCTGAGAGCATCTGATGGAGTCGGGGTCGCTCGCTGTCGTCTGGACCACAACAAGATGAAAGGTTCCTCATTCTGCTTTTCAGCCTCTTGTGTCAGCGCAGCACCGGATCTGCTGCTGCTCAGTGATGGACGCCAGGAGTTCAGTGAGGGTCTCACGTCGCCGCTGACTGATGTTCAGGGCCTTTACATGAAGCCTTACAAGTAGCAGCCGCGAGCTCACACACAAGCCTGTTGCACGCCATCGAAACAATCGCACATTCTCTCCTCCTCCTCCTCATCTTTCTTTTAAATGTTAAAAAGAAAGGCAGCAGACATCAGAGAGCAGTTTAGAGGGCAGGGAAGCTGGGAATCAACAACCTCAGACTGAGAAATGGGATGAAAAGGGGGAAAGGAGGGTTGGAGTTGGTGATGAGAGACGTGACGCCCACAGCTGCCAAACCACTCGTCCTCCTCGTCGGGGGTTTCCCTCCTCTTCCCTCCCTTCTTTCTTTCTTTCACCTTCTTCTCCCTCGGTTTGTCTCCCCTGCTCTGCCCGAGGCGCTTTCTCTGGATCAGATCTGACTTGTCACGAGAGCACAGTAATCCCTCCATTACAAGTGACCTGCCCAGAATGTGTGTGTGTGTGTGTGTGTTTGTGTGCGACTGTGTAAAAGTCAATGTCTCTGGGGCTCCGGCCTAGATTGAATTATTCATGAAGCATGCTTATTCCTTTACTCTCACTTTCTCTCATTTTGCCTTCCCTCCACTCCCATGTGTTCTCCCCCGCTCTCCCTGCCTGACCCTGCTGCCGGGTGCTAACTGACAGTCGGCCTCACGCCATGTCAGCATGCCTTGACACACTTAAACATGATTCCTTGTTTCACACACGCGTTGTGCGTCTAGACTCGGCGTGTGCGTGTGTTCTGTGGGAATGTGTGACAGGGGGAGGCTGAGGACAGGAATCCACAGCCCCTGCTCTCAGAGTGTGAGTAAGTCTCACAGACAGATGTGTCAGGGGGGGCTCGCTAACTGGGACTCCGCGCTGCAGACACACACATGCACACACATTAATAAAGTCTGTGAAGCACTTATTTGACCAGAGGGTTCATTAATAATACATCCTCTAATTTAGGTTCACTTTCATCACATATTTTCCATATCAGTAGTTTATTATATATTAAAGAGAGTTGTACGTTTTGGACTTTCAATGATATGAAGATGTTTGGATTTTTGACTGTTATTAGTAATTTAAAGAGGTGACTTTGTGTTAAATAGATTATTATTGACATTATCTACCATTCTGTACCAACATCTCACTTCTATTCATCCATGTGGGAAGATAAACCAATGTGTATAGAGTGTGTGTTTGCATCCCTGCTGTCCTGTTTGTGTGTTGAGACACATATTGATCTGCAGCGACCTGTGATCAAACACAATTAGGTGTGAATGCTCCACACTGACTATCGACATCTCCTGCCGCTGAATGTGTGTGTGTGTGTGTGTGTGTGTGTGTGTGTGTGTGTGTGTGTGTTTATATGCGTGTACTCTACTAATAGGTGAGCAGATACTAGACACACACACTGTAGAGGTGTTACCACACTGCGCTGGAGCTCTGCGGCTGGTTCACCTATTTGTAAAATACTGAATATCGTGTGTGTGTGAAGATGTAAACACAGATGCATCAGACTCGTATGTCTCCAGGCCTGCTCTTCTGTGTGTGTGTGTGCGTGTGTGTGTGTGTGTGTTGGTGTTGCACTTCACTCTGCATTGATCAGAATGGCCTGCATCTCAATCCATTATTGATCTTTGTGTGTGTGTCTGTGTGTGTGTGTGTGTGTGTGTGGTGCACACCTCGAATGGCCTCATACCTCTAGTCTTTTTTTTCCAACTGTTGTCTTGGCAGTCTTTGTTTACCCCGTTGTTCTAGGATCAATCTAATTGGCCGAGGTCTGTCTGTCTCTCACTCAGCGAGAGCAGAGCCTGAACAAAAGGAAGGAAGGACGGATGGACGGATGAATGGCTCTTGTCCTTTATTGACCAGCGGGTGTTATCTCTCTGTGTGTTTCGGGCTTTTGTGTTCACGTTTAAGAGAAGAGATGCTTCATGTGTGTGCAGGGAAACAAAGGTTGTGTGTGATTCGGCCGTATCCCCATCGTGTTTGGAGCTGTTCATGCGCTCACAGATTTGTGCGAGTGTGTGTCTGGCCTTGTGTTACAATTATTCCAGAGCCACAGGTGTGCGTCAGCAGATGAATTTAGAGAAAGCTCCTGTGCCCGTCGTGGCCCGTCTCATCGAGGCGTCCCTCTTCTTCCTCTGAACGCCACCTCGCGGGGCTTTCGGCCATTTGTGTCGGTGACTGCGTGTGCGGAGCTTAAGGTCATCAGATCCCATTCTGGTCCAATTCCACCAGCGCTCAGTGGTAGATATCAAAGCGTCTTGAGGAAATACTAATGAGGCCTCTTTATAGACACAGTGGGTTGCACACACTGGAACACATGCCCCCAATGCCAACCAGCCAAGCAGGAAGAAGTGCTTTGGTACACAGAGGAGCATGAACTGCACAGGCCCGGCAAAGCTAATATAATAACATTAAATTAAATTAGCAACTCCAGTTAACAACTCATTACATAACAGCGGCAGTTATGGAATTTATTCAGCCGATAAAAGAACAATGAGACCTCGACAAAGAAATATTAAAAGCTGTTAAAAGCGGCTTAATCACGTATTAAAGGTCGATTAAGAGCATTCTTACGGTTTGAGGTCGAATCTGTGGGAGTGTTTTGAGCAGTCGGGTTATAATCAGAAGGAGTCGCCAGGAGTAATCTGCCGTAACTTTCATGGAGAAACGCAGCTCTTGCTGATTGTTTCTGGGGATCCCAGTCTGGTCTCCAGGTCTGGCCTGTGGTCGAGACCTGGAGACCAGACTGGGATCCCTGGTGTCCCTCTGACCAGTTGACTGGCCCTCCTCCCTCCTCGGTGCAGCGACTCCCAGCTCTGATACTCACGTCTTCACAGTTCAGCTGCTTCCAGAGATAAAATGTCCGGGTTGAGCCCACGCGAGAATGTTTGTGGGAACATGACTGAGAAATTCCCAGCGAGCCAGTGGGAGTGTTGATGAAGTTTTTAACCCACAGGGTGAAACTGGAAGAATATAAATATCTCTGAGTGGTAAAAGAGTTGTCACACAGGACGCCAATGAAGAAGTGAACTGGGAAAGAAGGCTAGATTCAGGAGCTTGTGACGATAAGGACGATGCCAGTGTTGATGAGCTGTTACCATTATTCCCAGCAGACTTTAAATGCAATGTTCTGGACATTCTCTAAAAATAAAAAAAGTCTCTGAGAAATGAAGTCACCATTTGGTCTCATAATCACTTTCCCTTTAGCTTTGACTCATCCACCTCCCCGAAAGGAAATATCAGGCCATTAAGCTGCTGCACACTCTCCTGTATCAGTGTTTTTCTTTTGCTGAAAAACTGCTTCGACTGGAAAATGCTAATGACGCCTCACAAAGTGAAGCACAACATTAGTTACTGACGGAAAAAAAACAAATCAATCAGCGGCCCGATGCTGAAATGCTCCCCAGAGCAGCGAGTAACGGCTGAAATGGTTCCTCTTATAATCCTTTCACCCATTGTGGGTATGAAGATGTTGTTTAGTGCAGCTACATATGGAAATGTTAGGCGATGGAGTTTAGATGGGTAGACGGCTGAGGTGAAATTAATTGTGGGGGAAAGATTTGCATCCTTTCTAGTGTGTGTGTGTGTGTGTGTGTGTGTGTGTGTGTTTGTGTGCTTTACTTTGAGCGGGGCTCTTTCCTGTCTTGCTTGTGTCACTTTCTCTCTAATAACCCGTCATATTGGGCAGTGTAACCTGCCCAGCTGGCACTGTCAGAACATGTGTCTGGATGAGTCGGGATGACATGAGATTGTGTGTGTGTGTGTGTGTGTGTGTGTGCGCATGTGTGTGGTTATCTCAAGTCTTTTGTTTCTTGTCTCTTTCATATGTTCGTCTGAGGACAAGGAGGAAAATACTTGAAAAGATTTTCAGGTTCATTTCCAAATGTTCATCAATACCCACTTCAGTATTTAGTGGTGAATCATGGGTAATCATTTAAAATGTAGATATTATGTGAGGAACATGAGTTACTGTGAAAACATGGCCTCAGCAGTATTGATTTTTTTAACTAGATGCTAATAGAATTTCTGAATGCTGAGAAGATCGGTGATCAGGCGCCTGTTGGAAGGTTCATGTGAATCTGGGTCGGATCCCTCATTGGCTGCTAGCTCGACTTGTTGTTTCACTTATTAAAGCCAAAAGAGAATCAATTACAATCTGTTTTTATGAATTCATGTCATCCACCATTTGAGTCCCAGTCCAAGGTTTGAAAAAAAAAATAATCTGGGAATCCAACCAACTCCTGCAAAACACAGAAACATTTTTTTAAACTGCAGTCTATCAATATGGATTTGTTTTAATACAAACAGAAGAACAGTGGAGCACAGAACTCCGTCAAGGCCCAGCAGTCTCCTTCAGTCCAATCAAGCTGCACCAAATCACCACACACTCATGGACGTCAGCTCCCTAAATGTGCCTGATTCCTCTGCATCAATATCAATGAATTATCCCCCAGGAAATGATTGATGATGCAATTGTAAAGAAATTAATCCTGATACGCATCCGCACCTTTCGTTCAGTAGTTCTTATGCAAACAAACGATGATGAAAACACAAACTATACCCGGTTGTGCGTGTGAACAGCAGAAAACCTGAAACAGCAAGTCACAGAGTGCATGTGTTGGTGGTTGTGAGTTGATGGAAATCAGTAACAGCCGAGATGTTACAAGTCTTTCTTCATCATTCGACTTTTTATTTATTGTTTTATTCGAATACAGGAAAAAGTTAATGGTTTAAGTGTCAGGAAGGAAGAAGAAGAGGAGAGAGTAGAGATGTTTGTGTATATGTGTCATCTGTTGTTGTCTCTTCGACTGTCCTGCAGCCGGCCGCACATTTCTGTCCGTCTGCTCTCACACTGTTGTGTAAGGGTTCACTTTGTCCTCTTGCAGCCGGATGGCTCGCTAAGAAGTCCATGTGCCCACAACCGACCTGAATACTGCAGCAGGCACTCTGTTCTCTCTGTGTGTGTCTGTGTGTCTGTGTGTCTGTGTCTGTGTGTGTGTCAAGTGCCTAGAAATCGCTCTGTGACAAAACCGCCATCTCACACTTGGCCGGGAAGAAACTGGAGCGTCACATGAAAGTTGGCATTGTGCTCGTAGGAGGTAAACTTGTCTCTTGTGTGGCGGAGAGAGAAAGAGTCAGAGGATAAAGACTGACTGGGAGGGAGGGAGGGAGGGAAAGAAAGAGAGAGAGAGAGAGAGAGAGAGAGAGAATTACATATCACAAACCCTGCAAGCTCAACATAAAACTTTCCAGAGCGACTCGTATAATGCGACCTTACATCTCCGTCCCTGGGCGCACCTCTATATCTTCATCTACCCTCTATATCCTCCTCTACCCTCCTCACGGTGGCCACCACCTCATTTCTACACGTGTCAGCTCCAGACGGACGAGAGTTGTTCTCTCGTTGTTGCTTCTGTTTTGCTCGTGTCACTTCAAACTCTGAGGGGTTGTGCGTCTGTCTTCACATTTTGAGTTCAGAACATGCAGCCTCCAGTGTGTCTGCTGCAGCTGCTGCTCTGGATGTGTGTGTGTGTGTGTGTGTGTGTGTGTGTGTGTGGGCCGAGGTGCTGGACATTGTGTCAGACAGCGTGTCCTTGAGGTGCCAGACGGTCTGTTCCTAAATGGTTCCTGTACATTCGGTTCCAATACAAACTAAACTGAGCCCAACTCTGAAACACTGAAGTTTCGAGTTTTATTCTCAAATCCAAAGTAAGTCTTTTACAACATTTTGTTGAGATCATTAAAATCCTCTTGAGTTCTGCAGCAGTTAAATTATATCGAATGAAAAGATCAAATGTACTTAATCATAATGTCAATCCAGTGATTTTCAGCTAAATATAAATTCAATGTCAAGACAAGTTTTATTATTAAATATTGATGCTTACCCACGAACACTTAATTAAAGCAGTAGCATTTCCTTATAAGAATTATAACTGTCAAACTGGGAAACAGATTTCAAGTAGCAGCAAGAGTACTGAGGATAAACATTATTAAATCTGATATTAACTCATAATTATCTAACTTTAAAGGTCAAAGTCATACAGGCAGAAGTGTTGAGTAATTAAAACAAACCCCTAAACAATTAAACTTTAATAAAATCGTCAGAAAACCTGAAAACAGTCCATTTATTTTATCTAGATATTTTGGGGGTATTTATTGTCAATAAACATTAATATATCTCTGAATTATATATTTGAGACCGTAGAACACTGCTTTGTACATGCAGACTTTAATATTTGCTGTGTCTTGTATCACTTTTGACAATTCCCAATTCCACTAACCTGTCTGAATGGTCTTTAAATCGTCCACCTGGCAGTTGTGATTCAAACAACTGGTTCAAACGTCAAGTGACATTACTCACAGACCCCTCTCTGTTCAGGTAGATGCACCTCACGGGCTTACAGGGCTCTCAATGGTTCTCTCCTGCAGCTCAGATCTTCTCTCTGACATTTCATCACACAACACTGCAACTGATTCACTCATTACCATGGCAACTGCTCGCTGCACATTGTCTAAAAACCCCCCCGACCGATACACAACTGATCATTATTGTTCTGCCACATGCACGAGACAGGGGGAACTTCCCCTGAAATGAAATCAAGGTATTTATTATTTTTCTACACGAAACCGCGTCGTGGATTCTTATTTCATCTGTGGACACGCTGTGAGGGAGCGGGGGGGTGGGGTGTGGGGGGGATTCATTAATCAATCTGTGAATTTTTCAACAAGGTGCCACCGAGGAAACTGGAAACATATTTGAAGAAAAACCAGCAGATTATTAAGTAGTAGAGGGGAATGGTGGTGGGTGTTTCTGCTGCTGGGGTCTTGGATGATTGCATGTATGTGTATGTGTTAGGTCCTGGCTTTGTGTGTCTGTGTGTGTGTGTGTGTGTTTTTGCACATTTCTCGACTTGGATGGCGGCCGCTCCTCAGAGTCGGAGTGATCCCACTCACTCCATGTTCTTTCCTCGGGGCGTGGAGATAGTGAAAGGTATTAATGGAGAGAGTGGTGGGAGGAAAGACAGTGAGCGAGCCGGAGGAAGCGTGTCGGGATGGGAGGGGGAGATGGATGAACAGAGGTGATGGGGGGGAGGTGAAAGAGCAGGATGGATCGGTGGAGGAGAGTGGGTGGAGGAGAGTGGGTGGAGGAGGTCAGCGAGAGGAGGAGCGGCTCGGATCCAAATCCAAAGGTGTTTTTGGCAAACACACCCCCCGAAAAAAACTACTCCGACTGCCCAACCAGCTCCACCGGATATTAATCCTAGTTTCATCTCTTCCAATAAAATCCCTCTCACTCACCGTCTCTCTCCCTCCTTCTTGACCTCATTCGAGTAATTTTAAATAGATCTCTCTCTCCCTCGCTCCCTTGCACTCATCTTCTGTTCGTTTCTCCTCTTCCAATCGATGCTCTCTGACAAACTGTTGAGGAGCCTTACACAAACTCTTTTGCGTAAAAAAGCAAATAAAAAAAAAGAGAGAAATAAGCCCCGGCTGTGCCAGTGTGCCAGAAGCTAGAAATCCCGTTCCCCTTCTCCAGCGCTCGTCTCCGGCTCTCTGTGGCCTCTCCGTAAAGCCGGAGCTGTCGTGTCCCTGAGTTGACCCTGTGTGCCCGGACAGCCGGCCGATGTGCCAAGGGCGGGAGTGCAACAAGGACACTGCACAGAGGCGAGCAGGGAGCAGGACCCTGCATGAGTGAAGGAGGAGGAGGAGGAGGAGGAGGAGGAGGAGGTGGAGGAGAGACGGGAGGTGTGTGAGCGACCGAGGAGGAGGAGAGAGGGAATAGGAAAGCTTGTGGAGACTCTGTCAAGCCAACACGGTGAAGCCACAGAGCTTCTACCTGAGATGAGTCAACCACGCTCAGGCCGCCACTTTGCATAACCCGGACAATAAGGATGTGTTTTTCTTTCCTCAGACATTTGTTCAGAGAAAGCAGGAGGCGATGCTCTGAATGCAGAGCAGAGGCTTGAGTGCAGCTCACAGATGATTTTAGTGGATAATTGCTGTGAGAGAAATGTTTGTGTCCGTCTGCTGCGGCTGGGAACCGACCCTGAGATCACCGACACACACAGGAGCTGAACAACCCACACTTAACAACTATATATATGAATGTATATATATATATATATATATATATATATATATCTCTGTTGTGTCTTCATTGTCAGAAAGCAGCAGTTATTGAAGGAACCACTCCTTAGCATAAAAAAAGAAGATGAGAACTTAATTTGATATCACTTTGTGGTATTGATTGTCTACATTGTGGTTAAATCTGAATCCACCCTTGTTAGAAATAATCTCAAAGGGAAGGTTGGGACATTTAATATTTTCCATATTTCCTTTGTTTCATAAAATACATATTAAATTAAAAAGCCTGATGTTATTTCCCTGTGTTGATTAAAAACACATGTGAAGCAAAGACAATGTTCAAATGTTTATTCACAATTCAGTGAAGTTTCATTCGCCCAGTGGGAAGACGATTAGATGAAGGATATGTTCCCACATCTTTTAATTCTAAAACTAGTACTTTTTAGATAGATTAGATAGATGTCTGCTAAAAACTAGTGTCCAGCTGTCTTTATAGGGAAATTACTCAAGTGTATATACTTGACCCATGATTCAGATCTTCCATAGGAACCAGTGGACTAAGGGTCACAGGGAGGTGAGGTTTAAACTGGAAAGTATCGATAGATAACAGTAACTATAATACTATTTCCATCCTTAGTCTTTAAAAAGACAGAAAAGGATCTTACCTCAAAGCAGCAATTGGCCAAATCCTGATTTTAGTTTGTTTAGCAATTATTCCAAGGTGTTTCTAGGAAATCCTCTTCCTAAAGTTACACAACAGTACTACACTTTTGAAGAACTCTCCACAATGTGTTCCTGCCAGAACTCTGGAGCAGTGGAACCACTTCATCCAGCCACGCTGCAGACAGTTCCATTTCTTTTGTATTGAGCAGAGAACATCACGGAGTAAATCTTCTGGAAGCGCAGCGTTGGATCGATACTGCATAAAGTTTTACTCGTATGGAGAGCAAGTACTTGAACTGTACAGTAATCACTGAAGCCTTTTCCTTACAGCGGAGCTCCCCGTAGTGCAACTTAGTTAAAAATACAGATAGAGAGGTTTATATTGAACCTCACTGCTCACTCTCTCACACACACACACACACACACACACACACACACACACACCTACACTCGGCTTGCCTCCCAGCGATAGAGGAGTGAGGAGGGTGTCAGCCAACAGGAAGGCAGAGATTGAGGGAGGGAAGAGAAGGCGAAACAAATGCAAAGGGAGAGCGGGTGCTGCAGAGCTGTGGGGGGGGGGGGGGGGGGGGGGGGCAAATCGATACGCTCGCACACACAACCCTCCCACGCAGCAGCTAAATAATGCTGCTGCTTTGTCTCGCCTTCTCCCTCCGTGACCCCGATCATCTCCATCCAGCGTGTTGAAGACTTTATTCTGTGCTCGCGAAAAAAAGAGTTTAAAACACAAGTTTTCTTTAAAAAAAACAATGTTTGCTTCCCGATATTAAAAAATTGTTATTAGCTTGTAAGTCTCTCCAAGATTTTTTAATTTGTAATATTTTCTTTGACTACAAAATCCTCCTCTGTCCCAAACGGCAATCTCAATCTGTCGGTTAGAACGTGATTCTCCGGTTTCCAGTACGTCAAGTTCAACGGGTTCGAACATCTGCTCCTCGGTGAACTTGACCCAGTTAAATCGATTTGAAGAAAAGTTATTTTAATAACTACGAGTTGGAGTTCATCATAATCATGGGCGGATTTCCCCAGGGGGGACAGGGGGGGGGGGATCGTGCCCCTCAATATCATTGCAAACATAAGCATTGATTGTACCTATATCATTTTAAGTGGGAATAGATTAGAGGAGATAGGAAAGGGGGGGGGGGGGGATAAGAGTGGGAATAACACTACTGATGCTAATGGGTGTAGTTGTGTTTTTAATGATGGTGATATAACAGGAGTTGTAATGATGATGATAATACTGCTGATGATAAATAAGAGGCTAATTAGTAATGATAATTAGAGTTTTGTTGTGTCAGATCTGGATCCTGCAGCTCCGGAGTCAGACGTACCAGCACAATGAGGACAGAGATTTAATTAGCTTTATTAAAGTAAGTTTTGGTTCAGGCGTGAGGCTGTTGCTTGGTGCTTTCACCCTCCCTCCCCCCTCACAGTGCCTGAGTAACAAATCTGTCGGGGAAGAATTTGCAGTTTTTCCGCCACTGGATCTGAAACTAAATACATCAAATTGGATTTACAACTTCCCCTGCTCGTTGCCAGAACAGGGCAACACAACGCCGGACGGCATTTAGGTATAATAACACGTAATGGAGACATCTTCACCAGCCAAGCAGTCCCAGCAGCAGAGTGGCCGTGCAGCGGGAGCGAGTGTGAAGCAGGTCCGTTTAACTGGGCCGCCTGTGGTGTCAGTGTTTGATTGTTACTGGTGCAGATAGCCACTGCGGTGTGAATGTCTGCTTGTTAGGCCCGAGTTATGACAAGCGTGGTGGCTGCGTGGTCAGTAGATCTTAACGTCAGCATCTGCCTTCAGTGCCCTGGTCTGTCAGCCGGCTGCCTGACGAGTCTGATTCACCCACAGTCCATGTTTGACTCATGGTTAATAAGCAGAATCACAGCATTTGAATTTCTCCCTGTTTTTGCAATCGTGTTTTAAGTGAATAACTTTTCCAAACCTACAATAATTTGTAGATCTTGACAAAACTTCTGTAAGTGAAGGACAGAGTTTATCCATGTTTGTTATGGATCAGCTTGAAATACAAGTACTGGCACAATGACAGAAATGATGGTAAATGGCCTGTATTTATAGTATATAGTAGTATTTATACTGGAGTTTTACCATTCGCCCATTCTCACACAATCGTTAGCACTCTCTTTTCTGTGAAGGGCCATTCAGGGTTCAGTATGTTGCCCTCAGACGCTTCAGTAAGACTTGGATCGAGCCGCTGACCTTCCGGTTGGTGGACGACCGCTCTACCCCTCATCCACATCCTGCCTCTGATGCACCAGCAAGTTACATTTGGGAGTTTGGTTTTACAAGCTGGTGATTCCCAGTGCAGGTCCCAGTTTATAATGGGATCTGTGTGTGTTTCATGTGACCTATATGAAGGAAGATATGTCCAATAAAAATCCCACAAAAAGTTCAAGTTTCCTTAATTGGCCTTAATTAGGATCCAAGGCTCATTGAACTTTGATTCCATGTGTTTCTCATGTGACCAAATCAGCTTGAAGAATGTGGGATTGTGACGTGGAGTCTGCGTTGGTGCCGAATTAACCACATGCATCAACTTTTATAAACCAACAAAGAGGGAGAGCCTTTGATTGCCCAATGTTCCCAGTGCACCGATGGCCTCTAATCTAAATGTGTCCTTCCTCTCTTCTTCCCTTGTTTACCCTCCACATCCTATTCTGGGTACAGTGTGACTGTTCAGTGAGTCTCCAGCCACCTGTTTGCCTGTTTCAAGCCGACACTCACCACAGCTCCCAGCCCGTATTAGGCGATGGTTGTTGACAGCACTAAGTGAGGCAGTAAGCAGCTCGGTGAAGTGTGTGTCTGTGAACGTCTGTCGCTTCTGCTTGTGCAGCTTGATTCTGTTCAGTTGCTCTCCGCTCGGTTTGAACCTCTTTTTCTTATGCTCTGCAAATACCTCTCTGTGTCAGATGCACCCTGGCCGACCTGAGACCCGTGGAGACGAGGATACACACACACACACACACACACAAACGCACACGTGAGCGGCGGACACAAAAAGCATCGGCACAGAAACACACACCTAACGCTTTCGGAGTGACTTTACTCGATGACTCACTGTCTGGTTCAGTCTGTCTCCACATGCTACAGCATCTGGACCATAATTCCCAGCTAAGACCTTGGCGGAATGTCCTCCTAGATGTTTGTGTGTGTGTGTGTGTGTGTGTGTGTGTGTGTGTGTGTGTGTGTCTGTGTGTGCGTGCTTCATCATGCCAGGATGAAGATTGCACTCTGAGTGAAGTGAAAATCCTTCCACGCGGCAACGACAACCCTGGAGATGGATGGAGGGTTCGGAATGGAGCTCGCTGTGACGGATTTGGTCGAATGGTACAAAGACTGTTGTGAAGTTTGTAACGATGAACACCAGAGTGAGAGGAGGTTTTACTTTTCTTTTTTTTACATATACTGTCCTCCCTCCACACTTTCTCATCCCTCCCTTTTATCCCTTATTTTCTCTCCCTTAATTGCTTGACTTGCATCCCAGGGCTCCTCGTGACGCCATCTTGCATGTCTTAATTAAACGGCTGCTTAGAGAAGGGGTGGGGGGGGGGGTGTTAAGGCACAGAGTGAATGGGGGGGGGGTGCATGGGGGAGGATTGGGGCTTGAGAAGGGATGGGCGGTGGAGATTAATGAAAGAAGAGTCCGTTAATCACACAACAAGGTCAAGGCCGCTTTACCTTCACAGCTTAATTGAGGCGCCCTGATTGTGTTGCAAGGCCTCATTTTTAATTCAAACAGCAGGTTGACTAAACCACGTTAATTGTCGCTCTGTGTGTGTGTGTGTGTGTGTGTGTGTGTGTGTGTGTGTGTGTGTGTGTGTGTGTGTGTGTGTGTGTGTGTGTGTGTGTGTGTGTGTGTGTGTGTGTGTGTGTGTGTGTGTGTGTGTGTGTTTGGGTGTGTGGGTGGGTGGGTGGGTGTATACATGTTGGTTATATTCATGTTGTTGTGTGGGTTTGCTTAACAAAATGTGTATTTTATTAGATAATGCTTCAGCTCGCCCTTGACATCGTGACTTGTTGTTCACTTCCACTGTTTGAAAAACTTTGTTGCCGAACACATTTATATTTCATTATATTTATAGAGGAAGCTGAATTCATCCCTTCCTTACGTGTTTTATGCAAATTACATACAAAAAAGTTTCGGTAAAAGTCAGATTTTTTAAATTGCGTTTCCATTTCAACTGTTTCCAAATCAACAGTCCCCCCCCGCCCCCCCTGCTAGTGACTCCAGTGCATAATCAACAGCTCATTTGCATTCGTATCTCCACGTTCCGCTCCTCACTCCTTTATTATGGGATGCAATTACTGAGCTGTGTCTGTGGCAGGAAGGGCCTTCTGACTGAAAACTGCTGTGATCACTGTTTTTTTTTTTTGCAGTTTCGGGAAAACAATAAAGAGAAAAATGTGAAAGTATCGGTGTAGCACATGTGTGTTGTGTGTTTTCCATATGCGTGTTGTGATCCCTGACACGGATCTAAGCCGTTGAACTCAGCGGGGGGGGCTGAAGGAGGGGCCCACCTCATCCATCTCTTTGATAGACCAACTGTTCCTCATCACATGGGGTCTCACGCACACACACACACACACACCGTGTACACACACCTCCAAAAACATTTGAACTGTCGGGTGCTCTGACCGTGACTCTCGCTCGGCAGTGAAAACACTTCATCAGCCTTATGGTCCAAGCGACCCCCCACCCCCCACCCCCACCCCACTGGTATCTCCATCCATCACTGCACCCGCTCGGGTCTCTCTAATAACTTTGGATCAGGGACACTGGATCTCAAACGTCGCAGGGAATGAGCGATGAGCAGGGATTTGTCTTTTGGCCGGTCAGCTGAACGCCACAGTGGAAACGTTATAGAAACCTGAGGCGGGGGTTTTACCTTGGGATCAGAATGTAGAACCAGGCACAGCACTTCTCAGGTGCTGCTTTCAGCAACTAATAAAGACGTGGTATTAGTTTTGACTCTCAGATTAATAGATATATATAAAAAGGGAGGTCATACATTTGATTATTTCTCCGAGACATTTCCTTACAAAATGTGGCTGTCATAGGAAGGGCAGTTATAGAATTAACATTTTATTCTAGGGGTGAAAAATACAAGGTCAGGCTGTGATGATTTGAGTTTTGCGTTCATGAACAGGAGAAATGATTCATCACCGTTTTATAGTGTGATGGAGAAACAGAGATTTGACCTCTTGGCCTTCGATCAGACGCACAGGTCAAATGTCAAATGAGCATCAGGCCTGTGAGCCTTGATTGTGTGTGCTTTGTGTGTCCACATATGATGAATCCACCTGAAAAACCTCACACTATCAAACACACTTCTACCAGAATGAGCTAAGGAAACACCTGTATGATGTAAAGCAATGCAAAAACAACAGCTCAGCCTCTGACTTACTTCTCCATTTGGTGGTGTAGTCTGCTGAAATGATTATTTCTAATAATGTGCCTGTTTCATCAAAGTAATTTGAATGTCAATTAAAAAATCTGCAAAAAGCATCAGCTGCATAAAAATATCACGTTGCTTTATCAATAGCTCCCCTGGAAACTGAAATGTTTTGCAAAGGTTGTACCCATTAGTGGCCTTCAGTGTTGGAATGCATTATAATGAATCAGATGGCTGCTCACACTCAGTCTATCAAGAGACCCGTGTTTTACAGGTAGAGCATCCACCTAATCCTCTGGCCGCTCTGCACAAGCATGTCCCTCATTCACACACATTAGGAGCTAACAGCTGTAAAAGATGCACAGGGCACTCGTTTGCATAATTGCACTTCATAGGCGCCTTTTCCCTTTCCTAGTCCCCTTTAAGTGACTATATTACATGTGTCTGCCAGGGGTGAGGAGACATCTGATTACCCTTCACCTCCTTTAACAGTTCTACAACTCCACAGTTCTCCTCCTCTGCCGTAATATCTCCGGCCGATTGTTTTTAAAGATCTGGGTCACAGTGTTTATGAAAAAGACGGATTCGGATGAGGCGAATGGAAACGGTACAGTGTGTCATTAGCAGGCGAGACTCATTCACATTCGCATCCCAGATTTGAATGGCTGATTCAAAAGACACTAATGAAATCGGCATGTCGCAACAGACTGCCGGCTCGAGATTATACTTGTTAATTTCCATAACCAGGCCACATTCAACACACACACACACACACACAGCATTGAGGGGGCTGCAAGAAAACAAAAAGTCTCTTGTTTCCATATCCTCCCTAATGCCTCCATCAGCGAATGTGATTATAGCTTTCAGTTGAATATATTATTACATTTTTTTGGAAATCTAGGCGTGTGTGTCATGGAGAACTGAACCGACTACCACAAACAATCTGAGGATCATTTTGTGTTTCTCTTTTTTTTGTTCAGTCTCTGACAAAATAACAAATACAAACACAAGACAAACATTTCCTCTCAAAACTTTTTCCGTCACCCATAACGTGCAGACACGGTGTAGACATCTTCAGTCAAGTGCTGACAAGGCAAGATGTGCACACATGCATCAACACACACGCACCAACACACATGCATCAACACACATGCAGCCCAATAGCACTGAATCTGGTTCTGTGAGCACATGCTCCCTGACTGGCAGCTGATATGGTTTCAATGTGAACGACTGGGCGGCTCCCTTAACATTCTCACTTACACCCCAACGCTAACATTAGCTGAACCGGTGCTTTGCTGCAAGCTGTTTCCATGCAGAGCGTGTAGGCATGTTAAGATGTGTGTGTGTGTGTGGGGGGGGGGGGGGGGGGGGGGGGGACTGTCCATCTGGATTTGAAGGTGGTGAGGATGATAATGATGATGATGATGATGATGATGATGGCTATCAGTGGGACAGGAAGGCTCAGAGCCCGCAGGCCACCTTGTAAGGCTTGAGTGATCAGCGCTCCCTTTTTTCAGGATGTTCCCGTCTCACTTGTCTGTAGCTCGACTGCTTTTTCGTCTGGACCTTGTTTTTTGCGTGCATGTGCACATAAGCATTGGAGACATCTCCCCACCCCCCTTGTGTGCCTTGTGGCTTTTTGTGTTACCATACACACACATGCTTGCATGCAGGTGTTTCTGGGATCGGCTCGGACATGAATAAATGGCCGTGTGGTTCAGGGTAAACTGAAGCCATCAATCAGGTGCACTGGGAAACAAAAACACTGCCTACTTCAGCACGGTGACCAGTAGACATGGCTGCTGATCCCAGCAGCTGCAGCGTCAGGGTCCAGTGATTAAGGTGAGGTGAGATGATCTGCAAAGTTCTACGGCTGTGAAGCGCACTGGGTGTCTGCGGGGGCGATGATGTCATCGTAAAGGCTCCAGTTACCCTCGGAAAATAGATGTGTGCCTTTCAAACCGTGTCACTGTCAGTGAACACGTGCCTCAATGGATCCCTGAGACGATGGTTGACCGAGTCACATAGAGGGTTCTGCCATTTATTAAGATTGTATTGTTGTGTGCGATAAATTGTTGTCTTTCGGAACATTAGCTACAACCCCAACGATTACTATTGGTTCTGCTTTTGTTTCATTCTCATCAGTAAACTCTCAGGAAACATGCACAACAAGGACAGAATCCTTCTGTATCTGTAGACTGACCTTGATCATGAATTAGCCTAAATGCAGTCAGGCACACAATCAGATTTATAAGTATATAAAAATCCATTTGCCTTTTATTCAATAGTTGTCAGTGGAAACAGGCTGAAAAATGGAATTAAAAAAGCCTCATTCAAACTCCATCTCCACAATGTGTCTGCTCATTGTGCTTCAGTCAGGATGAGAGCAACAGCTAAACACCTGACACATAGAAACAGTGTGCGTCCGTGAGATGAGACAGCGAGAGGAGGAGGACGAGGAGGAGGAGGAGAGTGGCATCCTGAAATTGTTCCCTCTCAGTCTTTTGTTCCTCGGCCTCTGATAAATCCTGTGAAAATGATAGCCGGAGCCAAAGCAGGGGCAGCGGATAATGGATAAAAAAAAATAGGGAGGGAGGGAAGCAGGGAGCAAACATGAGGAGGAGGAGGAGGAGGGGGGGAGGAGGAGGAGGAGGAGGAGGAGGAGGCAGGGCTGAGCAGCGTTTGCCACGGAGCAGAGCTGATAGCAGTCGGGAGCTGTTTGAGAAGATGAGATGGGAGAAAGGTAAACATGAGAGTGACATGGGTATTAGTGGACACGGTGAGAACAGAGGACAAGGGCGTCCCTGTCAACAGCCAGTGATTGACTTATGTATGTGTGTGTGTGTGTGTTTGTGCGTGTCAGAGCCTCAGCGAAGTGAGTCAGTGTGTGTTCATAAAACACAGATATGCCCCCTCAGTCCATGTGTCTGATCTCATCATGTGTACACACGAGAGGAAGTGAATCTGATTAGTTTGAATCCATAAACACGTCTCGCTCTAATGTCACATTCAACATGGGATCACATGACCAGCGATAACACACACAGGACTTCAGGGAGGACATGGATTCACATCACGTGCTACACTGTGCATATTACCACACAAATGAAGAATTGCATTCATTAATACACTGACATAAATGGTAGCCAGCAGTGTTTCAGGGGACATGGTGGGGGACCGGCCCTCCACACTGTGCATACACATACATGTTAGTAAAACAGTAAAGTTTAACCCCACACCTTTCAAATCAGCTTCATTTCCCACGAGCATTGATATGTTCCGGTTTTCAACAAACACAGATTATGCAGCTTTTGCCAGAAAGCTAGTAAAACATGTTCCAGAAATGTTGGTTCCCATTAAAATAACCTTAACTGACATGTGAGTACTCTGAATCCTCAAAGATGACAGTACATGTTCTGCACATTTCCATGGTTCTCAGAGGATGAATCTGAACAGTATCATCATCAGGGTCAGAATACACGTGGCTTAATGTAAATACAAACTGTGCATCAGCATGTCAGTGTGCTGATGTTAGCATTTAGCCTAAGCACCATGTAATTACCATCCGGCCCCACAGAGCTTCTATGGCTGCAGTCTCTCACTGTTGATTCTCATTACCTGTAAATTGTCAGAAATAATCCAACTCCATTAGAGGGTCGACTTCAGCCGATAGAAAGAAATATGTCTCTGCTTTGAACTCTATTTAAAGATCTAATACTGCTGACGTGATAAACAGCCAATCGTCAGGTCACTCTTTTGTGATGTAGCCGCTCTGCTGAGACGTCCGGTGAATGAATCTGCTGCTGTTTACATTGAAATAAGGAAAATAAATAGAATGTGCTTTTGAGTTACACGTCTGCGGCACAAAAGCACAGCTGACATTACCCCCCCCCCCCCCCGCTGGAATGTTTGCTAGTTATCCTCCTGTGTTCCCTGTGTGATGTCAGTCTGTGGTAACCAGGGCAGAGCAGCCAGTGAAATGATAAAGAAAGGCGTTGACCTGAATGGCACGGCTCAGAGCTTTCTCCCTGATTACACCGAGGCAGCCGCCAGTCGGTGGGCGGACCTGAATGAGGTCTTTACTTTGAGTTAATAACAGGGCTTTACACTGTCATTCAGGCCGTGGTCATATCTCCAAAGCAGCTAGCCGACAGGTTATGACACTGCATGTAGAGAGAGAGAGGAGATTGTTTGTCTGCAAAGAGCCGAGCACGGAGAGTGTCACCGAATTGCCTTTTTCATCAGTCACTTAACGTCAACCTATAACACCATCAAAACCAAAAGCCTCCATCATGGATGATTCGATACCGGTATTCAAAGTAATTTTTCAGTTTCTTAGAGTTTGACTCGAATGTATGTGCAGTTTGCATCTCGGGAGAAAGATGGAGTGATTACAGCGAATTTGGATTGTGCTTGTTTTCCTACAAAAGTCGAGAAGCTGAGAACTGGGATCCAACTCGATGGAGCACTTTGAAATCCGAAAGGTAGCGACTATTCAAACATTAAAACCTGTAAAAATATCAATGCTCGGTCTGTTCGAGAACATTAATTACAGATTCAGCATTTACTCAGTTTCAAAACAAATTGAATGCATAATAATCCAGATTTATAAAACTCACATTCTGCCGTAGTAGAGAGAATTCATTCACTCTTACTGGATCCAAACTGGACAAGCTTAACACATTGTGAGTATGCTATGAAAACTGAGGGCTGCCACAGGTTCTCTATCATGTTTGGAAGGGGAGGGTGGGGTGAGGGGTGTTCAGCTGCAACATGCAACCTCACCACTAGATGTCACTACTTTCTACACACTGAACCTTTAAAAGAAAGTCAAGAAAAGTTCTCATGAGTGCGAGTTGTGAAAAGGGAAATATGGTTCTTGATAAACTGCTTGTGCAACAAAACCTGCAGGGTATTTTTTTTATGGAGCAGTCAGAAGGAATAGTATATGTGACCAGTACAGTACACCAGCATTCAGTTTTCCAGTTGCCCGAGCCCATTTCCCTAAGCTCCAGCTATTCTCAAGTACTTTTAACTCTGGTTCAGTTTGGCTCAAATCCAGGTCTCTTCAGCCAGAGTCGTATTATTCACCGCCGGCTTTTAAGAACCGTTTCCATTCAGTTAAGCCCAATTCCAAGTGGTCTTATTCTGTCAAAGATATCTAGGCTCCACAACCTCCTCATCATTTCACCATTTTATAATCTGACCCAAACCTGAAACACTTAAATGTACCCATCAGTCATTTTTAGTCCAACACGCCTATCCGTGTGACCTGGAGGACCCAGGTATGTGTGTGTGTGTGTGTGTGTTACTGAGTGTGTGTGGGTTCGAAGCTGTTTGACGGTAATGGAAATTGTCTTTGCGGATGTTAAAGCTGCCCACCGTCTGAAATAATGCAGAGGAATTAAAGCTCTATTAATAATTGATTTCCACCTGCTGGAGTCACGTCCCATTCTTCTTCGTGCCATCTCTTCTTTCCGTGCATTGCCTTTTAAAACCTGTTAAAAGGCCTCTAAAAAACAAACAATTTAAATATTTGGCTTCTGTGTGTTTCGGTCGGTTTGTGTTTGCTCGTCAGTGGAGGTTAAGCTGTGTGTGTCTGTGCACACGTGTCCAAAGCAGCCCTCCTTTAGCGTGATTAATATTAATCAATGTGTACTGTCACGGAGGCAAAGGGACAATTCATTGCTCGCATTTATCGTATTAAGAAACCTCATGATTTATTAATGGGCGTGTGTTTAAGTTTAGGGGAAAGAAAGGGAAGGGAAAATAAAAGAGAGAAGGGCAAAGCGTAAATTGATTCCCTCGACAAAGGCAGAGAAGTCTATTAAAGTAATTTGTGAACTCATTGAAATGTAGATTCTTCTGGCCTTTTTTCTTATTTTTTTATTTCATTCATTAGATGGTGAAACTTCTGTCACATCTCAGTGTGGAATATCTTACTGTCACTCATCGGATTTAGATTGATACCAAGCTTTCTAATTTTATCCGACCACCCTCGGGCTTCCCGCTCGTACACACACCAGACAAAGCTTGTGTGGCGTATATTCCCACTATAGATGACCTCAGTCTCACTGGCTGTCACCGTCTCTTTCAGTGTGTCTCATTCGTATGCGTCACACGTCCACCCCTGTCTGTCTCTCTGTCAAGCTGAAGGTAGTCCGGTCCCCCGTGCTATCTTTGTACAGTAGTTAGCCGAATGTCTTTCTGTCTCTCTACACACCATCTGTCCGTCTCCAATGGACTTGGCATGTCGCTTCATATCTATATTGATGCACCTTGAAGGAATATGTCTATATATGTGTGTGTTTGTGTACATGTGCTGCCCTGTTCCATTTAATCGAGGCTCCCCGTCGGCACATAGGACAAATTGATCAGTTGCTTTGCCAGCTGGTCCTGGCAGATCTGTCCTTCTGTCTCCCAACACCCCCCCTCTGTCTTTCTATCCCCCGATGCTCTTGTTTCCACTTTAACTCATATACCTTCACAATTAAAGGGTATAGAAGGGATGGAAAGCATGTCTCCTAATGGCCGAGGTGGTGTTCTTTACAAGCATCTTCTTCTTCTTTTGAGTCACAGTTGGAAGCTTTTTTAGAGATTCCACATTCTCCCATTGGCAGATGGCGGCGAGCCCCGTTCTGATTGACGTGACCTTGCCTGGCATTGGCTGTTGGCCGCCCCCTTCGAAGCGTCCCTCGCCGTGGAGGACGACGGGCGGCGTGCGCAGCCAGCTCCTTTTGTTATCTGAGCCGCACATATTGTCTTGATACCCCCCTATCATTAGACACACATTTCCAAGGTGGGCTGGCGAAATGCGTGTCCACACTGAAATGAAGAGATAAGTCTGAAATTCAACCAGACACCAATGTGGCCAGCTCGCTTCTAAGCGTGATGGGTAGAAAATGCTAAACCAATTCCTCCTCTCGCAGATCTATGCATAATTTTGCCTTGATTTGGGCGCCATTGGTGCTTGATGTTGTTGGCGTGGTGAGGGAGGGATAGATGCAGCGTGGTCATGAACAAAGAGCCTCTACAGGGTGTGTGTGTGTGTGTGTGTCTCTCTTTTTCATGCTTGACTGTGCTGTGAGCTCGAGGCTTTTCTCCGTGTAATGACAGACATTAGAAAGTCGATTACATGATTCTTCCAGCTTCAGATGTGCGACTCGCAGGCGTACACGAGCGCGAGGACACAAAACACAAAACACACGCAGTCGTGCACTCGCTTTGGTCGGAGGCAGGAGAGGCTGACGGCGCCTGCTAATCAATGTGTGATGGCAGGCCTTTTGTGTATGTGTTGTGTGTGTGTGTGTGTGTTGATGGTTTGCAAGCATGTCCGAGTTGAATAGGTGAGACAAGACAGGCCCCCTCCGTTACAGTGCTTGTGTGTCCATGAATGTTCATGAGCATTTCAGTCCTGCAGGATTGTGTTTGGCTCTGCGCCTGCTGTGTCTTGTTGTCCTCACACGTGTCCACGTCGCCTCCTCTCTTTATCACCGACCGTGGTCAAAGTGTGACGCTGCAGCAGAGGTGGGAGACAGATGTGAAGTATTGTCTCCAGCAAGCTCCATTTGCTGTTCAGTGTGTTTGGTGTCAGTCGCTCCCCCCCGTCCTCCTCTCGTCTGTCTCCTGTTGGAGACGCAGCCGAGCCTTCATGGTCGGTAGGCTGGTGACGTGAATGACATTTGAAAAGTGTGAACCAGACAGTTGAGGACATGTTAAACTTGTCTGTGATCTTTAAACAAATGTCTCATGTCTGTTATCTCATTCTTTTGAATGGAGATCATGCAGATTCGCTAAATGATCCTGATGTAGAAAAACAAGTGACACATGTTTTGAGTCATTAAAATCTTCTCTTGATCTTGACATTGACGTTTCTACCATTCTCATGTATTTAGACCTGTCCTTGATACATGTAGATCTGTTGACAACTGTTCACGTCCTCGTCCAATCACAATTCAGTCTGAGGTGTAAATCATGATCTTGGACTTGACTGTTATAAGAACTATACTAAACGTGGCAGAAACCATCTTTTATAACTTGTATTTTGACTTTAATTTTGGCCCATAGCCCATCCACTAACATGGAGGAAGTAGAGTTCAAATCTATACTGCAGCCATCCACTAGGGGGCAATCGAGACGCTTTGGCTTCACTTATAAGGAGCTGCCATGTCGTCAAACTTTATGGTTTTGAGAAAAAATCAACTCAAAGACGACGCCTGCCAATTAGAGCAATTAGGCAGCTGTTCATTGAGTGAATTAAACCTGGAGAGTCGACACGCGGAGAGGAAACTCTGAAGCGCTGTTGGTTTCTCAGAAGATCAGCAGGATGAACATCGATCGAGGAAATAAGATAAAGCGGGCCGATGAGAGAGGAACGCGAGGCAGAAATGAAACGAGAAGCCATGAGGAATGGGAGAAAGGGAAAGTAAATAAGACAGATTTATTACGAGGATAGAAATAGAGTTAGACATGAGAGGGAGGGGGCGGGGGGGAGCATGCCCGAGCTGTTAATGTAGACCTGCTGTTAAGAATAGGGTCTCAGAAAAGGGGCGACCGGAGCATCGAGCGAGATCTAGGCTTCAGCCGGCTGCTTGATTTCACACTTATTATCTCCTCCTGCTACAAAGACCCGACGAGTGGAGAAATGAGAACTGCAAAGAGCGAGGCTGTAAAATAACCTGCTTTATTCTGTTTGTGTTTGTGAGTGTGTTTGCATGCACCCCCACCCAATGTCACAGATGTACTGATAAGCTTCTATTACACGGTTTATATTCCTGTGAGCCGCACACGTAAGGTCACGAGTGCTTATCACCCTCGTCCACATTGTCACCCTTTGTACTCTGATGTGCAGCGGTTTGGATTCCAGCGCTTAGAGACGTCTCACGTTGAAGAGATGAATGCAAAATGACAACACAACTGCAGAAGCAACAACACAAATGCAAACATCACAACACAGCAGTAAAAGCAGCAACACAAATTAAAAAAAGACAACACAAATGCAAAAGCCCCAACCTTACAACAAAACAAATAACACCAATGCATACGTCACAACACACCTGCACAATCCACAACACAACTGCTAGTGCAACAACTTAATTATTAAAGCAACAACACAATTTTTAAAGCCACGACACAAATGCAATCATCACCACACAACTGCAAAAGCCAGAACCTAATTATAAACAGACAACACAAATGCAAAAATAAAAACATGTCTTACGCTATAACTTAAAAAAGTGACAACAAGATTACAAATGCCACTACTGCAAAAGCACCACAACAGAAACACAACCACAACAGAAGTGAGCGACAATGGATGTTGACAATGAAACGAGCAGAGTTACTGTTGGGAGCCGTCACGAAAAATGTGATGCTGGTCTATTATTGGTGTTACGGTACAGGTGAGCTCCTCTTGTAAGGGTTACCTGTACCGTAACACATCAAATAGACAAGCATCAAATTTGATCTTCTTGAGTTGTGTTGTTGCATTTGTAGTCGTGTTGTGGCTTTTACATTTGTCGTTTCCTTGAATCAGCTTGTGAGACGTCTCACCCACCGAAGGAAATCATTTAAAAAAAAAAAGAAGCAAATAAATGGCAAATGAGGGAAACTACAACAAAATGCAGTTGTGTAGTTTGCGTGGCTGCGTGTCACATCGGCTTGATTTCATTTTCATTTCCGAGCCGGTTCAATCCTGCACAAGCCTTTGAAGCCGAGGCCACTGTTCACACGTAATGTGACAATTGTTTGTCAGATGGATTTAGTCTCCTCTACTTTTCTCTTCTAATCCCATCTTTTATATCGTCTCTACGTCCCTGTAGATTCACTTGCTTTATTTCCTCTCTCGTGCACTGAGAGGGAGATTAGAGGGTTTCTCTTATCCTCAGGCTTTAAAAATGCAGATGTGCTTAGTGGCGTTTTACATGCAAAGAACCCGAGATGCTTATAAATGATATAAGATGGTTTTATGTTATCTTTAAAAAGGAGCCGGAGCATTTTTATTAGGTCGTGTATAGAAAACAATGTGTGATTCATGTGCTGATCCCCATGTGAGTAAATCTCCACCTTTCACAGGGATTACTCTTGTCGATGAGATAAAGCAGAAACGATTAAATCACATTCCTCCTGGCATTATCTGACGTTTGGCGTTTTTGTGTGTCCTCTTTTGCAGCGTGTCCGCCCGGAGCCTACAAGATGTCCTCCAGGCAGCAGGAGTGTTTCCCCTGCCCGGCCAACAGTGTGGCGGAGGAGGAGGGATCCGTGGTGTGTGTGTGTGAGGAGGACCACTTCAGGACTCCCCTGGACACTCCCTCAGCACCGTGCACACGTAATAACACTATATTTGATTATATTCATACGTGCGTGGCGACCTTTGCCATTCTGTCCTTCCTCCTGTAACACACTTATATGAGGTACTATTCCATCTGGACCTTTTTTTTTCACTAAGTGAGCAATTTCATGTTTGTAAGCCAATCATTATCTCACCCCCCACCATTCAACCGCGTCTTCTATGTCCATAAAGACGCCCCCCCCCCCCGTGATTTACCCGTCCTTCACCCTGCATCCTGTCGTCCTCGTCCCCCCCCCAATGCTCATCCCATCCACCACTCCGTCTGACCTGCACCCACTTCCCCCCAGTCTGTGTCTCACCGTCTATCCTTCGTCCTCCATCTCCTCCTCATCGCATCATTTCTGTGTCTCACCCCCCCCCCCCAACCTTCACCTCTCCTTCGCCCTCAGGTCGTCCACTAAAGTGTTAGTCCACTTATGACCAGGAACTAGTCTTCCCCAAAACACGGGGAAATGTCTGGTGCTCTGTTAATAAAACTGTTTTCCTGTGGTCAAAGTTATTATAGTTGCAGACTTAAAGTTTAATATTTATTATTTTTTTTTCCTTTTATAAGTATATCGTTTGTATAAATTATCCTAAACGTAGAGCAAAAACAGTTTGAGTTCATTCTCCAAAGTCCAAATATCCTCGTACACATTATTTTATGTTTTAAGGTGGATTTTCCTTTGATTGTAACTGTAACCTCTCCAAACCTGTGATTTCACCTTGTTGGGTTTTATCCGGTCATTACGTATCCATCCACTTCAGCCATGTCCTCCGGCTCTTAACCTTTTATCACCCGTCCATCCCTCATTCCTCCCGACCCGATGACCACATTATGCAGTCATCACGGCCAGTTTCTCCATCTTTTTAACCTTGTGCATTCTCTCCGTGTTCCTCCCTCTTTTCTCCTGACATCACTCATCCCTTTTTCTGCTCTACATCCATTATCCACCTTCCTCGACTGGACCATCCTGTCTTCTTTTAACCTCTCCATTCCTCGCTTTTGACCCCTGCACACACACACTCTCTCTCTCTCTCTCTCTCTCTCTCTCTCGGGTCTGTCTTCTCAACCCGGCCGCTCATCGCTCTTCTCTCTCCGCTCTGCCTTTTCAAATTTACCTACCTCTCCGTCCTCTCCTTTCGTTCCACGCGTTCAGAGTTATCATCTTTCTTCCCTCCGTCAAACCGAAAATCTCATCCCTCTATCCTCCAGCAACAAACTACATCATCTCCTCCCCGCTGACCCCATCTCTTCGTCCCACACCTCTTGCCTCCCGACTCCTCTCCCTCACCGAATTCCATTCTCCTCCAATCAAGATGCACTGCCAGGCCGATGGAAGCAGCAGCGTACAGGGCAGCTCTATCGATCCCTGCATGGAGAACAGCCTGTTGATTTAGCTTAGTAATTAGATGGAGGAATAATGGGCTCAATATCCTGGGAGTACTCAGGGCAGCGAAACCATAAGGTCACTATGTCTGTCCGGGCATGGTTGTATGCACACACTTCACTTGTGTGTGTGTGTGTAGAAGTGTGTGGTCATACTAGCTTAGGTGCATTGGAGGGATTTAATTAGAATATTGATCGCAGCGCTCTGTGATCCCTGTGTGATAACATTTATAGCAGCCTAATGACCACATTAATTACACTATTGATTCGGTAATTATGATCATCCCCAGATTTGCCTAATCCACCGCATGTGTGCATCTGGAGAAAGGGAGCGCTTGATGAATCTAGCGGTTTAGGAATAAAAGAAAGCGTTAGGTTTGATATGCAGACTTTATTATCCCTGCAATTAAAGAATAATACCAGCGAGGTTTTATTCTTCTCCTCTGACATTAATGCTGGAGAAATTTTCCCTAAACCCTCGTCTGTTTACCGCAGTTAATAGGCGCCGCTGCCTCTTTGGAATAAAAAGGCTCTTTATTGTTTAAAGAACCAGATGAAAGAACACGCCGCCACATGTTTCCGATGAGATTCATCTGGTAATGCTTCCTGACACCGCTAATTACCATTAGCTAATTACCGTCCGTTTACACATTTTCCATTACAGCACACAGTTAAATATTCCCCGGTGGCTGGGAGGAGGAACACTTCGGAGACAGGGGGGGGGGGGGGGAGGAGTATTTCCTTTGACAGAGTGGAACCACCGCTGACAGAACAATGACACCAGCCTTATAATGAAAAAACTACCTCAGAGGGATGCAGAACGTTTTTTCAAATGTGCGGCTCCGAGAGTCAATTTTGAAAAGCTGTGGGAGACCCCGAGTTTCACGAGGAGGCGGACGAGTTGCAGAGGACGAGTTTTTTAGCATCTGGGTTATGGAAAATACAAAAATACAGACTCCTCATTTACTTTAATGCCAAAAGTTTTAAATAAGAGCACATTAAGGTTTTCTTTAGGATTTCTTATCTTTAAATTCACCCTTGTTTAAAGAGCAACTCCTGATTGATGGATAGAAGTTAGATAAACAACACATTGCCCAAAATAGATCACAGTTAGAAGAGCCTCATATAGTTAAATATTTAAATAGATAAACTAGCTCTCTACGCTTGCAGATACTGAATATCTAGATATAGATAACCTATCATGAAATGTGCTGTTACCTTAACCACCTACAAATGTATCTTCATGTTATCTTGATGAAGTATTAATTAAATGTATCTTCCTTGTTTAGAATGATTAAAAAACTCATTAGCTACGTTATTATTTTTCTTGACCGTTGTGCCTTGTTACTTGAAAACAACTATTTATAAATCCGAGTCTTCTAGCGTCTGCTGTGGGCAAAATTATAAATAATAATAAATTGTCTTAAACCTTTCTGGTAGAATATTATTGTCTTGTGATGTTGAGGAGCAGAACTTCTATTGAGAGACACTCTGATATTGAAGTTGAGACGTTAGGAAAGAGAAACGTCAAGAGAACGAGGGCGTGCAAGGCCGAGTGAGCTGTGAACAAAGGGCCCAGCTGTGTCGACCTCAAATGTGTGTGAACGTCTTGTGTGTGTGTGTGTGTGTGGGTGTGTGTGTTTGTGTGTTCTCACTGTCAGTGTGAATGGTTTCTGGGTTTCTTACGTAACCCTGTGCTCCAAGTGTGTCATGGAATGTGGGGGTGGGGTTGGGGGGGGCAACTCTGATGTGTGATGTGTTGTACAGCTTGCACCAAGCGACACATCTTCACTTATTCATCACGCAGCACATGCACACACATGCAGGGGCGCATTGAAAATTCATGGCCTTTAATGGACCCAAGCTCTATTTAGCCGCCGTGTGCACGGACCTGCAGGAAAAGGCTCCGGTCGGGGGGGCACGGACACACTGATGAGATCCAGGCGTCTAACCTGACATTTGTTTCAGACCTTTTCTTTGACACGTCTCTGTTTCATCTTGTGGTTGATTTTAATTCACTTTAGATAAGTAGCATGATGATGCTGAGTGGGGGGTTTTGTTACACAGATCACTGTTTACATAATTTGGAATTCAAGCTCACACATATTCACAGGAAAAGGAGATTTCACAGGAAGCCATGAGGTTTCTATTCATTGAAAAACACACACACTGGATATTCAACATTCATTCAGTTCCCACTTCTATTCTTATTCTCCAGATATCACGTTTAATCCCATCTTCATCTCACTCCAATAAATGTTCTGTTTACCATCACGGCCAAACCATGAAGACTCCACATATGCTTTTTCTCAGTCACCTCCTCCCATTAGGATCAACTGGTTCCCATCAAATGAATTGTTTCTTGACACCAAATCCTGCGAGGAACAGGATGATCACAGCATGTTGTGTGTGTGAAACCCAGAGCGCTTAGTTCTGAAGTCACGGGACAGATCTCCTTCTCTAGCGTGTTGAGGTGGACTCTTGACATGTTGTGTGCACGAGGCCTTTTTCAATCTGTGTCCAGCTTCATTCAAGGTCACAGAGATTACAACAAGTGGACACATGGGTCCACATAAACAAGGTCGGGTAACAAAAATACAGTTAACGCATTGTGTGTCCGGAGACTAGATATTTTTTTATACTTATTTTATTTGAAGCTCTGCCAGCCTTTATTGTGTGGTGTTTCTTATATATATATATATTGGCACAAATCGTCAAAGTCCAAGATATTTTGTCATTTTAAATGGCTCGAGGCAAAAGGATGTGTTTTGCCAGAAAGGTTTGCAAAAGAGGGAATACACATTAGTCTGGTTCCCTGTGTGTCTCGTCTTTTGTTTGCCTTTTCGAAAGAGGCTCATGAATTATTTAGTGGCTTTAAAACAACAAATCGAAAAAGACAATTTTCCCTGTTCCTGTTTCTCTCAGGGCCCCCCTCCCCTCCGAGAGACCTGGTCTACAGCCTGAAGCAGTCCACGCTCATCCTGGAGTGGGCGGCGCCGTCGGACACGGGCGGCAGGCTGGACCTGACCTACAGCGTGGGGTGCCGGCGGTGTCTCGGGAGGCAGTGCGAGCCGTGCGGGGCGAGCGTCGGCTTCGTGCCGCAGCAGGTCGGCCTCACGGAGAGGACGGTGACCCTGGTCAATCTCCTCCCCAACACCAACTACACCTTCACCGTGGAGGCCTTGAACGGAGTGTCGGAGCTGTTGCCCAGCAAGAGGTTCTTCACGCAGGTCAACGTGTCGACAAACCTTCCTGGTAAGTCACAGTTTGATATTTGAACACAGGCTGAGAGGAAGGGGCTCTTTCAATGTTAAGTTACTGTACCAGTCTGAACTCTCAGGAGACAAACAACAGCTGAGCAAGAACTGGGTCACGCTTTCAGTGACAAAAAGATGATCTGGCAAATGCACTCAATCGAGACAAACTAGCTCAGTCGCGTGTCTCTGGAACGCTTTGAGAATTCAGGCTACATCACGTGTGAGCTAGAAATTAAATTTAAATCAACTTGCTGTGCGGGGGTTCCTCGGTATAAGCATCCTGAAGCAGGCCAAGTTTGAGGGGAGTCCATTAGTATCGAGCAAATAGACTTCCAGGCTCGATTTGACTAAATCTGCTGCTCCTCTTCCATTAAACAAACGTGTGATAAGATTTGTGCTATTTTGCAGTAGATTGTGTTAATGGTTGTGTTATGGAAATATTTCCAGATATGGATCCGGTTGATTCTTCTGCTTTCTGATAAAGAAATAGATTAGATTTAGTGTTTACTAAATGTATTTGCACATTTGACTCGAATACTCTGAAGCTCTCAAAGGTTTGGTTTGTAGCCGAGTTCGGTCAACAGGGGTGGGCCGCTTCTGCACACACACACACACACACACACACACACATACACACACACACACATGTATACAAGACATGTACACACTTCCACCCCCTTTAGATCATAAATTGCTGGACTCTAAAGCGACACCGTGGCCTTTCAATATCCTTGTAATATATGCAGATTCTCACACTGCCTGCTGCAACATACAGGCACATCGCACCCGGCATTCAAAGCCAAGTGTGCATCCTGCAGAGTGACTTTCATTCATGTGTACACTAAGTAGCATAAAGTCATTAGACACACTCCCCCCCCCCCCCCCCCCCCCCTGCACTGGCAGCGTGTCTGTCGATAGAGCACAAAGGTCTCCGGTGGAGGTGATCGTATTATCAGCAGAAGCAGCAGGCCATTAGCCGGGCCTTTACAAAAAGAAGAGCTCTCAGACCATGTGCTAGAATGTTTCAGTCGGACCAACAACCACTGATATATTCCTGCAGGTGTGTGAAGTCGACAAGAGGAGTTAACATTTCATTTTGTGTGTAACCCATAAAGAGCTCTAGGTCAGCAAAGTTCACTCCGACAACTGAAAGGGAACAAAAATAAGATATAGTTTAGAGGAAATTATTAAAAAAGCTTTACTGTTGAAGAGGTAGAGCGGCTCGTCCACTGGGTAGAGGTTGGCGGTTCGATTCCCCGTCTCCCCCATCCTGCAGGGCAACATACTGAAACCCACGAGGGATGTATCTGAAAGAAAGTGCTGCTCAAAGATGCATTGTTGGAATGTGTGTGTGTGAATGGTGACTATAAATATGGACCACCTTCCATTTATTCTCATGTAGAAAAAAACTTTTTTCTGCAAACCCCCCCATGCTTTTAAGTTTTTAATTGGTGTATTGGAGATGGGCTCTGGGACTGGAATGTGCGTCTGTTTGTACACAGTAGATCGGTGTTGAGTATTTATAATAAATCTGCACGTGACTTGTTGACCTAGATCCTCCTCTTGACCAGCTGTTGAGGTTATGTAAGTGTCGTGTCTCAACATCTGGACTCCAGAGGTTGAAAACACACATCACTACCACTCTCCTCCCGTTTGTTATCACATTCCTGTTTATGCTTGTTATCATTTTTCCTAACGCTGATCGGGATCTTGAAACGTTTTTCTCAACTTGAAGATGCATTATAAGATATTTGAAGAGTCACAAAATCGATGCTTGGAGGTAGAAAACAAACCATAAGTGTAAAAGTGGTTATGGCTCGCCCGCCATACCCATACTCTTACCTCATTGCTCCAGTAACAGAGTTTGTCAGAGTCTGAGTCATATATTCCAGGGATTGATTACAAAACCAAAACAAAAGGCTTAGCAAGTAAATGTTTATATGAAGATCCACATGAAGTTACTGGTAATGCAATACAATGCAATATGATTCACCAGTGTTGCGATACAGAGGGATTCAACATAATTTGATTCAGCACGATGCTATGCCCACCCGAATCTTGAAGTTCAAATCATCTCTGCTGCTCCTCAAACCAAACTCCTCCACCCGCGATCTTTTGAACGATAAACGATAAAAACAGCTGACGCTAACTTGGCTAACAAGCTCAGCCGGCTCCACCTGCCCAGAGGGATTAAGCTCAACCCAAGGTGAGGGACACTTTATCACAGGGAAAAAGAAGGACAAACCTGCGGTGATTATTTCTCCTGTCCCCGTGGTTCTCTCAACCTTTCTCCCTTTTATCCCCCCCCCCGTCCCCGTCTGTCTGTCATGTCAGCAGTTGCCATGGCGTTGATTCGTGGTTATTATGGGGTATTAGAGTGTGAGCTGTCCCTCTAACCATGTCATCCAGAGGGATTGGACAAGGGGTTAGGAGAGTGTGTTCGCAGGGGTTTCAGAAGACTTTAAGACTTTCTGTGTCAGGGAGGATTTAGACTGACATTTGGTGTGTGTGTGTGTGTGTGTGTGTGTGTGTGTGTGTGTGTGTGTGTGTGTGTGTGTGTGTGTGTGTGTGTGTGTGTGTGTGTGTGTGTGTGTGTGTGTGTGTGTGTGTGTGTGTGTGTGTGTGTGTGTGTGTGTGTGTGTGTGTGTGTGTGTGTGTGTGTGTGAGATACATAACAAACGGTATTTGATGTTGATATGTGTAGAATTACTTACACATGTAATGTCACATGTCTGCCACACAAGTTTTAATTTGAATATAAGAAACAATTCTTATTTTGTGTCCTTACATATAAGATATGAAAGATTTAAAATTTAAATTGAGGCTATGCTTAATCATTCTTTTGCAACCTCTTCTTTAACTCCGTGTCTGATTCTTGTCGTTAGCATTTCCCCGTCATGTTCTCATTTTAACATTTGTAATATGCACATTTTGGAAATGTTCTTATACTAGATTTATTAGCCTCTAATGTCAATATTTTATCTTTTAAAGTCCCAAAACTAAAATGGTAACATGTACCAAAGAAGCTATATTGTATTCATTCTCTTATTATAAATATGTATAAATTATGTTTTTAAATGCACTGGTATCGGCCAATATGCAAAGTCCAGGTATCGGAATAGGGAAGCAAGAGACAGTGTAAAATAAATCACACAAAAAATTGCATCAATAATCCAAATCGGATGCACATGCATTAACACTACTGTGCTGAATTCAGACACTCCTGCACAGACCTGAACCTTGTGTCCGTACACGTGTGGGCGCCTCCACACCAAGACTTTACTCCATCAAAACTCACTGACCTTTATAAATACTGCAGCAGGGATTTGGCACAAAGCTAACACATCCCACACACACACACCCGCACACACACACACACACCCTCTGTCTCTCTCGCCACCTCATCATCACTTTATTACTTTCTGCTTTTTTTAACCTCCTCCTCCCTCTGTATCCAGATCTCTCTTCTTTTTTCTCCACCCTCTATTTCCCTCCTCATTTCCCACACCATATCCTTTCCTGCTCCCTACATCACCTCACTATTCTTGGCCGGTAATTTCTCTCCCTCCTCCTCCTGCCTCTCTCCATCCACGATCTCCCCTTCCACATGTCAAGACATAATCGCCGCTGCCGACCCTCCTCCTCTTCCTCACTTCTGTTCGCCCTCATCCTCTCCTACTGTACTCTATCGTATTTGTTTTTCTGAGCTTGTCAGCAGCGGGTGGCATGGTTTCGCCAGCCTCAGGAATTAAGGGCACACTCCGGGAGAAGGAGGTTGGTGCTATATTATGGCCAAAAATCCAAATCACACACACACACACACAGACTCACACAGACTCACAGGGAGTAAATCAACATTAATATATACTAAGACTCTCTTTCTTATTAGAAAGCATCTGAAATAGCATTTGAAATCCAGCAGTACCTTCCATTAGAATCCAATACAAACTGAATTCTTCACAAGTATCTCCTCGTACTGGATCCTCGCGCCATGCACAGTGGACGGGGGGATGGATTTCTTCCCAGACGGATGGGGCTTTATCAGGACTCGCCAGGCCACCCAGAGGAAGGAGGGAGGTTTGCATGGTGTGTCAAGGATGGATGGATGGATAAAAGGGAAGAGGGAGTGGGGGATAGAAACATGGCTGGGATTGCGTGAGGAGGTGGGGCGTGTGGCTGGTAAATGGGGGATCAATTTTGCCCAGGGCTCATGGGGCCCCTTATCCAGCTGTGGATTAGGAATGCATACATGGATGCATGTGTGTGTGTGTGTGTTGTTTGTGTGTGTGTGCACTGAGTGCGGCACGCCATGCATGTGTGACAGCATTTTGACTTATGCTTGCACGCCATAAGATGTGTGCATTGCTTCACGCTTGATTTGTGTATATGTGCAAGAAAAGCTGCAATAACGACACGTTGCCTTGACATTGTTCCATATTTTGTACGTTTTCCTGTGTGTGCTTTAGTGTGTTTGTGTGTGTGTGTGTGGATAGACTTGTGTTGAATGTCTCTGCCCCCAGTGCTCGATCCAAAGCCCTTTAGCGGAGGCAGGGGAGAAGAGAGGGATGCAGGAAGGCTGTGCAGAGGCAGTGGAGGTGCAGGTCAGGGAGGAGGAGGTGGGATTGGCATTTCAATATCCTGAGAGGATTACTGGCCGGGCTTTAGATGGCTGGTCCCTGTAGAGTTCCATGTGCCTGAGAGATGGGAGAATAAAGGGAGGAGAGGAGAGAGGGATGAATGTAGAAGTGGAAGGATGGGGGAGAGGTTAGAGAGGCAGCATTCTGAGCCAAGTGCCTCGTGGGTGCGTTAGGAGTGAAGAAGCCCAAATTACACGGGTTTCCTCCAGAATGATATGCATGGAGGAGAAACTTTATCTGGAGTTACCTGGTGCTTTAAACAAATCCAGGACGGGAGAGAAGTTAATATGAACTCTACCGTACAAGTTCCTGGAGATGAGAGGAGCACATGAAGGTGTAGAGATTAAAGAGGCAGAGCTGGAGAGGCAGCTGCACAGAGAAGAGAGAGAGTAAAGGGAAAAGGTGAGACTCACCACAGGATGGAGACGGTGTAGGAACACAGGAGAATGAAGCTGTTGCAGGAGTTGGAGATTTGAGGGAATGAGTGAAGTAAGGTCAAAAGGAAAGAGAACAAATGGGCGTCAGTAGAGCGCGCACCTCCGCCAAGGCCCAGCAGCTCCCTGAAATTCAATCTCACACACTCTCAGAATATAAGAGCTATGAACTATTCCTTGAAAAATGTCCTAACCTCACAATATTAAAGAAATATAACACATTTAAATAATAAACTTGTATAATGAGTAACTATACACGCAAGAAGACACAAAAACAACCAACTTATAGAACTTGTATTATTAAAATATATATTAACTATGTTTTTACTTTTGCATGTATACTTTTATGTGTACATTTGTTTATATTTGCACTTATCAGCAAACAAAAACTTAATATCAATGTCAACTTTATTTATAACAATATAACAGCAATACGCAAGATGACATCATCATTCTACATCTCAACTTTTTGCCTCAGAGTCAGAGAAGAACATTTTCATTCCGCCCTGGTCAGCAGGTTAAGTAGTAACTCTGGACCGGCCCTTTAGTGTAAATGTGAGAAGTGCTGGTTTGAATGATGAAGGGAGATGAGAACACAAAGCTGGAGGTGGAGTTGTCTCTGACTCATCCTCCAGAACCTTGTAATTCTCTAAGAACTCTGGAGTTCACGTCTCAGCTTCAGCGTTTGAATATTTATGGGTTTGACTCTGAATTAATTTGGGGACTGAACTTCCCCGGGATAGTGACAGAAACAAAAAGCCCCGTCAGGTGATGTTTATTCTTCCTTCCACCGAATGAGTGCTTCTCATCTGTCTAAGTACAAAACTGCCACTTTGTCGTCTTGTTCCCATTTGCCCTCTCTTCATCTTCTTCTCCTCCACTCCTCCACTCCTCTGCATGGAGGCGTCTGGATCCTCTCTCCTTTTTTCTTGCCTTCTTAATTAGAAGTGATGGGAAGGTGCAGGCTTCAGCAGGCACCAAATGAATAGAGTCATCAAGCTACTTTTCGGGACTATAGCCCAGCCACTTAAGACGCTTTGTCACCCTGTGATGGAAATTTTAATTGCCTACCTCTTGGCTTATAATTGGAGTCTATGAAGAGGTTTCTCCGGGCCGTCGGTGTCTGTGCTCTGGGTTTTACAGGCGGTTTCTGGTTGTTGGGGGAATTCTGGTGTTGACTTATGAACAGAAAACAAAGCTCGGAGGTGGCGGATGGCACGCGGCAATGTCATCCTCGTAATGGGAGTATTATACAGGGGCTCCGGGGCCGCTCGCTGCACATCTTTAGCCGGATCCCCCTCAGGAGAGGAGATAAACAGGTGAAAACACAAACTCTCATTGCCGCTATGAGACCACAAAGAGAAGATCAGACTTCCAAACGTCTCATTTACTCCGTCTGATACTCGGTGAGGTCTGTGTCTCGCCACTGTGAAGAGAGAGAGAGAGAAGGCTTTGCCGTGTTTGGATGTGGATGACATCTTTGTTTTTGTGTGTTTGTGGGAGGAAGTGAGTTGTGTGCAGATACAGCTGTCTCTCTGAATGACAGTGTGCTGCTCTGATGTAACAGTGGGTGGGTGACAGACAGTTCAACTCATCAGACCAATGTTGCACACACTCACACACACAGACACACAACGTTGTTTCTTTCTCCGCACCATGTTTACTTTTCATGGCAGCATCTTAAAAAACAACATATACAGTGTATTTTTACCTTGTACTTTGCGTATAATGATATAATAATACACTCTAACATCTCAACAGCCTGATCATAGTGTGTCAGTGATAAAGGAAAGTGGATATTTAGGTGTGTGTGTGTGAGCCTCCATTGCCTTTTCTCTTCGGCTCCTCCAGGGCCGACAGAGCTTTCTTCACCTTCTCAGCCAAACTCCTGCAGCAGGCTTGGGTCAGCCACCCTGTGTGTTTGTGTGTGTGTGTGCGTGTGGCCTGTGTGTGTTTTTGTATTTGTCAGAGGCTCCAGACGGAGGCTGTCTGGCTTAGTGGACGTGTCCTGATCACACCATGTCTTTGCCTTGAGGCTGAAGCACACTGGGCCAGGAGAGAATCAGTCAGGGTGCAGCTGTCAAGAGCAGTTTAAGCAAGTCGGCCCAGAAATCACCTCTTCCCCTGGAAGCAGCATGAGATCCTAGTTTTAACAGATTTGTAAGCTTGTTGAAGGCTGAGCCAAGAAGTTATAGTGGGGTTAGGACTTGGATCAGAAAAACCTGAATAAAGTAAATGTATTATCACCCTTAAATTGCTTTTCCACATTGTTAAGGGGCAAGATTGCTTCACCGAGTCATTGCGTGCTTTTAACTGGGGTTCGGTGATGTGTGATTTTGATCAGGCACTTTTGACTAAAATCCAACTTGCATGTTCACTGGCTGTTCTGGGTCTTTCTCTCTCTCCCCCCCCTAAACTTCTGACTTACACCTTTAATCAGATTTTCTCCTGCTGCACGCACACATGCATGCACACGCTAGGACACAAAGCAAGCACGCAGAGTTTGGATGGAAATGTGCCTCACTCAGTCTTCCCCTGCACTATTCCTCCGCCTCGCAGATAAAAATATCCGTGTGTGTGTGTGCGTGTGATATCATTCCCTCTAAACACCACCCCCTCCCCTTTTCTTCCTATACCAATCTGAATGATAATAACCACAGATAATACCTGTCTCCGACTCCATCTGCTCACCTCACCTCTGAAGCTGGGTCCTGGATCATATCAGCTTTTCCTTTTCTCCTACTGGTGCACTTCCATTTTCTCCTGCTTATTGTGTGTGTGTGTGTCTGTGTGTATATGTATGTGTATATTCAGGATGAGGCATCCAGGTGGTTCGCACGCTGACACTTTGCCAGATAGCGCTCCACTGCTGGGGCAGGCTGATGGCCACAGATTAAAAACAGCGAGAACCTCAGCAAGATAATGAGGGAAGAGCTGCTCGGATATACGACATCATTAGATCAGGATGCCACAGAGTGTGTGTGTGTGTGTGGGGGGGGGGGGGGGGGCAGCAGACATGTTGGAAGATGCTAAAACGTGCCAGCTCCCTTTGGTCGGCCACCATCGCATTTTTCTAATCTTGCAAGGATTTGTTACCTCAATTAAATTATACGAAATCAAACTTGAATGCTGAAGTAGGGTGGTTTAGAGCAAATAATAATGCATCTTAGTTTCATTGTCAACACAATTCCACTGAGCTCCTATGCTATTGAATGTGTTTTTCTTTGCTGGGATGAAGGTTGAGCTGTGAACTGACGGCTGGATGTAGTTTTGCAATTCTTACATCAAACAGCTGCTGAACCTGTGGTCGGTGCTTTCTCTAATCGAGTCGGTACAAGGAACTCATTTGTTTAAGGTGAGAGTCTGATGGTGTGCAGCAGTGGATCCTGGGTCTGTACATTAGCTGCACTGGTCTGGTGCTCAGTGTCTGATGAGCTTTTTGTATTAGGGCTAGTGAAAGAAGGAGAGACAACTTTCCCAACCACACAACTTCTTGCTCATTGGAAACTTTGAAGACTTTATTAAAGACGTGCACCCTCCACTGGGAGTTTGGAAAACCACTGACATGAATGCTGGTGGCAGTAGGTGCATGAAAACCCCCCGGGAACGGTCCAACCAGAGGAAACTAAATGTCCCCCCCCCTCCCTCCTCTGCCGTCAGTGACATAAATCACTCAACCATCCGTTTAACCCCACGTAGACGCCGGGGGTGTTGTACCCAGAGGGAACAGCACGATGGCTTCCTATTAACCCTTCCAAGATGAGCAGGCCTGATAGATGCATCCCTCTCTATCATCCCTTTCTCATCCTCATGCGCTCGTCTTTCCATTCTGCGTGCACCCTCTCCCTCTTTTTAATATGCATAGGCGGCAGAGATGGTAAGAAGTAGAACAAGAGAGCCCCCCCCCTCCCCCCCCCCTCCCCCTGACAAGATGGATGTCATCGCCTGTGGGGAACAGCCGATCCCCCCGAGAACGGACATGGAGACGCAGCCGAGCCGGGTAAAGGGAGAGATGAAGAGACTGAGACAAGGGGAGAGAGTTTCCAGAGCGAGGGACGCGTGGAAGTGAGGAAGAGGAGGACTGACTGTGGGACGTTCAGCCAGGCTTGTTGTGTCGCCCCCTGGGGAGAGCAACTCCTCTGCCTGCCACCTTTGGTAACGAAATTGAGATGCACCTCGATTGCCTGTGTATGCAAGTGCCCACAAGAGCAGCTGCCATTTTGGGCCAAAATCTTTTCCAAAGATCAACCTGCCATGGAGACTCGAGCAAAGGGACGTCACGTGACCCCCAGCGTCTTTTTTTGGACACTGAAAAACAGGGACATGCTTTTCAGCCTTTTTGTTATTAATGCAGCTCTTTTCAGACATGAACTGAAAGAAAATATTAAGGAAATAGGGTCTGGACATATTCTGGAGTTTGCCTTTCACATAAATGAAGAACGGAGTAGGAGATCTTTTCTTTTTTCATCCTGCAATATTTGTATTCATCTGGGTTTCACATCCGTCTCTTGTTAGACATGTCGTCCACACACCCTCTCACTCGCTGCGAGTTGTCTGGACGTTTTTCCTTCTTAATTCTCACGTGGGCTCACAGAGATATCAGCAGGGGACCGGCAGGGAAAAGTTCTGGAAACTGTGCAGACGTTGGTGCTTGTCTGAAAGAAGTATTTGTACACAAGGGAAGAAGTGTGTCCTTGTACTTGTCAGTGTTGACATTCCCTGTCCTGGTCATGATTTAAAAGAATCCAGTAAATGTTCCTCTAAAGTAAAGGACGGCAAAATACTCAACTAGTGCACCACAAGGTAGATAATATTCATGTTTTTCTTTATATATTAATAAAAAAGGAACCTTCTGACAAGTTAAGGTTTCTTGAATATACTTAAAATAGATTTTATATTAGTCAATTGTCTCAGGAGTGTAGAAATTGGTTCTCAGCCCGAGCTCGTCCTCGTGTGCTGCCTCTTTGCCGTTTCGTGCCAACCTCCATCCGTCCTCCGTCCTCGTGCCTCACACTCTCCTCTCAGTGTCCCTTTGAAGTTTATTGACCATTATCTGTGTCAGTGGCTAGAATGTGGCACCGCGGCGCTTCCATACAGGATCCTATCAGCAGATGTATGTCCGTGTGATGAGAGCCTATCAGCGTGGCTGCCGTGTGATGAGGCTTTGAAAGCATCTGCCGTGCACTTTCCCCTGCAGGATTGGAGAGGCTGCCGTCACCTCTCCTTCACGACTTGAAGAAAATCATTGTGCGATTGTGTGTGTGTGTTTGTGTTTGTGCCCTTTTTGTGTGTATGCTGCAGATGAATGCGAGAGGGCGAAAGCCATTTCAGTCTGCTGTCAACATTCATCATTGATTTCGTCCTCTCGACCACAGAGCCAGACCCGACACTATACCCTCCAATTGCTGCCCGACCCTTCAGTGTGTGCGGAGTGTGTGTTGAAGTATCTGCACATGTGCCTGCCTGTGTGAGCAGCTGAGCACGTGTGTGGGTCTTGGAAACAATTAATTCCACGTTACCAATCATTGCTCACTAGCTGTCTCCAAACTCTTTATTCACGAACCGATGGGTTTTGATTTGGCCAAATCTGTGACGCTGTTTTCAGACATAAGCTCAGAGGAAATGGAACTCCAGATTCTCTTTCACGTGAACACAGGAGCAGATTGTGGGTCAGCTGCATTACGGCACCGGCCTCGGCTTCTATAACCAAAAACTCTCGAGTCTCGTTATCTTTCCAAGTTGAGATCTTCGTTGGTGTCTTCTACGTGAAAGTCTCCTCGGTTTTATTTGAGACATTTCTATTCTTTTTGTTTTTTACTGCTTCAACCCACTCGTTCACAGTGAATCCTCCGGACATTATTCCACTGAATTCACTTTTTACTTGGGGGAACTCTTGATATTGTCCAGAGCCTCTGATTTGGACAAGTTGTGTTCTCTCTTACAGCCCCTGCGGAACATTTCAGGAGATTAACCAGAGTTCACTGCAGCTTATGTGAACATCTAAGACTATTCAAATCTCTACACAACAAAAGGTCCCTGAAAGATCCCGTCTTCCTCGTGGCTTCTTCTTCCTAGAAGACATTTTCTTGAAAGATAACAAAACACGAGCAGCAGCAGCAGCAAATTCAAGTTCTGGGTCATGTTTCCTTTTATTTATTTTTATAATGTGCCAATTATTTAGGAGTTTCCTACAAAGGGAAGCAGCTGAGTGTTAGAGCGTCAGATAAGTTCACTTCCATTCGAATGTAAAAGTTTGATAGTGAACTCTAAACTTGTATCATCAGCTCCAGACGCTTCCTGTTCCTCCGGCGCAGGAGCTCGAGCCCGTGTTTGTTATTTGTAGCCGAGGTGGAAGCTCCACGTCTGCACCGGAGCCTCCAGGTGATTATATGTGTGCTCACCTGTTTTTGATGTGTCAGCCCGAGCCGTGATGCGATCTGGAGTTAGATGCATAATTCAGCTCGCACAGGAAGGAGAGAACAGCAAACAATAGCCTGCAGTTGTGTGTGTGAGTGTGTGTGGAGAGCAGATTGACACTGTGTTCTTGGTTTAGTGTGCGTGTGACTGAACTTCTCTTTGTGTTACGACTGGCGGAGGCTTTGAGTGAGAATTGTGCGTCTGTTCTTTCAATCTTAACTGTGACCTCACTCCCGGCTTCTCTTCTCTTTTCTATTTTTATCCTTAACAACCTTCCGCTCTCACTCGTATAATCATACTCTTACTTTTTTCTCCTTTATGATCCGTGAAGGTAATGCTTTGACTTTCCAGAATGCTTGACTGCAAAATTACCTCCATATCTATATAATGGGTAATAACAGTACAGATTCATTGACAATAATTTTATCGATTAACTGTTCAAATATTTCTGCTTTTCTTTTTTTAAAGCAAAGTTTTCGAACTTTCAAAATACCGCTACACACTTTGAATATCCACGATACATATTTTTAAGTGTTTCATATTAAATATACATGAAATTAGTTTATTGAATTTGTTTATGGATCACGATAAATTCCACAGGGGATTTATAATTCACAAATTGTATTTATTTTTTTTAACTTTCATACACTAATAGCAATTAGTGAAATCTCATCTTAGTATTTACATTCATCATGTTATTTAATCTAATTAATTAAGACTTAAGATCACACATTTTCTAATTTTACTGTCATAATTACTACTAAAGTTATTGCTTATTGAATTATTTAAATGCATATTTTAATACAAATCTAATGATAGATTTTATGTTGGTATTTTTCCACATTCCAAGTGTCCAGAAATAAGTCATGACAGAAGAATATCAATGACCTCAGACAATAATACATTAACTCATTCATTTCTTGGAGTCTTACTCTAACCTTTATTAGAGTGTGACTAACCCCTTATTCTAAATTCAACTATTTCCTTTTGACCTTTTAAGGTTTATGTGGACTCAAAACACGACTGCATAGACAGATGCAGGTCCCCACAACATGAGGAACACCTGGACAGCACACACACACACTCTGTTACCATCTTTCCTCTATAATACCAAAAGTCACAGAAGTCTTCATGAATAATGTATAATACCTGTGTTTTCATAGACATCAAAAAACTGTCAGATGAAGATAGACAGTGAGAGAGAAAGAGTCTGTCTGTCTGTGTGTGTGTGTGTGTGTGTGTGTGTGTGAAAGTGTGTGTTGATTGTGTCTTTGAACGCTTTCCAAAAATGACTGTATTATCCTTCTGTTTGAGAAGAGGACTGAAGGAGCAGCACAGATGCTGTTCACGTGCGTGTGTGTGTGTGCACGTGAGGTAAATTATTCTGGTTATTTGTGAGTGACAGGTGGAACATATTCATCAGTGTCACTGTTTTCATTGAGGAAACAGATGAATTGATGCTAAAAGGTCAGAGAGGAGACGAGCAGGAAAGAGGAGTCGTGTCACATGACCTGGTGCCTTACGGGAGAAAGAGGGAATAAAACCAAACAGGAAGCTGGAACAGAATGTGCACAAAAGGAAACAGGAAACCTCTTTTAAATGAGCGAATTGAGGTAATAATAGTATAATGATTAAAGTACCAAAAAAGTGGCAAGGACCAGCCCTCACACCCAAGTGCCGATAACCTTAATGGTTCCAGTGGGACTGCTCCTCACGAACCAAAAAGCCTTTTGACTAACCCCTTAATTTCTCTGTGTTCTTGAGTGACAATCCATTTTGCTACTTCGTTAAACATTGGAATAATTAGCACTCGAGCAGGAGTGGGTGGAGCTGCCTGTCGTTTGTTGACAGACGAACAAAGACGCCGTCGTCCACCAGTAATGAAATGGTTTGCGCCATTACGCTGAATCTCATTTGGAAAAAAGCTCCACGCTGATAATTCGTCTTCTGTCTTTTCTTTTTCCGTCCTGATCGATACGAGGTGGACGATCTGTCAGGATGAGTTTCACCGCCGCTCCCCGGGACCGAGTCAGAAAAGGACTCGGAGATAGAGAGAGAGAGAGAGACGGGGAGTTGGGGTGAAGAACGTCTGCATCTGTTAGTCCAGTTAGTCTCGGTGCCGACCTGTCAGTCAATCCAATTCTGCATCGACCCGTTTGTCCCGTCCCACTGTAACGACCCAGGCTCGGTTCGATGCCGCACTCAGACAAAGGGACGTTTGCAGAGTTTGTCCATCAGTGGGGAATTTAATTAGCAGTTCCTTCTGACACATTTCGCTTTCAATTAATCCATTACCTCTGTATCCCACCTCCTTTTGTCTCCTTCCTGTCTCTCATGTCTGTATATTCGAGGTTCCACTTCTCCATCCATCCGTCTCTGCACTCAATCCTAATTCCTTTTGCTCCCTCACTTCACATCAGAGTCTAAAATATGCTGTTTTTATATCAGTGCTGTCTGTTCTCTGCCAAAATCCCCCTCTTTATGAGAATCCATCATGTAGGACTCCTCCGATGACCTTTGCCTGCGCAGTCAGACTCTGCTTAAAGACTGGAAATACCAGAGAGTTGAGATGACTTCTGGTGTCCCTCAGGAAACGCCTGACGCTGATGTATTTGCAATACCCAAACTCATTTCTCCTCCTCTTCCTCCTCTTCCTCTTCTTCCTCTCCTTCTCCGCAGCGCTGTCTTTGATCAGCGAGCTGCGGCCGGAGAAGATCGAGCAGAAGAGCATAACTCTGGTGTGGAGGGAGCCGATCTACCCGAACAGCAGCCGCACCGAGTACGAGGTCAAGTACTACGAGAAGGTAACTTACACACTCCACAGGTCCATCATCTCACAGCGCCTGGTCTATTAATGGTCGCAGGGGGCTTAGCCAATCCCAGCTGACATTGGGCGTGAGGCAGCGTTCACCCTGGAAAGGCTGCCAGCCTATCACAGGCCCAATATGAGACAAGCAACCAATCAATCCTCTAGTCTGCTGCCGATGTCCAGTCTCCATATTAGTGCTCCTCTTCATTTGCTCATATGGAAAACTGTTCCAGTTCCCACCGGCCTGATTACGATCATTTAACATAGCACTTAGTCAGATTGTGTCAGATCGTGTGTCAGATTCCCCCCCCCCCCCCCCATCAACAGTCCTGGTCTTCACAGTAGATCTGTCATTCACGTAAAACCACAGCTGTCCCGATTTTTGTATTTGGCTGCGACATATTCTCGCCCGGTTTCACACCTCCCTCTCCTCTCCTCTCTACGCTGCACCATATTTAACAAACCCCTGCCTCCTTAATGCTTTTAGTAGAAAAAAAGAGAAACAGGAACGATTTAGACGGAGGCTACGGGCCAGGAAAAAACTTGAGAAAAGATAACAGGAGGTGAAAGAACGAGATGGCGGCGTGATAACAGAGGGAGATAAAAGAGTGGAGAGGGTATTAGGGACAGCTGTGGGGAAGACGACTCGGTGATAAGACGCTTGTAAGAGCACCGTGATGGAAATAAACGAATGAAGTTGCTTTTGTGAGACTAGGTGGGTGGGGGGGGGGGGGGAGGAGGAGAACAGCGGGAGAGTCGGGAGATGAATGGAGAAAGTGTGAGGGACGGATGGAGAATAACCGAGACCGAGACGAGCAAGTTGTAGGAAAGCCATGAAATGAAAAGGCAATATAACGACACTCTCGGAGCCTATTACAGTTTAAAAAATGGCTGTGCTCAGTGAGTGCACTGGCCTTTCCTTTCTTTATCCCTCTCTCTTCTTGTATAAGCTGCAGCTCCACAACACGTCTGCACACGTTGAAGTGAATAAAAGATCATTTGCTAATCATCCAATAACACTTCAACATATGAGGCTGTGAATACGTGTTTAATCGGGGTCAACACATTGTTGCTGCTGATGATGATGACTAACAATGCTAATGATTAATTCACAGTTTATTCATAAAGTGACATTAGAACATCATCTGTTGTTTTCTGTTAATCTGCTTTACCTCGGAGTCTCCACCTGCTTCATTCTCCTTTTATTTCTCATAAATAATGGGTTTTAAAAAAGGTCGAGTTAAATGCTTACACAACTATTCGCTATTCGAACATTTATTCAAACGTGGGGGGGGAAAGAGTTCGTGTTTTCAAACTTCACCTGAGTGGGATATGAATGTAGGCATCTTATTTCAACAGATTAGACTTCCTGTCTGGGTTTCTATTTCTATGCCCTGAGATGATTGACACAAATGTATTGAAAGCAGGTGAAAGAGGTAAAACTCTTCAACTCTGTCCGACTCATTGAAAGTTCGTCTGACTCCTTCAAAGTGCGTCAAGCTCTTTGAAACTCTCTCTCTCTCTCTCTCTCTTTCTCTCTCTCTCTCTCTCGCTCTCTCGACAAATGAAACATTACCAAAGCCCTTGATTTGGTTAAAGGATTGTGTCACACGTCCTCCAGCATAACACACTGTGCCTTGGGAACAGAACAAGCCATCTCTCACAAATGGATTCCACCTCCTCGTCTCACTCCTGCTTCTCTCTCTGTGTCTCCTCTGTCTCCCGTGTCCCTGTCTGTCTGTGCAGGTACAAAAGGATCAGAGTTATTCCACCATGAAGACGGCCGCCACACGGATCAGTGTCAACAACCTCAAACCTGGCACCACCTACGTCTTCCTCATCCGCCCTCTGTCCACGCCGGCCTCCTCCTCCCTGTCCTCCTCGCCGCTGTCGTCATCTTCGTCCTCTACTTCCTCCTCTTCTTCATCATCCTCCTCCTCCTCCTCCTCGTCATCCTCCTCCCCGCCACCCATGGACTACGGGGCGTACAGCGCTCCCCTGGAGCTGCAGACACTTGGCGAGTGTAAGTACCCGTTTTTACGCCTCCTCCCCCGTTCTCCTCCTCGGGTTCTCTGCTTTCTCCTCGCTCCCTCCTCCCGCCGCCGCCGCCGCCAAGCCAGATCGGGATGGGGGGGGGGGGGGGGGGGGGGGGTTAGTGTAGGCACCTGGCCAGCCCACACAATGAGGTGTGCTGCGAGTGTAAGCGAGACAGGAGGGGGGGGGGGGGGGGGATTTGAGTGTGTCTGAGACTACGTGTTAAGATTCAAGATTTTAGCAGGAAGCTGTGAAATGGCTCCTCTTTGTGCAGGTTGATATAGTGTCGCCTGTGCCAGCTCACGTCTCAGTCTGGATTTGTGTGTCTGTGTGCGTCGCAAACCTTGTGCCTGTTCATGAGGTCTTAGTTTTGAACCTCTCATTTACACAGGAGATGAGTTTGTTTTACTCTGGGCTGCTTCACCATCTGACTCACTATCCTCTGCAGTTGGTCAAAGAGCAGCTACAAAACAAAGAGTTGTGTATTATTCAGCAGTCGGGGTTGTGTACTTCTCTTTGTGCTGCTTTAAGGTGAAAGGTCACATGTGCACGTTGACTTTATTTCGGATGATGCGTATTCAGTTTTCTGCTTCTGCCTCAGGGTGGATCAAGTGCCAGATAATAACCGATGACCTGACACTGACTGTACACAGAACACTTCAAATTATTTAAAATAATATTATCTTGACAAACCACAATCCCTTGATTATCACATTGAGCTGTTGAGTGAATAATGTATAAGCAAGTATAAGTATGTGTAGGTTGATTATAAACAGACAGTTGAGTTGATTGAACCAAACTTTACTAAATCGTTCACATTGTGATGGATTTTCTTATTATTATTATCATATATAATAGGTATATACCACATTATTACATGTATAGTTGTTTATTTGATATTATATTCATTTATTGTTCAAGATTGTAAATATATAATTAAATTGATTTTCTCTTTTAATTATATTTTGGGCATTTCCAGATATTCAGTTATTTCAATTCTTTTTTATTTCCTTTTTTCAATTAAGTGAAGCAAAAGGTTTTGTAAATATTACATCAATCTAATATTTGTGGGTCGAGTGAGAATTAATTATTATTAATAATGGAAAGGTTGTGGTTTGGTGGAATAGGAAAATGTCAGTTTACCCTGCACTCTAACCAAACAGCCATCAAATGAATCCGCCCTTAAAGGTCATCGCCTTGTTATTTACTCTCTTGTTCACACTTGATATCTCCTAATTGAATACACCACATGTCCGTGCATGCTTGTGTGGTGAAGTTGTGTTGATATGCACAAATAATCCTGTGCAACTAGTTCATTTACTGTAAGATGTGTGTTTTTCTTTTGTTCATGCGTAATAAGAGTGTTGTTGTTTTATCCGTCACCAGTGGCCCTGGCGTCCAGCGAACAGAACCCAGTGGTGATCATTGTTGTCGTGTCGGTGGCTGCCCTCATCATGCTGCTCTCCATGGGAGTGGGACTGCTCATCTGGAGGAGGTAGATATGGATACACACATGCATACATACATATATGTCTATATATATATATATATACATAATTCATTCATTTCTTCCTGTAGCTCATCCTTTCTCTCTCCGATGTTAATTCACAAACACGCACTGACATGTATACGTCTAAATCACATATTCATTTAACTGTGACACACTGGCCCCCGTTTAGAATTCAGTCTGCTCAGTGACGGAAGGATTTCCTCTCTGAACGGAACGTGGAGTGACGGCAAGAGAGAGGGAGAAATTAGACGATCAGCGTTACCTCATCGTGGTTTAATCCGAAACATAAAGAAGTCGGCTGGATAATGGTTTCTGTCTGCGCTGACAGGGAACTGTTGGCAGGGTCATAACCAGCTTCTGATCATTTTATTTTGGAGGGGAGTTTGTACTTTTTTTCGGGCGTCTAATTAGTTTTCACACAGAGACGCTGGAATTGCACAACAGCAGCTCGATGCGAGAGAGAGGTGAAAGCTGTGTCACATGGTTTATTCATACCCAGAGTTGGCTTCACCACTCGGGCATGTGAAGAGTTCAAAAGTCGTTTATACTTTACTGAGGAGTTTGACATCATTATTTGACCAGATCTGAAGGTAATTAAAGACGGCTAGTGGCAAACTGAGGTGAGCACCATCACACTCTGCCCTCGTTGTGTGATCCTTTTTACTTTGTGGTGTGCTGCTCAGTCCTTTAATAAGTCATTCTTAAAAATTGTGTAAAGCCCAAATTGCTTCTGGTCGAAATACTCAGTTGGTTTGTTTTTGGTTTTAAAACTGAAGTGCCTGATTTGTTCTGTGGCCCTGAATCTTGAAAACAAACAGCCGTAAATTGAACTCAGTGAAATATTTAAAGACAGTTTAAACACACAACCCTGAACATTTAATAGTTTTGCGTGTTTGCTGCACGTACGCCAGACAACCATCAGACAACAGAATTTCAGCTGATTCATTAGCGTGACCAGTCGAACACTTTTCAAAAAGTTATGAAACACATAACTTAAAACATTTATAAGTTGTTTTTATGGCTAACTTGCAAATCAGCATAGAAAATATAGTCAAACAGGTCGATAAAGATTCATAATGATAAAGAAGATATATAACTCGCTCTCTCACCACACATATATCACACTCCCTCTGTTGCAGTCTGACCGACCATCAACTCTACAGCGATAAATCCCACCCACGTCAGTGCACCGTTAAAACATCCATAAAATTGTTACCATCCTCAGCAGACAGGCAGAATTTAGCATAAGCTGCATAAAAGTTTGATTTCCTATTTGAATTCCATTTCTCAAACAAGTTTTATGCGAAAATATATAAATATTTAAAATCTCTCCCGTACATTCATGATACCTGAAAGCTTTATTTTTACTTTTTTCGAGTTTTTCTGCAGAAAGGGAAATAAATTGGAATTTGACGTTTATGATTCTAGCAAACTTATGATCCCTCGTGTGTTTTAATGCATGTTTAACTGTCTTATTTGTTGTACTGTCTATATGGTGCCACATCAACTGTATATCCTCAATGTTTTATTCAGCTGAGCAGATAAAAAGGGAGGGGGGGGCATAGAGTGCATTTCTGCTTCCCATTCCAACCACTTTGCTCTTTGACTCCGGTCCAGCTCTATATTCTGCCAGCTCGCCTCACACACGCCCACGCACACTCACTCACACACACGCACACACACACGCTCACACAATTCATACCATACACTCCATCACACATGCAGGCAAACGAGTAGAGAGCGCATATCTACTCCCACACAGTTAACACTCATACACACATTTCCAGAATCACATTTCATCTGGCTGGCATTCAATTGATATCCATCCAGGGAGATTTGCTGCAGCACTGTGGAAACATTTGTTTGCATAGATTGTGTGCATTCTCACTTACTCTCCCCCAAACAGACACACACATACACACAAATACACAAACACACACACACACACAGATCTACATCGGTGCGTCCTCTCAGCCAGATAAAGTTCTTCAGGTACGACTACCTGTGTAACGGAAGGACTGTGATACGGAGACCACCAGACCAATTCCAGATACACACAAAACAGAACAATGACGCAGCCAATCAGGTGTAGAAATGGCTTCTATTCATTCACTGCAGCGCCACACAACTTGGTGCTGTCTCTCACGCACCTGTAAAGGTATACGTGGGGATAGACGAACACAACAGCGCTGCATCAGAAAAACACAATGTGCAAAAAAATGGGATTACTCTCACCAGACACGCACAAGCGTTTGAATACATTTTTGCTTTCAGGAAAAATCAGCAGGGTCCCCTCGTGCGCAGCCTAGCAGGGAATAATAACGCTTATCTTTCCTCTTTTATTTCCATCATCGCATTCATTGCAAGTGGTCTCCATTGTTCATCCCTGCTGGACCATTAACTTGCTCTTTATGTTTTGCATAGAGACAAAAGAGGGAATGGCTTGATGCCTCAATTACTATGCTCGGGTGTTTGCAGAGACAGCCGGCTCCCGGCTCCGGCTGCGGGGTCTCGGTGACATCGATCTGCTCCCTCGCACAGGCACATGCAAATGAGTCCCGCGGCACACACGTGAAGTCATGGCTGCAGGCGGCCGCGGGCACACATTTACATCTATGTATACACACTGGGATGTTTTGCACAATCCACTTGATGCCTCATTCATCACGTCTAATGTAAAGTGCGTGTCAGCAGCTCTGAAACACGGGTGTGCCTTGGTTTTCACTCTTCGCTCTAACGCCTGTGACACACACACACAGAACTTTCTATGCATGATTGGCAGCACAGCAGCACTTCAGCCCCATTTTGCCGGATTTTAAGTGGCTGCTCGGTTGCAGGTTTTTGAATTCCTCCCACGGTTGGTGCATCTCATCATTTCAACCTCTTTCTTCTCTTGTATGATTGTTTCTATGTCATTTTCCTGAGAGTTTTAGTCGAATTGATGAAAATGAAAATCATTATTTGAGCTAAAAAGGATAGTTTTCCAAATTTGTAATCATTTTTGGATTGGAAATGACCCTAACACTCTTTTCTTTGGAACATCGGTGCTCAACTTAGAGTTGTTTTTTAGTCTCAGCATTAGATAAAGTTAATATAACACATTTCCAGAGAACCTGGCTCTAGAAACTGTCTCTTCAGGTTAAATGTTAGAGTGAATAGCATCTTAAACATCACGTAAGTAATGTCAAATTTCATTTTCATGTTGTGTCAGACTTTATTCTGCTGTGATGTGGCTTAGTTTTGCACGTCTCATGCTCTGGCTGTCTGACAGCACCATGTTAGATTCATGTTACAGTGACGCACATGGAGGACGAACCATCACTCTCAGTAAGAATAATGTAGGCAAGGAAAAAGAAAAAGAGTGCTTTGTATTTTCCTCTCTCGGTTTAACCTAATCCTGACACATCACGTACACACAAACACACATGTGCACACACGCACACGCTCAGCCCATTGGTGCTTGACAGAGTTTGATTGAGCCAGACTTCCAGGGCATTGGCCGAACACACTCCAGGGAGCCCAGGCTTGACTGGTCAATGCAGTGGGATTGTTTACCCTTGACCAGCCTCACCAGCACGCATGTGTGTGCCTTACAGGATTGAGTGTGTGTGTGTGTGTGTGTGTATGTCTGTGTCTGGTAAGTGAGTTACGAGCCATCAGGAGATGGAGAGGGGATCAGGAAGAAGGGAGAAGTGGGTATTAGAGCGCTGCCGTTTCATAGGGCTGCTGACTCTCAGGGACAAAAAGTGAGGGTTCCAAGGGGATTAAAGGAGAAACGGCCAAGTGAGAAGGTCTGGAGCACAGTGGTGAAGTTTCCCCGCGCGTCTCGTACAGATCAGTGCGCCCATGTCAAACCCCCGCCCCCCACCCTGCCCACGCCCCAGCAACATCAGACCAAAACCTCTTTGGTTTCAAATGTGATAGTTGTCATTCCGAAGGACTCTTGTCACTTTTTGAACATTTCTAACATCTATTATTTATCGGAGACAAATGAATAAATGATCAAATTATTTCTAAGCATGGACCTACTATCATCTTCAACCCAAAACTAAAAATAGAAAATGTACCTCTGTGCAAGAAAGACCTTAGATTAAAGGAAGGGGGTAAAACTGCTCATGAAGTCACTCGGCATGGAAGGAAACTAATTTGTCTCCAGTTTGATTCTCATAAAGCCGAGTCCCACTACTGGGTGAAACTTATTGTGGCTAAAAGTTAAAGTGACTTCTTGAAATTACCTAATTTCCCATGTATTTTGCCCCGAATAAGTCTGAGTTGGCCTAATTCCTCTGTGCCTCACTTTGCCTGTCAGCCACCAATCTGCTCCGACTCTCTCACCTATTATTCATGTTATTTCCATAACTGCACTTTATTTCAGAGGAGAGTTCAGATGTGGGGGGGATGAAGTCGGCTTCATTTACATGAGACACACATTACATTTCATATTTCTTTTTTTGCTCTTAAATTTCTCCTCCTGAAAACGCCAGCTAGTAGAACTTCACCTAGCCTGCTTTTACCAGAGAGTAAGAGAGAGAAAAGCTGCATTCATAATGAATTACAATCATTGCTAAATTTAAAAAATGACAACGCCTAAAAAGCTGAGATGATAATTTGTGCCAAAATTAACATTTGATCAGGCGGAGACGACTGTGACGGGACTTGGCCGCAGTCTTCAGTGTTTTGGCATCGCCACGTTCCTCTCGGCCATCTGGTTCTTCTGAAGTGAGAAACTTAACATTTGGTTTACAACTTCCAGTCAGAACCAGAAAACAATTAGCAACGTTACTGGTTTGTCGGCAGCAACCACCACGTTCCAAAGATTCCAGTGATTTCAAATTTGAGAATCTATAAATCATAAAGTTGTGTTTATGATCATGTTTTAAAGGTTCAGTGTGTGAGATTAAGGTGAAAGGGATCTATTGGCAGAGTATACAAATAATCCTATTGATTACTGTTTTCTTTACCCTAGAATGAGACATTTAGATTTAAATACTTTATATTTACATCAGGAGCGGCTCCTCTCTACGGAGGCCGCCATGTTTTTTTTTTACAGTGTCCCAGACTGGACAAAATAAAACTTTTAAGTTTTTATGACAACTGAAGGCTACCCCAGGTTCTCCTTCATGTTTGGAATGGGAGGGTGAGCTGAGTGGTATTCAGCTGCAACGTGCAACTTCACCACTAGATGTCACTAAATTCTACACACTGAACCTTTAAAGTCAATGAAGAGAGCCAGGATTGACGTTGGCACCCCCCCCCCCCCCCCCCTTGTTTTCTTCCCAGCAGCGTCTGCTCGAGCTCCTCCAATGTAACTCCTGCTAGTGTGGTGCTGCTCTCGACCTCCTTCTCCACTCTTCCTCCTCCTCCTCCTCTTCTTTCTCCTCTTCCTTCCTTCACACAGCTGATGCCCAGGTACACTGGCATGTCTGCACTCCCCTCCTCCACAAACCCCCCCCCCCCCCTCACTCTTCTTTTTGTTTTATTTTACCCCAGTTGTCTCGCCATCTCTCCACCCGTGGTTTCCTTTCTCCTTTTTCCAGCTTTTCTCTCAAACCATGAGAATCATTATAAGACAAAACCAAGTCTCCTTCTCCCTTATCAAGCTGTTTGGCCGAATTCCATTTGATACGCTCAGTTCCTCAATTCATACCCAACGAGAAGCAACCCCCCCACCCCCCAACCAAGCTACTTTGCATCTGCCACTTCATTTTTGTCACATATGTGACATTTCCAAAGCAGTAATGGAAATGGTATGAAGTCATGGGACTCTGCCTTCGTGCAGCCCTGCCAATTATTCTTCCTTATTTCCTTATTTCCTTTCTCCACGGCTTAGTTTCCCCCCTCGTTTCCTTGCTTCCTTCATATCACTCCATTTGTCTCCTTAAATTTGTTATTTCACTCCTCCTGCTTGACGCTCTGCTCATTTGCCTCTTGTCAGTCCCTTCACTCATCCCGCGCGGTGTCTTCGCTGCAGTTTTCCATCACTGCCTTGCTTCCTTAATCTGCAGCATCCGTTCGTATCCTGCACTCCACGCTACCATCCCTTCTTTCTTTCTCTCCTTGCCTCTTCCTGACCGTGTACTATATGGGCTACGCTGTGTGCCTCTTCAACTGTTTCCCCTTCCGTGCATACCCTCCTGCCCAATTATCCTCTTACCCGTAACCTCACATTTCCCTGTCACTTCCTCTGCTTCTCCATCTCCCAGCTTCCTTACATGTATCCTCCGTGATTTATCTCCCACTATGCCCTCAACCCCTTTGCCATGTTCCCATTTGCTCCCTTACCTCTCCTCTCCCCTTACGCCTGTTGCATCTTGTTTCTCTAGGTAGCACCATGCCCTCTGTCCCCCTCTCCCCCCTGTTCCCTCCCTTTCTGCTGTGCTCCCTTATCTATTAATTCTCGTCTCCTCTCCCCTGTCTGGTATCTCCTGCCCTAAGGAGCTGTGCTGCATGTGTCTGCTGGTGTGTTTTGACAGACAGGGTCCTGACCTTGTCTCAGACCCTGCTGCTGCAGAGGCTGTGGGATGTGTCAGCCTCACCCTTGATCACATCTCCCCGCGCAAACACTCACAGGGACGTGCACATGCAAAGGAACACAGTCCTGTTGACGCAGAATTCGCACGCGCACACGTCTGCACAAAAGCCACACGCAAGTGAGCGCCGGGCTGCGAGTCCGTCGGGCTCTCTGTGAACTCACAGCTTTGCACCGACTCTGTGTGAAGTGCTGATGTGTTCTGACATTCACATTAACACACGGCTCCCTGAGCAGATATGTTTCACTCTAACACACAAATGCAGACCCACACAGTCGGGTCTGCAGACACCTGCGTGAGAGATTCTTCCATGTAGAATCTGTGCACCTCAGTTTCCTCAAGTCGGAACTCGGCTCGTAGCAATTGTCGCCTCTTTACAGGAATGGCTGTGATTGAAATCCCTGAGAACCTGACAACCTGCCAAATGTCCCATGATGATATTAACATGTGTATAATATGTAAATCACATAAATGCTGCTGCAGAATCTTGTATTTTTATATTCTGTATAACATCTAGGTTACATTCAGAATATCTTCTATCAGCAACTTGTTTATTAGAAGAACCTTTGACGTAAAATAGATTTTTCCATCAATACTTTCTTTAGTTCCTTGGCTGATTCGCTCATGTCTTGTTTCTCATCCCTCTAATCCAAGAAAACACAGAATATCTCTTCATCACTTGTTAATTTGACACTTGCAGTGTGTGTGTGTGTGTGTGTGTGTGTGTGTGTGTGTGTGTGTGTGTGTGTGTGTGTGTGTGTGTGTGTGTGTGTGTGTGTGTGTGTGTGTGTGTGTGTGTGTGTGTGTGTGTGTGTGTGTGTGTGTGTGTGTTCATATTATCCTATGGATTTTGCCGATTCGAGCCTGAAAGACTCGAAGTTCTCTCATAAGCTCAAAAGCCGTCAGCAGCCGGATCCTCCTCTCTCCTGTCTCGACCCCCTGTGGTGACGGGGAATGAGAGATACCATTGTGTGCATGTACAGTATCTGGTGTGTGTGTGTGTGTCTGCACATGTGTCCACCTCTTCCATGAAAACTCCCATCATGGTGAAACAACAATAGCAAATCTATTCCAGGCGGATCAGCGCGTGTGCCTGCGACTGGCCCGGTCGAATCAGGCAGGATTTCTACTGCTTCAGCCTCAGATCCTCGTGCTGCTCATCAGTGGCGTCACATCAGGGGCCTTTTCCTCCGTGTCCCTTCCATCTCCATTGTCAATACTCCGGTGTTAGCACGCTCTCATCTCACTTATCGCACATCCCGTAAAACCTTCTACGTTGCAAGACAAACAGCGTCTGATGCTTGTTATTTGTTTGTGTCTGCCAGCTGAGATTTAAAAAAAAAAAAAAAAAACACTGAGTGATGCCGTCTTTATTTCTCTTTCCAGACAATGTGGCTACAGCAAAGCTTCCCAGGAGGGAGACGAGGAACTCTACTTCCAGTGTAAGTGACGACGCCGACCTCTATTAAATCCCAGATGTGTGTGTTTGTGTGTAATCTGTGTTGGTCCGTGTTCAGTCACTGCTCACGAAGGGGGGGGGGACTATCCATACATGCTTTGTCTTTTCCTGTTCCCTGTGCACGAAGTCATGCGACACGCGTGTGCCTCGCAGATGACTTTTTGAGGCATGAGGCAGTGTCACGGCATTAATTCTTAATTCTGAGTGCATGCTTAGCCGGCTCTGAGCCCACTGACACACTCCATTAGGTGGTGTGTGTGTGTGTGTGTGTGTGTGTGTGTGTGCGGCGGAGTTTGATGGAGAGAGATTGAAATCCAGAGGAGGGAAAGATAAAGACCTGGAGAAGGGGGGGAGGGCGAGGAGGAAAGAGCGGGGAGTAGAAGTCAGGAAGCAGCAGCAGCAGAGATCTCTCTCCTCCCAGAGAGACCACGTTAAATGTTGTTGTTGCACATGTTGTCGAACAAGATTGTAAATGTTGCTTTTTATAAACTCACAAAGCCCTCAATAGGCTTTTTGTTTGACGGTGACAGAATGGAAGTAGTTTGACATATCTCTGCTTGTTTGGTGCGTGCCAGTGCTCCTCTAATATAGTGTGTGAGAGTGGTGGTGTGGGGGGGGGGATGGGGGGGGGTGTACATGCGTGTGCGTGCTCATGCTCATTTGCGTTGTTTAATCTCCCAGCATGCTTAGCCCTCTGGAGAGGTTTGGAGCACTATGCCTGATGAATAATGAGCCAAAGCCATGAAGCTCGGAATTAAATCTGCCCAAACATAGACGTGCCAACAGCTGACAAGCACGCAATATACATACAAATACACACACACACACACACACACACACAGACACAGACACACACACGCACAGACAGGTATTTTTGGCCTGTTTCTCAAACACATGAACGGACACAGAGACACTTCTTTTGTTCTCTTTATCCGCACACGCTCTCTGGAGACCACTTCCTGTTCTGTGACGGTGAACCCGCTGCACACTCCCATTGGGCTTCAGGTCCACCTCGTCCGAGGACAGGAAGTGTGTGTGTGTGTGTGTGTGTGTGAGTCCGTCAGTGTCAGCCTGTTTTCAAAATAAAAAAAATCCTCCATCCATCTGTTCCATCTGCCAAACTCCCCAGCTGTAGAGTAACACGGAGGGACACAGGAAGAGGGAGAGAACCAGTAGCTAAATGAGTGTGTGAGTCAGAATGTAGAGGAATAAAGGAGGAGAAATGAGTGTGTGAGGAGAGAAGAGTGAGGAGGTGAGGGAGGGAGAGACTCATCATAAGTGACACTGCTCAGAACATTAGTGTTATGTCGGAGTGAGTGACCTAGAAACGCCGGGTGGGGGTTGGCGGGGGGCGGAGGAGAGACTCAAACCGAGCAGTTTTGGAACGCATCCCCAGTCAGACGGCAGAAACGTTCGGGGCTAAACGGGCCCACCCTGTCGTCCAGTGGAGTGTGAACACGCTTCAGTTTCCCCTCAATCGCTCGTGGCTGTGACACAGTTAACCCTGAAACTAATCAGCCACTGAGCCAGTGTAGTGTGTGTGTGAGTATGTGTGTGTGTGTGTGTGTGTGTGTGTGTGTGTGTGTGTGTGTGTGTGTGTGTGTGTGTGTGTGTGTGTGTGTGTGTGTGTGTGTGTGTGTGTGTGTGTGTGTGTGTGTGTGTGTGTGTGTGTGTGTGTGTGTGTGTGTGTGTGTGTGTGTGTGTATGTGTGTGGGTCAAATGAGTGAGAACGATCAGAGACATTTATTGCTCACCTCTTCGGCATGTGAGCACCCCCTTCATGTGTCTGTGTGTGGTTGTGTGTGTATGTGGTTGTGTGTGTGTGTCGCACAGCTGGTTTTAAGCTACAGCATTTAAGTTTTAAAAAACCCTATTTGACAGAAAAGAGGCTTCGATCCTCCACTCAGCCCTGGCCATGAATAGAAAAGGTTTCATTTGCCTCATAATTGTACTTTTGGCTTTATTTGTGTGTGTGTGTGTGTGTGTCTTTATGTGTGTGTGTGTGTTGGATCAATAAGCCGTTATGAGGCAGCCAGCATAGGATTCCTCAGGTCGATCTGGAGCCCTAATCACATTTCAGGGCCTGGGCCACGCTTTTGGGAAAACTCCCCGACGCTTTCCAGGAAGATTTCCAGGAAGATAACGTGTAGTAACAAGGGTCAAAGGTCGTCTAATTGAAAGCTGGACCTCACTGGTTTAATAGTTATTGGCTGCCGGCTGGTTTATTTGGTAGTTGTTTGGCGTCCGGCAGTTGAGGAACAGTCGGGGGTCAATAACGCTCGAAATAGAAGCTGAAGTTTCCAATTGTGTCTCATTAATGTCACAGTAGTGATTTTCTAAAAGTCCTCGGAAGAATTTAAGCAAATTAGGTAAAGTAACCTTTTTTTTCATCCATTGATTGGATTGGAGAAATTTAGTGTGAATTATAGGGTCTGTTTTAAAGGAGACATAATCAACAGATTTATTTATAAGCTCTAAACTAGAAGAGCCAAGGCTGAGGTACTGGTCAGGGACGAACCCATTATAGTTTGGTGCAGTCCTGAAACCCATTTTGGAGATTATTTCTTTATGCTGAGGCTCTAGAGCTGTCACTCACTTTGGAGAACTCACACGCAAACTCTAAAACTAACGACAAAGCAGCAGTCGAGCACCCTGGTGTCACTTTGAGGTTTTTTCGCCGCCTCAGCGTTTTTTACTTGTCTATTATGTCCTGTCCCAGTTTGTCTGACGGCAGATTATGTTGTGTTTGTGTGTTATTTTTGCATAAGTGTGTTAGTGGGATAAGACTGTGAGGCATGCAGGAAAAGACAAAAGGCCTGGTGCCGGAGCCCTGTGATCTGAGTAAAGCCTTGTGGACCAAACCCAAAGTCACACTTGAGAACTTGGAGCTTATGATCTCAGTTCTTCTCTGTGTTCTCTGTGTTCTCTGTGTTCTCTCTCTCTCTCTCTCTCTCTCTCTCTCTCTCTCTCTCTCTCTCTCTCTCTCTCTCTCTCGCTCTCTCTCTGTAGCACAAGGTCAACACACACAAAACCATAGAATTAGACAAGTTGTGGATCCCTAAACGGAGGCGTTTCTTTTTCCTTTTAAAAGAGGAAACAACTTGTTTTAAACAGTTTAAATCAAAATCAGAAACTTGCCAGTGTGTTTACAGGATCGTGTTCGGTTGTTAAAACCACACAGAACATGTCAAACTCAGATTTCTACCTTGGGCCCGCGGTGTAAGTGGAGTTTGATGGCAGAAAAATGTTTCAGCGATCTCACACATCAATGGCAGAACTCTGGGTATTGAATTCCGTCCGTGGATCAAAGAGCGAGAGCTTCTTCCCAGACACAACATTTTGGGTCTGAAATTTAACAATCACAGCCACAGAGAGAAACTCTTTGTTGGAGGAGGCAACGCCACCTATTCCTCCGCTGACTGCAGCCTCAGCCGAGCACAAAGCGATGCCGACATGAAGAGTGTTCTGCTTTGTGTAGAGACAGAGCACGCTGCCGGGACCGCAAAAACAAACCAGCTGACTAGATCGCTGTTTTATTTTTACCCACACACACTGTGATATCTGAATCTAAGGGGCTTCTTCTTTTTTATCCATTTCGTGTATCATGTGGATTGTGTGTTCTGTAAAGACGAGCCTTAACATCTTTAAATATCTTCATTTGTTATGAAGGTGAGTCTTGATTGTGTGATTGTGCGTTGTAGTTAAGATCCCGACGCGGAGGACCTACATCGACCCGGAGACCTGTGAGGACCTGCTGCAGGCCGTCCACGCCTTCGCCAAGGAGCTGGACAACTCCAGCATCAAGATAGAGAGAATCATGCACACAGGTACGAGACTACACAAAGTGCAGTGCAACCGGGCGACAAAACAACACAAAGACTTTATACATTTACATCAGCAGGTACTATTAGTGGTCTTAAGAGACTGAGCTGCAGCAGAGAGTCTATCCAAAGTCCACAGGCAGAATCAGGGCTAATAGCCACAGGTTAAAAAGCCCAAAGGCTCCTGGCTCTGGTGTATCTTCATCCGTTTTGGGTCAACACAGCCACAGTCAGCACAGGGTCAGCAAACACACAAAGACTTAACCCCAATTTGCATCTGCCTTTGTGCCTCCGTGCTTCACCAGATCAAAAACAGAGATAATAAAAATCTAAGAAACAAAGATCATATTATTTGTTTGTTAGACACTCACTGCTTGACGAAGGCCCACAGGTTTCTAACTCTCATACAAAGTTCATAACAAAGACTTTCTGTCAGCCATCGTCGTGTTTACTTTTCAGATGTTAGAAAAGTTCCGTCCAGAGCAGACATTTAAAAAATGGGCCCATTTTGAAATTGAAGAACAATTTGAAGAGTGGTGGTTGTGGCTCAGATTGTACAGAGCGGGTCGGCCACTCGTCAGAAGGTCGATGGTTCAATTTCCCGGTTTCTATGTCAAAGTGTACGTTTGGCAGGACACTTGAGCTGTGACTTTGTTGAATGTGTGATCTGCAATTTAAAACACTTGGAATTGTTCTTTATTTAAATGCAACACATTCAATATAAGCCTCATGTTTGGGACGTAAAAAAGCAATAAGTGAGGAGTTTATGCAACAATAAAAATTGAAATATTTCCTCAAAATTTAAATTAAAAGGAAAATAACAGACACGATCCACAGTCGCAGTAATCTCCACTCAGCGTGTCGCAAGACAAACCGGAGGAGCCACTTCACTCAGTGTGGAAACTTTCTCAAAAATTGATTAGGTTGTTTGATTTGCCTCGTTTCTCATTCCACGGCCTCACCTGCACCGAACCTAATCTCTCCCCTCTTTGATCCCTTTGTATTTCATGTGTGTCTCTCTCTCTCTTTCTATCTCTCTCTCTCTGTCAGTCGTCTCTGTTCATTTGCGTCATCTTATTTTTCTCGTCCAATATGTTTGTATTTCTCTGCTGCTCTACAAACCCCCCCCCCCCCTGCTCGCTTCACCTCTATTCATGTCTTTCTTATATAGCTCCATGTCATCAGTCTGCTTTTTCTTCCACTCTTTCTGGTTGCTCCTTATACAGAAGAAGAAAAATGTATGTGGGGACAAAAGAAGAAAAATCAATATGGATCATGACCCCTGTGTCTCTATCTCCCCCTACAGGTGACTTTGGGGAGGTGTGCCGTGGCTGCTTGAAGCTGCCCAGTAAGAGAGAGCTGCCGGTGGCCATAAAGACGTTGAGGGCCGGCTGCTCGGACAAACAGCGGCGCTCGTTCCTCAGCGAGGCCGGAATCCTGGGGCAGTTCGACCACTCCAACATCATCCGACTGGAAGGCGTCATCACCACCGGTAAGAAGGGGGTGGACGGGGGGGGGGGTACATAGGAGGAGTGGGAGGGTTTGACCATCTTCTGTATCATAAAGAGGATTCATTCCTGTCACTGCTAGAGGAAAGTGAGCCACAGGAAGAAGAAATAAGGGAATTGGAATTTCATTATTTCGGTATCACAGCCTCAGATGGGGTCATGACCTCTGGAGAGGGAAACCGGAGTTGGGGCAAAGGCGATGGACGGTAGGGGGGGGGTGGGTCGGAACGAGCACCTGGACGCTCCCACCACTTCAATATCACACACGTGGAGGGGGGTCAGTGATCACAGCGGAGAGGGCAGGACGGCTGAGGAAGAGGAGGATAGAGCCGGCGTGGATAGATGTCCGCTACCGGCGGATGAGCCACATCAAGGTCCAGGGTCCGCTGACAGATAGCAATCTAGGTTCTTGAGTGAAAACGGGATGGAGGGAGTCAGAGGTTACAAAACAAAACAGATTGTTGAAGGAGGGAGACGGAGAAAAGAGACAAGAGATACAGAGAAGATGAGGTAGAGGTTAATGGGAATGGCAGGTGAGGGGAGAAGCTTTAAAGAGTTTGTGAAGTTTTTGTTACTGCGGGAGTGATGCGCAATGTGTTTGTGTGTGTGTTTGTGTGTGTGTGTGTGTGTTTGTGGGAGGGCACAGTGCCCGAACACACTCTGTGCTCAGGAGGATGGCAGCAGATGTGCAGGGTACAGTAATTGGTGCTGGAGACCCAGCGGGGCCTTGAGATCCACTCCAATCCCTCCCACCTCACACACACCAACACACACACACACACACACACATACACACACACACCTCACATGAATGTTTTCCTCACACAAAAAAAGTGATCCCATATGGTTGCTTCTTTTTCACTCTTATTGACACACACACACCTGCTTGCCTGCCTCACTTGGCATAAAATCACACATCCGTATAAACACACACACACACACACATACACACACACACACACACACACACACACTATTTGACTACAAATCACCTGCTTTGCATCACTTACCCCCCCACTTAGCCCACCTGCAAACAGCATCCTCCTCCTCTTCCTAATCCCCACATGCTTTAATTCATTCAGGTCCACATGAGAAGTGTGTGTGTGTCCTCTTGCATTATCCAGCACAGATTTCTGGAAATGAGATTAAAGGACACACAATAAGGTGGTTTTGTGTCATTTAAGGAAATATTTTGTCACCTCAGGGGAGAAACACACAGGAAGTGACCGACATGACATGATAGTTAATTTTCTATGCACAAAGATGAAGCTGAGAGGTGCATGTGATCAGATTTGATCAAATCTCAGGAAATACCTTTATTTAAATTGTTGAGTTTGTATCTGTCTGATCTCAGGTGTTTATTTGTTTTGAATACTCTCATTCAAGAAAATTAAGTGTGTTTCCACCGTAGTCTGAATATAAAGATGGACGACAGGACGTCTCCCAAAAAGTGAAGCCAAAGCGTCTTGATTGCCCCCTGGTGGCTGACTGCACTATAGGACATATTACAGGTCATGCTAGTGGATTGGACATGGGCAAAATTAGAAATTCAAAATCCATGTCAGATACATTTTCTTCAAAGATGTTTTTTTGTCATTTTAGGTAGTTCTTCTCCCACTCATGTACGTTCAAGTTGTTTGGTTTAAAGTACTTAATGCCTTGAAGACAGCGTGATGCTTCATGATTGACAGCTGACACTTGTCAAGTTTAATTCTGATTGACGCAAAACAGCAGCGTTCCTATCAGGGATACTTTGTTTTGATTTCTGCATAGAAGGAGGAAGTGGAAATGTGTTGTCAATCTTCATTTACATGTATTTGTACGTGTAGGAGAGTCGCTCCCTCCGTCACACACACATTCCCTCACTTTTCCCTCGCTCTACATTTCTGTCAGGATTTGCAAACTTACTCGACATCTTCAAAACAAGACGTCTTCCTCAGCATCGAACCGTGTGACACAACCGATCCTTGCTCGTAGCATGTACGTGTCTGTCAGACCAACACAGAGCAGCACCACTGATTCGCCCTCCGACTTCCACGTCCCTGTGCTGACTCACGGTTCTCACAAATTAATACATGCCAAACCATGAATTGTGTATATTACATTACAAAGTTAGCATTTTTCTCTGACACACGGCTGCACAGTTTGTGGGGATTTACAGCCCAGCGTCCTATCTCAGGATATGTAATTTCAGATACTAAGTTGTTTACAGATCCGTCAAGCTGTTCCTGACGCTATCGCACTTCCATACTCCTCTGCTACTTCCTCCTGGTTCCTCTTTCCTCCAACTGCTGCACTCTTATTATCCTCCTCTGTGCACTTCATAGCACAGCACTGGATTTCTGCCATCTGTGCCTGGCCACATTGTGTGTCTGTGTAGTGTGTGTTGCCGTGCAGGCCTGGGCTGTTGGCTCGTGTGTGTTTTGTCGTGCACAGATCAGGTGTGTGTGTGTGGGTGTGTGTGTGGGTCATTAAACTTGCTGAGACAGCCGGGGCAGCACACAGGTTCTCCTGGCCTCACCACAGTTCAGTGGGTGAAGAATGGCTTTGCACAATGTCTGCCGCGCTGCCAAGTGGACTGGACTCACTTTAATCTCTCCCTCCCGCCCCCGTCCTCCGTGTCTCTGTCTCTATTACCTCTCTCCATTTCTTTTTCTCCCCCCTGTTCCCACAGTTGTATTCCAATTTCAGCTGCTCACACACCCGGCTCTCTTTCTTTTGTTTCTCCAGGTAACACCATGATGATCATAGTGGAGAGCATGTCCAACGGATCCTTAGATTCCTTCCTGAGGGTACGTTCTCTCCTTTTTTATTTATTTTTTTGCATGTATCTTAAAATTAAATGCAGAATAAACCCTCATTATAATCTTCTGCTCTCATAAACAAGGCATTCTTGTTGTAATAATCCTAAATTCCCTGCTATTACGGCTCAGTCCTAGGGCAGCAATACTTGCTTATTACAGCAATAAGGGAAACGTAACGCAATTAACAGCACAAATGGAGTGTTTCAGCTCCGAGATGCTGTAAGCTGCTGTAAACTGTAATTGTGCCCCACTGCTCTGTGAACCACGGCGGCATGTTTTATAATGAAATGAATTAATGGCCTGTTTGTTTTTATTCTGCAAATAAAGGGATTCAGCTCAGTGAGCAGAACATTGTGCCGTACCAACAGATGTTTGTTTGTTTGTTTTTCAATCTCTGTATTCTATACGCTTCTTTCCTCCGTCGTTTTCCCCCTCTCCTTTCATTTCTAATCTCCCTCCTCCCTTCCTCTCTCCCCCCGATGACTCCAGAAACACGAAGGCCAGCTGAGTGTAATGCAGCTGATGGATATACTGACCGGGGTGGCATCAGGGATGAAGTACCTCACCGAAATGGGCTTCGTCCACAAACGTCTGGCCGCACACAAGGTGAGGGAGCAGGTGGGGGGAGATGATGGAGGAGAGGGTGCAGCGTGATCTATATGTCTCGGGCTGTTGCACGGATTTCGCAGGTGGGTTATCGCGGGGAACGCAATTTGTCCTCGTCTGCAAACACCTCGGACGATCACTCAGCTGCAGGATTTTATTTGAGGGAACACGTGAAGGTTTGAAAATGACAAGACAAAGCTGTCAAAACCGTTTTGTCACATTCAGGTTTCACCGGGTGAGTTTGAGTTTGTGGCTTTTTTTTCCCTCCTAAAAGAGCCCATCTGTCAAACTGCAAATGCACTGATCACGATGTGGAAAGACCATTTGTTCTCACAAACAATCAGTCAGCCCCCGGTGCAATAAGAGCTTTGCCCAACCGGGTGCTGACACCGCAGGCTGCGTCCCCACCACTGCATTTTCATTTGAAAGGGCATCGACTCTGCAACACAGCTGAGAAGTTTGAAAACCTGTTGACCCTGTTTTAGTTTGAAAACCCTGTTGACCCTGTTTTAGTTTGAAAACCCTAAGGCCCCGTTTTAGTCTGGACGGTCTGATGTTATGAAACGATGATGTAGAAACTCATCTTTCTGGGCACAAAGTAACCTTAACTGACTCGTTCGGCTGCTATCACATCACATTACACAACCCTTGTTGGAGGACGACCACTCTACCCCTAGGCCACAGCGCCCCACGTGACCCTTTACCAGAAAAAACAACCGGAATCAGCCTCGGTCACCGGTGTATGCCGTTGTTGTCTTGGCAAACACCTGTAGTCGAGTTAAATTCTAGATTTTACAACGCAACAACAGTTTACATGTGTAGGAGACAACTCTTCTGGTGAACATGGCCTAGATTGCGTGACTGGACCTTTTCAGACGTGTTTTTTAACAAAAATGTTGTGGTATGGATTTAGCCGACAGCAGTTTTTCCTCCGAATATAACCCGTTTGTTTCCTCCCCCTCAGGTGCTGGTGAACGCCAACCTGAACTGCAAGGTGTCCGGCTTCAGACCTCTACAGGAGGACAAGATAGAGGCCATCTACACCACACTGGTAAGAGGAAATCAAATGTGAAAGCCTACGTCCTCTTCTGCAGCCAGGATGTAAACTTGAACTTCCCAAAGTAATGAACCTCAGCGTGGTACAGAGCCAGTTGGCATGGAGTTCGTGCATGTAGCGGTTTTTTATTTTTAATGAGCCTCAAACCAAATGAGTTCTAACACGTGTCACATTAGGTTCAGTTGAAGTCATATAATTAAGACTTGTTTCTGTGGATATTTTTGGTTTCCTCTCCGGCTAAACTCGCTTTTCCAAGAGATTATTTTCATCTCGTGCAAAGTGTTACTGCCGCTTTTCAAAGTCGGTATTGAAGCTCTACATTTTCTCCACGTCCTTGTGCTCCGTGTCTTACCTCCTCCTCCTCCTCCTCCTCCTCTGTCCCCCAGCACGGAGGGAAGAGCGTGGTGCTGTGGACCGCTCCGGAGGCCATCCAGTACCACCGCTTCTCCTCCGCCTCAGATGTCTGGAGCTTTGGCATCGTCATGTGGGAGGTCATGTCCTACGGAGAGAGACCCTACTGGGATATGGGCAACCAGGATGTGAGTTGTGGGGAAGGGAGATGGGGACATAGATTGGAGGGTTGCTTTGTATTAATCTTTCTCTCTCTCAAGTATTCTCTCTATTCCCTCGCTCCCGTTTTTATTTTATTTCAATATCTGCACTTCACCAGCCGCCCTCGCTCTTTCACCCCCCCCCCCCCCCCCCCCCCCCGGAGTCGCTTTATCAATGAACTCTGTATCCACGGCGAGCTCGGATCTTATTAAAAGAGAGTCGAGAAGCCGCAGTACCTCTGAAAGCCTTTCCAGGGCCTAAGTCCTCCTTTTTAAGTCTGCATCAGCTCCGTGACCAATCCTGTTTCCTTGTAAGGACGCGTTGACCCCCTTCCAGTGCCTGCCACCCCCCCCCCATCCACCCCTGCTCTTAAAAGTGCCGAAAATCCCTTCTGGGTAAAAAAACTAAAAACAAATCTGCCTCTTTCAGGAAATGTAAAGCGCTCGCTGCTTGGGGGGGCGGAGGAGATGGTTCAGCCGATTGGATCCTGATGCTTGTCACTCGCAACCTGTTATTTCCAAATCACTGTGCATGGGGGGGCGGTCTCTGCTGCCGTCATTCGTACCTTTTGTCCTTCAATAAACCAAAAAAGGTTTTTAGCTCAGCTCTTGAAGGAACACAGAGAGCAGATATTCTTTGTAGTATTATTAATCGTTCAATATATTTATTATTGTTCGCCATGTCCAAAAAGCTTCGATGCTAACGCCCTCTCAAATGAATGTCATTGAAAAATAATGCATTCACTTTATGCAGGGGGGCGCATGGTTAAAAAGCAACGGATTATTAGAATGTTTCATTTTTGAATGTCCAAAAATAAATATGCATGAGTTATTCAGCAGGGTTATTTTTTTTTTCTGCCTGCTGCCCTTTCACTGAGCAGAGGAAAGTTTCAGGCTCGGCCTCGTCCTCCGTGTTATCAAACTTTCCAATTGAAGGGTCAGAGGTCAAACTTGTAGAGCGCCAGGGAATATTAATCCTTTTTAAATTGATACATTATATCATAACGGATTTGTGGCTCGGCCCCGTCCACCTGTGATCCGTCCTGGCCTTTATGCACCGGCTTTGATTAAATGGAAAATGTCAAACGCTGAAAAGCATTTTGTGAATGCTCTTTAGTGAGATGGCAGCTTAAAGGAGGCTGAAGGGAACAGTAGAGTGGGGCACAGGGTGGGGGGGGGGGGGGCTGGTGGGCTGAGGTAAGAGCGAGGGTTTTAGGAAATAGCGCGGCTGATGGACGTCTTCTTTGTGATCACGCTCCAACTTGATTTCCTGCTCAGTGTTTCTGCGAGTGATTCAGGAGAAGGATGTGTTGCACGTCCCTAGATTTAGGCTACACAGGAAGTCTCTGGTGAGCTGTTATAGTGAATGGTTTTAGAAGGAGGGGACCACGTTAGTCTGATGGAGGAGCATGTCTGCAGGGAGGCTCTCCTGCTCTGATGTGTGAAGACGAGGAGGCTTCACGGGACTACATGAAAAGGATGAATGGAGACAAATCATTTCCTAAGGGTCATAGTTTTTTTGTTGTTTGTCTTCTGTTTTAAAACTGCCAGGAGATTTGTTTTAAATTCACAGGTTGACAAGATGTTTAAATATCACATAGGTCCATATCAGTATGAAAATAACAGAAATACAAATGACAAAATACAGAAGCATAGAGTGTGGATACATGACTGATTTGTACGCTGCACATCTGGGAAAACAAAGAACAACAACACGAGTCAGGGACAAGGAAACACAAACTCAGTGTATCTTCTATTAACTCAGTTAGTTTCCTCTCAGATGGGTTCAGACAGAACACTTTGCTCCACACATTTGTTCCAGTTTTTCCAAAAACAAGATGTTATTGTCTTATTCATTGTTTGTGGTGTAATTGCTTAGAAAAGAAAATTAGGATTCAGCACTTTGCTTCATTATTCACTCCCCCCCATCCTTTGCTGAGATCATAATCCACTTATCAGGTAAATACTTGGAAAATCACTAGTTCTGAAAACGTCTAACCTGATATTGATGGGGTGTCTTCCTGCAGGTGATAAAGGCCATCGAGGACGGCTTCAGGCTGCCGGCTCCAGTGAGCTGTCCCACACATCTCCATCAGCTGATGCTGGACTGTTGGCAGAAGGAGAGGACGGAGCGGCCCAGCTTCAGCCAGATCCACTCGGCCCTCAGCAAGAGCATCCGCTCCCCCGACGGCATCGGCTCCTCCACCCTGGCACGCAGGTATGGGTTCGGTGATACGCTACAGCTGGCCTCGGTAAACGGACATTTATCTCTATGAATCTATTTCTCTGAGCACTCAACCCGTGTTCCTGCGTCTTTCAGGACCCTCAGTTCATCCATTACATTAGCAGAAAGACCTCTCCCCTCCTTCCCGGCCTTTAACTCGGTGGGAGAGTGGCTGGACGCAGTGGACATGGGACGCTACAAGGACAATTTCACTGCGGCGGGATACTGCTACTTGGAGTCTGTGGCACGAATGACTGTACAGTAAGTAGCTCTTTATAAAACACTGTGTGACCTTTTTAGATCCTGTGGTAAAGAGAGAAGTCAAGTGAGTGAATAAGAACAGATGGAGATGGAGGCGCTGGAGAAAATCTGTGACTAAATAAATACTTGCATTGGATAATTAAATAGGCTGAACACAGATCTAAAGAAATAACTGATGATGAAAATCATTTCTGAGTTCATGTTTTTAAAAAGCAATAACACAAAACACTATTTCGCTCCAGTTTCTCAGCTTTGAGAAATAACAGCTTTCTTCTTATGTAATTATTGATTTAATGTGTTTTGAGTTTTAGACGTTTAAATTAAAACATTTTGAAACATCACCGTGAGCTTTAGTAAATTAAACTAAGAATCTGTCACCAAATAATTGATTTAAAAAAACAAAACTAAATATAATTAGTGTCTCAGAGACACTTTCATCACTATTCTTATCCTCTCACTGTAACTGACAGATAAATTTGTTTTATATGTCAACCTTTTTATGAATTTCGGATTTCTGGATAAAAGTTATAATTTACTTGACATTCAAGTTGTTTTTTTAGTTTTAAGTTTTATTTTCTCACTTTACTTTAATAAGTCATGAAGCTTTTTGTGGAAGGAAAAGATAAAAAGTCCTGAAATAACTTGTTTACATTCCTGGATTTATTTTTGTTACACACCCCTATGTGTTCATTTTTTATTATTATTATGTAGTGATATTAAATTATTACATTACATTATTAGAACATCGCACATGAAATTTAACAGAGCAATACATTTAAAAACTCTCTTGAATTGGAAAGAAACTATCTCAGAAATGTTTTGTTTTATTAATTTGTGTATTTTGACTGTTTTACTTTTGTCTATGTGCCCTCTGCTAACATGGAGGAGGCAGAATGTATTACCTATACTTCATCCAGCCACCAGAGGGCAACCAAGATAATTTGGCTTCACTCTCAGGAGCTGTCACATCTTTAAAAAGATAAAAACAGAGAGTAGCTCAGAGGCTGTGTAAATCTATGTCCTCAGTGAGCTCCGGTGGGCGGTCCCCAGTTTGAAGAGCGTGATGAAAGTTGTTGGCTCGTCTGCTCACGTTGAAGATGGACGAGCCAAGTTCTTGAGCGATGATCTGAGCATCAAATTATTAAAGTCACTAACTCCCACCTGACGACACTGGAGCCCAATAAATTCCACATCCCCTTCAACTTATCGGCGTAAATCTCGTTTGTGTGTCCACAGAGACGTCCTGAGCCTGGGCATCACTTCCCTGGAGCACCAGAAGCTGATACTGGCGGCCATCCAGACCCTCCGAGCCCAGGTCATCCAGATGCACGGCCGGGGAGTGCAGGTCTGACGGAACAGCCGACGAGCCGCAAGTCTCACGCTGCTGCTGCTGCTGCTGCAGACGGATGAGGAGGCGGAGGAAGAGAGAGAGAGAGAGAGAGAGAGAGAGAGAGAGAGAGAGCTCTTCCAGACTAACGGAGAGATGAGCAGATCTTTCAGCCACTCCTCTATTTACTCCTCCTCCCCACACTTCCTCATGCCTTCCTGGATAACCTTCCTTCCTTATTTTATTACAGTTTTTTTTAAATGAACTCCCCCGCCTTCCCCCTGCTGGAGACGAGCGGGATTGAGGAGTTGGGCAGCAGAGGAGTGATGTCATGTGACTTTTAGTTTTCCCCGTGTGTGACCTCTATCTGCACTTTGACCTTCAATAACTGTGTCAGCCCTGTCTCGCCGGTTTGAGGATCAGGGTGCTGGGGGGGGGGGGGGGCTCTGGTCCGGAGCTGACCTCCGACCTGCAGGGGGAGGCTGAGATTTATTACGCTGCAAACGCACCAGTTGTCAAAGAAACACAATTCTTGGGGGACGGGGGGGGGGGAGTTTCCCTTTACACCAGGATCGATTCCCCCAAAAAACAATATATTGACTCTTCTACAGGCCGTGGATCAAATGGCTCAGTCCTCAGACGAGGGACGGCCACACCCACATCAGACTTACTGACCGTGATGACGCAGAATCATACGATTAAAGGGACATTTCTGGAAAGTCAACGTGGCTGTAAACCTTCAGACCGAGCCGTCCCGTGATAGGTTGAGAGGAGTCTAAAGCACGAACTGCTCTGTATAGATCTATATACAGTATTCATCGTGTGACAGTAAGTTGTGGGCGGTGATTTTTTTGGACTTTCAGGAATATCACCGCCCCGCGTTTCTTCTTTTTCTCTTCGGGGCCACAAACGCTGCAAAGATCCGGCTGTAAAGCAAAGGGAATCAAACCAGTTTGATTTGTTCTGTCGTTCGTTTCACGTCGCCATCTCTTTCTTTATTCCCTCCGTCTCTCCCTCTCCTCCTCTGTGCTCTCTATTCGTTCTTTCTTCTAATTCCCCCGGTCGCCTGCTGGATGTCATCTCGCCTCCAAAGGCTTCTCCCTCTCACCACCACGTCTAATCCTCTGTACAGAACTCAGGCCAACGCTGGAAGTATTTATTTGTGTTTACGGACTTTGAGGCGAACCTCCGCCGCACCAGAGGTCAAGAGGGTTTATTTAACTTAAAAGTATTTAACAAAAAAAAAGTATTGTTGAGCAATGTCTCGTCGTTTTGTTACCGTTTTGATTTTATTGTTTGATTAATTTACATGATGAGCTTGAGCAGGTCAGCTGTTTTTACAGGAAGTGACGGGAACACTGGATGATTTCAAAGCGTCTGCACACGGGAGCTGTGTCCCAATTCAACAACAAACCTTCATGGGCCACATTGTCCGAACCGGGGAAGAACCTTTAAATGCTCATCGTTTTTTTTAAATGTTACCAGTTCGGATGAGTTAAAGTTAAATACTTTCTTTTTAAAAGTGTGAGCGTCAGACATTTTGGTCTCGTCAATGAATGGATCCCGGGATCGAGGATTCGCCCGACGAAGGAGGCGGAGCCTGAACTGGGACACAGCTGGCATCTATGTATTCTTCCAGGTCCACCATCATTGGATTTGCCGTATACATCCCAGTGTGCAGTGTGGATACAGGACTACAGAATGTCAATGAGATGCTATTTTCTTTCTTTGTTGCTGTCATGGTTTTATGTTGCTGTTTCTCTGCCGCTCTACGTGGTTGCACTCTTGAACTCCCAGAATCCTCTGTGTACAGTGATCTCCCCCCCCCCCCCCCGCCTTTTCTGTCCTATTTAAATACAGGAGGTTTGAAGGAAGAAGTTTATCGGGGCATGGTTTGATTTTTCACAGTTTCACACTGTTTTGACCGGATCATTGTCTGGTCTGGTTTGTATTTGGTACAAAATGAGTTTTAGTCCTTATTGACGTTTTCACACACATGTTAACATATCTGGAGAACACTCGGTTGGTCCCTTTACACAACACAACAAACACACACATGCACATACACACACACAAACAAACAACAGACGACCTCGTCGCCACGATGAATGAAACTCGAGTCCCCCCCCCCCCCCCCCCCCTCTATCCCCGCCTCTGTTACTGTAACCGTTATGTTTAATACTGTAAATATGTATTTGAAAATGCGAAATCTATTTTTATAATTTGTTTGAAGAACAACGTGTTGGATATGATATCTTGCTCACTGTGTAAGGATTTTTGTTTGTTTGACTTTTAGGGCCATAGCTGAGAAAACACTGGTGTTTGGAATATAAAAACTGAAAAGTTCATTTTTTATTTGTTCTTTTGTTAGTTTTTTCGATGATTTTTACTTGTTAGAAGAAAATCTGATGGCTGTTGCAATATTGAAACGTGTTATTAAAAAATTACAATACAAGCCGGTGTTCCATTTGTCTTCTATTTGTGAAGTGAAAGATTGGAAACGTGTTTGACTGAAACTCGTTTACTCAGGAAACTCTCCTCCTCTTGGTTTTGGGTAAAGTTTAAATAGTTTTGAATCAAAGGTTTTGTGAGTGTTGCTTGAATGCAGTTATTTTTTTGTGTGTTAACTGTAATTGTAGAGTTTATTAAAAAATATTAGCAACATGAAGAGTTGGTTTATGCCTCGATCCCCATTTGATTAGCCTGCACTGGGACTAGCTGGTTCCACCATATTCCTCCAATCGACTGTTGGTCTTTCTGTGATGTTTTCAGTTTTAGAAAAGAGTAAAAGAGTCACTTTGTCACTTTTAACTTAACCTCCAGAGTCTGGGTGACCACATTTACCATTTTGACCTCAGGTTTCAGTGCCGGGCCTCAGGAAACAGGGACCTAGCGACACACCGAGCAGCTCGGCAGTTAATGGTGGACGGGCTCTAAAAGATGAACTTTCCCAATTATCCGTCCGCCCTTTAACTTCCCTCCTGGTGCAGAGGAACGAAGCGTTGGCCTGGTCTCTCTCTCCTCGAGGCCACCTCCCGCCCTTATCTGTGTGTTCGGAGGTTAATGCCCTGTATCCACTTGGCTGTGGTCTGTGAGTTTCTCTCCCACTCGACTCCACCATCCAAAGTTATCACGTTTCTCTCTCTCTCTCTCTCTCTCTCTCTCTCTCTCTCTCTCTCTCTCTCTCTCTCTCTCTCTCTCTCTCTCTCTCCTGGACTCAGGTTATATTACTTACTGCTTTATTACACAACGCCCACACCAGCACTGAGCATATGGGAAATGATTGTAAATGCAAATTAACTTTGCGTGGGATTGCTGTGGGCAACTGTGTGGGTGTGTAGAAGCGAGTTTGCGGTACGCGAGTCTGTGCCTGCTACACATGGGTCAGTGTGTGTGTGCATAAAATTGTGAGTGTGTGAGTGTGTGGACACTCCACGGGCGTGCATCTGAGAGTGAGATCTGTTTTTTATTTATTTATCCCGTACAGTTGCAGCAGCGATCCATACTTTTTATATTACAGCCTTATTGGAGTCGAGGATCGGAGTTTGAGACTTAATCAGTTTCATCTCGGCGCCATCGCTGGCTGCGGCTTTCCAAAAACCTCCCACGCAATCAAACATCGTCTCCTCCGGATGCTGCTTAGAGGATACCCCCCCCCCCCCGACCGAGCGGCGTCTGAGCTCCTGGTTCAGAAACACTGGATTTAGATAATTCATTATCGGAGGCCTGGAGATATACCGGAGTAGAAGTTGTCGAGTTCTTGTGTTCGTGGTGAAATGTGATGAAGATAAAACACAAGAGAAGCTCGGTTACAAGTCGAGACTCAACAGCTCTAAATACATGTTAATGCATTTCTTTACATTTCCAACAAATATAAATTATGTTTTCTCAGAAAGTGACATAACTGCAAAGCTGTTAACTGTCATTTCCTGCAGATAACTGTGAGAGGGACATGTGATGGATGATAACATATAAGCTGTTCAATATGTTGCAGGCTGTAATCCACATGATATAAAGGATAAAAACCCAGAGCAGCCCTGACTCTTGACTCCTGCTGCTCTGGGTCACACATGCTAAATGGAGCAGAGAGCGGAGCTAATCAGCTGCTATCTGCCTCCTATTCCTCTGTGGTCCCACATAATAAATGCTATTAGCCTGAGTATGATGTCTTAGTATGCAAACAACATATCCCACAGTAATTCTGCTCAGTAGCGATGAGAGAGGGGGGTGGTGGTTGGGGGGGGGGAGTAGTGTTTTATTAGGCTGGTCACGGTCTGAGCACAAATCTTCCATCAGATCTGCTTGTTTATTCACTGTAAATGAGACGGGGCCCGAGATCGAAGGAGTTTGTGTGTCGAAGAAAAAGCGCAAAAATAAACATTGTGTTACCTGGAATCCATCACTTGGCTCATGGCACAGACCTCCGCAAACACCCCCCCCCCCCCATGAAACCACACAGAAATTCGGTAGAGATGCTCTGACGTCGTTGTGAGGCCATGGCAGATCCGTTCAGATCGATGGACCCTCCCTCTCACTTACTGGCTAATGCATCACAAGATAATCAATGTTTTTCACTCTCACTCATCAGTGGGTGGGGGGGGCGGGGGGGTAACGCTGCAGCCGGTGGGTGTTTAAGGCCTGTAAATAATTCAGCAAATTACAACACACACACACACCACTGAGGTCCTGAGATGTGAGTAAATCAACCAGTGGTGCATTTCCTGTTGGAATGAAACTTCAGAGGTCAGAGGTCGAGTCTGCGAATTCCTGAAGCCAACGACGGGAAATTCTGATTTGATTTAATTCAGTTGGATGAAATGTTTGTGTTGATTATGAAGCAAAAACACAAACAATTATGTTATTTCTCCAATGTGAAAACATTCTGCGTCTTTCTTATTTACATGATACTTTAAAAAAAATTCTTGTATATATTTTTGCTAAGGTGCCTAAAATGTCATGTTCAATTGTGTAGAAAACCTTCAAACGCATAAGGGGTATTCACCATTGTGTCCTTTATTCCAAACGTTTATTTATTTATTATTATAATATACAAAAACTGCTCTTTACTACTTTAAATCATCATATATTAAATATATTGGGATTTCAAACCACTGGTGAAAATCCTACCAATTCTCCCTCTCATAGCAGCAAACAGGAAATGGTTAAATAGCTCAATTATTTAATGATGGTAATAATTGTCATCTCTTTACTCACTATGAGATCAAACCTTTTAAGAACACAGAAGAAAAACATCTTCTATAAAGAATGTAAAAGAAAGAAAGAAAGAAAGAGAGAGAGGTGGTGGAAGAAGGTTGAAGGAGGCACATGGGGAAGCAGACGACACCTCTGTAAAGACATTAGCGATTCTCAGCCGTGTGTCGGGAGGCCTCTCTCCTTCTTGTCCTCCTCCTCCATCCCTCGCTCCCTGCGCTCTGTGTGGAGATTAAAGTGAGCGGCACAAAGGGGAGAGCGGTCCACCTCTAAGCCAGTGTGAAGGGGAAACTTCCCCGAGTACAAAAGTTCTGCTCTCCGCTCTTTGCCGGAGCGTGCCACCGCTCAAATCGGCTTTCAGAAATTAATCCCTGCATTACGGAGGGAGGGAAGTAAACAAGCGGAGGACAGGAGACCGGGGGGGGGGGACAGAGGTGCCTTAGGTAGAAAGCCTGTGTTTCTCCAGAGAGAAGGAGGAACGTGAAGGCCGTGTGTGTTTCTACGTGTGTGTGTTTGTGTGTGTGTGTGTGTGTATGGAGAGGAAGGATAAAGGGAAAGGGGGGATCGAGAGGTGACCTGGGGGAGGTGAGGGGAGGAAATGAAGCAGCACGAGCTCGTCCTCTCCTCCGGGACTTTCCTGGGAAGAAAAGCATCACAGCCTTTTTTCTGCTGCATGATCTCAAAGCCACCCCCCCCCCCCCCCCCCTCCTCTCTCACTCTCATCTGTCCAGCTTATTACTGGCTTTGTCTTCCTCGGCTTCATTCAGCCACTTCTTCCCCCCGATGGCAAAGAGTCATTGTGTGTAAATCCTTCTTCCTGCTGCCTTCTCTGCTCCCCCCCTCCCAACCCCCTCTTCTGCTCTCTTTTTCCCGCTCCAGCTCTCCACTGAGAGGTGCTCGGATAAGGCCTCGGGTTCCGTCCGACCGAATCAGAACTTCCCGCTGAGCCCAGATTAAACTCTGAGTGACCGAACGGACAACGTCCCTCTGGTGGACTGCTGCAGAGCCTCCATCTTTCTTTTGGACGGATTTCAAGGCCTCCAAACTCTCTCAAGACTCCATATGTTCTCCATTCTCTCCCCTGTTTCTTTCGACCTCCAATTTGAACCTTCACAAGGACTCGAGTCAATTCCTGTCACATCCGGGTCATTCCTCGTTAGTGTTCTTTCCTCTGCTGCCTAATTAAGATTTATCCAGACTGTCAATCAGGTTCGATTCCTCCTCTTAACAACAATCTGTCTTTTAGTGTTAAATCCAAAGTCCCTGTCAGAGTGACACTGGGCCCAGTGGTCGACCTCCAGGTGAAGACGCTGGAGAGAAACAGGGATTTTTACAGTTGCATACTGCCACCTGGTGGTAAATGTGAAAACTATATTTATTCTAATACTTTAAACTTTTTAATGTAAAGACAACCTACAGATGTTTGGTATCAGAATAACTTAGTAAGTAACCCTAACCCTAACCCACCTCTAAACTGAACAGATCTAGATACATTTACCAAAGAAGACACTATTTAAATCATCAGGAAGCAGAACTCAGTCCAAACAGATATTTTATTGAAGCTTTCAAAGAAATGTCATATTTAAGTGCATTTAATGAATCTAGATTAAGCTCTGTTTCAAGAAGGCAGAATGAGGATCTCAGATTTGATAGTAAAGTTGTTGCTCGTTATTTATAATTAAACCTTCTTCATCCCCTGTTTTTCTCAATATTTTATTTAATTCTAAACTTTTTTACTGCATTTTTTATTTCACTCTTCTCATCATCTAACCAATTACATTCCTCTAGTTAGTTCTTATTTCTACAAACTAATCATCACTAATACACATCTCCCTCACTGTGTGAACCGTCGTGCTCCTCCTCCTCACTCCTTCCAGCTGAGACCCAGGGTCTCGGCGATGAAGGAGAAGACGTGCGTCTCCTCCAGGATGGCCTTGGCCGTGGGTTTGCCCGCCCCGTGCCCGCTGTGGGTGTCCACCCGGACCATCAGGGGCTGGCGCTGCACGGGGCTGCGGCCCACGCCGTGCTGCAGGGCCGCACAGTACTTCAGCGTGTGCAGGGGCACCACGCGGTCATCGTGATCCGCCGTCAGCAGCAGCACAGCAGGGTAGGGGGGGCCAGGGTAAGGTGATGGAGGGAGATTATGAAGAGGGGAGTACCTGAAGAGCAGGGTGAGGGGGGGGGGGGGGGACAAGATGGATTCTTTATTCATCCACACCTCTAATTCTCTTTCTCTTCTGTAGCGGACATGTTGTGCTGGTGTGAGTTTCGTACTTGATGAGCCACTTGAACTGCTCCGGGTCGTCAGCACAGCCGTAGTCGGTGGTCCAGGCGTGGCCGATGGTGAACTTGTGGAACTTCAGCATGTCCATCACCCCGACTTCTGCCACAGCACAGCCGAACAGCTCGGGGCGCTGGTTCACACACGCAGCTGTGCACGTGTTTGAAATATGTGAAGATTTAATTGTTTTCTTTTATGAACACAGACACACTGTCCTAACTTGACACTCTGATAGTACAGAGATGTGGTCAAGCTCTGTTTAACCCTTTAAATCATTTGCACTACACTGTCACTTCTTCTTGTAGCCCATATTAGAAAAGCAGTGACAATATATTGAGAGAAAGGGAGAATGTAAAATTTCACATGCTGTTACTTGCTCTAGCCAGTAGGGGGAGGTGCCAGCCATCTACCTAACCTACTCTGTGTTGAGGTTTTTTTTACCTGTCTACATCCTGTCCACCATTTTCCCGCTCAAGCTAGAAGCATACTCTCTGCTTTGCTCAGATCGTAATCCGAACTTCTGTGTAGATGTGTGAACCCTGTGACCTGTTGAAAGGTGCAGGGATTCTTACCATTCAACGGTGAGTAGTACGACATCCGTAGCTGCTGATTAAGTTGAGAATCATAGTAGATCGCGGAGTGAAAAAAGTCTGCTAGCCGCTAAGCTAACGGCTATAATATAAAATGCACTCTCATTGGCTAATAGCGTTAGCGGAAAAAAAGTCCTTTAGCTGCTAAGCTAATGGCTATAATATAAAATGCAACTGTCGTTGGCTAATAGTGTTAGCATATAAGATCTGGGAAATAGTTGTGAGCTAACCGCAATTATTTCGCCTGTTTATAGGACCTGTTTATAGGAAACAACGATCTACAAACTTGACATTTAAGACTTGACTTACAGACTTTGAATTTACTTTTAATGTGCACACTTTTCTTGTTTAAGCTTTATACTTAAGTTTAAGTATAAGTTAATTTAAAGAAATTGTGTTGTGTTAATCTCATTATTGATTCTCAAGTCCAGGGCTCCTATATTTGTATATATTTATATATTGCTCATAGTTCTTATATCATACAATACCTGTTGATACTGTACTATTCCATATATATTTCTTACTGTACATATCTTATTTATTTACATTCCACTTTAAATATGCACAATACTCTGCACTCTACTGCCTTTTTTTGCACTTCTGGTTAACTGCATTTTGTTGTTTAAGTACTTGTACTGTGCAAAGACAATATAGTTGAATCTAATCTAATCCAAAAAATAGCATATATATAAATATATATAGTTTTTTTTTTCACATTTGAGCCTTTATCGATTCATCAATGTATACATTTACTGCAGTGTTCCAAAAATCTTATGTCCTACAAGGAAGCTTTTAATATTGCAGCAACAAGAGTGTCTTGAGTTTCTGATGTTAATTTTAACCCTTTTTCTTCAAACAAAAATCATTAATATTATTATTATTGTGTGTTGTTCACAGTCTAACGTATTAAACTGCATAGAAGCGGCTGAGCTGTTAAACCAGAAAGTAGCTGAGGTATAAATATTACAGGACAGGGTTTCCCCCACATGACTTTACAGTTTCTGCAGCTCTCTCTCTCTGTCTCAGGCTTTATTACTGGATTCCCCATTAAATATAAATAGATCACACACATACACACACACACACACACCAGCTGGTCCTGTACTCACCCACCAGCAGCCCTCCGTTAGAGGCCCCGTTGATGGCGATGCGACTGGCGCTGGTGAACTTCTCCTGGATCAGATACTCGGCTGCCCACTGGAAGTCGTCGAAGCAGTTCTGTTTGTTCCCTAAACTTCCAGCTGCAAACACACAGGAAAACACAACCTGGAGTTAAATGTTCACATTTAAGGATTTCTACAGATGAGATAGGATAAAACTTTAAGGGTAACAGAACGTGTCTAAAAAAGCTTTACTTCCTGTCGGGTATTTTCAGGGTTTGATTAAATCAGTTGTTCAGAAATTCACGTCTGAGCCTGACCTTTGACCTGTTGGTCCACGGTCATCGTCTGTTACTGAGAACGTGACAGAACGTGACAGATCCCATGTTACAGTATCTGACACCAGATGGCGCCATTTGTCTCCAGGTGAATGGTCCATGTTCAAAGCTGCTTGAGTCGGAGGGAGTGTTAAATCCAAGCAGGAAATAACGAGGATGATATCATATCCAAGTCGGCAACACGACCGTTCCCACAGGACAAAACACTCCCAGGACAATGGGCCACTTTGTATCATCAGCAAAAACCACAGACGTAACTCTGGGACAGGACGACTCTTCATTTGTAAAGACTTGCAAAACTCCATTGACGTTCTCTGGCTTGTTGGTTGGTCCATGTGTGTGGATGGAGATCCACTCTGACCTTATTCCTGGCTGGCTTTAGTCACCTCCACCCCGGCCTGGCTCCTCTCAGACTTGACCTTTGCAGCACCATTGGTGTTAATGCACTGAGGCCGAATCCCTTCAATTCGGCTGAAGTGAATTTGCAGACCCAAGATTCTTCCCATGATGCCCCTGGACACTGCAGGCGACAGCATCAGCATGACGGCCGGTTCCAGGAAAACATTGCAGGAGCTCGTCAGCATGATGTACGTCCTCCACTCCACACTTGTCTTCAACGCAAACCCCACGATGTGCGAGGCGTTGTAGGGCGTGTGGCACACCACAAACACAGTGAGGGTGGAGAGCGTGACTGTCAGGACTCGCCTCTTCCCCATGAGGGGCAGATTGGAGCGCCACACAAGAGTAACGCAGTTGAAGTTGTCATAGCAAGATAAGGAGTCATCCCTGACGGAGACAAAGTGGGCAACCCCTTCGGCCACCAGTGCAATTTTGACCACAGAGTCCGCTTGTTTCGACCAGGTAAGGTCATCCGTGATGAACACTTCAAGGAATTTGAAGTCGGAGACTCTCTTCACTACAGTTCCGTCGATGTGTATGGGATCATGACACTCCGCCCTGAAGGAGCAGACCTCCACCAACATCCTCACCTGGGAAACAGAGGGAAAGATGGTGGAGCAGATGGAGTCTCCTGCCTCAGTTCTGTTGAAGCGCCACATTGACTTAATCCCCTTGACTCAACATGTGGAGTCTGCAAAGGCCTGAGAGAAGGAGCTTGACAAGAAGCTCAGAGAGAGAACAGATGAGTCAGTCGGAGGACTTTAGGCGTTGGCTGTAGGTTGGGATGAGCATAATGGAAGCGTGATCCAACTTCACAAAAGCGGGACGGGGGAGGGGTTTATAGCTGTTCCGTATTTGCGAGTAACAATGGTCAAGAATCTGGTCAATCCCCGGGTGGGAAAGTTAATATGTTGATGATATTTCGGCCCTGTTGAAAACACCAACAACAATAGAGACTGCTTCAGGGTGAGCATCCTCAAGTCCATCAATAACTACAGATCGACTGTATGAACGACAGTGCAGTGTGTAGAAAAACAACAAAATAAACATAAAGCTGCGTAGTGCATGCGGAGCCATTGTCAGTGCGACCTTTCTCTACGGCGCACCAGTCTGCACAGCCACCTGCAGGTGGTCAGTTTGGGACAAGGCGTTTTCCACCAAAGTTTCCTGTACTTTCTTCAAGTTCCACCAGACATATTAGGGGTAGAACAGTTTTGCTGTGAGTTAATTTAGACCCTGGTTCCTGCAGAGGTTTCTGGTTCCCAGGGAAATTCCCTGTGGTGGAAACGCAGCTTAACTCAACACTCATCCATCTCACTCCTCAGTGTTCGTACCTTTGTGCCAGGTGAGGCCGTACTCCCCCCCCCCTCTGATGTTGGCCACCGCCAGAATCCCCCCCAGGTGTCTCACATACAGAAGGTAAGCAGAACTGAAAGAAGCATAATTCACAGAAGGTCAGAATTTTTTTAAACAAGTACAGGAAAAATTTATAATCATATAAAATTAGATAAATGAAAAAGATTTTGAATGGATCTGTTGAACTTACTTGTAGTGAGGTTGAATGGAAGCTTCGAATCCTCCGTAACCATAAAGGAAAACAGGATGAGTTCCATCTTTCTTCAGGCCCTTGGCGTGAACCAGGAACATGGGGATCTTGGTTCCATCTTTACTGGGATAAAACACCTGAAAATAGAATCAGAATCACAGCTTTCACAAAATGTTGGAATTATATTTGTGTAATCTCGTATTTGTCTATTGCTCTAGTTTGAACTGAAGCTGGAGAAGAACCTGTGTGGTCTGAAAATCCTCCTGCTTGATGCCTTTCACCTCCACCTCCCTGAACACTGTGGGCTCCGGGCTGGCCTCACTCAGGTCACAGTGGTAAATGATCCCTGGGAACCACAGGGTACAGAGGTCAGAAGTGGGTTTACGCACTTGGATCAGTGTATTTTTAATCATCGATTGTTGATATAAGATATTATATAACCTGCAGTGACAGTTATATGGGTCATTTTATGCATTTAACTTTTTGCTCATATTTACTGTTATATCATAAAGGCACTGGGAATAGTCAAAAGATACAGCAACACAGCACATGCACCAATAGGTTTTCTGAAACAATGAGTCAATCAATGGTTTTTATATTATATTTTCTATATCTTTTATTTATGATTGAAGATAATACACTGAATATATTTGGATTTTTTTTGTGTACATTTTAACACTTTTGGGTATTTTCTTAATCTTTTCTGACATTTTATGGAAAAAGAAGCTTTAACAAAATGCACTTACGTAAATTGTGTGGGTTTTATTGAGACCATTTGATATAATTAGGGAATTTGTGCTTTTTTGCTTAAAAATAAAGATCAATAGTCATTTTAAAATAATTAGGACTTTACCAAAAGATAAGTATAGATTCAGATTTTGCAGCATCACATTAACATATTGTTTTGCTGAAGGACAGAGTCACCTGGCGAAGTGAAGGAGGTGAACTTGTAGAAGAATTCCGAGTGCTTCTTCTTGCAGCTCACTCCGGCCACTGTGCCCACGTCCAGCGGCAGATCCCGGACCAGCCGAGCCGAGGACAACTCGTACACCTGCAGGATGTCCTTCACGTCGTGGAGGTAGTTGACCAGCAGGTGGTGCTGGTTCACACAGGAGACGAAGCCTGCAGAGGGACACAGAGAGGAAGTGGTGTTGGAGTGCCAATGACGGAGTTTGTTTGTTGTTCTTTGATAAATAGACAGACAGATAGATGGATGGATGGATAGTTAGATGGATAGTTAGATGGATAGATAGATGTACTGATAGGTAGGTAGGTAGATAGGTAGGTAGGTAGATAGATAGATAGATAGATAGATAGATAGATAGGTAGATAGACAGACAGACAGACAGACAGACAGACAGACAGACAGACAGACAGACAGACAGATAGATGTACAGATAGGTAGGTAGATAGATAGATAGATAGATAAACAGTTTGGTGAATTTAGATGCAACTGTGCAGCACAGAGTCAATGCAGGTGCAGACTGGGGATCCTGAAGTAATCAGAAACAGCCAGCAGGGGGCAGACTAACACGCTGTCAGTATGATGACTATTGGTCAGTAGATGGCAGTGGTGCTACAGACACTGCCTTCTCTTGGTGACTGTTTCAAATAACACTATAAACAATATAACACTATGAAACATTTAAAAAAATTTAAATGTTGCACTACTTTTCAAATTCTAATGATTTTCAACAATTGCAATGTCTTCCATAAAAACTTAATTTATATTATTGCCAATTGTCAAATTTTTTTTCTGTTAAACACAGCACTAATGAACAGACAAAAAAACACATGGTATTTCTACACATATATAATATATTAGTACGTATTATGGTCTTTATAGCATTTATTATAGTTATATGTCTAGTTTATCGATGCAGTGTTTTTCCACTCATTCTAGTAATTTTCCAACATTTCTACTGACGTGTGTGTGCGTCTGTGCATGTAAACATGGATTTTCAAGGCTGTATGTTTCTTTGCTCTCTGGAGACAGTTACCGTCATCTGAATGAATCACACCAAAAAAAAAGTGCTTATGAGCCGAATATCACTTTCTGTAGAGTTCCCTTTGACGAACGTCTACTACCACAGACTCAGAACTTCCCAGTTACTGTGGTCAGACTGTTATTAAAGCATTAGCAACAGAAATTCAGCGAAAGGGTGTTTTGTAAGAGTTAAAGGGCTGAATTGTGGAACTGCGATTCCTTGTGTATGCCCTCTACGTGTTTGAAAGTTTTCACACGCTCAAGCACATGGCCACACACATCGTGAAATTCCCCTGTAACTTATATTATATAGGAGGACTTCATCTTTTAAAAACTCCGCTGAGTCTCACCCAGGACATCCTTGTCGTGCTGTGGCAGGAGGATTGTCCAGTGCTGCCTGTCTGGTTTCTGGATGTCTATGTTCATGAGACAGTATCGAGGAGAATCCAGGTTGGAGCGGAAAGTGAAAACGGTTCCCTCGTTGGTCACATAAGAAAACTGGGCCTCGAAGTTGTCCACGAGTTTCACCCACGGCAGCAGCCCTGGAGGAGCGAGGAAGAAAATCACACAAACTCAGTTCTAAAAGATCCATCGTGTGATTTTGTCTCTATTTACAAAAACATATTTTCACAGAACTCTTGCACAGAGCGTTTCCAGATGACTGCTTGTGTAAGACAATGTATTTTACACCAGAAAATAGAATTTTGAAATCCCGTCTGGTGGAGTAATAAGAGGTTATGTCACTGGCATTAGCATGAATTCCTGTTATGCTGATGCAGCACAGTTATTTGGTGCTGCAGAGATGTAAAGTTATCTAAACGCCGGCAGGGGTTTGATACTGGGAACTAATTGCACAGAATTTAATTAAATCAGGTCCGGCAGGCACAACCTACCTCTAGTGACAGTTGCAAATCGTGGGAATGCACCACTCATCTGAAAGTACCTTGTGGTAAGAGGACTTCTGCCTACTGCAGACGGTAAAATCCCACTAGACGTTTTGACGGTGCTATTTCTCCTGGGAACAGGTCAATGTGTTTGTGAGAGACATGGATTGTAGACGTTCCTTTTCACTAACCCAGTAAGTTGTCAACCAGCAAACTGGGTCACTTCAGCTGATGCATGATTGTGTAAAATCAAATCACCATCATTTTACCGCAGTACAGAACAAAAAAGCTGAAGCAGAACCTCAAGTTTCTTAAAGGTCAAGTGAGCCAACATTTCAAGTTGTGTTTGTGGAACGTGTTGTGGCTCAGGTCACACAACACGTGAGGTGGGATACAGAATAACTGACCTGTGATGCCCCCGGGAAGCTGCTGCAGGTCACAGTACCACAGCTGGTTCACCGGCTCGCAGCCTTCAGTGATGGACAGGACGGCGTATCTGCCATCGTCTGATACCTGGTAGGAGGAAGTGAAGAGCACCTATGTGAATGTGGTCGTTGCTGTAACAAGTTTTAAACTGATTATAGGTCCGTCAGATGCGTTCTTCCCAATCAGGGAACCAAATCTTTTTGAAACCACAAAGAAATGAGCGACAACTTGGCTCCTGCCTCTCTAGGGGGCACGATAGACCGAAAGTAGTCAAATTATCCCAAATACAACATGTACCATCTTTTTACCCGATGACATTATCTTGAGAGAATGCAATAGCATGCGCTATAGAAGTGCTGCCATGACAAATAGTCGACCAATCATGGGTGAGAGTGTGAGTGGCCAATCCTGACGTTCGATATATACAGTCTATGCTTCAGACTTACGGTTACTGAGCTGTGCCACTTTGGATTCTCAGGGAACTCTGCCACCAAGACGTCCTCTGACTGCTTGGTGCCGATGACGTGGTAGTAAAGCTTCTGATTGATGTTGCTGGTGGTTTCGGTGCCTTCAGCCAAAACACAGGGCGGGGTATACGTCTTGAATGAATGCTTTATGCAACAGACATTTGCACTGAATTGTCGTAGCGGTGCTTGTGTGCACGGCCGTCTCTTCCTCACCGTCTGCTTTGCCATCGTGACCCAGGTAGCAGTTGTAAAAGACGCCCTTGGCATCGTGAGTCCAGGCCAGGCAGCTGAATTTCACCCTCTCCAGCACGTCGGGCAGCTTGCTGAGGTCATCGGCCCTCATGAAACTCACCGTCACCCAGTCCGAGCCGCTGCTGCTTAAACCGTACGCAAAGTATTCACACTCCTCCGACAGGCGGCCCACTGGGCGGAGAGAGAGAGGGGCGAGAGAACAGAAGGAAGTCGTTAGCTTTCTGTAAAACTCTTCTTTATTTACCTGGAGTGGGTTTGGTCTAAACAGGAGTTGCTCTGCAGTCGGTCTCACTCTTCAGGGCCACCGTGCCGTCTTCAGAGAGTTTATTCGGGTCAAAGAAGACGGTGGCAGGTGCGTCCAGGGAGTCCTGCACGTACAGCACGTCCTGGTTCTGGAGGCCTTTGTTATGAAAGTAGAAGTACCTGAGTGTAAAAGAGGAAATAAAATGTAGTCGTTTGTTTTGTTTAGCCTGTGCGATGTCTGCACGTCAAATATCCACCCGTACCTCTTCCCTCTTTTGTAAGGGCAGCTGAATTTGGGGTAGTCGTAGAGCTCGGTGAGGCGCTGGTGGAACCGAGGCCGGACAGCGCACTGCTCCAGGTACGGCATCGTCAGTTTGTTCTGCTCCTCCACAAAGGCCTGAGATACCAGGGACGAGGACCGGGTGAGATTTGAAGTATTTTGGTTAAAGGTTCAGGGTGTAGAATTTAGTGACATCTGGTGGGGAAGTTGCATAATGCAGCTGAATACCCCTCACCCCCACCCTCCCCTTCCACACATGATTGACACAATAATAAAATAAAAGTTCCCTTTTATTATCTAGCAAATCTTATCTCAATGCCAGGGACAGAGTTTAAACTCCTGAGTAAATAAAAGCATAAAAAGTAAAAGCAGGTTGACTGCAGGTGAGATAAAACACTCCTCAGGTTTCACAAGCACAACAGAATCTATCGTTATGGATTGTTGTGAACATAATTCTAAATACTTATACTTGAAAACACATATGCAACCTAAGTTAACGTGAAATATAAACATAAAACTTTCCCTGGAAAGTCCCTGGAGCTCTAACACACGATATCATAAGGTGGTATAAGTTGAGGCATGACACGTTTCCTGCAGGAGCTCCTCCCACACCAGAGCGTACCATTGTCTCTGCGCTGTCAGGGTCTTCCAGCCAAGCGTAGGGGTCACAGATCTTAGTTCCATGGTATTCATCAACCTATTAATCAGAGGTTAATCAACTTGTTAGAAATAACTCTACTTCCTTCGTTGGAACTGACACTTAAGCTTGTTAAACTGCCAAGTGTTTGATTGGCAAGTCTGTTCTGTGCAATGTCCTTAATTCTAAAATGTGCAGATAAGATTTGTTGGCATGTTTTCTGGGCACATGGATGTGGAGAAACTAGAATAGTTTTCTGCAGAATTTCTCCAAAACCACAGAAAAGACTTCCATGGAATCCTGCAGAAGGCTTGGACAGGAGCCAACGAGGAACATGGACCAACGGGTAGATCTAGTTACATAACGATTAACAAACTAACACTTGACAACAAGCAAGCAAGTAGTTAACAAAAAATAAATTCTCATTTTGATACATTTCCCTTTGTTGTGTGTCCTAATTTTTTTAAATAGTAAGTTGAATTGGTTATAATTGGGGTTTGGACTTTTGTCGTTTGCTTGGGGAAACTAAATTGTTATGTATATTTGTGCACTATTGTCAAACATATTAAAGGGTTAAACTGTTGAGAAATCAAATTGCAGGTTATTTAATAATAATAAAATCATCCTTAGTGGTTTAAACATCCTCTAAATTCAACTCAATGCCTTTTCGTACCTCTGACTTCACAGTTCACAATGAAATCAAGATGTTCCAATGGAACAGATAGATATGTGACTTATAAATAATAATACAATATTACAAGACAGTAAGGACATTATTCATGCTTCAGATATGTAATTGTAAAGTGGTGGTTTTTAGGAAAAAGAACACAGTACATGAACTTGTCATTTTAGAGCTGAAGCAGTCGAAAGAGGTGAATGAGCTTCACACAGATGCGGTTTCACCACAGCTGCACGAGAAATGCAACACACTGAACTTTTGAAGAACTTGTTCACATGTTAAGTTTAAACTTTTGTTTTTGTTTCCTTCAGTCTCCCTTTTGCTTCTCCACTCCGCCTCAACCCTCATGACTCCCCCCCTCTCCCCCCCACCTCTCTCTTCCTGCTCCTGTGAGCACTGCACCAACAAGCCCCCCCCCCCCCCCCCCCCCCACGAGGAGACAGAAACCCGCAACACGATCACACACTGACCTTCTCCTCATCTCTGCGGACGGACGGATACTTTAAAGCCATTTTCCTGAAAACAAATCAGACTGTGTCACTTCTCAGTTTGATTCTTTATTCTGAAGCTCTGGACGACGCGACGCAACGGAGCCGCGAAGTGAAAGTGAAAGCAACACACACACACACACACACACACGCACACACACGCACGCACGTACGCAGACACACGCTCAACAGTGGCGTTTTGTTCTGCACACAGGAAATGATGTGGCACCTACGCGCACAGCGGCCAGTGTACGTGTCCTCGCGCCCATACGTGCACCAGAAGTCGTTTTTGCACAACTTGAAACATCCCGGCATTAAAACATGACACCTGACAACACAGAGTACGTGTCCAATCGTGCGTAACCTCGACCTCCACTGAACCATCGCCTCTTATGAATCCCAGAATCCACCCTGAAAGAGGATGAAGAGAGTAAGTGAAGAAGCGAGGGGACTTTCTGTGTTGATGAACCTGCAGACGTGTGGAAGCACAGTGCTGCACCAGGGCGACGGTGGGCTCTATAAGTGTGTGTGTGGGTGTGTGTGTGTGTTCTCTTTGCATCCCTCAACCAATATGACAATTGCTCGGTTGTATTGTTATGCATATAGTATGAGTGCACTTCTTTTCATTGTGCTTTTGGAGGTGTTTGTGTTATGAATCATGGCTGCGTGGGGTTCCAATTCCTCCTGAATTCAGTCGCACCACAAATATCAGTGTCCTGCATTTGCCTAATATCTTTCATCAAGATCCATGAATTATCCTCTAGGAAATGTTGGAAATGTTAAAGAAACATTTTAGTGATTTGCACATTTGTCTGAGTTCATGCGGAAATGGAATCTGTTCTTTCTTGGCCTGTGTCTGTAACTTTCATTATTGGAAACCTGATAAAAAGATTAATCATTTCATCTCCATGCTATCGACACATGATCATGTAAAACAGAGATAATAAGTTTATCAGTTAAGCTTTGGACCCGGATGTTTTTATTGATCATCTAAATAGTTGATAAGTTTAAGTGTGTTGATCAATCAGCCATCAAACGTTCACACAAAGGTTTCACTTTTCATTCCTCAGTAAAAACAGAAGCAGTTTCAAAGTGATTTGATGGTTTTCACTTTGGTTTTCTCCCCGTGCTGCAGCACTTCTGACAGTAAATGAACTTACTATGAGCACTGCAGTCATGTGATAATATCCACTCAGGCCTTGCATGTGTAAGCAGCACATTGTGTTGCACTGAAGTTGCATCGTACACCTTCATTCAACAGGTTAACACAACATCGGCAATCGGACAATGACATTGCATGAATCCTCTTTCATTGACATCAGTACATGCAAGACAAGGAATTTCTGTGAAACCCCCTGAAATGAGTGGGTTTTTTGTGGCTGCAGATGAATTATACTTCATGCACGGACCTGAGGCACCGGTCCTCTCGGTGTAATGTGGTGCAGACACACTCCCAGAGAGAGAGAAAGAAGAAAAACAGAGTTTCAGACGTGTAATCTGTCTAATCCACAAAGCTGTGAAAACGACTGGGGAGCAAAAGGGGGAGGAAAGGAGGGAAAGATGGGAGGACAGGGAGTTGGAAAGACAGCTAATTTCCAACTAATTTAGCTAAGGTGATTAAGTGAGACCGGCTTGATGAGAAAATAAGCTGTTAGAAGGCCTCTGACCTTGTTTCAGTGTATTTACCTCTGAGCGCTCACACTTCACATGAGGCACGAGACAGAAACAAGAAGTATAAACAAACAAAGAAGTTTTGTGTTTGAATTAAAAAGTAAGAAAATACAAGAAAGAATCGGCCCGCTTTACTCTTGCTTTATTATAATTGTGCTGAGTTGTTAAAAACTTAATTAGTTATTAAAAGAAACAAACCCCTGAATTAAAACTACACCCGCAAAACATTTGACTTGTTCTGCAAAATCGTTCATTCAAAACTACCTTATCTTTCCAAAAAAAAAACAACACATCACTACAATAAATACTAGACATTACCCTCGGGGCATAGCAGGAAAAAAATACTTTATTAACCTGTAAAAATAATGTTTGAAAGTGGTTTTAAAAATACTGATAGTATCACATATATGTGGTAAAGATATCCACCTCATAACATGATCAATACTGATTAAATTATTTATGACGTGAGTAGAGCTTTCTTCTCTTCTGAAGGTGAAGCTACAGTTGCATGTTAATAAACTTGCACATTATCTTTCTTATGTTCTAGAATAACCCAGGAACACTGATTCTAAAAGGACAACCCTTGGTTTTACAGTAGTCCACTGAACTCAGGGATGAGTCACGGCTGTGGTGATTACTTAACCACTGTCCGGCAACAAGTTCTGTAATTGGCAGTAAAGTCTGCGGCGGATCCCTAATCTTTGGGGTTGGTGGGGATGAAAGTGGACCAGGCCACGCCACAGACAGATGGGCTGGTGTGGAGCAGATCTTATTTTGGGGCCCCAGACGTCCTGAGCCTTCGCTGAGCCAGCGGCCCGACTGTAGGCCGGCTCCACGGCTTTGGCCCGGGCCCTGCGTGGCGTGCTGTGCAGATGGGCCCTAATTGGCTGGAGTGGGACCCAGGTAGTTTGCCAATCTGTGAAGACGGAGAGATTAGATTAGATATGTCAGATTACGGCAGAGCAGAGTCAGACGGTTTTCAGTGACCGCAGAGAAGCTCCAGACTCACCCACTGAGAGAGAGAGAGGGGGAGGAGGAGGAGGAGAGTAAAAGAGTGGAGAGGTTAGGAGAGGAAGAGGGGGAGAGGAGAGGGGGCAGGCACTGAGCTGTTAAAGGAAAAGAGATGGGGTGTTGAAACAGTGTGAATTTGAGGAAAGCAGGAAAATGAAAGAAAATGTAATGAGTTATATAAACCATAGAATTAAGAAGTTTGAAAATAAATGGGACATCTCATATTTGAAAGTTATTTCAATCTACTGAGTCATTAGTTTTATTACTTAATTCATGATGATCAAAAATACACATTTACCATTGTAAATTAAAAAAGGTAAAAACATTTAAATAAAATACCCGTGTATGTAAACACACATATAAACACATATATAACCACACACACACACCCAAGTGAACAACATAACCCCCCCCCCCCCACCCGCGCGCCACCCGGGCCCCCCGCTCCCGAACAGATGGCGCCGCCACTGAAACAGATAATCCGTTATTGTTCTGGATATTTTGATTATGGTCATTTTACAAAATCATACACAAATCACCACGTAACCTCGGCCTGATCCTGGAGTTACCGCTGCTCTGAAGCTAATATGGTGGACTCGGGGCCCGGAGCCGTATTGTAATATAACTGAGAGTGCTATTCCATCAGCTCCTCATTATAGAAATTGACGATGTAGAGATTTGTTCTGTGTAGAGAGCATAAAGAGCGGCTTTGAGGAGATTTGAAGAAGGTGTTTACAAATCGCTGCTGATGATGATGCTTTCCAGATCTAATCCACGGAGGCACAAAATGTTTTTTCTATATTGTAGAATATATTCTTAATTCAAGGTATTATTGCCTATTTGTTGATTTTGTTTGATTGATATGATTCATTAATTTCCCTGGTACAATTGTTCTTTTTTTAAATTATCATCGTAATCTCAGTAAAAGAAAGATATTTGAATATAAAATTATATTTATATCTGTTTTTCTAAAATGGATAAACTCCACCATTAATGATAATTAAAATAAAAAACACAGTGCGACCTTAATTTTAGAAATAATCGATAAAGGCCGTAGGGGTGGTTGCAGCCTGATGCCAAGTATTGATCTGTGGTTAATGTTTTTGTTCTGCGCCGCGCATGAAGTCCCCGGGACAATAAAAGACCAGTGAGATTAAGACAATTAGGGAGTTGATTGTTATCCAAAAGACGAGGAGAAGAAGAAGAAGAAGCAGATTAAATGAGGAGATTTGGGTCAAAGTGGTGGTAATGTCCAGAGGAGGAGGAGGGGCTGGGGGAAAGAGGAGGGTGAAGAAAAGGTTGGAAGAGGAGGAGGAGGGAGGATTGGGGTCAGAGAAACTGATCGCTGTTGTTACGGGAGGTGGCCGGGGCCCGGTGAAGAGAGTGATGGAGGGAGGGCCTGATTCCTGGCAGGTTTGGATTAACCCACAGAGTGAGGTGGGGTGGAGGTGAGGTGGAGGTGAGGTGTCACCTTACCGTACTTCACCTGATTTCCACACCGGGCACGCCTGTCTGGGGATTTTCCTGATCTGTCTAGACTTCTGAATCAGCAGTGGGTGCTGTGGTGTTTGTCTTTTCTGCCTTCTCTCTCTCTCTCTCTCTCTCTCTCTCTCTCTCTCTCTCTCTCTCTCTCTCTCTCTCTCTCTCTCCTCTCTCCCGCATCCCCCCCCCCTCCTTTATTCTCCTGGCCAGCCTAATTAGCAGACATTTTTATTGATCCACTGGATTTGGTGGCTGCAATCCCCTTCTCTGTCTGCCAGACGGATCTGGGCTATCTCCTTAGCTGGTGGTCTGTGAGATTGGCGAAGAGGGGGGGTGTGTGGGTGGGTGGGGGGGGGGGGGTGGCGACACGCGGGCCCACCTGTTGACCACAAGCCAAAAGCGTGCAGACTTTCTTATGCCTATGTTCTCCCCCCATCACATCATCTTTAAGTCTCCCAGTAGCTCCTGCAGCCCCTCGGTATCCCCCTCACCCTGTTTCCTATTGGTCCCCATGTGATCGGGGCCTGCGAGCTGCTAATCGTGGGCAGGGGACGAGCGGAGTTAGCGATAATTGGTGTTTTAGGCTCGTAGACTCTCATTAGTACAGGAAGTGGGAGATAAACGCCCTGCGATAATGAAGTGGTATAGGGAAGGATTAAGGAAGCTTTATAAACTGCAAATTAGCCGCCACACACCAGCTAATAAAATAACATCTGTTAACACTTGTTGCTTTTGAAGACGACAGATTCTACCTGCAGGAGAATACAACAACATATTCAATTTCTAACTCTTTCACAGAGGCACAAACAAACAGACAGGTTATTATTGTTATCATTATTATTATTATTCTAATTACTGTATTTCTAATCTGCATTTCAGAGTGTATTGAATTACCGGATCATTAAGTGTCAATCGTGGAAAGAAACAGACTCAATAGATCTGATCTGAGAACATTAAGCAGAAAGGATGATGCAGCTGAACACATCATTTTTTAATTTATATATATACGATAACTTGCTCATCAGATTGTGATTGCAAGTTTCTTTGCATTGTCCAACAAACAAATAAATAAAAGTAAAGTAATTCTAAAGTACCTTATTATCCTGTTGATGTACAATCAATTCTGTTGTATGCGTCTACAAGTCAAAGGAAATATAAAACTGCTCTATTTCATTTTACACAAGTACCGGTTATGTTATAGTATTCATTTTAATATGTCAGTCATTGCCAGGTCTACAGATTAAGTACTTTTATTTCTAATACTTAAGTGCATTAAGACAATATTTTCAATGTGTGTTTAAGCTCTGTTGAACTCACAATGTGTGTCCTGCTGGTTGTATCATTTTACACGTCAGACCAGCTTGTGCTCTCTAACAGATATCCTGCAGGGGCTGGAACTTGAATTTCTCAACTTGCACCTGCGACTCCAGCGCTGTTTATTTTCAAATATCGAGGGAGTGATATTGTTTGTGCTTGACTCAAGTCTGACACGTATTTTTGAGGTTGCCATCTAATGTCAAGTGAAGCACAATCCTCCTCACATCCCCCATCCGGAGCTGCTGCTGCTGCTGCTGCTGCTGCTGCTGCTGCACCGTCCCTGTGTTCCTCTTCTGCTGCTGCTAACGGATGCTCTCTGTAAGTGTGAACATTCACATGTCTAATCTCAGAGAATCACAGCATCACCTTCGAGATACATTTCTCACATTCCACTTCTGATTAAGCAACAAATAACTCTCATACGCTCCGTGGAGGTATGAGATCATGTTTATTGGAAAAAGAAGAAGAAGAGGAGAGAGGAGTTGTCGGTTACACAATCAATTTCTTAGAAATAAATAATGGTCACAAATGTTCTTGGTAGTGAGGCTGACTGGACACTGGGCCCATACAAGAATATAGTTAATTTCCATTTAGAAGTATTAGCATTAGCAACGTGAAATGAGTTAAACTTCTGTTAGAGTGCATGATAGGATATAAACATGCACATTTTATAAAACCGGAGGAAAGTGATTTAAAGTAAAAGGATAAATAAAAGAAACAGGTTGTTTAAATCCGAAAATAATCTGCTCTGCGATGAAATTAGAAGTGTGTACAAGCTTATTTGGTTCTGAGTTGCAATCTGCACGGCCAACAGACTGATGATGATGATGTTGCACAAAAGGATGTTGTCTCTGCTTCCTCCTTCCTCCCGTGCAACTCGGAGAAGGTGTGAAAATGACTGGTTGTTATTTTGGTCCGTCACAGTCAAGAGTCTGAGAAAGTTTGACTTCTGCTTCCCCGGTGACCAAAGTGTGAGCGCTCAGACTGCGTTCAACTCACAGGGATGAAAGATAACGATTTTTATCATGTCCTCGGCAGGTTAATGAGCGTGTAGTTGCCCGGAGGCTCAGGCAAGTGAGTTGTGTGTGTTGGCAGCAGATGCATTGCGGATCTTTTGTGTTGTATTTCATTGCAGCTTCGAGTCATCGATCGGCTGCTTTGCAAAAAAAGCAGAAGCTCAAAGACACAACAAGTTTGTGTCAGCAACTCAATTTGCAGCAACAATTAAAAAAATATTATCAGCTATAAATAAGACAAATTTGGCTTAAAGATGAATATATATCGTGTATTTGTACCTTTAAGCTACAGTGTCAGAATCGTGGTGAGTAGTTTATTAAAGCTGAAAGAAGATAATGGCCACAAATATTGTTTATTTTGCATTTTGAGAAGTGTTGTGCAAACCAGCGTCTTTGCATCTATTTGCATTGACGTTATGATCATTTATTGGTTCTGCTTTTCTCCTTCTACCTTTATGTGCTCGGCCTTAGACTCGTGGCTGAGAGACACTTGACACTAATCTTCAAACAGATGGAGAAAAAGAGGATTTAAGTTGTTTTTTTCATAACCTCCATGTACATGTATATATATATAAAAATAAAACACTTATAGGTCACCGTAGTTGTCTTCTTTCATGTATTGACAAAGTACATCAAGATTAACTCTGGGCCTTTGTGTTTCAGATCACACCTGGATTATATATGTTGACTCCCTTTGACCTTTAAATGCGACATAGGATTTATTCCCCATATGGAAACATGATTGCTTCCATAAGACGTTTGGTTTTCTTTGCCACACAAAGGCGTCTTTCAGGGACTGAATATAAATGATCCCCCGGAAGAAATAAAAAACACAGTTATGTAGACGTCACACTGTGTCATGTCTCTGAACTGGAATTTAAGAAATTTTAAAATAACCTTACAAGGAAGTAAATCCTTTTGATCTGGTGTCATACAAACAATAGATCAAATGAAATAGAAATGGAACTCACTCAGGCATTACACAACAGCCCCTTTATGAAGCCTCATGCACATCTGATAGATCTGGATTTTTATCTTGGATCATTCTCTGACCAATTTGTTAAAATAGAAAATAAATGCCTCATTTCTCAAAACTAAAGAAAGTGAGAAAACATCAACTTTTGTCCAGTTCAAAGTTAAAATGTGACGGTTTCTTTTTAAGCCCTTGTCTCGTCCTTTCACAACATTTAGTAGGAATCAGTTGTGCAGATTTTAATCCTGCTGACAAACAAACAAATACACAAACAAAGGGGCAAAGGGGCACAATAAGCACCAGCTCCTTGAGGAACACACACATTCTTCCTCCTTTATTAAAACAACGATGAAAAGGAAGAGATGACAATTGATAGGTCAAAACATAGAAAGATAAGAGGGACAAACCCTGACGTCAGGACCCCCCACACACACACACACACACACACACACACACAGATAACAAAAGGGACTTCCGACCCCCGAGGACCTCGACCCATGACGAAAATAATCCCGGGGCAAAACAAAGATGCTTCCAGGAAAAAAAACAATTGTTAGCGATGAAGTGCAATAATGTAATCTTACATATCTAAGGTTTAAATAGCCGGGATTATCCGCAGGGATCTGGTGGAAAAAAACTAAGCTGGCCGGGCCGAGTAAACAACAACCCCCCCCCCCCCCTAAAAAGTGACGTTTCTCTTCCGATGGGTCATATACTTCCTGGTAGAATGGGGGGGGCGCAACGATGCTCTATCAGATAAGTAATCCTCTGTACAGATGTTTACCACTTGGCAGGAATGGAAAAACATCAGGGGAGGGGAGCGGCCGACTGATTGAGAACGAATGCAAAAGTCTGGAAACTAAGTGAGTGAGTGATATCAGCTTTGTCTGCACCTATCTCTACGTTTCACATATTTCGGGGAGTGGCATGTTTCCAGCTCAGAGGGACGGGCCGTGTGTTCAGTTTCTGACATGTGGGCGAGCAGCTGTAAACACCGTGAACCGTCGCATTCTTTCCATGACTGGACTGTTTCTGCTTCCATTCTCGGGGAAAAAATAGATGATAAATCGCTGATCCCGGATCTGGCAACACAACAAACCGGCCTTACCGACAACGCATTGTCATGACAGGCACACACTGTGAAGTTCCTCTCACCTTTTCTGTTCTCATGTTTTGATTAGGGAGGAACTTGAACTTCAGCCTTTGCTCATTTCCAGGCACCAGACAGAACAAACCTTGTTTTTCTGCAAACACCCTGAAACGACTTGTTGTTCTTGTCATGCTCTCACAAGACGTGATGATGCCAAACGAAAAGTCCCCTGGCTTGTTTGTCTATGTGTGTCAAAGGGTATGTCACGTGAGGCACATGAATCACCAGTAATACAAGCCAAAGCAATTACATAGTGAGTTATGATCAACCATGACTTTGCAATTTCCAGTAAAAGCAGAGATACCATGGGGTCGAGATTTCTGACTTATTTATACGTGACTTGTTTCTGATTCAGTTAAATTGAATTATTAATAAATCCCGGATAAATTATCAGATCACAAATCACTATCCGCGTTTCTTTATATCGATATTTATCTTGCGCGAAAGAGCTTCATCAAGAATTTCATCGTGTGATTTTCCCCGTTTTTCTCTGAGTCATTAAAACACAAACATCTTCTCAAATGAATATTCTGGAATTTAGCGGATCCGTCAGAAAAGAATTGAACTGGTTTTGATGGAGGACGTTCGTCACCAGCTGGTCCCGCATGCAGTGTAATAAACTGAGATAGAGCCAGAAGTTTCGATTTCATTTTTATTTATCGTTTGATAACACTCTATATAATTAACCTTTGGCGACAGCGTCACAGCTGTGTTTGCTGTTAGTCAGCCTTTTTTTAAATCAGGCAAGTACAGGACAACTCTGCAGTTGAGTCACCGAGGAACTCTCTCACTCCCCTCAGTCATACGTTGAATGTAAAGGATTCAGAGAAGTCAAAATTCCCAACTTGCACAAGCTTTAAGTGCCTGGAGCGTCGAACATACTCATTCCTTCCATCGCCCGGAGGCTGTGATCCACTAAAAGCTTTCACCATACCCCGTCCTCTACGCACATACATTACCCGACACGGACCTCATTTACGGGAATTGGGGATTTATGTTGAAATTTCCAAGGAACCTGTTCAAAGAATGCACGTATGAGGGGGTTATTAACATGACAACCTAAAACCCTCCTCGTTAGCCTGATACATTTATTCTACTTGTAGTTGAAGGATGAATGGATATTCATTTTACAGCCTTTTCTTTGTGGAGGGGTTAAATCTACATGAAAAACAAACATTAAGCACTTTAATCCCCCTTCAAGCTCCCGGTGGTTAAGATTCAGTTCATGAGTTATAGCGTGAAGTGCTGGGAACCATCATGCATCCATGCATGGGTGTGAAACCCTCACAATTAATTACCCCAATAAACTTTTCAGCAACCTGCTATTTTATTTGAAGTCCGTGTTTTGGGGTACGTGTGTCGGGGCTTATGGAAGTCGGGGGAATCAGTGGTCACTGATGGGTAAACAATAGGATTAATCACTTTGTGCTGCTAATTGCCCTATTTGTTTTCTTATAGCTTTTTTTTGGGGGGGGGGGTGTACTACTTGTAAAATACTGTACGTCTCTGTTAGACTTCACTCATGATTCAGTTCTCTAACCCGACACCTCATGTGGGTGCAGATTCACTGGAAGAGTCTTATTTAGCTGAGGGTGAATCAGGAAGTGGTGTCATGTTGTCAGATCAGCGTTTGAGGCCAGGTGGCAGCTTTCTCCGCTCTGTTACTGACTCTAGAGCAGCACAGAATTAGAACGTTGCATGGTAACAGGTGGGTTTATTTTAGACTATTTCTAAATAGCACCGGTGCCACGTTGTTGGAGATACCACGTGCCAGGTCACTTCCCTTTTGTCTGATTTTCTCCTCGTCTCAGACAGGTTTAGCTTCAGGTGACCTCATGTCTTTCCTCCGCTCATCCTTTTCACCTTGTCCGGTGACCTCCCCCCCTCCCTCATCGTGCTCGGAACCAGTTCCCCCCTCTGCCTCTGGTGCGGGTGAGACCTCCCTCCCTGGAAAAGATGTCTGGACCAATGTGCCGGATGTGATGTGTGTCCAGGGGTGAGATGAGTCTGCTCGCATGCTGTCCTGCAGCGCCGGGTCTTTAGCCTCTGAGCCCTGAGCCTGAGTCCAGACTGTCTGCAAATTAGAGAAATTAGCCCAGCCAGGCGCGGGTCAGTGAAAGAACCCAAATCCCTACCTCCCCCCACCCCCCACCCCAACCTCCACACACCCACACACACACACACACACTCACACTTCCACCACCACCCTTAACCCCCCACGCTACACTGGAAGCTCAACTCTTGGAATAGCATTCTTGCCATATGGCCACCAATTTACTATGAACCAGCCAAGTCCCGAAAATAAATAACAATAAACGTATTTAGAAATTACAAGTTTTTTTTTCTGTTTCTATTTCTGTTTAACTGAACTGTGGGAATGAAATGCTCCTGAAGATGTCAGGATTTTTTGGTGACTTTTATGTAATTGTGCAATCATCATATATTTGTTATAATTTCATAGAGAAAGAGGACGTGATTGTAAGAACACTTCACAGGAACAAGGAATTGAGGAATTGAGTCCATGGTTGCCCATTGTTTTTTTTTTGTGGAGATTTTCGACACTCAGCCAGTAGGTTATTTAACATTTGGTAAATGTGGGTGAAGATGCACGCTGTAAGTTCCAGTAAGAAACATTTACCAGAGAAATTACACCTTTTCTACACTATTGACTCTTCTAGATCCTCATTATTTTAAACCTCTAATGTAAAGTGGAAAAAACACGGCATTTATGCGAGGAAATTTGATAAATTCACATATCATCACGTGTCTCTTCCGGCCTTTTACAGATGAGCACTTTCATTTCACTTGTGCTTTTCTTTCACGCAGGTCACAACCTCACACAGAGAAAGGACACGTTCTCGTTTTTCCCTCCATGTGCCGCGTTATCCGCTCTCTCCTGACGAGCTATATGCAGAGCGACAGGTGACCCGGTGATCCGTGCTGCGTGTGGGTGAGTCTGAAAGTAAAGGGGACAGTCACCAGACAGGTGACTAAGTCTCTTTCCATGTGCTCCAGGTGACCTAACCTACATCTGCACGATCCCTACCTGGCCACCGACCCGGGGCACGTATAAGTGCTTTTAAAAGAAAGGAGTTTACGTGTTGAATAAGAGGATCAGTTGTTTACCTCGGCCGATGAAGGGTTGGTTTTCACCTCCTGGCCGTTTGTTGGTTTGTAAGCATGATTACACAAAATCAACAAAGCGTGTTTCCATGAAACCTGGTGGAAGGATGTGGTGTCAATCGAGGAAGAAGTCGTGATATTTTGGTGCCGATTTCTATAACAACGCCATATTCTTTAACTTTCTTTATTAGACTAAGTTTATTGACACTTTTACAAATTTCCCATTGAATAATTTAAAGATTCTGATGAAAACAATCAGGCACATTTAGGAAACCGAGATCTGTGAGTGTGTGAAATTTGGTTTAGCTTAATTTAAGGGTTTCCACCAGATTTTACATAATTCAAAAGAAAGGATAAAGAATTGGGCAAATGTGCATTTGTATGGGTCCAGAGTTCGTGTGTTTGTGTGTGTGTGTGTGTGTGTGTGTCTTGGGGCTCCCCCTGGAAGACGTTCTACAGTGAGATGTAGGTCAAGGAGATACAGTGGCACCAGATTGCTCATTAAGTGCCAAACCAAGCAAAAGTCCACGAGTGTGTTTTTCAGTGGCACCAGGCCGGCCATCTGCTCTCCCTTTATTCATTCATTAACATGTCTTCTTTTGTGTGCGCGTGGATGTGCGTGTGCATATGTTTATGTGTGAGCATTCATCACAACAGCACTCGCTGGCCAATTGCACAACGTCACCGATGTTGTTGTCCGAAACCAACAGTTGTGTGTCAGATGGCCCCGGGGTCACGTGACCGCGGCGGCGCGTGATTGGCCGGCGCGTTGAGCTAAAAAGGCTTGGCGCAATCCGGGGGCTCATGAGTTTGTGGTGACAGTGGCAGAGTGGCTGCAGGGAGAGAGAGAGAGAGAGAGAGAGAGAGAGAGAGAGAGAGAGAGAGAGCGGATACCCAAAGGATCTAACTGAGAGGAATCCCTGAAGAAAACCTGGAGATAGAAGAGAGAGTATAAAGAAGAAGAAGAAGAAGAAGTGGAAGAAAAAAGAGGACAATTAAGGGATGACATAACCAAAGACATGAGGATCCTACAGCTGAATGAATGTGCTAAAGTAAGACTCGTTTATTTGTTGAATTTTATTTTAGAATAATCTGGGATTGCTCTAGAAAGATGCATAGATGACACGGCTGAGCAGAAAAGAACAGGTTGACCTCTTGGCCTTTTAAGAAAAGGCCGGTGAACTGCCAACACTGCGATGTAGGCCAAGAATGGTCAATGGACTCTGGTTCCTCATGAATGGAACTGGCTGCCTGAGTGATGAGTGACCAATCAGAAAGTTTCTACTCTTATTTAGGATCAGGTCAGACTATTGTGTAACTTGAATTTGTGTTGTTGTCAGTCTGAAGTGCGTCAAGACAGTTTTTTCCTGCTTTTCTCAAAACGACTTGACTTCACTAATAATGACATCATAATTAATTTCTCTCTGTCCTCCTGCCGTCCTCTTTCAGATCTTGAGCTTCGACCAACATAACTGAAGACACAGGACTTGGACCCCAACGCAACCAAAGTACTTTTATGCCAAAGCGACTCAAACCAAACAGAACCAAACCAAACCAAACGTCCTGAGCTCAACCCCCCCCCTGCAGAGTGTTATTTATACTCTGAAGATGAAGCTGGACAACGCCCCAGGAGACATGAGCACGTGGAGGGAGCAGGACTTTGCCCTCAACTGCACCTACATCGTCCCGGACCAGGTGTCGGACCCCAGCTTCAGGCTGCCCAAGGCCATGACCTCCGTGCCACGCAACCTCACCTTCGAGTACGGCACAGACAACGAGGTAGGAGCTCGTTAATTCAAGTTCATGGTCATCCCTCTTCTTTTAGATCAGACAAATTCAAATAAGTTAATTTAACTCTCCTCAAAGTTAGTCGTCGGCCTCGGTGGTGAACGGGTGAAGTCGGTTTTGTGAGATTAGAACTCTGTTATTGAATATAATAATTCTGTATTGCATAACATTCTGTTGGGCCATCTGCATTGGGTTACGTGGAACAAAAGATCTGCTGACTAATGAGATCTTCACAAATACAGTAGAGTGCGGCAGGGTGTGTGTGTGTGTGTGTGTGTTTGTGTGGGTGTGTGTGTGTGTGTAGGCCAGCGGCAGCTTGAGGTCAGGGGCCTTTTTGCGTCTTCTGGTCACCCTATGTTTCGTCACCCAGAAGTTTTGAGCCATTGTCTTTGAATCTCCTGCAAAGAAAGTGTGCAGGCTCTCTCAGCACCGGACATAAACACACACACACACAAACACACACACACACACACACACACACACACACACACACACACACACACACACAGAATAATGGCAGGGATCAGCTGAGCTTCTCCCAGCTGATGTAATTGCATCCAGTCTTCCCGCTCATCTGTTTTTCTTCCTTTACAACTGTGCTTGTGCTCTTTACCTCCCACGCCCTGCTGGCTCACCCATTCAGGTGAATCACCGAGAGCCGACGTAATCTCCTTGTGTCAGCCACTCAGCTGGTCGGCTCCCCGGTGCAATAAAATCTGCCCGGACATGTCACCTACGCTGCAAAAGCTCAACAGCAAAGCAAAGGGAACATGCAGTTATAGGGGAAACGCATCATCTTGAAAAAGGAAGAGAGAGAGAGAGAGAGAGAGAGAGAGAGAGAGAGAGAGAGAGAGAGAGAGAGAGAGAGAGAGAGAGAGAGAGAGAGAGAGAGAGAGAGAGAGAGAGAGAGAGAGAGAGAGAGAGAGAGAGAGAGAGAGAGAGAGAGAGAGAGAGAGAGAGAGAGAGAGAGCAAAGTCACACTCATGTCTTTAGTCGTCACTCTTTAACACACAAGTTTTGCGGTCTTCTTCTCTGTCCCCTTCCTCTTTCTGTCTTCTCTCGGTCTCTCATGCTCTTATCTCCTCCTCCTCCTCCCTCTGCAGTGTTTACAGCTGTCAGATAAGAAAAGCTTGCGATACATATATATATATATACCCTGTGATAAAAAAATCACATTTAGGGCTCATTTCAAATCCCCGGGCCCTTGACACTCTGAGTTTTCAACCTCTGAGCCCCTCCTGCCTGAGAGGGAAACTCTTCATACATCTGATGGGCAGAATGAAAAGAAAGGAAAAATGACCACAAGCATGAGCACGCACTCACGGGGCTGCCAGTAATCTGCTCTGCCCTCAACTGGCTCCCGTCCATGGAGTGGTTTCCCTTCCTGAAGATGGTGTCATGTGGACTTTTTTCTCCTTGACTTGCTCCCTGTGCTGAGCTGCCAGAGCTGGGAAACCCATTTCCCTGAAAGATCCTGAAACAAAGCTGCTGCCTGCCTGCCTGTGGGTTTGTGGGACGGCTCACATGCACATGCCACCTCATGTAAAGTTCAACAAGGGCTCAGGGCGATGGGGTTTTTCACACAATGTGTTGAGACGAGTTAGATCAATCGAGCCTGAATGAAAACAAGGAACTCAACAAACTGTCGTCAGACACGATCCACACGCTTGTTTGTTCAGCGCCTGATTGGCTAAGATTCCCCGATGTATTAATTCAAATCTTGAAGCGTGCCAGGAAACGCGAAGGAGGGCGGTCGGTGGGTTGGGGGGGGTGGGGGGGCACGTGGCAGATGGGGCGTCAGCAACGGGTGCCAGTGAGGGCCGGAGGAGGGGGGGGGGGGGGGGGAGAAGAAGGAGGAGGAGGAGGAGGCAGTGGAAAGGATGCTTTGGGGGAGAGGGTGTGTGTGCTAGAGGATGGGATGGTGGGAGGAGGAGGGGGGGGGGGGGGGGGGGGGATTTAGGTTAAAACCAGATGATTAACTTTCATCAGGGGCAGGCAGCCGGCCAGGCATCAGGCCTCACACCGGGGCAGGCAGCCGGCCAGGCATCAGGCCTCACACCGGGGCAGGCAGCCGGCCAGGCATCAGGCCTCACACCAGGGCAGGCGCAGCAGCTATTTCAGGAGGATCCAGAACAGGACGTGGAACTCAGGGGGGGGGCTTTGGAGAGAAGGAGGGCGTTCAGGGAGTGTGATAGCGTGGGTGCACTTAAGAACGCCCGGGGGCCTCCTTTCTTCCGTTCCTTAACACCCTTCACCCCCCCCCCACCCCTTGCACCCAACCTGGCCAGGCTGAGCGGTTAAGTAGCAGCAAGCGGCGCCGCGACCACAGCGATTCGTTAGTCACGCAACGCCAGCGAAGCACAATGTCCCTGTCACACTGGTTCATCGCGTCCAGGAATCACCTCACTGGCCTCGGACGGCTGCTGGACACACACCCCACACACACACACACCCCTGCTAACCCCACTGACCTGTTGCTCCTATAATTAACTGCTTAAACATGATTTACAAAAAACACTACCGACCTTCCCAGTGTGACAAACCTTCCTCCACGTCTTTTTTTGTTACAGGCCGGCCTCCGCACAGGTCGCCGTGAAAAATCCTATCGAGGCCCAGTTTGAAATTTAAATCCTCAATGGCAGGAAGAGAGAGTGTGTGTTTATGTTTGTGTGTGTGGGGGGGGTGAGGGTCAGGATGGGTTGGAGAGGGAGGGGGGGTTATTGAAGGATTGAACACAAAGCTCCTCAAGAAAAGCGTGGCCGCGTGTGTGTGTGTACGCTGCAGATGCTAGTGCCTGATGCCGTTTGTGTGAATGTGTGTGTGTGTGTGTGTGTGTGTGTGTGTGTGTGTGTTTGAGGAGCCCTGACCCCAAGCCTTGTGGACCCCTCCATCAAGTTTGAATCATAAAGCTGTTCTCCTCAAACAAAGACGGCATTAACATATCCTGTTGCTCCTCGATATAGACAAAAGACGAACTCAAAAGGTAACGAAATAAAAATAATAATTAGTCAGTAACATTTCCTTGTTGCAATTAAACACCTTCTGTACATCGTTAACAAAAAAAATCTTTCCTGAAGAGCAAGAAGAATAAGATTCTTTGCTTTGTTTGCTTTTGTCTTTGTGTTATTCCAATCAAACACGTGCCATTGTCGAGTTAGGAATGTGGCGTTCTTGAAGAACAAAACACAAACAACAGGTGACACTGCTTCCTCCCTGTGTGTGTGTGTGTGTGTGTGTGTATGTGTGTGTTATAAGGATACCAGGTCAGAGATCAGTCGAGTAAGTCAGAGAAAGTGTAATGCTCTTCATTCGCTTAACTTATTAGTGTGGAAAGTGGGTCACCTTGTGCGTCTCAACGTGACTCCCGGAGCCGCCTGGGTCAACATGACGAAGCCACAGCAACAGGAACCAAACAGCGTAAACAAACGGACCAACACAAAAACAAGATACAATGAGAGAAGCAGCGAAGGGACAGTTCCTCTGTCAGAGACGAGAGGCCGTGTGGGTTCTCGAGACCAGAGAATGATTCCAAATTGTTGTCTCTGAAGGCCCAGTGTCCAGTTACTGTGTGTTATGTCCATGTAAAGGAGGAGAAGAGATGTGAAACAATCACTAATCGTGTATTTGGCCTGTTTTCCAGGTGACGGGTGTGTTCAGCAAAGAGTACATCCCTCAGGGGACACGCTTCGGGCCCCTGCAAGGAGACATCTACACCAAAGACAACGTATCCAAGCAGGCCAACAGAAAGTACTTCTGGCGGGTAAGGGAAACGAATCTACACCTGCACAAATCCACGTAAATCCACATTCATACATTTCTTTATATATTCACACTTTTAGCTTTAAATCTAAACGTGGGAAAGTGACCCTGGGAACCGTCAGGCTGCAGCTGGTGACCTGCGCTCAGCTTCCTCTCTTATTCAAGACATTGGTCAGATAGTGAAGTTTCACATCGAGTCCTCGTCAGTACGTCAATCAGGAAACAAAAGGGCTTTCACACACTCTTCACTTGCGTGCAGGGGTTTTGGTCAAATTTTTAGAGGAAGTTGCCGACACTGTTGCTCTTACCGGCACTGAAGTCGTGTGCAACCTTCGTCACATACACAAAGGAAGGGACTATTGTTCAACACACACACACACACACACAGGTTCCAAACAATCCTCTACTTCCTGTCTCATTTTAGTCCTCATGTACCCCCCCCCCCCCCGTTTCTATTCCCTTTCTCTCTGCTCCAGATGAGTGTTGCTTGTGTCACGCTGGGATTTTTTTTTTTTTTATTCTGCTGAGTCAATTCCCTGAGGAGTTTTTTTTTTCTTTTTATTTCGCTGCCCCACCTACGTGTTTTCCTTCCGGCTTTGTTTCCTGCATTTCCTGGAAATATGGGCAAAAGCAAAAGACTGACATTCCCTGATGATCTTATCACGCTCGTGACACAGGTGTAGGCAGGGCGGACATGCGTGCCGATTGGCCTCCTGCCACCACCTGCCTCGTCGATCTGATTCTGTTAGGCCCTCTGGCAAATATTTCCTTTTTTTTTGTTTCCACGATCGTCCTCACAAAGCATGCACATTATAAAAGGGCTCAGTCATAACTATGTGAACCGCAGGCACCGAGAATAATGGCCCAGCGCAGTCGTGAGAAAGAGAAAATGAGAAGAGGGAGAGTGAGAGTGAAGTTGTCAGCAACTGTGGTCAGTGGGCGGGCCACGCCTCCACACCTCCCGTCTCAAATACAGACGCCGGAGCTCAAACACACACACACAGGTTGAACTCTCGTGATACAAGGGGCAGAGCTTTACAGCTGCACAGAACTCAGGAGCAGAATAACTCAGGAGGACACAGGATATTTAAGCGTACATGGCAGAGGTGATTAATTTGTTTTTCTTTCAGATCTTGTTTAATTCAAGGTTTTTCTATCTTTTGTGGATTTTTAAGTGGATTTTTTTCAGCATCTGAATCAGGATTTTATTCCAATTTTTGTTGGGTTAGGGTGGTTGAATTTCTATTAGACAATTTAAAATTAACAGCTGAAACTAAAAGTATTTGTTGCTTGACATGTATCCTGAAGTTGAAACCCCTTTTTCTCTTCCCCCTCCTGCAGATCTACAGCGGTGGCCACCTTCAGAACTTCCTCGACGGCTATGACGTCCACAGGAGCAACTGGATGCGCTACGTCAACCCGGCCCGCTCTCTGGCCGAGCAGAACCTGGTGGCGTGCCAGAACGGCCGGGACATCTACTTCTACACCATCCGGCCCGTGGAGCCCAAACAGGAGCTGCTGGTCTGGTACAGCCAGGAGTTCGCCCAGAGGCTCTGTGGGCAGCAGGACGACATCAAACAGAGTGAGTGCATGAAGATGTAACAATGGATGATGATGACATGGTCTTGCCTACGGGCTTTTAAAAAGTAGAGAAGATATTGGTTATTCATCGGGGGGGTAGTTCCTGGTCTTGCACATGAACTTCATTCCCCTTGTGTCACTGCTAATCCAATAATGACTTTGCGAGAGAGGGGGGAGACTTATCAGCTGTTTTTGATACGGAGGCGGCACGATGACACGCTGACAGTTCTTTCTCTCTCTCTCTTGATCTTGACAAGAATTACTACAGAATAACGATTAGAATCTGTGCCGAGACTTAACAGATGGCACCAGACTCTTTAACGGCAACATTCCTTCACTTCAAAGAGAATAAAGACGCGTCGCTTCATGAATAGGACCTGATTTTATCTGATTCAAACAGCGGTAAACACACTCGGGTGGCTGAACCCCAGAGAGCCAAATATTTATGTAGGATAATGGGAGACCGCACTGAGCGCACTCAAATAAAAAATAACCACGAGCCTCTGAGTAGAGTGGATGAATCTAAGGGGAGCGATGGATGATCAAAGTACTTCTCTGAGTCATTTATATTCCCCTATTAATAGAATGGAAAGTCATAGCCTCATCCTCCTGACTGCTGCCCCAGAGTCTGATGATTCACGCATTCAACTGGATACACCAGTTGTGTAAGCATTCATCCAGGTGACTAATGCACAAAAGGGGTTTCATGGCATTGTTTAATCTACTTAACGGATCATAAAAAGGCATCCACCTGCTTTTATGAGCGTGTTGACAGACGTCAAGGCGACTTCAGGTGAAGCGTGGCACCGACCTCGAGCTTGTTAGTGGTGGAATCTAGAAAAACTTAACCTCAGAGAACATTTTGAATACTTTCACGCTTTCAACTGGGTTTGTGTTAACTGTGCTGTCACAGAAATGTGCACAATTTAAGTTGAAGATAATATATGTTTGAAAAAAAGTTACATTTATTAAGTTACATTTTAAATGGCTAAAAACATGACATTTTAAAAGTAAGTCTCACTGAGGACTTTCAGGTGTTGACACAACACTAAGGGACAAGAGAGTTTCTAGAAATGAGAAGGAGAAGAAAAAAAAGAGGAAGAGACGTTTCAAATTTTCTTGTGGCCAGTATACGGTAAGACAGAGATACTCAGAAAAGGTTTCATGCTCAGATTCTCAGATTCGTAGATGCTCTAACATGACGTGACACATGGACTCCCACGCGCTTTACCACCAACCCGCTCTCCCACACTTAAATCACTACTCGACTAATAGAAACCTAGTCTGTGTGTGTGTCAAGACAAAACTGAAACTACTATCATTTACCATAAGAGGGAGGTTGTTCAGTGGGAGGATGACTGTGTGTGTGTGTGTGTGTGTGTGTGAGGCATTTGAACTCATAGTGACATTTTCCTCCTTCTTCCTCCCAGAATACACGAGCACCGATGACGACCGCGACTCCGAGTACCCCAAGCACCTACCTCAGCAGACGTGGTTTAAAGAGAGGAGAAAGGAGGAGATGAAGGAGGAGCGGGACGAAGAGGGAGAGGAGAAGATCGATGTGGAGATGCTGGAGAGAGACACTCCACCCGACACACCGGACGAGCAGATCATGGACTTCAGCAAGAAGGTTGAGAAGGAGGAGAGGAGCGACAGAGATCAGCACAACCAGGGGATCATTCCGTCCCCTCAGCCCGAACACAGAGAACCCAGCCTGGGCTTGAACCACCCTTACCTGCCCGAGCACCACCCTGTGCTTCCAGCTCCACACCGAAATGTCCCACTGCATCTCCACGGCCTCTACGGCCACAGGGAGGGACTGGTTTCTTCTTACCCTCTCTACCACCAGTCCAGACCCCTCCAGCCCCCTTACCACCAGCTTCTCCCCCCCTACGGGCCACACTACCCTCGCCTCCTCGTCCCCTCGTACTCCCCTCCCTTTCCCGGGATGATGCCCTCAAGAGGATCCCTCCGATACGGCAGCTACCTGGGCTCAGACGGACTCCCATACCCCCCCATCGGCTCACCCAATCTAATCCCAGTATCCCTCCCCTACCCTCCGTCCCCGCAGGGGGGTCTGAAAGAACTCACGGCAAATGTGTCGCCACCTCGCGGCGCCCCGGCCACGCCAGAGCTCTCCCCTCTCCCCAAACCCAGCAGCCAGCATCAATCCCCCGAGCAGTCGCCCTCCAGCTGCGATGAAGCCATGAACCTGAGTCTGGCTACGGCCAAAAGCAACGGAGCACCGCGCAACGGCCCCGGCCACAAGTCCCTGCCCTACCCACTGAAGAAGCAGAACGGGAAGATCAAATACGAATGTAACATCTGCTCGAAGACTTTCGGACAACTGTCGAATCTCAAGGTAACAGTTCAACTCCTGGCTTTTGTAAAGAAAAACCTCTCGTTTGCCGTTTGACACCGAGGCTTATCACGTTTCTTTGTGTGATCTGTGTAGGTCCACCTCCGAGTGCACAGTGGCGAGAGACCGTTCCAGTGCAACTTATGCAAGAAAAGCTTCACTCAGCTGGCCCATCTCCAGAAACACCACCTGGTCCACACCGGGGAGAAGCCACATGAATGCCAGGTAGGTTGAGAACCGGGACCCACTTGTGTGTCTGTGTGTGTGTGTGTATGTGTGTGTTGTCCTCTCTCTTTCCTTGACCTCACCGTAACCCTGGTATAAAATCAATAGTGAGACATATGCAAATAAACAAAACAGGTAAAGCTTCTGACTCACGAGCCGTCCTCGTTACCCTAGAACCTGATTTTCACTGAGCCATACCCACTTAAGCATGTAATGACATTAACATGCCTTTGTTTGCTAACGTGACTCCGTGGGTGTGAGTGTTTTGTTCGATGGAACTTGTTGTACAAAGCTCAATAAACATTGTTCCTCTTGTTTGGTAAGTGTAACTAAGAACAGGACTAGCTTGTCCAAACCCAGCTCTATTAATAACATGAGCCTGACGTCACATTGTTCTCCTAAATCCTCCAGAATAATCCTGAACACAAACCAGAGCGTCTTGTCAGGGCGTTAATAACCAGTCATGTGTCACGTTTCTCACCTTCACCTTTCATTTCATGTTTTCCAGGTGTGTCACAAACGCTTCAGCAGCACCAGCAACCTGAAAACGCACCTGCGGCTCCACTCCGGAGAGAAGCCCTACCAGTGCAAGCTGTGCAGCACCAAGTTCACCCAGTACATCCACCTCAAGCTGCACCGCCGCCTCCACAGCAGCCGCGACCGCCCCTACCACTGCCAGCTCTGCGCCCAGGCCTTCTTCCACCGCTTCTCCCTCCGCATCCACCAGCGCAGCTGCTGCCTGGCCAGCTCCTCCGCTCCCGTCAGCGTGCACATGAAAGAGATGGTGGAGCGCTTCGACGCCAGCCAAGAAGCCGACACGCTCGCCGAGACGGCAACCGCGCCCCAGGTGGAGGAAGCCGTCGAGCGCTGGTTGGCTCGCACGTTGGAAGGCGAGGGGAAGGAGGACCAGCGGGAGGCCACCATCCTGCTGAAGGCCCTGACGGCAGCCATCAACGCACCTGCCGTGTCCCTGGCCCAATCAGTCGTACCCACGTTACATCACAGCCCGCCGCCGGCCTATCAGGAGAGGGCCAGTGTTGTTCATCTCCACAAACGGCCGACGGTGAAGACCGAGGGACAGTGAGGAGAACGAATGAAGATGAACATACAGCATATCATCAACAAAGAAAAACAGATGTCGCCAAATAAAACTCCCTGTTTTGTCCACCAGGGGCATCGCAGGGATTATGAACTGTCACAATCCACCGAGCGCAACACCAAAAGAAGAGCATCCAAAGACTGGGCGAGGGTATTCAGTGATTGTACTTCCTCCCAAAAAACAAGTTTAACAAATTACAAAGAGGGAGGCATTGTCAAGCTGTGAAGTATTTAAAACTCTTTTCACTCAGGTAGAGAAGTGTTTGCTTTTTGTGCTTTAACTTATTACTTTTTTTTTATTTGAGTTTTCTATATTTATTTAGTTTTGTCATAGCTTGTTTTGGCTGTTAGTGTCTTTTTTCTATGTCGAATATCTCCCTGGAGATCAGATCCCACAAAATGGACTCAGGAACAATGACGTGGCACAAACCAGTTTATGAGTCTTCAATTGTTCTAATTGTGTATTTGTTTTACTTTGTGTGAGAGTGCGTTTGTGCCACTGTGTGTGTGTGCGTGTGTGTGTGTGCAGCGAGTGGGAGCATGTAAAAGACAGTGATAGCACAAACCACCTTCCTGCTCCTCGACTGTTTTATTTATTTATGATTAAAAAAGGGAAAAATCAGGTATCTTGATGAGCGATTGCCAAAATTACAATGAAAGAACGTGAATATGTCTCACTGGGTTTGGTTCCATTATTCAACTGGTTTCAAGGGAAACAATTCATTCACAAGATAAAGACTTGATGTGATTGCACCGTCACAGTAGCGTCACGTGCTTTCTTTTCTTTCAAACTGAAATCAACGTAATTTGCTAAGTATAGCTTTTCACCAGATTGAAATGTTTCCGATGTTTTCTTACACAAACTTGGACGTACTTATACTTCTACGTGCGCAGCTTTACCGCAGAATGCATCCAAATGTACCTCAGCAACAAAAACAAGCAAATCAGGAGCAACCTTTTCTAGCATTGTTAATATTTGTGTCACTTAGCACTGGAGTTTTAAAATGTAAGTAGATCTGTCCGTGTTTACGTTAAAAAAAGGAAACCCAGGAGGAGGCAGGAAGTGTTCTTGAAAACTTTACTACTGAGTCAGTAATGTCTTTTTATCATTTTTTGTAGTTTTGATTTCCTTTTATACAATATGTTTCTATATCTAGTTTATTTTTCAAAACAGGTTATGAGATGTTCAGAATTTATATGTGAGAGACTATTTTGATGATACTTTTATATTTACATGATGTAGCATATTAAAGATATTGTTTCTATACACCTGGTCTTTTCATGTTTGTTTGATTGTTTCGCACCCGTTGGTTTGGAAGCCAAACATTAAACCAGAAGGAACCATATTTGGAGGAACAGGGGGTGGAGCCTGACGGACCCACTGCACGCCCACCCACACCTGGGACATGATCCCATTGGACGCTACGAGCGTCCATTCACACAGTAGCAAACACAGTATTCTATATATATATATATATATATATATATATATATATATATATCACTATATAATTGACTTCTTATTAACAAACGGTGGAAATGATCATTCATTTGAAAGATTCTAGTTAAAATTGGTAAATAACAATAAACTCTGAGCAAACTAATAATACTTTATAGTATATATGAATAAGGGAAATGAGTCGAGACCCGGACTGAATTTGTGTCCACTGCCAGGAAATACCAAAGCTAACGCTGCAAGTGAAAGGTTAAAACCTAAAGTATCAGCTGTTTTTATGATGCAATATGTAAAATATCAATGATTAAGATTAAGATGCATTTATTTATCCCAAACACATGCACAGACATGCACAGGCACGGTGATGCAGGTAGGGACATTTAACCTCTGCTTTAAAAAAAAAAAAGGCGCTCTGCTTGGAGGAGATGACCTTATATAGAAATCTGTGATGAGCTGATGTGAGCGTGTGTCATGTGACACCGAAATAGATCATCTCTTCCAGTGTATTTCATCTCGTCACCTACAGAAGAGCAGGTTTGGTTGTTGTGGCTCTGCACACAAAAGTTTTAATTCTTCTTCTTCTTCTTTTGTTTTGTTTCTCATTAACGAATTATTCTCTCACGACCACAACCAGAGTCCCTGAATCAGAACAGCGTGAACAGACGCACACGTGGACGTTCGTACACTCACACAGAGCCTTACACACGAGGCTTACACAATATCTGGCCTCGCTACCGGAAGTGAAAACAAAAAATACCTAACGTGCACACATCCGTTTAGCAAGACCTTTTCTCAGGTAACGCTTCGCCCCTCCACAACTTTCTATGGAAATCCGTTTGGTGGATTTTGAGTAACCCTGCTGACATCCTGAGGTGATGATGACTCAGTATTTGTGCGTATTAAACGGCGGACACTGTCCAGACACACACATTCAACACCTGGCTCCCTCCCGTGCTTTACTGTTGGTCAAAACTCTGAAGAAGTCCCAGGCAACAGGCTTTCCTGACTGGTCACTTTTCAGCCTATTAAAACACAGGAAGTGAAACTCATCTGTCGCCAATGAAACTCAGGAAAAAAAAAACACTGTTTACATCACAATCTTTTGATTACAACATCCCGACCGTGAGATACTTCTGTTTGCTGTTGCTATGTTAATTAAGTAAATAGAGAAGGGTTGACGCTGACAGTGTTTGAAGAAAGGACCGTTGTCGGTTGCGTGTTGTATCATTTCCCCCTTTCTGTTTTTGTTCTGCAGCATTTGGGCCTGTTGTGTATTTGAGATGTATTACTGGAAGAACTGATCTGGGGTCAGACGTCTCATTTCAGGTTTTCATCTCCAGGCACAGCTGGTGTTTACCTGAACGAACAAGAAACCTTTAAAAGCAGAGTTTTAATAGATCATCTTGATGAGACACACTTTCAATCAGTACAATCTCCAGTGTAGTTATTGTAAGAACTCTTTACTCTTTCCAGTAATCCTTCTCAATCTCTGTTTCTCTGAATAGAATATCTTTTTTGTCGCTGCACAATGACTCCTCATTCTCTAGTGTTTCCTCCCCGCTGTGGGGGAGTACCTCACAGCTAACACCGCCGACCAGAAGAAAGACACCTCAGACCTCAGAAAGTGTGCAAACTGCCGAGGTGACAGGAAATCCTCTCGCATGCTCACCGGGCGGAGAGAGAGAGAAATAAAAGTGAAACACCTGTGCACTGTTCAGAAAGAGATGAGAACTGCAGCTGGATCCATTGAAGCTCAGTACATATCCGGACATATGTGTATTAAATAATTAAATATTATACAGACTGTAAGAAGTTCATATTAGAACTGTAACGACCTGTTCAAATTCAAAATATACAGTTTAGGGACCATCTGAAATAGTTTGCATTGTGATCCAGCAGATGGCGACGCAATAAACATTTGATATATGCCACAAAATATGACTATTACCGTTTTATGTTAAGAATACAACAACAAAATACAAACTACAGCTTTTTTTCTTCCAGAGGTCTGTGCCTTTAACTTAAATAATGGTGTTTCGTTGTGGAATGTGTATTTGAAGTAAATTAGTGAGTTTTTTCTATGCTCTGGGGATTTAAAAAAAAGTGTGTTTTTAAAGTTAAAGTTACAGTAAATTATCACATTTGTTCTTCTCTACGTCATGAGTCTCGGTTTGTTTGACTTCCGGTTGCAGTTACCTGTTTTCAGTCATCAGTGGAGCTCATATACTTGGGGTGTGGAGCCCTGAGTAATAACACGAGACTGTGACGCCGCAGCAATCAGCTCAGTACGGGTCTAAAGGTTTATTCTATAAAGATATAAATCGGTCACCGTGCCCAGTGAGATCACTTCAGTTAAGAGGTTATTAAACTATCTGGATTTACAATAAAGATACAGTCTAATAACACTACAGCTGTTGTTCGCGGAAATCATTAAAGGTAATATATATATAGTGATTTATTGGCTCTTAATTGTCAGTTCAGTCATTTCCTACACAAACAGGTGACACACACATATTTAAGAAAGCTGGTAGCGCCATCGTGTGGCAGAGTGAGACACACGCAGGCTGCAGAGGCTGTTTCCGTAACAACCCTTAATCAGATGTGTGATCAATTTGAGAACTGTACTGTGACCACAAGATGTCACCATACATCCACAAAGATTGCACAAATTGTCTTCATGCAATTGAAGAAAGCTCATTATTATTATTATTATCAATGAATCTATATCCTGATATCTGTTATATTCTGCTCAGCTTTGCAGAGGTCATATCATGGGATTGGATATTGACAAAATGGATTACATGAGAAAATTCAGATTTGGTTTGGATCAAACCTTCAGCGTGTGTTGCTGAACATTTTTTCAGGTCAGATTTCAGGAACAAAAAAAACAAAAAACTTAAAACACTAATATTCATATTATTTTGCATAAACACATTTATATTGTATCTGGCACTTTGCTCAAGTGATACAGTGAAAAGGGAGATAAAATCGAATTTTGTCCCCATAAAAGTAATCCTCCAAACAGCTCAAAATGACAAACAAAATGAATACAACCAAATAATTTTCATGTATCATGTATCCCCGTGTATTGGTGGCAAACAGATATGAACAAACAAATAAATATCAAGGCAACTAAATATATATTTTCTATAACAAAAAAAAATTTTCACAGGAAATGTTGCCATAAAAGAGGAATATAAATAAAGAGAGAGAGAACACTCTAAATGAATGTGAATCTTTAATTGATGTGAAACATGTTAAAAATCAATAACTGTTTTATTTTTACAGCACTTATATAAAGAAAGTTGCAAAATAATTAATGAACTACAACGAAATGTAGAAATATAATAAGGCAAAAATGAATCCAGAACCCCAGCAGTTCCCACAATGCATCAACTCTCACCTAAACAACTATGTGTTTGGGAAATTACAAGACAGACGCCTCATTAGCGGGGAGGCTGCCTGCGCTGTGATTGGCTGTTTGCGCTGCTGGGCGTGTCCCGAGCTCCACACCTGAGCTGAGAAAGTGCAGCAGCAGCTGTCACCTGTCAACCAGAGCCAGTGTGCAGCTCCTCCACCGCTTCACATCTTCTTCTGCTCAGAGGAGAGAAGAGCAGGAGGGCCTCAGTTATTAACACCCCCCCACACCCACCCCCCCTCCAGCTGCCCTCATGGCGAAGAAGAGCTTCTCCAGAAAGTACATGAAAAGTTGGTTCTCCCGGAGCGAGGCCAACCTGGACGAGTCTGTGCAGCGGGAGGACGCAGCAGCTGCAGCTGCAGCAGCATCGAGCAAACATGAGGGAGAGAAGAAGAAGTTCAAGTTCCCGAAGCTCCGGCTGAAGCCGAAGAGCAGCGCGGGCCCGGAGAGGTCGGCCGGCGGCAGCTCGGAGGTGCTCAGGTAGGTTCCGAGGGGTTCGTGTCCGTGCAGGAGACACATGGAGCTTCACTGAGCCTCAGGGCTGCACAGCACAGCCTCCAGGGTTTGCTCACAGATGCATTTACATATTTATAAAACATGTTATTGAAATACTCATCACTCAAACTGTTGATATAGTGTGAAGAGCCTGCACAAATTACACCCATCAACTTTCTCTCTCGTGTTTCATCATGTGAGACGAGCACATTGTGAAGCTGTTGCTCTTTAAACGTGATAACTTGCTGCTTTTCACAGTCTGTCTCGATATAAACTTTGGATTGTGTAAAACTCACATTTTAAAGATCAAATGATGAGCAGATGCATTAAACATTCAAACACCTCATCTGTCACGAATGGGGATAAATGGACTTAGAAGTTAGACAAACAGGGACGATCACTGTTATGTTGTGTGTTGCACCGTGTAGTTTTGACCTTTTAACCTTCGTAGGCCATTTGCTAAAGACCAGACTGGTTTGATGTGGGTGTGATTGTCTAAGGAGATTCTGGGGCTCCAGGGAAAAGAGACCTGGGGGCCTTACATTGAGCCAAACCAAACCCAAACACCTTTAAGAACCACATGACAAATACTACACAGTGCATACACGTAAACCTCAACTACCATCCCATCCCAGCCCGTCACCAGCACTAGTCTCCAAGTCCAATCCGGACCTGTTAACATTATGACCATCGTCCCGACCTGTCAACCCCTGATTAAACACACATGTAACATACGCACTCACACATATCGCCTCTTTGTTGTCTTGTGGTGGTTTGGTTGTGTTCCTGACGAGGACTTATCTTTTGTGTTTGCCTCAAGCGAATACGTTGTGGCACTGATCATAAGCAGCATTGCCACTTATGCCTTTTTCATGTAATCGCGAGTTCGCTGTTGTACCCGACCCGGGGCAGGACTCTAGTTTGTTGGTTTGTTTGTTTGTTTGAGGTTACGCAAAAGTTCCGGGTCAGAGAAGAACCCATTACAGGGAGGGAGCAGATCCAGGACTTGCAAGATTGGCCGTTTTTCATATATATTGATTTAAAAAATTGATATCAAACTATTAGAAACACATTTTGGAACAGGATGTACTTCATCACCTTCGTCTGGGATGTTTACCGAGCTCATCTGAAGCCTCATGCAGCATAGAAGCAACTGTTGAGTGCGTATACACACACACACACACACACACACAGGTGAGGCTGCTGGTTGAGCCACAAGTCACATGCCTGGACTGTGTAATCATGTGGTGGCAGAGCAGACACTCTGACAGCTTGTGTTTGCACAGAGGGAAAAATAAATGATGGGCTGATCAGACCGGAGCCGCCTCTGCACACAAGCCCTGCTGCACAGGGGTTAGACGAGGCTGGAGTTAAACAGCATTCAGGCTGAAATAATAAACAGTCACCTGCAACAAGGTGATACAGTCACACTACATGGGTTTCTATAAGTGGATTAAAGAGTTATAGGTTGTTCTTCTCTAATAGCATTTCATCCGCTCATTGTCCAACACAATGGCCTCTTGAAAGCGTTAATAAACGTTTTAATTGAGATGATTGACAACTTGATAAACGTCCTGGATCAGAGTTCAGACGTAGACGAGATCTGTTATTGTTCAGGATTTAGTTTTAATCCACCTCCGAGGCTTTATCTGGAAAAGATTTGAGGATTTCAGGGTCTAGAAAATAAGTCTTCTAGTTATTCTGTTTGTTTGGACTTTCTGGAATATCTCTCCCCGCAGTTCAAGGAGATGTCAAAGTCGTCATTGGAGCCTTTTGTTAGAATCTTTATCTGAAGCGTATAATGAAATCACAGAGGAAACACTCGAGTGTCAAACACACCCAGAGTTTTAGTGTCTGGTGTGTTTGCTTTCAGGCTCTTGTGGAATTGTGGAGGCACCGTATGGAAACCTGCAACTCCACATACCTCATGCATTGCCCTGAAACTGCTCATCAATTACACACACACACACACACACACACACTAACAGACACACACACTCCATCGTTGTGCCCAGGGATACACATTGGCAACGTCTTCGTCTCAGCTGAAGCTCGGTTGTCTCAACTCTTCTGTGTTTAAAGAGCTGTCATTACTCAGAAGTATAAAATGTGTCAGAGTATCCTGGAGCCTGTCATAGTCGTGAAGTCGACTTAACTCTTAAACTGAATAAACTATGTACATAGACTGGACGTACAAGTACAAATACATGATTATCCCCAGAGAAAACTTGCAGAATGAAGTATAACGGCATTAAGAATCAAATAATATATTCAAGTGCAGTGTTTTTCATATGGTTACATGGATGGGTTATAAAGAAAAGGTCTGACATGGCTATTTTGATGAGATTTGTGAATTGGGTTTGATCCTCTGCTCCTCCAGTCTGATTCTGAAGTGTCCTGGGGCAAGACACCAAACCCTAAACTGCCCCTAATGGGTGATAGGGTGGTGTGTGAATGGTGTTTGATAGAAGAAATGCTGCGTAAAGAGTGGTGCTGGATGCAGTTCAATTTTTAAGAACTTTTTTAGGCCATAATAAATATAATCAAGAACGAGAAATTAAGCAATATAAAGGAATATTACTTCCTCATAATTCGTTCTAAGGTGAAGTAGCCTAGTGCAGAATAACCCTCCAAACCCCTCATATCTCTCAAACTACAGACATCATAGATTTTCACTCAAAAACTATGGATGTTATACTCAGCTTCATCTGTAAAATCAATGGTGGACTTCTAGTAGAGAATCCATTTACTTTGTTCCAATCGGACCATTCCTCTTCTTAAACAGGGACATCGATTCCACTCAGTGAGAGAAATCTTGAGCTGACAACAAAGAATCACTAAAAGAAAACATTAAGACGATCCCTCTATCAACACTGGTTAGTCATTTATTAGCGTAATATTGAGTTGAACTAGTTTTGTGTGTTTTGTGTTAGTTTGCATTCCATCATCTGATTGGATGGAGTTGTGATGTGACATGTTTCCGGTTTGGACTTGCTCCTGATCTGTGGGGTTCAGGGAGCAGTAAACCTTTAGCCCCTAATCTCTGCTGCAGGGATTTGTCATGTCTGTGAAAGTGATGTTAGCATGTTTCACAGCACAGTGTAATGAAGGTGAAAGTGAACCCGAGTTCATACAGCGGTTAGCATAGCTGCTCGTAAATTTGCAGCCGTGTGTGCTGAGGAATGAAAATGCTCAAACATTATAAACTTTTATCTTCTCCGGCACTTGTCGACTAAATCAACATGGATGTTAAATGTCTGTCACACGCCGATAGAAGTACCCCCAGCCTACAGATATCTGTCACTTCCTTCAGGTCCTACGTGCACGACACAGCTCTTCAATAAGCTACTGTGCATGTACTGTAAACACACAGTAGAGACACATATAGAGTTTCACTTTGAAACCATTTGCATAGAGACAGAACGTGGTTTGGCTGATTGTAGATACCATGCAAATGTGGGAGTTTCACTGCAATTCCTCCAGGGGCTGCGTTCCAAGTCTCCTCTCAATTCCCAGAGAGTTGAAGGCATCTACAGGCGGATCCTTCCCGGGCCCCACCTATCCCAGGGTTCATTGTGTTTAGAGGGTGATAGAGGTAATGGTGCCGGCAAATTAATTGAACACAAACACAAGATCCAAAGGGGCAGCTTGATGGTCAACCTGAACCACAGAGCCCGCCTCCTTCAGGGGCCGGGTATGACCACGCCCCTTGAAGGAGGCGGTCCCTGATTCTGGACCCAGCTCAGAGTACTGATCCGAAACCAGTGGATATAACATATAACAATGCATATGATGTATTTAAACAGCTTTATGCTTCTGACCCTGTTTGGAAATGATTGTCTTCATGTTGTATGGTTGATTGCTAGTGTTGTTATTAGTATCATTATTGTACCACTTTCCCCTTGAGACTGAAGTCTTGATACTACACACGTCTTCGATTACTGGTGACCTCTCCAGCGTGAAATAGTCAAATTGACGACATCTTACCTAAAGCTGAGGCTCACGCTGCACTAAGGGAAACCACGTTCTTCTTGCCAGTGGAGGGATTTCCAGGAAAATAAGTCTATTGGGGTTGAAAGCGTGTCTGATTGGTGTATAGAATTGTGTCCCTGCCAGACCCAGAAGTTCCGATGCTGGTATTTGAAGCTCTCTAACTTAAACTCCCAGTCGTCAACACTCTCACATTCACTCTCATCTCTCTCAGTCACATCCTGTTGAACTTCATCCAAATGACGACATACAGGGTTGTGTTGTTTTCAGTTGTGGGTGTCAGGTGTTGTGAGTTCACACAGCGAGAGGCTTTGATTGTGTCTCGGTATGTCTCGTCTCTTTACACCTAAACACACACACACGGTACCTGGAGACACAGATAAGACTCATCCTCTTATCTCCGGACATCTTCTCTACCAAAACAAAACATAATCTGATGCTCTCACACACTGCAGTGGTTATTTTAAAGGTTCAATATATATATATCTGTATATCGCTTGTGCAATGTGTAAGCACAGTGCGGCGGTTTAACACATAATTTATCAACCGTATTTAAACTAAAAAGAAACATATTTGACATTTATCACGATGATTATTGATCACATCGGCTGATATAACGATTTATATCTTGATAGGATTTGTGGATATATTGTCCAGACACACAGGGAAGAAAGTACAGAAATACAAAAAACAGAACTACACGATTAAAACAACACAATTAGCAGCCCAGAGACAGTTAAATAAGTTTCAGTTTGAAAAACAAATGAAATCTAATTTATAAAAATACAAGACAAATAGTGCGACGTAGAGGCGGCCCCGTGCAAAGAGTTAAAAAACAGGACATGCTGCCACAAACACTGCTCCATCACAAGACGTGTGTGTTTATCCTTTCATTTGTAAAAAGATTCAAACTCCGCTTGTCAACACAGGAGGAGCCAGAGCAGTGACTCTGGAGCAGTCGTGCGTGTTTGCCGTCGGAGTCACGCTGGGCTCCGAGCTGTCGCCAGTGTTTGCTCGCCGTTCAGCTTCCTGTTTCACCCAGGTGTGCAAAGGTAGAGCGCCCGTGTGCATAAAGAGACCTTTGTTATCATGTGTTAGATGTGCTGACAGCCCATGGTTATTAATGGAGCGTCCCCCCCGACTCTGAGGACCCTGCTCAGACCCACACTCACGCGTCAGGAGTCGCAGTTCACTGGGAAGAATGGTTTTTTTGGTAAAGGTGTAGTTTTATATATATTTTTTTCCTGATATGATAATAAGTACCTGCTCTACCTGGAAGTCCCCAACGTGGAACGCTGCTCTACAAACACAAAGTCACTCTCTGCTCAGCCGGTTCTGTTCAACATTCCCTCAGCGCTGATTCACGGCCTTATTTAGCCAAGCTGCATATTTTCCCTCTTTTTTTTTTTCAATGCGTCTCTCGCGATACACAAACAGGATGAGGTTGTTTTCTCAAGCGCTATCACATTACACGCAAATGCATCTTTTACAAATGTGTGTAAACTCATTAAGTAGTCGTTAACGGCTTGACTAATTTCACGTGTCCCTGTCCCTCTCAGTGCCGCCGAGCCCATCGACACAGCTGAGGACGCCGAGGCCAGGGAGGACAAGGTCGTCCTGGACCGCAAGAGTGCGTCCCTCTACGCCACCGCACCCAGGTCAAAGGTCAGTCCAGCTGTCTTCATCGATTTCAGTCATACAGGGAGGATTAGCTCACTGCATCGTGTTGAGGTTGTGTGTGCACACAAAGTGTTGTTTCAGGCTACACCCCCACAGGGCTCTACGCAGAATAATATCCGATTCACAGAAAGCTGATGTGAAACTTTACCCTCAGGTGAGCAGGAGAAGCTGAAACTGTGAAGTGTGAAGCTGTGTTTTTTTCATTCACACGTAAAGTTCAACTAAAACTATTTAATCAACCAGTTTAAACAATTTAAGTTTGAGTTATTCACACGGACAGATCTATAATCAAGCACTTATCAAAACTTTAAACTTGTCTGAACACGGAGCTTATGTTCCGTTAGTGAAAGATGAGCCACGTCTCAGGTGACTTCATATGTAGCTGCATTCCACCTCAGAGATTCTCCCTCAGGGTCTCGGCTGCGTAATCTTGAGACCCCCCGCCCCCCCCCCCCCAAAGACACACACACGCACACACATGCAGTCTAATCTGATTTATCTGTGTGCATCAGTCACAGTCGTTTAAATGTAGATACCTCCAGCTTAGTAGATGAGACCAACACATGGGACTCCCCACTAGAGGGCGCCATTACACAGAAAATAAAAAAACACACACCTACACAAAGACACACTGTCTGTTCAACTCACTTTTGATTTTCTCTATTACTTCAGTGCTGCAGTTAAATCTTATCAGCATCACTCTCGTCATGTTTCAGATGTTTTGCCTGAAGTAAAAATAATATAGAAGTTAAAAGGGAGAATCGGGTCAATTAAGAGTTTATATTCTCTCCAGAAGAGGGCGCTAGTGCTTTGGTCAGCATCGTCGTGGTGAAGTTCTGACTGGTGATGATGTAACTGCCTGAAGCTGAGACCTCGGGGTAAAAACAACATCTCAAATGTTGTGTTTATTGAATGATAATCAACTGATTTAACAGGTTTTATATAAAGTGGGACGTTTTACTGGTGGATGCAGTGGTTGTGTGTGTATGTGCACTCGATGGTGGTTACTGGGAACAGATCAGCTTTCTAAACGAAAGTGATCCCCAAGTGTACAGTGACCAGAAGGTTTGATTCCTTGCTTTGTGTTTCAGGTGGGAACAGAAAAAGAAAGACAATGTTGGGAAGGTTCAGGGCAGCAGGAAAATGAGATGTACAACTTTAAGATCAAGATGGATCAGGCATATTTTAGAAAACTGAAATCTATGCATCTGGTGCAGCTTGATTGAACTTGAGGAGACTTTTGGGCCTCGGGGGAGCTTTGCACTTGACTCAGTGACATTCTGTTCTTATACAAGTTCAACCTTTCTTTTGCAAAAGGAAGATTTTGTTCATTCATCTCTCAAAAGCTTTAAACTTGATATAAATCACAAAAAAGGTTAAAGCTTTGTTTTTGGCTTTATGTCTTTGTATCATTTTATTTTTTAAATCTCTGTCCCTTTCTTGTGTAGTTGGTTTTGTGAGCTCATGCATGGAGAGCAGACAGTAGATGTGTTTAACACGGCGGAGTCACCCTGTCCATCAACTACTCACCTAACCCGGAGTCAACCTGATTGTCTTCTCATACTTTCCGAACCAGCCATCAGGGACGGAGGAATTCCTAGAGACACACCCGTGTTGGAAATCTGTCAGAGGCCAGTGACGGACACCTTTGTTTTCCTTTCTCATTTGTCATCACGGCTCCACAAGGCATGCACCCATGTTCCTCAGAAATCTGATTTCATCATCGACAGCTCGCTTCACTATCTTCTTTTAAAAAACACATCTGAGGACGACTGGAGGGTTCAGTCAGATTCAATCAATCACAGATCAATTAATAGTTTTATAACGAGGAACGACCCTCATGCTGTGCAGAGATGCAGATGTTTGATGGATCAGTTATTCTCAAGCACCCACACGAAGCATCCACTTTAAAGATTAGGTGAAAATTAGTATCTGTCTTTCTATTTACTCTGGTCACATATGGTCTTTGCAGTAAAGCTATAATATACTTTATGTGTTGCAGTTAGTTCTGCGTTGTGGTTAGGCTATTTAACATGAACCCTCACCAGGCCTCCACAGAACCTTATCTGAGACAGCAGCTGGTTGGTTTGGTAGATCGTGTTCTACTAGTCCTTCATTTTTGTCAGGGTGGAGCTGCTTCTGCTGCCTGGAATGAAGTCAGGGTGGCAGCTGGATGTTTCCAGGTGTAAGAACTGGTAATCTTTGAGGTGGAATTTTGTTTTAATTGTGCAACATCCTCATTCCTACCGCTGGCAGGAGAAGTGGCTCAGAGTTTCTATGATACAAATGACACGGCCTTTAAAAATGGCGTTTGGGAGGACGAGTGAACTTTCTGTCTATCGAGGTTTTTTTATGCGCAGGAATCCGCTTCTTCCTCAATGCTTTTAGTAACAAGATTCTGTGTTTCATTAATTCTTGTCTTCTCCGTCTCTCCTCCATCTTTCTCTCTTCCTCTTAGAGCAAAGAATTCAGCTACTCGGAGTTGGACCTCCGCAAGCCCAAGAGGTTTGCCACCTTCTCCTTTGGTCTTAAAAAGAGGAAGAGGAAGGATGAAGAGAAACTCTCCAAGAGCTCGTTTGTTCTTCATAGTCCACCCATCGACGAGCAAGAGGAGGTAAAATCACACTGTTTAGGTTAAGCAAAATGATGTGTCCTTACTTTGAGATAAGCATTGATAACTAATAATAATAATCACTAATAACTGGAACTGGACCTGATCTCCCTGCAGACCACGATGGACCTCAGTGAGATGGAGCTGGATCAGGGCCACGTGAAGACGATGTTCAGTTTGTCTCAGCCGGAGCTCGTCAGCCGCAAGAAGTTCGACATCCCGTCTCCTCCCCCCGTGGCCACCAAACAATCAGAGTCACACTTCAGTCTCCCTGACCAATCAGAGGCCGGCTACACCTTGAACACCCGTCCTGAAGCGAAGGAGCGTCTGAACCTCACCGATCGGTTCCATGTGAACGAGGATTTACCCAAACCACCGATAGCTTCCATTCCTGAGCTGCAGCTAGATGACGAGGAGGTGAACATTTCCGCTCACCACAAGCTGACCAGAGGTGGCGCCAAATCACCTGCTCCTTTGACAGACAGCGTCCCTGTTGCTGATACCCAGAATGCACCTCACCTTCCAGCCAGGCGGCCTCCGGGCGCGCCGCACTCCTCAGATCACAATGCAGCAGTTGTCGAGTCAGTCAGTGGAAGCACCAGCCCTTGTGATAATGATGTCCTCCAGCAGTCTCACACAAACACTGAAATCTCTCCTCTGGAATCCACCAGAGTTCCGTTATCACATCATCAACCTGAAGCCTCCGGCGGCACGGCCCCGAGCACCGACCCCAACACCGGTGCTACATTCACCGAGTCGCCCCTCGTTCGAGATTCTGCCCCCGGCCGTGAAGACGTCTCGGTGTCTTCGTTTCCCGAAGCTGCCAAGAGCCTCACCACAGCCTCGGCCGACGGCAGAGCCCAGCGCCCTCCCAGCCAGGCTGTGGTTTACGGAGAACTGTACGATTCACTTTTCCCTCAGAGTTTCTCCTCTGAGGTGACGTCCTCCCTCTCGTACCCTCCTCCCTCCCCTCTTCTCATCCACACGGAGAGGATAGAGGTGAACACCACACTGGAGCCGGCCCTGGTGAAGACCCAGAGTGTTGTCTCCTCCCAGCTGTCGTCTTCACACACCCGCAGACCGGACGATGCAGAAAGCAGATTAACCAACACACGTGTCGACCCTCGGGATTTCCAAATGGACGCAAACGCGTATCGTCCTTCCTCTCTCGTCTTTAAAGACATTCCTTCTTCAGAGAGGACCCGCTCGGTTTCCAATGTGAAATCAGACTGTGTTGTCAGGTCAGTCCCCACGGGGCAGAGCCCTCCCCCACCGGTTTGTGACTCTGCAGCCTCCCCTGGGGCCGAGACTCGGGTTACTGCCTCCAAACAGAGAGTGATCCTTGTGAAAGAGTTAGTCACAGAGGAAGCGAGCGCCCACTCCGCTTGTGTCTCTCCTGTCCCGGACAAAATGAGCGCACTCGAGAGTCTCGAGATACAAATCGATACGACAGAGTTCTTATACGCTGCTTCCGGTGCAGGGCCGAGGGAGGGGAGCGAGGGGCCTTTGAGCCCAGCGTACCTGAGCGTGGGTTCGGATGATGGCAGCGTCATGGAGGTGTACTACAGCGCCGAGGAGAACAACCAGGAGGAGGAGGAGGAGAGCGAGGAAGAGGAGATGTACACGATGTACGAGAGAGAGGAGGTGGAAGGTTTAAAGGAGAGGGAGTGGGGGGAGGTCGTGGAGACGGGGAGAAGCGAGAGAGGTGAGGGAGAATTCAGGGTGGTGATTGTTAAAATGCAGAGTGAGGAAGGAGATGAGGGAAACAACATGGAGCTCATCAGCCAAACTGAAGAGGAGCAGCATCAACCGATGGGTCACATGGAGGAGACTCCAGTGCCAGAAAGTGAGATGCTGGAGTATTTGTTGAGCAATGATGCAAAGAGGCAGGAGACAGAAGTAGCACCTGCAGTGTTATCACAGATTAAAGAGGAGGTGGAGGAGGAGATGCACACGATGTACGAAAGAGAGTTGGTGGACGGTTTAAAGGAGAGGGAGTGGGGGGAGGTCGTAGAGACGGGGAGAAGCATGAGAGGTGAGGAAGAATTCAGGGTGGTGATTGTTAAAACGCAGAGCGAGGAAGGCAGCGAGGGCGAAACTGAAGAGGAGCAGCATCAACCGATGGGTCACGTGGAGGAGACTCCAGTGCCAGAAAGTGAGATGCTTGAGTATTTGTTGAGTAATGATACAAAGAGGCAGGAGACAGAAGTAGCACCTGCAGTGTTATCACAGATTAAAGAGGAGGAGGAGGTGGAGGAGGTGGAGGAGGAGATGCACACGATGTACGAAAGAGAGGAGGTGGAAGGTTTAAAGGAGAGGGAGTGGGGGGAGGTCGTAGAGACGGGGAGAAGCGAGAGAGGTGAGGGAGAATTCAGGGTGGTGATTGTTAAAATGCAGAGTGAGGAAGGCAGCGAGGGCGAAACTGAAGAGGAGCAGCATCAACCGATGGGTCACATGGAGGAGACTCCAGTGCCAGAAAGTGAGATGCTGGAGTATTTGTTGAGTACTGATGCAAAGAGGCAGGAGACAGAAGTAGCACCTGCAGTGTTATCACAGATTAAAGAGGAGGAGGAGGAGGAGGAGGAGGAGGAGTTACTGGCCACACCGGTTCGGCAGGTGATGGTATGCAGGGTTGCTCCACCCTCCAGTGAGCCGCCGCATGTGCAGGGGGTGTGTTCTGAGCGAAACTGGACCGGGGACCTGGAAACAGAAGACCACCTCACCGTAGAGAATCAGCTCCCGAGCCAGGAGACAGGGTATCAGGTGTCAGAAGACGACAGGAGTCCTCTGTGTGAACCTGCTGCTCCCTGCCACACCGAGGAGGAAGATGTGATCACTCCCACGGGCAGAGAGGAACAAGTTTCACCAGGTGAGGACGAGCGAGGAGAAGCGGGCACAGACATCCACAGCAGTGCCGACTCAGATCCCTCAGCCGGGGAACAGGTTGTCATTCAGACGCACGGCCCCGAGCTGCAATCACACGCCACAGAGATTTGGCACAACAGCGATCGGCAGCGTAGCGAGTGGGAGGATACGATTACAGGGCACGAGGACAAAAAGAGGACGGTGCCAGGACAGGAGGGAGTCGAGCTGTCAACCCCGAGTGCAGACACACACAGACCTGATCCGGAACCTGCAGGGGAGTCCTCTGGGGGCCACGAGCATCCGGCAGAAGCTGAGCCGGACCTGACTCCCGGGTGAGTGGGGAACTGTCTCTCTGTTTTGATTCTTGTCCTGCAGGTGCTCTAGATTTAGACCTGGGCTCATGAATGTTAGTCGCTTGATGACCACGAGGTTTGTGTGCAGGGAGCAGCTGGGGGGGGAAAGTGCAACAAGTGTGGTATTTACACAAAGTCAGCAATTATGTCATTTATGGAAATTGCTGGCAGCAGGTTTCCCTTCGAGGTTTTCTACCAGACGCACATTGTTGATGTTGTGGAAACAAGTTGTTGTGGCCTGGAACCAAACTGCGACAGGAAACTAAAGCCTGTTCACCTTCCTGCGTGCGGGTCCCTCGCTAACGAGACAATAGAGGGTATATGGCTAATGTAACTCTCACCCTGGCCCTGAACCTGGTGATGGCTAAACATCCACTTCGGTAAATAGGTCAGAGTGGATGATCTGTCTCTTTCACACCCCAACACTGGATAATTAGCTGCTTATTTTTCATCGGTAACGATTTAACGTCACCGTTGATAATTAAAGTTCTTTAACGTGGAAATGTCTTATTGTGGCAGATTCACTGCTTTAGTCTGATTTATATAATTCTGAACTGTGGAGCTGTGAGTGTGTCATGGACGTTTGTCAATAGATTAATGAAGAGTTTAAATAATCGTTAGTTTTAATCCTAAATACTTGAGATTGTTTCCTAAATGGTTAAAAGTGTCCTGACACCTGGAGCACCTGCTCTCATGCCAGATCCTGATGACATGATTCTCAAATACAGAAATGTTTTAGTGTCACAGCACAATTTCAATGTTTCATCTGAAGCAGGTCTCTGATCGAGCCTTTTAATTCTAGGGAAGAAATAATGCTACGGGTGATAAAGCTTTAAAGTCGTGACCCCTTGTGATGGAAAGTAGGTCCCTGCTAAACAACCTGTGGTGTCGAGCAGGTGTTTTTTGTGTGTGTGTTTATTTGGAGGCTTCTCCTCCCACTTCATTTTTCTGTGTTGACAAGATGGGAGAGGTAGATTCCTCAGAAAGATAAGTGTCTTGTTAACAAGTGGCACGTGATGTGACAGGTGCACATTTGCAGAATTATAGAGGCCGACTGTTCTGTAACTGGTTGCGTAACAGCAGCTCAACATCATTGATCCGTGTCCGTTTAATTTATCTTACTCTGCACTATATTTGTTTCGTACTTTTAACACCACAAGGTGGCAGCAGAGACGTGTGTTTTACTGGAGTGGAAGACGAGGGATGATACATATTTATTAACTTCATCAATTGGGCTGCACCACTCTGCACACACTCTTAGATACCAGTAACCGAAAATATTCAGGATCATGAGTTAAAAAAGTGAAAGAATGTTATTCATTGAAATCTTTTCAGTTGTTGTTTTGTGTAATCCTGTTGACAAACAAACAAATAAATAGACAACGGGGCAAAACACAACTTCTACAAAACTAAAATTACTCAAAAAACAACACTCACTAAGCATATATATATATATAAACATCCGAATTCAAAGTGAATTGTTTATATTTCCAAAACAGTTGTCGGTTTCAGAAGAAGAATTTAAATGAAGTCAAGTTTATTGTCGATTCTGCCATATAAGTACGCAGCATATGAAGTACTTCAAACTTAGTACAACGTAGTATGCAGTGAAAAGGCAGCTGGTTTCAGATCTGTTGATGGCAGCAGGTGCGGGGGGGGGGGGGAATAGGGAGTCAGTTCAGCATCCTGACTCCTGGCTCCCTGGTGGATGAAGCAGTTTTGGGAGTTTCCTCCATTCAGTGTGGAGATTGTGATCCTGCCATCGAGTTGAGCTCAGGTGGAGGAGCCGAGACCTTCTGGTGTCATCACATCACATGGTGTCAGACCAGAGGGAGTAGATGATATATTCGTCTTCTCCAGAATTGGCCAACAAACAGGTTGGGGCCTCCGACACAGACGAACACATACAAATGGAATTCAGCCAGTTTGACCAGTCTCATAGGCGTCTGTCAGGGGCAGTAACACCAGGATCCCATCCGACTCAGACCACTGATTGTAAAACAGTTATAATTTCTGATATCTGTATTTTTCCTTGTGTATTTGTGCTAAAACGCTGGATTAAATCTCTTAATTTTCTCTTTAAAACACCATCAACTCTTAAAGACGAGTAGTTGTTTCTGGTCCAACCACTCGTCTTTTGTTTTCCTTTGTGATCCTGGCTGACACACTCCCGTTTGACACTTTGACACTTTGCTTTGAGATAAGAGAGGAAAGACAAACTCGTGGAGAATTCCCTCTTTGCTGTAAAACAACTTCTGTCTGCAGAGCATGTGATGCTTGTTTTAAAAACCACACCTTGTCCGGACTGAAGCTGTGTTCAGAAACTCCTCACCTCTTAGTCCTTCGACAGATCAAATTTAAGGTCAGGAGGGTTTTAAGGTGGAAGTGCATGTTGTTTTACATCAATTAGTCACAATTCTGTTTAGGTCCCTGAATGCATCTTGAAAATGCTTCAAAACACCAAACTTTATCCAACGATGATAATAAGTTGTTCACATCAAGACCCTGAGTTCAGATTGTCAGAATAAAACAGACAGAAATGAGCAGAAAGTGAATCGTTGGTTCCTTAAGAATCCCTGAAATCAACAGGAGAAGATCAAATTATATCAATAGAGGAGACGTATGATGCTTTTCTCCGTTTATCATGCCTCTAGTGGTTATTTTGTGAATTAAAAAATCCTGGAAAGTTAAATCATTTGTCATTTTAACTCTTTTGACGTGAGTCAACTACACTTGCTTTTTCCTTGAGTTTAGCAAAGCTTCAGGCCATGATAGCGTTTGACCCTCACCAGTGGCTGTACTACACACTTTGTTAACGTGCACTATGACCCCCTGTAGATACGAAGAGATACGGGAGGCTGAGGGAGAGAAACCTGCTCGGGTGACACACCTCATCTCCTCTCCCCACGTTTAGATTCCTGTATGACTCAAACATGTTTCCACAGACTCTCCACATGGTCTGAAAATCCTAATGTGTTCCTGATGATCAGGTCCCTCATGGCTAACCTGTGAGTTCACGGCGGAACTCTGATCAAAACGATCAAGATCAAGATCAATAAAGGTTCCTGCTCTGGATGAACGGCTTCTAGTCTGTTGTGTATTTGAGGAAATAGTAAAACCTCAGTTCCATGGAACCCTCTGTGTGCACATAGCTGTGGTTCTTTGACAGGTACTTGGACAGGTGAGCCTTGAGAGGAATGTTTTAACCATTGTTTTGCAGGTTAGTCCGGATCTGTTGTGTGTCGACAAAACTCCAACACTGTTTTTTGTACCAATAGAGGTTGAATCAGAAATTACACAAAGGCCGAAGTTTCTCGATGGTCTCCGGAGCTGCGTCACAAATAATATCACACACACACCTGATGTCTCCCCACACTCAGCATCGCTCCCTAAGGACATGAGGACATTTGCATGTTCAAGCACATGCGCATGGATCTAGATTTGCATATGGGCCACTACATGTTCCAACAATGTTCCTGTAGCTGCATCATGAACAGCGTGTTCTTGCATTTATTGTGCGTCCGGTTGTGATCACGGTGACTTTACGATCTCCTACATGAAGCCCATCATAGAATTTAAGGCGGGTTCTTACAATATTGACACTGCTATAGGCTAATGTAATCAGCTCACTGAGGCCGTTCCTGTTTATTCTCATGACCTTTGGAATTATCCACCTATCCACTCATGTGTCACTGCTCCTGCCGCTCGGTTTCATGACTTTATCTGCAGAGTGAAACTTCTCCTTCTCTTCTGAGCTTCTCTCCTGCGTTGCTCTTCTCTTTTTCCCGGTTCCACAGTAAGGCTCGGATCCCTTCTGCCGTTATCTGGGAAAATATATTCTAAACAACAATTGTAAAGATAAGGCTCTTGTAAACTCAATCTTGCGCGTCAAGACATTCATAGGAAGTCTTTGTGTAAATTTTACTTGTTGTCATTACATGGGTGCCACACCCCGGAGGCACTACAATCTGACTTTTGTTCTGTCCAGGTCCCCGACGCCTTCGAGGACAGACGCAGCAGCTCCAGAGAGCCGGCAGACCGACGTCGACCAGGACACGCTGGACAACATGAATTCAGGCTACAGCACCCTGAGCCCCAAACTGACCATAAGGAGCTTGTCTTCCCTGGAAGAGGACGAGTCTAATCACCGTTTCCATCAAATGTCTCTGATCACTGAGGCTGACGGCCGAGGACAGGACACGGTGGACTCCACTGAGTCCAATGGAACAGACCTGGGCTCAGACTACACCTGGAGGAACAGATTTGAGGGCGTTTCTCAGTACAAACCATACAAGGTACAGGATTCCTCTTTTTCTGACTCTCAGACTTACACATTGTCTGACACTTACTCCAGCCCCCCCTCCTCCTCCTCCATCTCCTCCACCTACTCCACTCTCCCCGGGGCTACAGTGTACAAACCTCTGAGCGACACACTCTCCTCCTCCGCCTCCTCCTCCTCCCCCGCTCCGGAGGAACACTTGAGCCTGAGCTACAGGCTCAGAGACGACAGCGAAGTCGACCTGAGGCGGGAGAGCGAGTCGGCGGGAGAAGCCAGATATGATTGGAGGAGGAGGAGCCTGGTGGAGCAGGAGGAGCCAGCTGCACCTGCGGGTGAAGCAGAGAGACGGAGGGAGGGAGAGGCAGAGAGGATAAAGTCACCCTGGGACTCACAGCAGCTCCCTGTGTTCGGCTTCTCCTCGGCCCTGCACACCAGCCACACCGACGGGTTCACACAGGACGACAACGAGCCCTCTGAGTTCACTGGGTTGTTTAAAGCCACACTGGTGGAGCTGGACTGCGAGCCTGCAGCTCCCCCGTCCACTCCCCCGGCCTCCCCCGAGGCAGACTCCTCCAACCAGCTGGACATGGACAACCTGGTGGACACCCTGAAGAGCATGGGACCCTCCTTCAGGCCCAGGTCTAATGGCGTGCGGGCACCTGCCCCGACCCTGATGTCCTCGCTGCCTCCCATTGTGGAGGATGCTCCCAGCCCCCTCGCCCTTCACCTCCCTGCCTCCCTCACCAGACCCCTCGACCTTCACCTCCCTGCCTCCCTCACCAGACCCCTCGACCTTCACCTCCCTGCCTCCATCACCAGCCCCGTGAAAACGATGGAAACCAACGGCTCCGACAAGCTGGATGGGATTTTCTCTCTGCCTCCTGAGCTGGGACTGAAGAGGAACTTCCCCAGAGACAACCGATCGCCACTGGAGCTGCTGAAGACCCAGCAGGTACACTGCACCGATGACACCTGAAATAAGTACATTCATATTTGAATAAAAGTTTAGTAGAAATGTTTTATGTACTTAGGAATTTAAAAATGCAACAGAACAGAATGCACGGAGCAGGGAAATATGCAAAATGCGCATGAAGTAATTAAATATAATTCTGTAACTTTGTACCTTTTATAGTTATGTTGTAATTACACTGTTATTATAATTATTATTCCCCTTAGATTATAATCTACTCATCAAAAAAATACAAAAACAGGATAATTTGTATCCCTCTGTGGAAACGTGGCTTCGTGGCTCCAAAAATTTCGAAACTACATTTTTCTTCTTCCCCAAGAAAGTCCGAAATCTCAGAGGCAAAAGAAACAAAACAATCTACCTGAAGTGAGATCTTGCAGATTAACATGATAACATTGCTTCTTTAGTTTTATTCTCACTGCTTTATTTACCGCCTGTGCTCGATCTCCTGCAGGACCAGCAGCCAGGAACACGTAATGCTTTGAGAAGATCCTCTGACTCTTTCCTTGAGGACTTAAAATCCCCGCTGCTGAATGGAAACGGAATATCTCCTCCGCCCAGCACAGGCTCTCGCCTCGACAACAGCCTCATCTACGGAGGCTACAGGTCATCGTCCATAGATCAGACGATGGAGAACGGAAAATCCCATCGTTCACTCTTCCGCACCGGCTCTCTACCGGACACGGGGCCTAGCGATCGCCTGAGTGTGGGACAGAAGGACCTCGGCGAACCAGCATCGTCCCGCTTCGAGCGCTTCTCCTTCCTGGCAAACTCCTCCTCCTCGTCAGGCTCCTTGACCGGATCCGAAGACCTCAACGGCCGAATGAGTCGGCCTTCGCAGCCAAGCTTCGGTTCCCCACCTCCCAGTAACAGTCCCACCCGCCTCCTCAGCCCCACGGGCTCCATAGACCTACACAGGTCATTCACAGCCACAGACTCCCCTCTCTCCATGTTTGGCCAGAACCAGGGGATGGGGATAGGTGCCGGTACTGGGACAACGCCGCCGCCCCCCCTGCAGAGGAGCTTCAGCAGCGATGGCCCGGGTGGGGTCCAGCAGACGTCACTGTTCAACAGCGTGTATGGGGGGTCTCGGTTCCAGAGCAAGGAACCTGAGCCCGACAGGAATCAGGCGTCAAAATACAGAGCCTTCCCTGATGCTTATGTGAGTATGACTCGTTTTTTTCATTATTTTTACTTAGGTGAAAATAAAAATCCATCCAAATAAGGGATTTAGATTAAATTACATATTTTGCAGAAGCTTGATATTGCTGAGAAGGATTCTGCCTCTACACATTTTGGTTAACAGGTTTTTGAACTAACATGTGTTGGAGCAGGCCTCAGATCAGTGAAAACACAGTGTCAGAATAATGTGTTTCTCTAAAGTGTAAAGATTCAATAAAAAAGCAGTTTATACTTTATACAAAAACACTGAGTAAACTGATGAGTCATCGGAGTCAGTGTAAAGCTGAGTGAAGCTTGTAATAGACACCACAACTACATTTATATGTGCACTTATTGCAGAGTGTGTAACTCGCAGATCCTTTGTCCTCAGTGTTGTAAAACAGACAAACTAACAGGGCAGCTCACATCAGCTGAGAGAGAGTGAGTCTGTGGTTTGCTCTGCACACAGGAGTGGCCCTGTTAGTTTATGCATACCTTCACATAGTGTAACGAATATAGATATATGGAGCTCTTGAATTCAAATATTTGTGTAGCACAGTTAGTCTGATGGTATAATGGCACCGGGAACAGTGCGAAACTCCCTGAGAGTCTCCTTTTAATTCAGTCAAGCTGCACCAAATTGCAAACACACATCGATAACATTTAAAAAAAGATGCCTGATTTATTTCCATCAAGATTTATGAACTATTCCCTATTTCACAATGTTTAAAAGAGGCAGATGAAATCCCTGCTCAACCCCTTTCGCTGGATTTGTGTTTTTTGGGAAATTGGTTGTGTGGTTTTTGCGTGATCCTGCTGACAAACAAAAACGAGGTAACCAGAAGCCTTGTCGTTGGTGGGATTCAAACCCCTGATGGCGACCTGTCAGGTACACGCTATTCCCACTGATAATCCCCCCCCCCAAAAAAGGGTGTGTCTCCAGACGCTTGCATCGACTCGTTCTGCCAAAGCGAAGGTTTGTGTGTGCATGTGAAGTTTTTACTGATTAGGACATGATTCTTTATTGGCAGGAAAAGAGGAGATCCGCTCACACGTGCACACATGGCCGACGCTCACACCCGCCCTCACTCCCCCCGTCTCCGTCTGATCTGTCCACTGAAAGTCCCTCTGGATCCCTTCAGCCACCTTCTCCTGCTTCAAACCATAAACTGTTTTTAAGCTTTTTCATACTCCACGGATAACCATTATAATTACCCATTATACATTGTAAGTGCAGTGTTTGCCAAGAGTTAGGTAACATGGAAGCCACAGAAGTGTCCCCCTGAGGGGACGATGGGATGTTGGGACAGGCAGTCAAACCTGCTCCTCTCTGCAGTGCACTGGGCCGTGTGGTTGATCGTGTTCCTCCACGCCGAGCATGTGAAGACGCTGTTATTTCTGTCCATGCAAACACAAAAAGGACGAGCTGATTAGTGTGCAGCTGTCTTGTTGACTCTTAATCTGAATGTTTGCACATTCCAGTTCAAACAGAGCTTGGTTTTCCTCTGGGTTGTTCAGCGATGTGGCTCCTGCAGCTCTAATGTTTTTGATCCCACACAGCAGGACCTGAGCTCGTGTTCCCTTCAGCCCCTGGAGCTCCCGTCAGACGAGGTGTTTGGGCCTCCAGAGATCTGCAGGGTGGGGAGGGGGGGGGGGGGGGGATTACTGCAATAGATGTTTATTTTTCAGACAGGGCGGATTTAAAAAACGCCTCCGCTGTTAAAAAACGTACAGCCGGGCGCCTGAAGAAAGGAATGGAGAGAAGTGTTATCACCATTGTTGTGTTGCAAATATCCAAAGTTGCATTCCGGCCTTTGATAATTTCAACAGAGGCATTTGTTTTTCTGCATACTGCACATAACATGTTATCTTACCTGGTGGTGAGGTAACTCGGAGTTAAACCAGAGAAGTGCATTCATCTTATTTGTTGAAATCGTCTTTGTGACAGCCATCAATAAATCAGTCATTAGAAAAAGAAAAAGGGGGAGGGGGGGAGTAGGGGAGGGGGGGGTCCCGTGCCTTTGTCCCGTGGTCCTCATAGAACTGTAATTAACCCAGCGAGTCATTTCAGTCAGTGCAGCGTACCTGTCCATCACTAACTCACCGGCACACACCCTACCCGTGTTGTCATTGTGCAGGATCGGAGTCCTCAGCTGGAGAGACGCCACCGAAGCAGAGACGTTAGCGAGGGCTTAGCAAAGTCACGGAATACTGGGCTTTTAGCCGGGAGGGCCACTGGAAGGGGGGGGTGTATTGGTTTAATTCCCTCTAGGCCTAGTGGCATCAGAACCTTCTGGCTTTTCCAGGATTACCAAGCCTGGCTTTAACATTTTGCAGGTAGTTTTAACGGAGACATTATGTGATAATGCAGAATTTTACATAGAAAAAAAAGTTGGAATGGATCTGATCTGCACTGAATTTGAATTCAAATTTAAATGTGGGATTCTAGGTTATACTAAAGTACTTTCTTATCAGGGAAGGTCGTGTGCCAGTGTCCTGTGTTTGAACAGGGACATATTTACAGCTTCATCCTGCTTCGCTTAAGTCCACAGATGAAACCAGAGACACGGAAAGTAAATGGACGAGGATTTGTGTGTAGAAATTAACGGAAACGTTTAAACTCCTCTTGCATTGACCCCCCCCCCCCCCCCCCCCCGACGGCCCGTCCCTCGGCAGGCGGATGTAACATTTTGCTCTATCGTTTAATTCTGACAAATTTCTGCATCTGACCTTTTTAACTTCTCCACACCCATCCCAGTTATCTGCCTGCTCCTGCACAGACCCGACCACACCTCGCCTTTTGTTTTTATTTTCACATTTCTCCGCTCGTTTGCTCGTTATTTGATATGAAGCGGAGTTGACAGCCTCATTCTGAATAAAGGATCTGCTGCAACAGCACATTTCATCAGCCGTATCTAATTTTATTGGCGAGGGCAAAACCGTGAGTTTATGATTTAATTGGGCACCAACGACTCAGCGGCACCTCTCGTAAATGAAGCAGATGTTTGCCGTTGCTTTTGTTTTCTGTTGTTGACGCAAAGAAGTTTCAGGAGACAATAATGTTTTTAGGTTCTTACTTGAAAATGGCCAGAAAATGTACGACTTTCCTCAAACTGTCCGCTGCTGCAGCTCATCTTTTCAGCCTCTGTCTCAAACACTTGATTTTAGCTCCTGTCTCCTTAAAACCCGCCTCCTGAGGAAGTCCAGTCAGCTCTGATTGGCCTGCTGGCCCACTCTGTTGTGATTGGTCAACCGCCTTTTAAGCATGTAGAAAATTGCGCCCCCGCTCGCGCGTTGATCCTCAACAAGAGTAAGGAAAACTACAAAAAAAAACTTTGAACAGGGTAAAAAGAAAGTAGAAACCTCAGAGAGAGCCACATGTGAGGATCCCTCTCACGAGTGCAATAGATAGATATATTTGGGGAATTTGCAGCATTGATTAGAATAAAACCTTTGTGGCATAACTGAAGGTCTATGAATTGATGGATTATTGTCAGTAATGGCCGAGTGTCTGAGGAGAAATATTGTACATCAAGCAGTCTTGTAGTAATCACAGTCCACGGTCAGCAGCCACCATGGTCAGGATCGGATGCCACTATACAGGATCCGCCGTTACAACCGCAATGCATTACATGTATATACTTTATTCTGCATTTACAGTAGTATTGCGGCTGAAGCTGTGATATCTCGGTGATGTCACAGTCCGACAGGTTACGACACCACGTCAGTCATCCCTCCTCTGTTCTCTCAGAAGCATCCTTCACCGGTGTGGATCCGGCTTTACTGCCCGAAAACATCCACCGTGCATTCTCCAAGCCGAACACTGGACCGAGTCGTAAAAGAGGAATGTAAATGTTGACTTTGACTCCTCGTTGTTTTGCAGCCTGACAGCATTTTCAATGACAGCATTGTTGGGGACAAACGGCTCCACCCACGGCTGCATTGGGACACAGACAAGTCGGTCAGGGTTAGAAGCAACACCTTCTGAAGGGATCAGAGGTCAATATACAATAAATAGTCCAATTACTGAAAGATATAATTGAGGAGAATAATGATGAAAACAGGACAAGACAGAATTTGAGCAATTTCCTTCTAGATAAATGAAGCGTTTTCATCCCACTCCTGTTTGTCCTATATTCTAAAGCTTAATCTTTAATATTAAAGAAACTGGTTTCATAAATGTATTTGTACCAATGAGACCTGCCTGCACTTTACTTTTCCAGTCCTTCACAAGGGCAGAAAACAGGTCATAAAATCATGAGCACAGCAAAAATTAAGGAATCACTAAATCATTAAAAGACAATATTCATTTAAAAGAACACAAAAGACATACAATTATTCAAAATGAATAAATAAATGAAGCCATGTGTGTATTTTTAACTTTAAATGACAACAGAGAAGGAGTCTGACGAGGTCTGGTTACACAATAGCTTTCGGTCGCTGGCCCTCTTTGTTCGGTAACAGGATCCAGATGATAGCCTGTTTCCTACACAGCTCCCAGAGAGGAGAGGCCAGGTGATACCTGAGACCACACACACACACACACACACACACACACTGATCTCTCTGGTGGATCTATATGCAAATGTCTCTGTGCTATCCTGTTACCACATTCCAGCACCACGAGTAAACAAACCAAAATGGAATCAATGTCCCGGCCAATTTTTTGTGCAGCAGGAAATCAGGACTCCGCTCAACTAGCTGAACAGGGACTTCATTCATCAGTCACTGGTTCCACTCCACAGTTTAATTGGGCTGGTGTTGGTGAGCGTTAGGTTGTACAGGTACAGTGGGTGAATGTTTTAACACCTGTCAAAGAGACGCTTGTTCTGGAGTGAGCGATGATTCTCTCTCCTCACGTCTGTGTTAGACTTGGCTTTAAACAATGTTTGGATTGTCGAGTGTAGGATTGGTCGGCCTTGGCTGAGGAATGCAATCTGCCGAGTGCCATTCTGGTTACCTTCACCAATTAGAATTATGATGGGCCAAGGAAGAATCCAATACATTTTGGTAAAGGGACGGATCCAAGGAATTTATGTTATCAGCTTTTCATTGCGACCCTGCACATTTCTTTTTCCCTTTTTCCTAACTTTTCCATAATTTGTCTGGGAACTATTCGTGGCAATTTATGAAAAAACATTTAGGTTCCTGATATCTATGAGAGTGTGTAATTTGGTGCAGCTTGATTGAATGTAAGGGAACTGAAGAGCCTTGATGGAGGAAGGTGATGTAGATGTGAAAATGAACAATGTGTTAAGCCAAAATAAAAGGGCTCTGTGGTTATTTGCATGTAAAACACAAATATAATTCATTATCATATCCTTCTTATATTTGTATATATTCATTGGTTCACACCCCTGTACTTTATCTTGACCTTTTATCTTCAATGATCCTGAATAACCTGCTTCAGGATGTCTTGGGGGAAATGATGTTGTACTCAAATACCACATATATTGTAAATTGTGCTAAAATATATCTATTTTTTGTCTTTGTCCATAGCTCACAAAAGCGAAGGAGCATGGGAAGCTCAATCCTCGTCCTGGAAAGGTGAGTCTCTGCACAAACCTCGCTGTCTGCCGTGTTACTTGTTCAGAGACGACAGGAGCTGTCACTGATCCCCTTCAGCCGGGGATCAGGAAGTCACATCATCACGGTCAAGGCTGTTTCTCTCTGGAATTTGTCGGCTACGTAAACAATAGGGCTGCCGCACACAAGAGGATTTAAAGACCACAGACACAATGAAAGATTTATCAGGCTCCATGGATGATGCCAAAAATGACTGCATTCCTTCTAGTTTTGTCTGTTCCAAGGCAGCGGCTGCAGACATTATTAATTTAAATGTCATTAAATGTCAGGCCTGCTCCTGCTTGCTTGCTAAAGGGCGTACGTAGGATGTTCTTTTTCTCTGAGATTGTCAGTGAGTGATTCTGATTATGAGAGGAGGAGCTGACATTTAGTTTGAGCTCTTCCAAGCTGCAGGGCCTCAGACCTGAACGGACCAAACATGTCTGGAAACTTGAACTTTAAGAGCTTCAAGAAAGATAATCGGGCACTAATTCTGCTCCTTGTCATTTTTAACTTGCGCAGTTATTGTCTTAAAGGTTACGGGCGTGAAATTTAACATTTATTTAATCTCACTTGATATTTATCAGTCATCGGATGATACTGGGTTTGTTCTTTTATTTCCCGTAAAGGGTTTTTCAGCTGCACAGTTTGAACTCATGCCTGCAGCAATTCTGAGTCATTATTGTAATTTAATCTGGATTTTGCCATCGCATCTTTCTCACTGTTCGAGTAATTTGCCTCTCATTTATTTAAAAGTGATTTTCGAATGGCTGTGTCTTTGTAAAGTCTTGGATCATATGATCTTCTATAATAATCTATAATTCTATGATACTCTTTAAGTCTTTATGCAGAGGAGCAGCAGGCAAACATCTTCCAGCCAAACAGCCAGGCTTCACACCTGTGTTGGAAAACCGCCATTTAGAAATGAGCCAAATAGTCATTCCACGTTATTATCTCTCTCTCTCTCTCTCTCGCTCTCTCTCTCTCTCTCTCTCTCTCTCTCTCTCTCTCTCTCTCTCTCTCTCTCTCTCTCTCTCTTAAGCATCTGTCTTGTTCTCTGTGTTTTCTCTAGATGTATATCTTTGACCGACCGGGGATGTGCGGCCAGAGGATCGAGGTGCGCAGTGATGTCACGGACGCTACGTCCTGGGAGCTGCAGGACACCATCTCCATCCGGGTCATCAGAGGAGGGTGAGTGGACGACGACACACAACATAACTTTGCTTTCAACACAACGATAGAGAGAAGTACACAGGAGATAAATACACAACCAGATGAGCACACCTACACTATTGACCGAACAACCGACATTTTTCTGGACCCTCCTTCACCATTGAGCCCGAGACCTTTTGAAATTCTTTCTGAATGTCAAGTTAAGAGTCACTACCTCCGCACCTTGATTTGACCTGAAATGTGAGGTGTGTATTTAAACACCGGCTTTTCACAATAAACCCGCTCTGCATATGTCAGAGCAGAAATGCCACCGATGCAGCGTGGGCATGCAAATGCCTTTTTTATAGCAGACACACCCACACACACACAAGCTAGAACACACACTGTGTTCCTATGAGGAATGTTTAATCCAACTCAGCCAAGTGTGAGCAGCACTGACACTGATGGCACCGCTCGGAGCCGTGGAAACCACCGTGTCTCCCATTAACCCTAAATTAAAATTAACTATCTAGTTATTTTTCTTTGAGAGTTTATCTACCTGTACCAGTGGAGTAATGTAACTATATTTATATAGTTCTGTGCTGAAGAAATATTTAAAGGTACTTGCAGTATTTGGACAGAAAATAAAGGATTCTATATTAGAGTGATTCCGTTTGAATTTAAATTTGTATTCCACTACATTTATTTGACAGCTTTAGTCATTTTGCATCGAAAACATGTATAAATATTTATAAGAGAAAGCATCATTAAAGATTTTCTAAACTTTCTGACTTTGTGATATCAAACTATTTTTGAAAAGTAGAGATTTACTTCCCCTTTAAATCTCTTTATATATTGTTATTATTTCAAGCATGGTTTTGTATGTTTAGTTCCACCGTGGTCGATCACACAAATTGAGTAAATGTTCCACAAACACTTTGTAACTTCTACTGAGCAGCAGCGCCCTCTGCTGCCTCATGTGGTTTTTAAAGTATTTTAAAATTATCTACAGTTAGCAAAATTAAAAGCAATTAAAGTACTAGACATATTAAGCCTTAAAGTTACTTAATCTCAAGTTAGGTTATTGTTTGACACCCAACAAAGTATCATTTCCCAATTTGGAGATTAGAGAAAAGAGGAATCATTAATCATGAATCACGTGTGAGTGCAGATTTCAGAGTAACGATGCAGTAGTGGTTATCGAAACAAATCAGAATAATGAAAGATGTTTCCATCGTCTTCTCTCCTCTCTGTGTAGATGGGTGATGTACGAGAAACCCAACTTCAAAGGGGAAAAATATGCTCTGGACGAGGGCGACATCGAGCTCTCCTGCCCCTTCAGCCTCCCGGAGGAGGAGCAGCTGCAGAATGGACAGAAGGAGAACGGACAGAAGGAGGAGGCGGAGGGCAAAGAGCAGAACGGAGAGACGGGTGATGAGCAGACGGAGACGGCGCCGACCAGGAAGTTCATCATCGGATCTCTGCGACGAGCTGTCAGGGTGAGAGCCTAGTGTCTGCTCCTGCACTCAATAGCACCATCTAGTGTCAAAGAGGAATATGAAAACCTGTCAACCTCAGTTTTTATAGTCTTGGAGCAAAAGATAAATTGAAAAAACATTTGACAGCTGTTGTTTATCGACAGTTTGATCAACAACAGTTTTATAATCAGCTCCTTCAGGATGGTTCTGCTTTACAACCTGTGTTCTCCTCCATTACTTGACTTTAATGGCGGCTCTCCGTCTCCTCTCAGGATTACAGTGTCCCAGAAATCGGTCTCTTCCCAGAGGAAAATGCTGAGGGGAAGAAGGTCACCTTCAGAGACACCTCTGACGATGCCAGGATCTTTGGCTTCCCCATTAAGGCCACCTCCATCATCATTAATGCTGGACTGTGGGTCATGAATCGTCATGCCATTGATATCACCATGTTCTCAGTATTATATTATTTCAGATTATTCCTAAACTCACGTTGTCTTTTCCTCTCGTCAGATGGCTTGTGTACGCGGAGCCCTTCTTCCAGGGCGTACCACGTATCCTGGAGGTGGGGGGTTACTCCAACCCTGCAGCCTGGGGTGTGGATCATCCGTATGTGGGATCCGTGCACCCGCTCAAAATAGTAGGTGCACACTCTTCTAAGTCCGGACAAGCTTCTTACATGTTTCCAGTTGGTGAATGTATTTTTATTTTTGTCGTAGGGAGAACCACGAGTGGAAAATCTGTGTGAACCAAGGGTGAGAAGGATTTCAACTTCACATACCTCCAATGAAATCACAGAGGTCGTCAGTGCATCCTGGTTGTAACTTTGACTCTTGCATCTTCACAGCTGGAGATCTTCGACAAGCCGTACTTCTGCGGGAAGTCGAGGACGATAACCACCAACGCCAGAGACTTCATGACCAGAACAGACCGGCAGCAGACGGCCTTCATGTACAATGTGGGCTCCCTCAAAGTGCAGGGAGGAATGTAAGAGCTGCTTCCTAGTGTTGTAACCCCCACATTGATCTGTAATGAACTGCCCCGCTGCACGATTCAGGTAGAAAGAGTTTGATCAGTGTTTTTTGTTAACCCTCTGCCTGTTTCCTTCCTGCAGCTGGGTGGGCTTTGAGAAGGAGGGCTACCGAGGCCACCAGTACCTGCTGGAGGAGGGGGAGTACCAGGACTGGAGGGTGTGGGGGGGCTGCGATGCCGAGCTCCGCTCCGTTAGGGTGATACAAGCTGTGAGTTTCTCTAGTTCTGTTTTTGGCTTCACGATTAGGAACCGAATTAACAGAGGAAAATGGCACACAGGAGCAAAATGACCCTGCAGGACATCTGAGTTATAAATCTCTCTCCTCTGCAGGACCTGTCCGACCCCCTGATGGTGATGTTCGAGCAGCCGGAGGAGGAGCAGGAGGACGAGGAGAACACCTTCGAGGTGAACGAGGCCATTCCCGACGTGGAGCTGTTCAACTTCAAAACGTCCACGCGCTCCATCCACGTGGTCAGCGGGGCGTAAGTCCACGGCTTCCGTGTTCACTACTGTTGTGACGTCACTAATTCGAGTGTTGCTTTGATACGACAATAAGACGGTTGTTCGTTGTGCGTCCAGATGGGTGGCCTACTCCCACGTGGACTTCTCTGGGAACCAGTACATCTTGGAGAAAGGTTTCTACAACAACAGCGCTGACTGGGGCTCTCAGGACTCTCGCATCTGCTCGGTGCAGCCCATCCTCCTGGTGAGGCCCCGTGACCCTCAGCAACATCTCCTGTGGTTCACCCGGGTCATATATGTTGCTCACATTTGTTTGTTTGTTTTTTGTTTTTTGTTTGTTTGTGTTTTAGGCTCCTCGTGACGGCTCGAAGACCCGGAACCAGGTGAATATATGTTCTTTACATTCAGGTGTATGTTTTAATCTGAGATATAGCTGGTGTCCACACTTTGATCTTATTTTTGAAGATGTTATTTTGTGTGCAGGGATTTGACTGAAAAATATGCAGGGCCTGTTGAGACACATGTACACACACACACCTCATGAAAGGGCTGCAGATGATATCAAGTAATAAACTATGATACTGCAGGAACAGTGTTCCTCAGCTTTGAGTCCTGTGTTTGTCAAAGTACGAATATTTAACTTGAAACTTTTGGCCTGAGTTTAATCGTCCATGAAGGGATTTCCTCTTTCTTTATTTACACAGAACAAACAATGAAAACGATTAAACTTCAGAGAACAAGATAAGAATTATTGTTTCTACCTGAGAGGCCCCTGATCCAAACATGCACTCACATTGATCCTGTGTAATATTAAATCGCACAACCCATAATTCAAAAATAAGTTGCCAAAATGTGACCTAATGTGAGAAAAAACAAAAGAATAATTAGATAAAAATTTTCCAGTTGTACTAATCCGATCTCTCTCTTCTCCCCTCCTCTGTTTATCAGATCGTTCTTTTCTCCGAGCCAGATTTCCAGGGCAAGTGTCACATCTTCGACCGCAACCAGGAGGCGCTGTCAGAGAAGTTCCTGACCAAGTCGTGCCGATTGGTCGGCGGGAGGTAAGGAGCCGTGAGCTGAGCAGGGAGACGGAGAATAAAGGAGTCTGAGATAAAAAAAGTAAAGGTTAAAGAGGTGATATGTTTTGGTTGAAAGATTCCAACCCTCTGTGTTGCAGCTGGGTGCTCTACGAGAACGAGAAGCACTCTGGGAACTTGTACGTCTTACATGAAGGAAATTACCCCAATTTAATCAGCATGGGCTGCCCCCCCGGCTGCAACGTCCGCTCCGTCAAGGTCGTGCCGACGGTGAGAACACTCCCTCCATATACTTACTGTGTCCTCACCCCTCGACCTGCTCTGACCCTCCCTCTCTCCCCCCCCAATCCCGTCTAGACGTTCTCCATTCCCTCCCTCTCCCTGTTCGGCCTTGAGTGTCTGGAGGGCAGAGAGATCACCACGGAGTCGGAGATCATCAGCATGGCCGGCGAGGGCTTCAACAACCACATCCTGTCGGTCAGGGTGAACAGCGGCTGGTGAGTGACTTTGAACTGAGGCACTTACCAACTGTCACAGAGCATCTCTCTGTTTGTGATCACGAGAGGCAGCTTCTCATGTTTTCATGACGTTGAGATGAATCTGATAAAACTGTTTAAGCATCTTGAAAGTCAAATAATTATTAATTACTCGCTTACAGTTTGTCTGTAGCTGCCAGCCGTCTGATTTCGTCTCTCTTCCCTTTGCAGTTGGGTGATATGTGAACACAGCAACTACAGGGGGCGCCAGTTCCTCCTGGAGCCCATAGAAATCACCAACTGGCCAAAGTTTAGCTCGCTGTCGACGATTGGCTCCGTGTATCCGGTCGTACAGGTTTGTTCACACAACCTCTTTTCAAACAGCACACATGCCAACAGGCAAAGTCCTGGTGGTTCCGCTAGGATGTGGTATAGGGGCGGTGTGGCCTAGGGGGTAGAGTGGTCGTTCTCCAACAAGAAGGTTGGCGGTTCAATCGCCACTCTTCCCCATCTGAATGCCGAAGTGTCTTTGGCAAGATACTGAACCCCTAAAAATAGCCCCTCATAGATGATGAGTGTACTAAATGTAAGTCGCTTTGGACAAAAGCTTCTGCCAAATGACATGTAATGTAATGTAATGTGGTAATATAGTGTCTGGTGCTGCAGAGGAATCATTTGCACATTTGTAGATGTTTTATTAATATAAATATAGAAGCCCCATCTTAACCAAGGCTTCCGATTACAAATATGTTGTTTTTTGGAATAATAACCATTGTTTAAACTATAAGAAGGTTTAAGCTAATGCATAATTTGATTAAAAAAAACACTTGATTGACAGATGATGTCACAGTTGAGCTCCAAGGCGTCAGCTGATTTAACACCAGTCATAGAAACTAGCCTCTTCATAAACAGTCTATTGTTTAGGGTCAAATCAGCCAAAGCTCTTCACGGACCATATATTGTTTTATTCTCCTGCAGAAACGCCAGTTCTTCCGCATCAAGAACGCAGAGAGCGGTCTCCCCATGTCCGTCCAGGGCGGCGTGGAGGAGATGAAGTCGGGACGGGTGCTGGTGACGGCAGAGGTGGAGCCGATGACTGACATCTGGTTCTATCAGGACGGATTCATCAAGAATAAGGTAGAGCTTGATTTAATGGCAGCGACTTCCAAACCAAAACCTGGGCTTCATTAGAAACACCTTGGAATGCATCAGCTGCTCTGAGGGTTTCCTGTGTGTGACCTTTCCTTTCAGCTGTCCACGACCATGAGTCTCCAGGTGATGGGAAACATTGAGCCGGCAGCCAAGGTGGTTCTGTGGTCAGAGACTCGGCAGCCAATCCAGAACTGGACGGCCAAGATGAGAGGCCTCATCACCAGCCTCACCTTCCCTGGCATGGTCCTGGATGTCAAAGGTATGAAAGAAGAATAGGACAATAAATGGGTTACGGGAGATTGGATAAAATATATATTTTATAAGTTTAAAAAAAATATATTGTGAATATTCTTAAAGCAACACGATGTGGGTTCTAGTGAGCAACAGCGCCCTCCGCATCTCAGTTGATGAAATGGTTTTCGTGTGGAGAAAAAACAAAGTCTATCAATCTCTTGACTCTCTCACTTAGCTGAAACACAACTGAATCGGGATATTACCCATGATCCTCCGCTTCCTGAACCAGCAAGAACTGCTGCTGTAACAAATCCACCAAACTCTGTTGAGAATGCTTTATATTTTAAAACTTTCCTGACTGAATATTGCAGACAACCTATGGTTTTTATCACTTATGAGTCGTTTTGATCTGAAACAGACTAAAGCTGCAATTATTAAGTAAAACAAAGTTGTGTGTTGTTGCTTCAATAGGAATCCAAATTTGTAAGGGTAATTAAAGTCCCCATTTCAAAGTAAGAGCTGATGTTGGACAGTTTTCATTTTGCTCATCTTGATTCACTTTAACTGACGCAGCTTGAAACTGAGACTCTCGTAAAACAAGGCAGTACTTTGAATTACATTACATTACATGTCATTTAGCTGACGCTTTTATCCAAAGCGACTTACATTTTAAGAACACTCATCATTTTATGAGGGGCCATCTAGGGGTTCAGTATCTTGCCAAGGACACTTAGGCATGCAGATGGGATAGAGTGGGATTCGAACCGGCGACCTTCTTGTTGCAGAGCACCCGCTCTATCCCCTAGGCCACGCTCTCCCCATTGTTGCATCACCTGTGCCTAATAATAACAGTTGATACCATGATGCCTGTAACTTGACTTTCTTTCCTCCAGGTGGAAAAACGTACGACAAGGACCATGTGGTGATCATGCCAGAGAACGACGAGAGGCCGAGTCAGCAGTGGGAGATAGAGCTGCTATAATAAACCTGATATTCCTCTTTACTCAGTTCAGCAGTGCTACACCGACGGTGCCTTTCTTTCTATCTGCGAAAATATTCCCTTAACATTCTGCGCTGTGGGAACCGACCGCTGTCACTGCCAGTTTATTTAAGTGCCTTTTACTTCTGTATGACCTCCCATGATCCGTGTCACAAGTGTAAACACAAACAATACGAGGCCGGAGTTTCAATGGTTCCTGTTTCTCTGAAGTCAGATAAAGCAAAAAAGACGTGTCGGTGCCTCGAGCTGCTGCAGCGACTGGTGTCATCAGGAGTTAAAAAAATAAAGATTTAATGTATTTCTCCAGATGTACTGAGCTGCACGGACCCACCCTCCCTCTTGTGTCCAGAGATCAGGAGCACAGGTTCACCTCCTCCACCACTTTGACCTTGAACTCATCATTTACCTACAATTTGTATATTCAAACCCACAGAATCTCCCTGTTCCTATCTGCCCAGGCTCGTGCTTATATTCCTCATAGCTGTGTTTACGGTGTAGAAAAAGCAGGTTTTTAATAACAATAACTTCTGGAGGTTATTTTCCTACTGAGACGTTCTACAGATGGAGAATGAATAAAGACAAATGGATGTGAAACATGCAAATAATTCATGTTCCTCTTTTAAAAGATATTTTTATATACTGTACATGTATTGTTCTGTGGGAAGTGTTGCAGTTATGTATACATAGAGAATATCACATTATCGACTAAATGGGTTGTACGTGTTCAGTGTCTGTCCAGTTTCTCTGTTTCCTTGTTTTTATTGTTCTTTATTTGTCGAGTTGTTATCAGCTGTATGTTAATATTTGATACTAAAGATATATATAAAATGTGATGTTAAAGGGAGTGGTTTTAAAATACTGAAAACAAAAATAAACATATTAAAACAAAGCTGATGGTTTGAAAGAATCATAATTAATGTCATGAGCATTTCTGTAATATGACGTCAACATTGGTTCGGTTTCCACTTTTTGAATTTATCCTCGATGTCGGACCTGCAAAAATATATCCTGATTTCTTGAATGCTCTGCAACTAAAGAAATGTATAATCAATAATAATCAAAACATTCAAAAGGGTCAAGTTGACGTTCACTTCTTTCCTCGAACAATGATAAATGACCTCTAATGGTATTTTTGAACAGTTTGTTTGAATTGATATATAACCTAGACTGTGAGTTAAGATGGAGAATATGTCTCAGCTTCCTCCCACTCCAGAAATGAAGCCAAATTATCATAGCTACAAAATGCTCGACCAATCACAGAGTCATTATCAAGTGTCAATTATAATGTTTCACCTCAATTAAGTTAGAAACTATTCTGCAGCCAGCCACTAGGGGGAGAAATAAACCCCTTGGCTTCACATTCTGCACTCTAAACTTCTGTACTTGAAATTTGAGCTTTGGTGACTTTCTATGTTTTAACTGTAACTTTGACTGTTTCTGTATATGTCACATTTCCAATTTCCGCGGAGAGCCTTAACATACTGTTCTTTTTCTGGTTTCAACCTGTTCTGAGGGTAAATCTTGAGCAATCACCAGTGAAAGCTGGAGGCTCCGTTCTGCAGATCACTGTTTGTAATACCCACACACACGTCTCATATTTCTCCGTGCTCTGCAGGAGAACACGGCTGGTAGAGGCTGAGCAGCAGGGAGGAGTGGATCCTGGATTAGAACCCTTGTCAGGAATAAGTTCCATCATCTTCAGGTAACACTGTGTTTTCTGTTTGAAACTCACTTTGTAAAGGGATTGCGTTGTGTTTTCCTTCTCTCCGCTCTTTCTCTTGGGACTTAGAGAAAGGGGAAGATGAGTATCAGATTGTTATCTCTGAAAAGGGCCTTTGTTTACACTCCTGATGCAAAATGCAAAGTAATGTTCCGCGGTTGGAGCCAACGTGAACTCAGGAGAATCAGGTTTTAGCCTAAAAGCAGCTTTCCGCCCTCACTCTGCTTTGTGTTACAGACCCGAGTGACATGTGGTCTGGTGGGTTTCTTTATCAGATTTCCTCTTTATTAAAATGACAAAGAACGGCGATACTGCACATTCTTCATTGAAAGGATTCGTCATAGATATGGATCGGGGTGTGTGTGTGTGGGGGGGGGGGGGGCACATAATCTACAGCCCATGGTCCTTTCACAACAAACATGCAAAACAAACTGGCCAGTCTGGATTCCTCCTTTGCGAGGAATGTGGGTATTTTACAAGCGGCCTGTCATAGATATGGTGCAGAGCGAGGGTGTCAGTTGGGAAGGTGCGAGGATACTGGTCGGTGATTGGTCAGAGGGACGAGTCACATGGCTGAGGTGGGAGAAAGGTGTGGCTCCGTGGGGGCAGGAATGAGACACAGTGCTGATTAGAGGAGGCTGTAACAATTTATTATCTCTACACCTTTCCACAGGCGCCACAGCTTTCTGCTACAGGTAAGAAAAACCAGCATTCCTTTAAAAAACACTTTATTCTGTCTTAACGTGTCTCTTACACATAAACCTTGAACTTATTATAACTGTTTTCTTTAGATAACTGCTGGTTTTGGTTAATACACTTTCTTTAAATCATTCTTTGAACAAAATTCAACTTTACTTTTAGTTTTACATCCACAAATTGGATTTAATTATGTGTCATTTGCTTTAATGTATTTCTGTATATATAGAGATACATATTTATTATTTCAATTTGATTATTTATCTGTATTTGGGCCGATTCTTTCTTTCAGGTAAAACAAAACCATGGACCCTGATTATTTCAAATCTTACGTGAGTCGACTTCTTCTTCTTCTTCTTCCCTCTGTTGTTGCATCATTACTCTGTTTACTGAGAGGACTTCAGATAACATAACTGTGTGTACTCTGATCACCTGCATACTTTTCTAATCTTACACACACTGTGAAGTCACTGTGTGCCTGAGACATGCTGGGAATGCTGTGATGTCCTGTTTATCTAAGGCTTAAGAGAATAAACGAAACCCAATAAAGAATCTGTGATCTCATATTATAGTCCTATAGAGTATAACGTAAAACTACCGGGCCTCCTCTCAAACTGCTTCTCCAGCCTATGAGGATAAAATATTTAACATTCTTGAAATTCACGCGTGATGAAAACTGACTTGTGTCTTCTTCTGACGCCCTCATGGTATGTGTCTCTGTCAATTATCATGTCGCCACCGTGTCTTATCACAATCTCCCCTTGTTCCCTGTCACTCAGTTTTCTTTATTCATTGTGTCTCGTGCAGGACATGTGCTGGGGCACCCTGGGCACAGTGCGACCCTTCAACAACTTCCACCCAGACAGAGACGTTCAGGAGATCCAGGCAGCGCTGCAGACCAAAGGTACTGCTTTTCAAAGCCTTGATGAGTGTGTACACCCTTCAGCTGTTTACACTACCCGCCCCATGCTTTAAACGCCCATTGTGAAATCCAAACGTTGTGTATGTGTGGCTCAGATGCGGGGACCCTGGTGAGAATCCTGACCAATCGGAGCAACGCCCAGAGACAAGAGGTCGTCAAAACCTTTCAAGAGGCGACACAGAAGGTAAAGGAACATGTCTGCAAGCGGCACTTAGAAACTAAAAATATGAATTCCAGAAGAGCTGTTTCAAAATTCAAAAGCTCTGCTGCCTCCCAGTTTAAATATCAACTGAAATAAACCATGCAACACTGAGGTGATAATACTGGGAATGTGCAAATGAGCTTCCATTGTTTGCTCCTCTGCAACTTTCCAGTGTTTGCTGATCAAATATTATTCACACCAAAGGGTTTGAACGCACCCTTGTTTAAAGAATGAGTTCAGCAGTGTACACTTCAATAAGGTATCGGTGAGTCTCAGTATAGGTTGAGGTAGAGCTCAAGTTAACATGATTCTGTCCTTCACATTCTATTATATGTTAAGTGGATAGAATGGAAAATAATAGTAGAAATATTCTCATTCTCACAAGTATCTGTCAGTGTCTGCTCCGACAACCAGGAAGTTCTCTTCAGCTGAAAATCACACAGAGGAACACAATTAAAGTTTCAACCTTAGACACCCAATGCGAAGCCAAATCCTCTTGGTCACCCCCTGGTGGCTGGCTGCAGTATTGGTCCTAAATCTCAAATATTCACATGATAAATATCCTAATAATAATCCTTATTGGCTGACCTTTCATCCTAAGTAGGACAGGGTCTGTTGCTGCTTTAGTAGATAAACTATGTACAGTTTAACATGCTCTGTGTGGTTCCAGGACCTTAATGCTGCTTTGAAGAAAGCTCTGTCTGGAGATGTGGAGGTTCTACTCCTGGACCTGCTGATGCCACCTCTGGAGTACGAGGCTCACCGCCTGCAAAAGGCCATGGAGGTGAGTGTGTGTGTGTACATATAGTGGGGCTTTGGTTTCTGGACTTCTCCATCATATCTCAGGATATTCTGTATAAATGTGTGTCCGTGTGTGTGTGTGTGTGCAGGGTTTAGGCACAGATGAGGAGACAGTATTGGAGATCCTGTGCACACGATCTGGAAAGAAGCTTCAGGAAATCAGCGTGGCGTACAACAGGAGTAAATCCCCTTCCTCTTCTTTTTCTACATATACAGATTTTCAATCACTGATCCATAATCTCTTTACTCCTGACATCTGCCCTGTCTTCCTCAGTGTACAAGAAGGACCTGGAGAAGGAGCTGAGGGGAGAAACGAGTGGAGACTTTGCTAAGCTCGTAATAGCTTTGCTTGATGTAAGTAACAGTATTTACATCCCCACAAGTTTCAACCTCTTAACTTTGTGTGAGATGATGATATTTAGCTGTGACTCAGAAACTGCAATTAACTGAGTTTTTGTTTCACTCCTGTGTTTCACCAGAAAGAAGATGTTCCCAGTAGTGTCCAAAGAGATGTTCAGGTACAATCTCCATGTTTGTGTTATAGTCGTGGATTTGGACCAGATTTTAATACTGTATAAATTATACATAAATGCAGCATGTAGAGAGTTGACTGAGTGTTCTCTTGTGATTCATCCAGGCTCTGATCGCATCACTAAATGGGAAAAAAGCCGATGTGGTACCTTGGATCAACATCCTGACGTCCAGAGACACAGACCATCTCAACAATGGTGAGGCTGTGGCAGCACATTTCTTTTTCTTTTCGTATTTACTCCTCGACTCCGTCCTTTTTTCCTGACTTGTATTTTATCCACAGTGTTCATGGGACTGGAGCTGGAGACCGGGAAGGCGGTGGAGGAGCTTGTGGAGGGGCGATTCTCTGGAGAGGTGCAACAGGGTTTGATGGTTTTAGGTGAGTGTTGATGGAGACACTGTGCACAGTGACTGGTCTGTGAGCGGCTACATGTTGATTGGATATTTCTCTATATACTTGACAGTGGAGTGCATTGAGAGCCCTTATGCCTACCTCGCTAAGAGAATAGCCACCATGAAGGTAAGAAACACACCTTTACATATAGTTCTTTGTATCAGCTGATACAGAAATCAAACTATCATTACCCATGAATGGATAAATTAATTATTATTTTGTTATTACTGCAGGAATTATTTGAATAGCTCTAATATCTCCAACACATTCTTTAGGCTTTTGGACTATATTCATTCCACCGGTTGCAGCCATAAAGATATGAAACACATGTTTTATGTTGCTTTGCCTACTCTATATGTTATAATAGTTTTTAAATGTTAATATAGTTTAAATGTCAATTTAAATTGTGCTTTATGAATATAAATTATAAAATAATACATATTTTATAAATAAATTAGACTTATTAGGGCGTAAAGCCTCAACTAATCAACTTCCTTTTCCCATAACTCTATATTTTTAATAGAACCCTCACAAAACAAGATGGAGTAAGAAATCTGCGTTAAATTTACTGTCACTGTGTTTTCAAAACCTAATGGACCCACTTTAAAAAATACACAAAATAATTAAGTGTATCCAAATTATATAACTACAATTCATAACTTTAATCTTTTGTATCAAATATGAATCTGTTCACACACGTGTCTCCCTCCTGCAGCCGTCGATAGTTCAGGGGGTCATGGTGTCTCACTCTGAGGAGGATCTGCTCTTCATCCGAACTGCCTTCCTTAAATTAACAGGCACTTCTCTCTACACTGCTCTACAGGTGAGACTCACACATGAACACAACCCTCATGTGTTATTCCCTCAGATGTGAAGTGTCTGTGTTTTAACATGTGCGCCTCGTTGTTTTCCAGCAGAAACAGTTCAAAGGAGATCACCTACAGGCTCTGCTCGCCATATGTAGATCTGAGGATTAAACTTGCACCAGTTGTTATTCATTTATTGTATCAGTCTGTAGTAATGCAAAAAAATAAACCTCATGTTCTTGTACTCCTGTATCTGAATTAATTCTCTGTTTGTGTTAAACACCTCAATGACAAATGCAAGCAGATCAATATTTCAAAGTTTTGTTTTATACTCTATGATGCACACATTTGGTTTTTATCACTTTTGATATCAACTGCAGTATTTCACTCTTATTTTGTATCTACTTACTTGCAGTATTTTTTAATTGTCAACAACGATTGTTAACAAACATTTGTAAACAATAATAAGGTCAAGAATAAATTCATAATTTTGTATAACGTGATTTTGGAGAGGGAATATCAGAAGATCAGCGTGTCGTCTATGTTCAAATAAAGAACTTGAAGAATCTTGTTAAGTTATACTTTAATATAAGGAGCACAAATAATTAAGTACTTCAATTATTTAATACAAAATTTTGGCACATCATCATCACATTTAGTATCTGGAATTACCAGAGCTTCAGGGAGCTTGGGCTTTTCTTTATTCTCGTGATATAGGGATTTTTTAAACATTCGTTACAACCTAATTATTTAAGTCTTAATCATTTATCATCACTATCTAATATTGCTTTTTATTTGAATATTGTATTTTGTCCCATCCACCACACATTAGTAGCCTCAGTCATGACAAAACTCCTCCAGTAACAAGTTTTTCTTGATGCCACATCAACATCACATCTTTCACATAAAATAACAACAACATGCAAATGTTGATCATACATGAAAGGTGCTTAAACATTATTTTCCGCAATCCACCAGTCTCTTCATTGGAGTGCACCTGCTTTCATGTCAAGTTAACTTTGATTTACAGTCAGAGACATTAAAGAATAAGAGATTTTTGTTATTTTCTAAAGGTGACTTTTCGCTGCACGTTACTCCAGGTTAAATCATGTAGAGCAGCGAAGGCACCACAGACAACAGCAGAGAGGCTCTGACTCCTGAGACTCCACTGGGCGTGGTGGTGGGGCTTTGGGTGGTCGTTGTAGTGGGTGTATCTGGAGTGGTGGTTGTGGGGGCCATCATTGTATTGGTTGTTGCTTGAGTGGTGGTTATGGGGGCCATCATTGTAGTGGTTGGGGCAGCTGGTGTAGTTGTTGTTGTGGGGGCCATCGCTGTAGTGGTTGTTGCTGGAGTGGTGGTTATGGGGGCCATCATTGTAGTGGTTGGGGCGGCTTGTGTAGTTGTGGTTGTGGGGGCCATCGCTGTAGTGGTTGTTGCTGGAGTGGTGGTTGTGGGGGCCATCATTGTAGTGGTTGGGGCGGCTGGTGTAGTTGCGGTTGTAGGGGCCATCATTGTAGTGGTTTGGGCGGCTGGGTTAGTTGTCATTGTGGGGGCCATCATTGTAGTGGTTGGGGCGGCTGGGTTAGTTGTCATTGTGGGGGCCATCATTGTAGTGGTTGGGTCAGTAGTCATTGGCTCAGATGTGATTAGTTTTGTGGCTCTATTTGTTTGTCCTTGAATCTGATTGGACAAAGTGATAAAAAACATCATCTGTCAATTGAATTCTCTAAAAAATATAAAAAACTACCTTAAGGCTGAAACTGCCCCACGAAACAAAAGAAAACCTGAAATCTAAACCTATTAGATCATAGCAAACAAAAACTGAATCCACCATGAGCACAAGAGACCTGTTAATTATTCATCCAGAAGTTACAGTGAGAATTGAGCTGCTGCAATATAAGAAAACAGAATTCTGTGATAATGATGTCAGATATGGTGCAATTATAAAATATCAGTTTTTTCATTTTCTTACATTTTCATGTATTAGGATCATAAATTCAAGCATGAAACACATTACAGCCTGTGGTAGTAGCCTTTTTTTCTGAATCTGTAAAAGTGACCCTGTAGTTAATGAGCCTAGGTAACTACAGAACCCAAATTGGAGAATAGCTTGTCATTGGCTTTGTCGCCTGTTTATGAATTTATTAGAGTGTATTCATATAAAACGATTCCAAATTGCACCAAGTTCTACACTGCAATTCTGGAAGACGAAAAGATGAACGGCTCTTGATGTGTGCAAGTCACGTACAGACAGACATGTTCCATCAACATTCAGAAAGTTTCAAAAGGAAAGAAACAGTTTGTGCATCAGTTGAAGTTGAAATTGAATCTCGTTCAGAGGCAGAATCATCCACAGTGATGCCACCCTCACACTTTAAATGATATGAAAAGTTACCTGTGCTAATGCCAGAGCCAGTGCGCAAAATCGCAGAAGCTGCATCTTCATGGTGGAGAGTCGATGTTACTTAAAACGTCCGGCACAGAAGGACGGCTGATGATTCCTCCAGAAACAGATCTGTCAGGTTTCAGGAAGGACAGGTGTATTTATATGACGACCTGGATCTCGGAGCTTGGACAAAGATGTGAGGAGAGACTGTGCATGTGTGTGTGTAGAGGGTTAATTTTTAACCTTGATTAATCTGTATGGCATCGCCTCTTTTGATGCAGATTCATAAAGAGAGGGCCAATCAGAGAACATCCATTGAAACTGTAAAGAAATGATTCATCCAGGTAGATAATTGACAAATTCTTAAAAATAAACTTTTTTCCTATTTCCTTGTTGGTCATATTGCGTTGTGAGGTCATTCTCATTCCAGTAAAATATTGAGGAAACAAAAATGTAGATTAAACTGATTCAGATCTGATCTGCACCTGAACCACCTTCCTTAAATCAACAGGTACTTCTCTCTACACTGCTCTATAGGTGAGACTCAAACATGAACACATCCCTCATATGTAATTCTCTCAGATGTGAAGAGTCTGCGTCATTACATGAGCGCCTCATTGTTTTCCAGCAGAAACAGTTCAAAGGTAATTTACTGAGAACAGTGCATGAATAAATTCCTATTCTTGTAGTACATGTGATTTTGGAGGGGAAATATCAGATGATCAGTGTGTAGTCTGTCTTCAAAAAGAGAATGTGAAGCCGCTTCTTAAGTTATACTTTACAATAACACATAATGAAATACTTTTTCATTTGAATATTGTACCTTGACCCGTCCAACACACATTAGTAGCCTCAGTCATGACACAACTCCTCCAGTAACAAGTTGTTCCTGACGCCACATCAACATCACATCAATCACATGAAATAACCTGCGTCTTTCAAGCTGCAGATTCAACAAACATCTCAAGGTCATCAATACTTCTATTTAAGAACAACATGCAAATGTTGATCACACATGAAAAGGTGATTAAGCCTAATTTTCCACAGTCCACCAGTCCCTTCATTGGAGTGAACTTGCTTTCATGACAATCTAACTTTAATTTACAGCAAAGAATAAGAGATTTTCATTATTTTCCAAAGGGGAGTTTTCACTGCACGTTGCTCTGGGTTAGATCATGTGAGAGGCTTTGACATCCAGGGCCTCCACTGGGCGTGGGTCAGGGGCAGGGGTTTTTGGTGGTCGGTTGTTCTCAGAGCTTGGACGAGGACCTCCGGGTGTTAGAAGAGATTGTGCATGTGTGTGTCGAGGGAATGAAACCTTTTATGAGCCCTTAAAAAAATGGAAAATATTCTATGTGATGATTTTGGTCCATTTCTAACCTTGAATAATTGATGTAGCATCTCCTGTTCTGATGCAGATTCGAAACTGAAGAGAAATTATTCATCCAAATTCTTAAAAATAAGTAAATCAACTTTTTCCCTGTTTCCTTGTAAGATGACATTGTAAGATGATGTAAGGTGATATCATCGTACATTGTGGGAGAAAGGTCATTAGTTCAATTCTAGTCAAATATTGAGGGAAACAAAAATTGGTTTCTTAAATTGAACTGAGTCGGATCTGCTCAGATTACTATCAAAAACATCACATTACTTATCGTGTTATCCTTGTGTCCAAGTGTAATGTCCTCAACAGTGCTTTGGATTTCATTTAAAAAAAATCGGATCAATATATCACCATGTTTTTAAAAATGGCCTAGATAATGTCATAGATTCATAACTTAGTCTTTTCATTTTTATTTTCTTTGCTTATTTTATTGCTCTTACTTTTTATTATCTTGTGATCAGAGTCAGAGTCATTTGTCTCTGCACCTGTTGACTCATGGAAGGATCGTTCATTCATTATTCTTCACACTTATTTTATGGGCTTATCAGGCCATTCCATTTTAGATTAGACTAGATTCAACTTTATTGTCATTGCACAGTACAAATACATATACTGTACAGGGAGAGGTAATGATATGAAAATCTGATAGTATAGCTGATAATCACAGTAATCTTACTACATGGACGTTTATGATTATAATTTGAGGGACACATAAAATGAAATACATTTGTATTTGTATTTTATATTTTATCATACATTACAATACATGAACTGAATATCTGTGTTGTCCAACAGAAAGCTGCTGTGGAGCATATCCATAATCCACAATGTATTTTTGAAGATTGGTTTGAATAACTTTTAACCCCCTAATCAAAGCTCTTTTTCTATTTGACTGATTGATATTGTAAAAACAAATATAACATGTTGGTATAACACATTTTTGATTGTGAGTATTCTTTTTATTTATACCAATATGAAAATAATTTAATGATAATATGCACAAACTTCAAGGATAAACAAATACGATTTAAACAAATGCAATGTATTTGGTTTTTTTTACATTTTATTTAAATATTTGTAAATGTGTTGGAATGAGTAGACGATGACATGTGTTTTATTAAGCAGATAATTTTCACAGCTACAGAATATAAAAGGTTTAAATCGGATTTCGGTTACATCTCAATTACATATATTGGACATAGCACTGATCTAAGAAATACCAATTAACTTCCTAGAACTCATGATTCCGAGACTGCTCCTTTTCGTTTCACTTCACATTTCAACGCAGGATGTGAGTCATGTTTGTAAATCACTGCCGAGTCTATCAGTGCAACTCGTGAATCATTTCTTCAGCTCATAAAATCAAGGTTTAATCTCAACAGAAGCAATAGTAACCCCAAGCCTCAAGGGGGCGCTCACTGCCAGAGTGCTGCTGGAAGAACAGAGGATCCCAGCAGGAGGGCGACGAAGGTTAAGATATGACCCTGGCCGTTCTTGGTGACCTTGTTCTTGGCGCTGGTGACCCCTGTGGCCCAGGTCCCCGTGCTGCTCGTGCCTGTCTGGTTACTGGTGTGATTGCCTCCTGCAGGGTCCTTAGTGGAGCTGTTATTGTAATTCATTGGTGTGGTTTGACTTGATGTTTGGTTCTGGATGAGGAGAGGACGAGGAGGCGGACAGAGAAACGTATGACACAACGTAGAATTGTAATTCGTTCAAGAGCCTATTATATTTTCAAAACAATTTAAAACAAATTGTAAAATAAAAAAATGCATGTGGTAATACTTAAAAAAAAAAATACTGCAGAAAAGAAAAGATAAGGACTTTTTTTTTATTTATGACCTATTGGTATATATCAGATCAGGACCTCTATTCTTTTGCTTTGACCCCTGTTGAATAAAACTATAAATTAAGACTATGAGGTTATATTGATATTTCTAAATACTATGTATTCTATGTATTATTATTATCATTGTATATATAAATACAAGGTATTCGATTTTACATCTGAGTTTGTAAGGAAGATTTATACCTTCTCGCAGACACATTCCAGCAGAGCCAGTGAAACCAGCCCCAGGACAAGCGTCTTCATCCTGGATGAAATATGATTTCCTCTTCAAGCTGAAGCCGGAGAAAGATTTTCAAAAAGGTCTTTAAGGTTCAGCTTTAGGTGTGTGTGTCCTATCAGGCTTGTGAGTCTTTGTCCTGTCTATTCTGTTGTTTCCAGAGGCGGATCTTATATAGGACATCAGATTTTGAACTTGATACCTGTTTTCTGTCAGGAAGTCTATCCTCAGTCTCCACCCAAATGCAAAACTCCTCCTCAGGGCCAAGTGATATCAATCAGGTGCATGTTAACCTCTTCTGTTGCAAAGCCAATTCATTTGTTTGTACTCGTATCTAATCTTATGTTAAGTTTCAGAAACAAATTGATTGATAATTATCTTATTCGATAAGGTGGAATAAAAGAGAATAAAGAGTTCCTCAGTCAATTGCAAAATGAGACGGTTCTTAATTCTTCTTGTTACTGTGCGGATAATTCATTTCATTCAGATGGGATCATGGTAAATCTACAAATATACATCTGATATCTGTAGTTATGAAAAGATTAAATAACAAAGTAAGCATTTAAACCACACCCACGGGATTTAAAACTGGGTGATGAGGGACATTTATCAAACTTAAATGTTAAATTTCACCAATTATTTTCAATTTTAAAAAGGATAACTTTCATTATTACCATTTCCCAGTTGTTTCAGTTGTGTTTGTTATTCAACCATGGTTTTTGAATTCTCCATTTGTTTGTCTCCACTTAGCGTCCAAAGAAAGCAACATGAAAACCTGAAAGCTTTGTTTTAACCACTTGATTTATTCCCCAAAATTTTCTCTCATGCTTATTATGCTCCACAGGATTTATGAGTCATACGAACATATACAGCAGAGCCACTAGAGCCGAAGGAAACAACACATCCCAGGTGGAGCAAAACAAACATCCTGAATTTAAATGTGATGTTTGAATATGATCTAAATATTTAAAAGCGAATATCTTTTCCATTCAAATGAGGTGGCGGCTGTGATTCTCAACTGGAGTTCTTTAAGGATCCAGTTGTTTTAACATGTTCTGCCCTGATGACAATTGATTTCTAATGAAGTCCGATGCCCGTTTCCTGACCAATAGATTTGCCTAAAAGAAACAGGAAGAAATGTCACATCCACTCTGTGAAATACAGTTTGAACATTTGAAGTATGAAGGTGTAAAACATTTATAAAGGTGTCGTGCAGCACAAGTGGTCTAAAGACATCTTCATAGCATCAGCAGGTGAAATGTGTGGCAGCCATAGAAAAATATGCATGTGATTTCTTTTTTTTTAACCTTTAATATACACCATGAAATGATTTGCGTCGATTGCACATTTTCAGCCCAGTGCGCTGTAGATTAGCAGGGAGATGGCCGGCACCAGCAGTTGACTGTAGAACCCACACAGAGCGTCACAGCCTCTTCTCGGGGCCGAGCTTGTTGGTTTGTTACTGGACGTCCCATGTGGAGTCGAAGGCTGCTGGGAGGCGGTGGCGTTTGAGAAGGCCGGGGGCCCCGATGCGCTGCTGGTGTGGTTGCTGGTGGTGGTTGTGTGAGTTGAGCTGCTGCTGTGCGGCAGTGTGGTCCCTGCTGATCGGGTGTTGTTGGATGGAGCAGGGGAAGTGGTGGTCCCTGCTGGTTGGGTGTTGTTGGATGGAGCAGGGGAAGTGGTGGTCCCTGCTGGTTGGGTGATGTTGGATGGAGCTGGGGAAGTGGTGGTCCCTGCTGGTTGGGTGTTGTTGGATGGAGCAGGGGAAGTGGTGGACCCTGCTGGTTGGGTGTTGTTGGATGGAGCAGGGGAAGTGGTGGTCCCTGCTGGTTGGGTTGTGCTGGATGGAGCTGGGGAAGTGGTGTTCCCTGCTGGTTGGGTGATGTTGGATGGAGCTGGGGAAGTGGTGGTCCCTGCTGGTTGGGTGTTGTTGGATGGAGCAGGGGAAGTGGTGGTCCCTGCTGGTTGGGTGATGTTGGATGGAGCTGGGGAAGTGGTGGTCCCTGCTGGTTGGGTGTTGTTGGATGGAGCAGGGGAAGTGGTGGTCCCTGCTGGTTGGGTGTTGTTGGATGGAGCAGGGGAAGTGGTGGTCCCTGCTGGTTGGGTGGTGCTGGATGGAGCTGGGGAAGTGGTGTTCCCTGCTGGTTGGTTGATGTTGGATGGAGCTGGGGAAGTGGTGGTCCCTGCTGGTTGGGTGATGTTGGATGGAGCTGGGGAAGTGGTGGTCCCTGCTGGTTGGGTGGTGCTGGATGGAGAAGTGGAAGGGTTGGTTGCTGTATTTTGTCCCTACAAGAGAAAACAACAGTTTGCATTGCAGAAGAGATGTGAAGTGATTTCCATGTATCTGTGCATCTAGTTTGCCTTGTTCTGGTTTAGAGATAAACATCATGTCAATTAGTCGCTTTGTCGCAGCTACCAATCATCTCATAACTTTGGACAGAGTCAGGCAATATGTTCCTGCTGATCATTTTTTAAATATAGATATGTTTTTAGTTTCCTGAGCTCACAGAGGAAATGCCTCCACTTTACAGGTGATGCGGCAAAAATTTCCAAACCTGGACAATTTAAATGCTGAATATCTACAACTAGCAGTATCACAACATTACATCTGACAATATAAGAATAAATCATATATCTACAGGGCTGTATTTGTCTTTCCACGCTCTGCTCTCATCTTGACATAACACCGGTCCTTCCTTGTCGATATCAAACTTTGCATCGAGATAAAAACCTTCCTGCAGAACTCTGAATCTCTGTAGCCACACCACACAAAGGGCAAGCACCTGCTGAACACAGGAGGTGTAAAAGATATCAACCACACTTTGCATAATGCCGAGGCTGATCTGGGTCTGCAGCACATTAAATGGAGGATATATATTTTTCCCCAGAGTGCCTGTACTGTACCACTTCATCTTCACTATATCTGCGTCTCTTTCCCCACAGACCTTCTCCCCTCTTCAACTGTGGAGGGGAAGTGGTGGGTGGGGGGGCTGCCTTGGTCGAGCCGGCTGTTCCGGTAATGGTCCCTCCGCAGGTTCACCTTCAGAAACTTTGATAAGAGTTCTACTTCCTCTAGATCAGCCATTCCCAAACTCAAGAATGCCACGGCCCAATTTGAAAACTGAAAAATATGTGCGACCCGCCTACACCTTTAACCACAACTATATAATACAACCACAGGACTAGAAGCATACATATTGGTAATTTTTATAACAAAAACAATTGTATATGAACGCAGGCATATGCAGTGCGAATCCAATAACATCCACCTTTAAGCATATCAATATGCAAAGCAACCAATGTAAAACAAATAAAAGAAGTGCAAATAGGATATTGTGATGAATATATTCTTACTGTTTGTATAACAGAGCACAACAAGGATGTCCGGTAGAAGACAGACGCATTTGAGGTGTAACCAAATATACTTAAGGCGTTAAAGCTGGGCCTGCGACAGGTACTCACTTGAGTCCTTTTTGCGATTTCTCTTTTTAGTGTTGAATGATTGAGTTTTCGGAAATTTGGCCTGCAGCAAAACAAGACTGTGTCCAGTGATTTTTTCTTCTCTGTACTCGCACTGTGCAGGCTTTACTTTTGATACTTAAGTACATTTCAACACCAGATACTTTTGATACTAAAGTACATTTAAGATGAGCTACTTTAAATCTTTTACTCAAGTCATTTTCTGACAGGTGACTTTTACCCGACTCACTTTCAGGTAAGCTATCTGTACTTTTACTCAAGTATGGCCTTCAAGTACTTTATAAACCACTGCTCTTCCATTTGTTGAAGATGTTTCACTGACACGCTGTTGAAATAAAGCTTTTGGTAACAGTTTTTTTTTCAGAGGATTTAGTGCAATGTTGAAATCGACTTTTTTGTAATTCTTTTAAGTAAATCAGCTATTTTTTTAAGTAGCTTTTTTGTGATATTTTTTTCTCTGCTATAACCTATTAAAATAACATACATATGTAAAGATATACGAAATTACAAAGTCAATAGGTCATCTTCATTTGAGGTAGGATACTTCCCCAGTCATGCCTTTTGGTGGCTACTGATTTCCAGTTTAACAACTACTTCCCTGTTTCAACAGAACAATTTAATCTATGCGTATATATATTCTTAATGATTTACTTCTTTGTTAGAGTGTTTCTTTTTACCTCTGTCAATCCCTGACTAATCTGAATGTGTCCACACTTGAGAGACAAAAAAATCCAGAAGAATCCAGCCGTTCAAACCAGTGTCCACTAATCAGAGACGATGACCTGCTTCAACATCAATTTCTCCATCCCAGTTTTCTGAACGTGGACATAAACTCAGGTCACGTATCCCACTTGGAGTTATTTATCTTACCTCACTGCTGCCCAGGAACGTGTAGGCCAATGAGACACAGAGGACAAGCATCCCTGACGTCTTCATCTTGGTCTCAGATGTTTTCTCGGTCCGTTATGGCCGTCTCCACCTTCCCGTCGCTCCTTTTATACCAGCTCCCCATCACATGGATGCTGATAACTGTTAAAAGGCAGGAAGTGGTTAGCAGGAGGAACTGCTGCTGTGTACACTGAAACACTCCCTGTGTTATTAATGCTTAAGAGCAGCCTGGTAATCAGAATTAACAAAGCTGGTGCAGATAAATTCTCTCCTGTGCTTTGTTTTCTCTGCACTTTCATTTTACCTTGAACCAAATATATATACAAACTGGTTCTTTCCTGCAGGATATAGCACACTGTCTCTAAAGCAGAATCTGCAATATTAATGGATGATGTATATATCAGGGAATGTACCACATTATAAAGTGGGACCATATCACAGGATATATTATGTTAGTTCATTTTATCCTTGATTATTCAAATGAATGTCAAGAGATGCATGTTTACTTTTCTGGCTGTCCTGCTGAAATATGTAAAACATTATATTACATTATAGATATACATGTCTTGCATAACTCGCTACGTTTATTTCTGTGACAAAGTTTAAATAGAAAAGCAGCGAAAAGTCCAATATCCAAACGAGCAAACGACATCCTGGGGTTAAGTTTGAATCACATGACTACTTGAAATGATGCTGTCTCTAATAATGACTGTTATTATAACCACTATTCACCAACTCTGCACTTCCTCAATGAATTCCTGAAATCGGATTACTCAGGAGGCCACAGTGGAGAATGTAGCAGCTGGAGGTGGTGGAGCCCAAAATGGGGCTAAAAGTAGAGTGAATAACGCTTACATGGTTAAACGCATGGTGTTATGCTACTTTTAATACAGATCATTTGTATTTTCATGTCCTCACAGCCTGAAATCCCAGATTTTTTTAATATAAGCCTCTTTTTATAAAGAGCATTTTGATGTTGAAGCTCAGTTAGAAGCTCAAGGAAATACTGAATGAGGAAATCACCTAAACGTGTAGTCTAAAAGCAACTTCCTGGAAACTCTATTATAAAGTTTTGACTTACTCTTTTATATTGTTCCCACCCTACTTAACATTTCTGTTATTAAAATGTGTTTGGTTTCACCTTGCCTGTTGACCTGCAGCTAGAGGAGCAGGCCCCTGTGATGTTTAGTTTTTGATATTAAATACAAACACATGAGGTAAAACAAGCGTCTTATCATTTTTCTACAAAACGTACCAATGATGTGACAGCTTCAGTGTAACACGTTTGTATGACTCAGCAGAAAACAATTATTATTGTAAACACCATTGGCTACAAGTGTTCTTAAGCTTGGGAGGGTTTCACTTTTGAAAGAAATATGCCACGTATGCGTCACCAGGTCTAATGGATCCAAAATATCTTCTCATAAAACTTCTGGCTGATCTATTTTTAAACAAAACTAAACACATGATCCGTCTTGTTTTGATTTATTAGGTTAAAAGATGACCGAGATAAGACGGTGACAGAACGGCCTCATGTGATAACAACATTCGCCAGGACTGATACTTAAAACTGATACATAAAGACATGTATAGATATACTATCGACATAATTAATTACATATAACTAAACCTATATCTACGTCAGACTCATCGACGTCCCCTCACTTTTATCTCACAAGTGGAACCACACTGGTTCCTGTAACCTGTTGGCCCAATGCGTTGGAGATGAGATCACACACAGCCCTTTGTGGCGCTTCATCAGCTGTGTTATTTCAGTGCTGAATATTTCCTGGCGTTTGGTGTCAGACGTTTTAATGTCTCACTCAGATAACCCGGAGCTCTGTGTCATCAGTGCCGCTGGATGCTGCCATGACACAGCATTTTTTTCGACGTCCATCATCAACCCCTGAGCTCATTAAGCAAACATTAAACCTTGAGACTCCACGCTTTTTCCTCCCCGTTGTTTGACATCTTTTGAGTAACTGATTACCTTGTGAAATATTTCATTGCTTGTCAGGTACATTGAATTTAACCATAAAATAAAGTGGCCCCTGAAGACAGATAGGTCTTTGTATGTTTTATTTGGTGCTCAGAATGTCCATCACATGAGCCCTGAATGACAGTCAGTGGACAATTCCATCTCAATTGAACCAATAGCTGCTAGAATGGAAGATAGAATGATTGGTTGGTTGGTCACAGTTGGTTGGTTGGTGGCAGATAGGGGTTAGTTGATTGGTTGGTTGGTTGGTCTGTCTCCAGCTTGGCTGGAGATACTTGCTCCATTTGATGCTGATCCTGCTGTTAATTATCATCAGTGTGTTGCTGTGACCTCTGAGTTACAATCAAACTGAAGCTGTAGAATAATTTATGAAAACAGTTTTACACAAACATAAGAAGGAAGCAGAATAAAAGCATTGGTTCAGTGTTAAAACAACAGACTCAGTGTACTCGCCTTTTCAAATTATCAGTTGACATTGAAGTATACTATTACATTTATTTTTCTTGGACACCAGCAAATGATGCATTTCGACACTTAACATCTTAGCTTTTATCAAGTGCTGATACCAAAGGGTAAGTGGTAGCTTTAAGGTCAACCAGGGCCGTGCACGTGAAAAACAAAACGTGCACCTGAGATACAGTCCATCACAGTGACTGCAAGCATTGATCTCATGTATACCTCGGATTAAGTCAAGTGTTCCAACAAATAGAGAAAGAAAGAAAGAAAGAAAGAAAGAAAGAAAGAAAGAAAAAAGAAGGAAAGAAGGAAAGAAAGAAAGAAAGAAAGAAAGAAAGAAAGAAAGGAGGTCAGCACGTGAATGACTTGGATTTATCATAACTGGACCGAACAGGCAGGAAGGTAAACAGGTTTCGCTCGTATGACTTTCACCTAACATTTGTCTACTGCTAAGATTACCGGTATAGTAATATCTGCAGTACTGAGTACTCGTATAAAAGAGCTTATCAATCTCAGTGGGAAATATGTTGTAGGAATATGTATGTATGTTTTAGACTTTTATTTGGAAGTAGTTGTACTTTGAGTAAGTGCTTCCATTCCCTGCTCCTTTTTGGTTATGTCAAATATTGAAAGCATGACCTTTACCAGTCATGGATCGTTACCTCTGCCAGGGTTCAATTTTCTGATCCACCCTGAAGTGTCTGAAGGAGCGGCCGTTCCCTTCCTGCTGCAGCGAGACCAGCTCTGCTCCCAGTAGAACTGCACTCACCCAGGATGGACACCACTTAAACTCTGGTTTAACTCTTAACTGTGCAATATTCATTCTGTCTGTGCAATACAATGGTTCTTCCATTCAAATGTCATATTAGCATACTGTACAAAGTACTTCCTGTTTTTACGCTGTACATACTTTTTATTCCATTCAAATGTACTTTTTATATTTCCTTACACTGAAACAATTATTAGCCTTACACCTGTAAGTATTGCATAGTCCTTATTATAACTTAAGATGCCTATTTTTGACTTTTGAAATATATCCATTGTGGGAATAATAAAGGTTTGTTTCATTTAATTTACTGCATTCTATTTATTTTTTATTTTTGTCTCCATCTCGTGGTGAAGAACGTGTCCTCCTCTACCCGGAAGTGACGTAATTGAAGCGGCAAAGCGCTGAAATCAATGGGGAGCTTTTATTATGTCGCATTTCAAATATTAGACGAACACACATTCATGTTTCTCCACTGACGGATCTGAGGACTTGTGATAATCAGACAGAATCCAACCAGAGGCCGCTGTTGAACCAGGTGAGAGGCTTTTCATTCACTCGACTGCAGCTGGTTAGGGTAGGCTAGTTAGCTCAGCTGGCTAGCTCCGGGGCTAGCTAGCTAACTAGCTTGCTCAATGCACGGTTTTCCCGTTGTGTAGCCTAGCATGTTTAGCTACATCGGTTAGCTTCCCTATCCCAGACATGTGTGTTCATCTCTTTAGCATCTTAAGAATGAAACGAGCAGCGTGAGAGTGAGATCATCGTCTCGAGACGATCTTTCAAACTTAATACTAACAGGGCTGGAATTGTACTTTACAAGTTCGAGGTATTTTTACTACAGTTGTATTTCTTTATTTCTCTTCCTGTTTACATTTCAATACTTTTTTTAGTCATAATGCAAAACAACTGTCGCTCCTAGGTACTCTACAGATCAGGATTTTATGTGTAAATAAATATAAATAATAAACGTTCGATATATGATTTTTTGTGAATTAATCTACACAGCGTTTAGAAGTAGAGCTACAACCACGAGTCTGTTGATAAATTATTTTAAAACATGTATTGGTTCCAGATGTGAGGATCTTCTGTGTCTCTCTTCAGTTGTTTAAATACTTTATATTTATTCTTTAGGGTTAAGGTGCCACTTCTAAGTCTCAGGGGATAATTGTTATGAGTATTGTCTGATTTAAACATTCACTGAAGATATAATACGCGTATTACTCCTTATCTGTAACATCCACTCCCTTTTGTAGTTCTTCTAATAATCAATAATCTACTGCCCGTTACACATTACTGCATGATGATCTATTTGATGCATGATGACACACACATAACTATAATAGTTAAAACGTGTGACATTAGAATCATTCACTTTTGATAGTTGCTGATTATAGTTACACACTTTAGTTTAGGGGACATTTTTAATGCAGGACTTTTACTTGTAATGGCACATTTTTAGTAATCATACTTTTACTCAAGTAAAGTGTGAACTTCCACCACCACTGGTTTGTAGACTCTTCATCGAGCTGTCACCTTCATGCACTTATCTCTGTTACACCCCGACAGGTTTGTGCAGAGATGGCAGCTTCCTTACCTCAGAAGCCGGCGATGGCGGGGATGCCCCCTCAGCAGCAGCCCCACCTGCCGCCCGGCGCTGCCTCGGTCCAGGGGCAACAGCCCATGCCCCCCCAGGGAGCCCTGAGAGAGATCTCCCCGGTGTTCCTCTGTCGGATCGGACAGGAGACCGTCCAGGATATTGTAACCCGCACCATGGAGATCTTCCAGATCACCCGAGCCACGCAAGTAATGGATGTTGTCATTTGTCCAAGACTGTCAGCTAGCTTTATATGAAGTTTGAAGTTTTGTATGACATTTAACACTGGACAGTCATAGCTAAAAATGTCCAACTAGTTCTCCCTGCGGTGCTATGACTGATGAGAGACATTGTGTGTTTGTGATGTAGCTTCCTAACGGTGTGACTCAGAGTCAGGCGATGTACCAGGACCGCTTTGGGAAGCTGCAGGAACACCTACGGCAGCTGGCCCTGCTCTTCCGAAAGCTCCGGCTCCTGTATGAACGCTGTGTGGAGATGACCTCTGACCTGCAGGAGGGGCCAGCAGAGGTAAGGAAGAAGCTCTCAATTTCTACTGAGCAGTTTGATATGTATTATTCAGAAATATACATTTTTTGGGGAATATATCATAGATTATAACGCTGTACAGGAGACTTTTACTTTTTCTGTTCTTTTATTTACGCTCCATTGAGTATAAACTTAAGAGCAGCCATTTAAAACTTGTTTGTGTGTATCCTGTGTCTTCAGCTTGTGCCGTACGTTGGAGATGAGCTGGTTACTGTCAGAGTGGAGCCCTGCGGTCCTGTTGTCAACCAGGAGAGAAAACAAGTTCTGGAGGTTTGTGTCTGATTTCACTTTGTCCAAAGTAGAAATTAGAAGAGTTTATTCATGTATTTAATATAGCAATGGATCATTGATGTTGCAGAATGGTAGTAAGGTGAGCAGAACTATGTTCCCACCTTCCATACTGTCGTTGGAACACATAGCAGTTGCTTTTCTTTCCTCTTCTTATTGTTATTAAATTTCTTATAATTTATATAGTATAATAGTACAAAAACTGCAATACTTAGCTGTACTGAACTATGTAAGACCTTTTATATATATATATATATATATATATATATATATATATATATATATACCTTTATTTGCACAAGACTAATTATTCAAAATAATATAAGTACTGCCTCTAGGTGGCAGTGCTGGCATAGGCCAAAGTGGTTGCTTGATGCTATAAGAGAAATACAAAATAATAATCCCACATCATTTGGCGTTCAGATAAATTTTCTAAATCAGGGGGTTCTTATATATTTATTTCTTGTTTTTACACATTAGACTCAATATTCTTGTGGGATGATGGTTTCAGGCAATGTAGGAAATGGCTTCCAGGCACCCAGGAGCAAACAGAGTAACGTTTAACTTGAGGCTCGTGAGCTCGTTTGTTTAACTAACGACATCAGTCCCCAGCCAGTGAAGCTCAGCTGCATTTTCTCTCCCCAACTCCTCCAGCATCAGATTGAATTGACTCAACAAATGAGAAGTGAACGTCTCTCACACTTTCTTTCACTTGCAGAAGGTGCGTCAGAAGAACCACGAGATGAAGGTTCTGATGGATCAGATGAGGAACCTGCTGTGGGACGTCAACGCCATGCTGACGCACAGGAAATGACCTCATCCGATCAGCTCGCTTCTTTAAAGAGACAAACTCCTCCACAAGCAGCACCGACTGCTCGACGGCCAACACCACGTGAAATATGGGAATTTCTGTTGGATTTTGGATATTGAACTTTCCACTTGGGTGCACTTCCTTTGTGTTGGCACGTCGGCACAGATGACTCACAACTTCATGCGACATCTTTTCTGATGTTGAAACTCTGCTGGGGGAAATTTAACTGACATAGGATGGGGCTTGAGCTAAAAGAGGAGACGCTTGTTTCAACCCGACACACTACGACTCAAAGAACTGTTCTTCTTGTTTTTGTACAAAGTGCCCGACAACCTTTGTTGTGATTGCTGGCAGTTATTTTGTCACGGTGTTTATACAATATTTAAATCATGAGGTGATACCTGTGTCGCCTCAGGTAAAAACAGGAGAATAAAAACTTTGGTTAAAACACCATATACACGGTGTTGAGCCCCCAGGTTGTGAGTTGACATCAGACAAACTTGAATTCACTGCAGGTAATTTTTGCAGAAAGCCCAGATGCTGATGTGACGACTCTGTTTACAATATGAACAATCGCCCTTATTATACTCTGCCGCTTGGAAAAACACTATGGGTTCAGAATTCAAATTAGCCCCTTGGCAGCTATGTATCTCAGGTGCTTTGTACATAAGTCTGAGTGTGTGTCTGTTTGTGTGTGTGTGTGCATGTGGTTAATGAGATCAGCTTCTTGATAGTTTAGGCAGCACACCTGTTTACCCTGAGGGTTCTGAGACTTTTCTTGTTTGTGAATTTATTTTTGTAAACTGTGGGACTAAAGCTAGGCTTACTGGGTCTTTTCTGTTAGTTTTTTTTAATAAAACAAAGTTTCTCAACATATAATTTAAAACACTCTTTTTAAATATGCGATGGGCATAACTCCTGATGTGTGCGATTCCAACCCGGAGGGACGATGTGGGAATGTTCATCACGACCGAGATGATCAAGTCATATCCACCTACACATAATGATGCATAGACTGACCCTGACCCTTTGTATTCATCCGTCTCAACACACCAGCAGCTCCTACATTACATCCTGGCATCGCTAATACACAGCAGACGTGTTGCTGAGTGCTTTGAAAACGATGTAATTGTGCTTGGACTCGTTCTTTCTGCCAAGAAACGCTTCTCAATTGAAACGGCCACGAAAATAGCTGCCAGGATTAGAACTGAAAGCAAAAGGATTCTTCATGCCATAAATTATCAGTGAACAAATCAAGTGGGAAATGTGTTTACACAATATGAACCCGGGCTGAGGTTAATTTTCAAGGATTGTTGGAAAGATGAAGTAGTAGTGCAGAAACTTAATTAGCAAAAATGTTATCTAGAATTCTTTAATCTGCCAAATTACAGAATTTTATAAACAAAATGAATAATTCTCCAGTTCCAGTTGATCAATGCTGGATTTTGGACAGTTTGTCCAGAGGAAAACAATTTGTCACCCTGATGATGTAGACTTTAATTTGATGGAGTGAGATTTAATTAATTGATTGAGAAAATATATAATGATGGAACTGCTATGATTTCTTAAGTACAGAAACCAGGCCACTTTCCAAGGAATAAGGTTTAGATTATTCCTTGTCGTCTTTCTGGTATATGTGGAATCATCGGTTATGAACCTTTATTTTCTTTCTGTAAAAATACCTGTATCAGTCTTTAAATGTATCATGAAGCTGCTTCCATCATCTCCACTGAATGTAGTCATGTCCTCCACTTATGTTAATGGTGGCTGTGTGTCAAGGGAGGAAAGAACAAACTTGAACCGTCTCAGGCACTTTGCAAGAGTTTGCATTTACAAACCATTTTATTGGTTTAACAGATAACTTTTTGAAATGATCAGTTTTCTTGGCAACAGTCCCATCACAATAACGTTGAGAGACACGCCGGAGTGCACGGCACCAGTACCAGTACCAGTCCCATACTGGGTGCTTCTGACATGAGATAGGTTTTTCCTTCGTATTGTCACCGCCATGGCACTGAGGAGTGTTCCCTTGTGTTTGCTGTCCAGTAGAGATTGTCCTGTCTCAGTGAGAAGCCCCTGAACTGGGACTCTCTCAAGGCCCCTGAACTGGGACTCTCTCAAGGCCCCTGAATTTCTTCCTCTGTGGTTCTACCAGACTCACAGAGGTGAATCTTCTTTCAAACTTTGTAGGCCCTTCACTTCTAAGCGTATAAACTCCAGAGCAGTCCACCTGGGTCTGCCTGATGATTGTCCACGATGCAGGCCGACTACTCCACATCCCAGACAGTCCTTGAGTTCCATGTCTCGACTGCAAACCAGTGATCGGTCCAGTTGTCTGTCCAAAATGCCACTGGCCCTGACCTCCCACACTCCCCCGTTCTGTCTGTCACCTTCACGCCCTCTCCAGGTCTTTGTATCTCTTGCGAAGGACAGACACTTGATCTTTGAAGAGTACGGGGTCCAAGCGAAACTGGGAGTGAACCAGAGGCATATAGCCAAACCAGTTGGCGAAGGCATTGACGCACTCCTGCCGCTGGTTGAAGTGCTCCGGATTGGCCCAGGGGACCGTCTTCGTACTCTAGAAAGAAAAAAACCAAGACACCCTCAGTCACCATGTGATCCCGACCTGACATCTGAGCAAAAACAGCATTTACAGACTTGGTCAAATAGGATGTGTGGTCTACCCACCTGTGGGCTTGGCAACTCTTTGTACTGCTTCCTTTGAGCCACTTTGATCGGTGGCAGGTGAGTCACAGCAGAGACCAGGAAGTTCATCAGGATGTCCTCACAGTTGGACGTGCGATCCACCAGCGTCCTCAGAGACTGGGGCAGGTAGTGGGTGAACAGGTGGTGGTAGTACCTGTGGGACAGGGACAAGTGTTACTCAGGGGACATGTGCAAAATATGACATTTGTGTCCAAGATATTCTTAATGAGAGAAAATCGATGATCAGAAATTACTTTATATATCTTCCAACACAAAGATCACAGGTTCAATTCCCGATGCTGCCGATTAATGTTAGAAATCGATAGACTGGAACTTAGTATAGCCCACACCTCCTCCAAGGCCAAACAATCCCACACATGATTGTCGATTTCTCAGAGTAGATATATAAATGAAAGAATGGAGAGGTCAGGTAACATGGATGGTTTTGTCAATAAAAAACTTAGTTAAATAAAATAGATAAATTGTGGCTCTGCCCTTTAATCTGCAATTGCATCAAAACATGATTGGTTCTCTCTCGTTTCAACAGGTTTGGTAGAAATCAGTTCTCTGGTTTTTGTGTAATCCTGCCGACAAATAAACCAACGCACAAACCAACTAGAAAGACTCTTATCACAGTAAAAAATCTGCCAAGGCCAAACAATCTCACACACGATTGTCTAGTTCTTATAGTAAAAATAGAAAAGACAAAAACTGAATTACCACTTTTTGTTTCATCCTGCTATTAAAATCAATAACCCCTGGATAAAATCGAATCTCCTTCACGGAGGTAAAAGTTAGATTAAGGGGTAACACATACATTTTTGCTGCCTTCGTTGTCAAACAGATGTTTTTCAATTACAACAAACAGACCTCTCTGATATATCCAAGCACTGATTCAATAAAAGTTTTATCAGGACATGAAAAAAACGGGTGATGTGAACGTTTCCCGGAACAGAAAAGACGTGCTCTCTGTCGTCCCCCCCCGTCCCCCCATTGTCAAAGGTTGTCTTCTTGTCTATTATAGTCCCACATTACGTCTCCTTATCATTCGTGAGCTGCTGCCAGAGGTCGAAGGGTGACGTCTAAAATCCATACGAGTTATCTGTCACATTCACTCTGAAAAGGGCTTCTTGGATTCTTATCTACAGGATCATTGATTGTTCAGAGGTTTTACATAGAGTCGTCATTACCTCCACACAAAGTACTGGAATTTGTTAGGAAAAAACACACAAATTCATCAGCTGCATGTTTTCTCACCCTGCCACCAGGTTTCTCTCCATTACACATTAAGCTGTTATGTCTCCTGCAGGATTATTTCCTCACATCAGTGTGAGGCTTGTTCTCACTACATTTACTGTCTTATCATAATTTCAGGCTTTTCCACTTGCACTCAAAGAGTAAATCGACAACAACAAGCGAACCTCGTGAACACCGTAAATAAATAAAGATGTATCACGCAGAATAAAGAGATCTCTTCCGATGGAGGTCGGGGAAACCGGCAGCTTTATGGTACCAGGCATGGAAACATCTACAGGGAAGAGCAGACAGCGTGATGTATGTTGATGATATGTATCTGGGACAGTTTAACCGTTTCACCCCCGGTGGGGTTTGATATTTATAGAGCAGAGCTATAACCTGTGGTTTTAATGCACATGTTCCCTTCCCTTCCTTTTAGCTTTCAGGAGACGGGTTGTTATTGCAGGGCTGTCACTTCAGGAACAGCAGGGTTCAATATAAACTGACTACTCCCAGTTATTTCTCTGTTTAAGTGGGGAAACAGGACATTCAAGGTAATACTGATACTGAGTCTTTTAAAAAAGTCTCCCGGACCTACCATTTGATAGTAATTCAAAAGTAATTCACCTGGTTTTTTGTCACACAGACACACACACTCGTTATTACCCCCATCAAGGACGTTCTGTTTTCACGGCTGTTTGTCGGCAGGATTACTAAAAAACGTCAGATCCTATTCTTTACTAACGTTTGAAGACGAGTGGGTTGGGACCCGAGGAAGAACCCATTAGATTTTGGAATTTCTATTTCCTTTTAACACGGTGAGATAGGAATGCACTCTCAGAGCAGCCTTGTAGTTATCACTGACATTCATTTGTGTTTGATTGTTGCTTTTCAAGTGGATCAAACAACCGTAGTTTTTTATATATTTCATGTTGTTGTATAGATTTTTCACTTAGTACTCATGTACCTCAGCTCCCTGTGTTTATCTTTCTCCTTGGACTACAGAACTTGCTTCTTACTTTACTTTTTCTTCCCATCTATGTTTTCTACTTGGAAAACCTACTTTGCCATAAATCTGATTCTGAATGACGTGTCCCTCGTGAAGCTTTTATGAAAGCAATCTGTTTTTATCTTTGTTGCTTTATCAATATTGAGCTTGTAGCTTTCTTTACATACAGACTAAGGTCTATAAATATAGATGTATCTGTAGAGTATATGCATCCCTGCTTTTTATAAGTAAATAATTAAAGCAGAGTACAGCGAATTATAAAGTCTCCAGTTACACTTAACTCAAAGTACATTTACAAAAAAAGCCATAATGAGAAGCTCTAAGTTGTGTTGTCGAACCTGTGGTAGAAGGCGGCTCCGGTCAGCACGATGGAGTAGTCGTTGGTCCACTTGGAGGTGTAGCCCCAGGCGCGCTTCAGGGGGTCCCAGAAGTGGCTCCTGGGGGGGTAGCCCACGATCCGCTCGGGGAAACTCCGCCAGACCAAGAAGGCAAAGTTCACCTGCGAGCGCAGACGTGACAAACACACTCGGGTATTGTCGCTACTTTCTCAGAAGTGTTGGGTTTCTATCTGTTTGTGTGACACGTACCTCGCTGGTCAGCAGGACCGTGTCCTCGTCCAGGCTCAGCACCGCCTCCGTCTCTATGGCCGCGTGAGGTAGGAAGCGACTGGTGGTCTGCGAGAGAAGAACAGGGACAAATCTGAGTTCTGCTACTGTCGGCCATGTGTTGTCTGGTGTGTGTGGAGAGAGATGGTGAGGACGAGCGGGGGGGGGGGGGGGGGGGGTCATTGTGCAGTAAATCATGTTGAGCGACTGAGATGAGTGAGAGCAGACGGAAGAAGAGAAGAAACAGATAGGGAAAAGAAGATGGAGGATGAGTGACATTTGTAAAAAAAATAAATAAAAAAAATAAACGCCCCATGAATCAGTGGACATGTCGGATGGAGAGGAGGGAGAGAGAGACATAGAAAAATAGACATCAGTCGGAGATACGACGGCGAGGACGGATCACAGACGCATAAACAAACTGAGCAACTGACAGTCTGTCACTCAAGGCTGTCAGCGTGGGCGCCAGGCCTCACCTTCCTCCTGCCGTCTGTCACGGTGAGAGGAACCGGCATCGGAGGCCACTTGCTCCGGCTCGGAGGAGGCTTCTCGCTGTTCCAGAGGATGATGATCTGCAGCGGGGGGGGGGGGGGGGTAATCAGAAATAACCATTGACATCAATCAAACTGAAGGTGGGCGGAGCTACGCCTCCTCACAGTGGTCCTCATGGGTGTGTGCTACCTAATGGTGTGTTCCCGTCTGTGCTCGACTTCAACTTCACACAACCTCGACAAATTATACATCGTTGGAAAGATGGAGGTTTCCAGATTCTCACTGTGTAAATCATGTTAGGATCAAACAACTGCAGCAGCTGTCAACACAGACTTTGTTCAGGCTTGTCGCTGTGACTCCGGAGGAACCTCCAGGACTTGTTTTCACTTTTTAAAATGCAAAAAACTGACATTTCTATCAAGTCTGTAACAGAGATTCCGTTTTTTTACATTCATCCTGACATTTAGGTTGTAACATTTAAAGAGTCGCATTTCAAAGAAGGCCGGTGTTATGACTGTAATCAAAAGATTTCGAAAGCAATAGCCTTTTTGTTTTGGGTACATTATTCTCTGAGTTAATGGTTCACGATCTTACCTGCGAGCAGTACTTTGACTTGGAGACCACCTGAAGCAGCTTCATGATTGGCTGAGACTGGGAGACCAATGGAGAGACAGCGTGTATGACAGCAGTGAACTCGTGACCTGGACTGATCCCTGAGAGAGGTCACGAAAAAAACAATGGGAGAAGAAATATAACAAAGTATTTTAGTATTAGTCCATCAAAACAATTAAAAGCCACTGTGTATATTTTATGGATTTTTGGTGCAATGTATTCGGATGAAACCAACATACAGACTTCACCAAATTTCACCATAACTCTCAATTTAATCCTTTTGATCTATTTTATCTAAGAACATCAACTACAGTGCATTCAAGTCGAGTCCAAATCCACTTTTCTTTTATTTTAACAGCAGAGAAAAGGTGTCTGTGCCAGGTGCACGGTTCAGGAAGGTGGTACTTAGTGTGGTAATTAATCACGGGGGTGTTTTTGGTGCAATAAACCAGTCAGCGTGCCGTCTCTCATTCCCTGTGATTCCAGGTGTGCTTGCACCACGGTGGATTGATTTTATAAGGTAGTAATAGAAAGAGCTTCTCTGCCGAGGAACCGATTTCACTTCAGGCGAGAGGCAGCTCGTCTGTGGGGCTGGGAGCTCGTGCACCTGCCTGTGTGGGCACATTTTACAACTACTACTATCTACATAATGCACCTGGAGAATAACTTGACCGACTCAGAGCAGGACTTTGTTGGTCCAATGCACAAGTGCTTTTCCGCTGCCTCGAGATAGAACTACGGCAACAATGTGTCTGCCCACACCTCGCGACAAGACCAGCATGCACCTGGGCGCTCAGATGGGGGCAAGTGCATTTGCTATTTACAATATTAATAATATCTTTATTCATGTAGCACCGCTCCAAACAAAGTGCTTCACAAATAATACATAACGTAAAATACATTCATAAAATAATAAAAGACCCAGTAAGATAGCGCCAGAAAACTTTTACCATCAAATGTCTGTTAGAATTTACTGGTGATGGCTTTTAAAAAGATTCATGTCGTGTATTTATCATTATTCCAAAACTGAATCCCAAATTAAATCCAATGCAGACAATGAGTTGGGTAAATATTTGATTGTGATTTGCTGGGTAAAGTCTATTACTCATCTGTACTAGCACAGCTCTGATGTAATCATCTCATCAGCGTCCTAATGTGCAAATCGTGATTTGTGTGTCGAGCAGACTCGTTTCCACCGATTGCATGTTTACCTAATCCCAGGTAGTAGAAGGGGAAGTGAGCGAGGTGGGTGGAGTACTCGGGCAGGACGAGCAGCCCCCCCGGCAGCGAGTTCCACATGTACTTATTCCTCGATATGTGGGAGAACACGCGGTCCTTAATGATCTGGGAGGAGATACACAGAGAAGACAGTGGTGATGTGAGAAGCAGAATAAAATGTATTCAGAAGCCAGAAGATGAGAGTCACCAGTGCAAATTCAACTCCTGCCCCCCTTGTGTTTGCATATCACAGCTAATGCCCTGTGCACTTCCCACTCTGCGTCAACAGGAGGTGTCCCGAGTCTCTCCTCCACCTCACTGACCCTGGGCTGACTGCACAGCTGGCGCCCGATGGAAAGAGGTTCCCCCCTCCGCATGCTGTATGTATATAAGCAGCTTATCACCAACCTCCAGAACCTCTCCTCTATTATCTCCAGCATAAATTCCCGGAGGCAAAATACACCGGGGTCCTGGCAGACTTGCCTTTAGAAACCTAAGAGTGCAAAGCCTTAACACTCGCTGTGTGATTTCCTCCGATTTCACCGGGGTTCAATCTGTTGTTTCCCCCCAATTTTGACATGCTAAAAAGGACATTGGCAGTGTGTATGTGTGTGTGTGTGTGTGTGTGTGTGTGTGTGTGTGTGTAAAAAACTAATATTACAAGGTTATTTCTTTTCACACATCATCTTACCCGGGGGTTAACCTTCATATGACTTTCTCTCAGCCGCACAATACCAAATATCTTCTGAGGCACATTTCTTTAAGGATTCTGTGTGAGCTTCGCCGGACGCTCAACCCTGGAAGGAATAATCTAAACCCTTTCTCCATCGCCTCTGTAAATTACAACGACTCCTTCAAAGCTTCTCCTGAACTTCTTCTGAACATCCGCGGCGCCGGAAACATTTCTCTCTCCGTCTGATGAAGCCGAGTGCCGAGGTCGGGAAGCGGCAGGTTGAGACTGATATTTGCATTGTAATGATATATCATTTCTATACATCGGGGGGGGGGGGGGGGGGGTTTCTCCGAGACTGGAGGCAGATCGGATGTGTGCTGCTTTGAAAAATGTTCCGCAGACCCACAGCTCCACACAAAGCCGAGGTTCTAAAAGAGTTGAGCAGTCGGAGCGCGGGCCAGGATCCAACCCTGTAATCATAAGGGACAGAAGGTTGGTTTGACTCAGATGTGAGGACTCTGAGGACTGATGATAGCACACGGGCTGTAAACTGCAGAGAGGTAGCAACCACGGCTCCGTGCTCAACAGAGAACCTGTGTTTATGGCCGTGGCTTTTCTTTATTGTATATGTTTTCACTGGAAAGGGAAAGAGTGCTGCATATTTCTGAGCTGAATTGTATGGTAGCAGAAACGCTGAGAGCTGTAAAAATGCTCCAATCGGGGGTTTCTGGTCTCGAAAGCCAAAAGCGACATTGCCTTTAGTTGGGGAAGGGGGGGGGGGGGGCTTTCTGGTGCAGACAGAAAGTGCGGCTCTGGTGATGAAAGCTACGATTTGGCAGCAGGAGCGTGTGAAGGTTTGACTTCGGCATTTCAGGCGGATTCATATTTGCAGCAAAACTCATTCCAAAGAAACCGAGTTCCTTCGACAACTTTTTGTTCAGAGACATCTTGGTTTTATGAAACCAGACGTTACCATATTTGGAGCTTCCCCCTCCACTTACGACCTGCAGCCATTGGACGGTACTAGCTGTCAATCAGATGATATATGGTTCAATGCATTCACTGCCTTTTGACTCTGAATGGGACCATAGATAAAAACATGAACATCACGGAGGAGTTGAAACTAGAGAATAAACCATAAACTCCTCAGGTCAGAGTCATTTTCCTGGTTATTTGAATGCAGAGAAGACTCTGAATTATATGACGTGATCACTTCCCGAACAGTGTCTTCTGACAAATGAATCGAGCCGTGTCGCCCCCCCCCCGGTGCGACCGGAAACCCTTTTTACGCTCGGTGTGTGGAAGCTGACCTCCAGCGTGGTGAGGACGATCTTGTCCACGGAGGAGAAGTATGCTTCCCACAGCATCTGCGTCCTCTGCCGGAGGGCCAGGACCCGCTCGTTCCCAACCGCCCTCACTGTGGACGGCACCTGAGGAGGAAAGAGGAAGAGAGGGGACTCAGACACGGAAATGAGAAAATAAAGAAGTAACAAAAAAAAGCCAGGGAGTTTAACTTGGATTACTTAAAATAGATGGGAAAAGAGAAAACGAGGAGAATTTGCAGTTAAGTGATCAAAACTGCCTAAATCCAATTGAGTGGTTGACTTATCCTCCGCCCCTAAGAAAACATTTAACATGGAGCTGTTGTTCACATAATTAGACCTTAATTAGAAAGGACTTTATCGGGGGGGGGGGGCTCCCAAAATTGATTTCATCACTTTGAGGGTTAAGCTGGGCGGCTCAATCAAAGGGGATGAGAGTCACGTTGAGCCGAGGAGAAGCGCGAGCGGCTGACTCCTTTAAAAAGTCTTCAGTCTCCACAGGCAGAGCACTTACAGATATGTAGAAAAGTAGTGAAAGGAGCCGACAGGCCACTGAATCTGTCTCTGTAGCTTCTTTAATTCTCGCCTTGTTCTGTCAGCCTCTCGGTTTCTCTTCAAACACCTCCCTTCATCTGCATTTCACAACTAAACCTCGGCACCCTATTCTGTTTTACCCTATCCTTCCCCCTCGAAGTGCATATGAAGGACGGCTTCCCCCGGAGTCGTCCTCTGTTCCTCTGACGTGTCCCCCCCCCCAAAACTTCTCTGCAGAAGCTTCACTCTCATTAACCTCAGATCATTGACTGTGTGAATATTGCTTGTGCGTGTTATATTGGAGTTCCGCAGGTCTGCAGAAATGCCACGGAGGAGGTCGGCTTGAAAATACCAGGTCTCTCATCCTGCTCCTGTTCATTAGCTGAATGTCAATTCACGTCTGCTGCTGGTGGAGATGGACTCGGCTCCGTGCAGAGGGGACATGATGTAATTTGTGCGAGGGGAACGAGATAAGGGATGGAGAGTGAGAGTGAGCCGGCTTTACTCGCCCATTGTGTTTATTTGTGTGGGTCTGTGTGAGAAGAGACGCACACAGGGAGGACGGCTGCGTTTCAACTGAAGCTGGATTAAGACTCGTGTTTGATCTCACCGGGCCTCGACCCTGTAACCACGCTGTGTGATACAGGTAAAGCTTTGTAGCCTCGTGTGGTGGATGTTTCCCAGTGAACATGATTACACTCACACCCAGTGAACCTCTTTGTCGAGCTACGATGTAAATAGGGATGCGGTGGCCTTGGATCTGTAAATAAGCAGGAATCTCATTGGTCTTTCCCAGCAGAACTCAGTTACTAATCCGTCTCTTGTTTTGACTTTTGAGAAACAGTAAAGAGGGAAATCTGGTCTGCAACAGGGCAGCAGCAGCTTGCGTGGGTCTATAAAGGGGGGCTTTCAAACTGACCTTGTTTATTCCAGACCTTCACACAAACTATCATGTGAGAGGTGGCTCCAAAAGAGGTGGAGGCCTCAGTGCAGATCAAGATGAACCAATTAGAGTGGGTTCAGACTTTTGGATCAATTGCAGGGAAGAAGCCTCACAATCAAAATTGCCCTGAGTCTTTGTCTCTGATAACTAAATTAATCAATTCATTCATTGTCTTCACTCAAATGGAACAACAAGTCAATTTAATTATAAAGTTTATGGTTAAACTCAAGCCTCAAAACGACATAACAACATCTTTTAAATTTTTTTTTAAATATACATCGGCTAATTTATCTGTATCACACATTTTTACTCACTGGTTATACATGGCCACATTAACACTAGGAAAAGTGGTTTAAACAAACCTGCTCCTTCTAAAAAACAATATTTTTAAAAGTAAAAATAAGTGAGTATCCTGAGTTGGTGTTTGTATCTGTAGGTGGACTTGCTTGACAAGTTTGCACTTGTGTATGATTGTGTGTGTGTGTGTGTGTGTGTGTGTTTGTGTGTGTGCAAGTGTGTGTGTGCAAGTGTTTAGTTGCGTTACCTGCAGCAGTAATCTCTCGTCTCCCTCTATAACGGCCTGGTTCCACTGTATGATGTCTGAAAACGGCAGCTCCCAACCGTTACTCAGCAGCACGGGGATACACGCCGCCTGAACACACACACACACACACACACAGACACACACACACACACATATGTAAGAATTAAGGGAGTCTGACAGAGACACGGACGATAAACCAACTGATGTGTGTAGAACAGAGGACCCATGTACATCTCTGGTGCTTTGATCAGCTGCAGATTTGACTGAGCTCCTTCCAGCTCAGCTTCTCTTTGGCAATTAAACACACAACAGTACAAACCACAACTGCACGGAAAACAATACAATCTGTGTGAGCCCAGTCCCAGCTGCTCGGCACTGTGATATCACAAGTAATATGATCAATGTGCCTGTGTGCACATGAGAGTGTGTGTGTCTGTGTGTACACGTAGGATCCCTATAGGTTGCTGGAATGAGCAACACCTCCTATCTGTCCTTTCCCAGGATTCCCGGGGGGGGTTGTCAGAGACTGTCACTCAGACACATGCAAACACAGATGTGGCTGACAGGTGCTGACTCTGTGTACTAATTAGCTGCAGCTACTGAGGGACACATGCAGGGAAGCAGGTAAAGAGAGGGGAAGGAGGGAGTGAGGGATGAGAGGAGAGCAAGAAGGAACCGCTGGGTGCGTGGAGACATCATGTGTTATTGAAGTTGATTTTTTGATGTTGCCTTATCCCCCTCGCTCGCTGACAGCTTTTTGATGTTGTTCCACTTTTTTGCTTTTTTTTTCCTGAGGTCTCCTTTGGTCTCTCTCTCCTCTCTGCACGTCTATATCCCTTCTTCTCTCTGTTCTCCCCTTTTTCCATTTCTCTCCGCCGCACTCTCATCCCATCCGGCTCTCTTCCTCTTTTCCGACTTGTGGTCTGGAGTGTTGATGTGACTGGGTGTTACTTTTTTCTTTTCTTTTTTCTAATTAAACCACCAGAGAGCAGCAGCAGGCACAATGGGTGGAGATCAAATCTCCTCCAGTGGCCCGGTACATGCTCCTGCATTTCATCTGAGGACAGACCCGCTGAAGGACACTCGAGCTAATGGGGGGGAATTGTATGTGCGTGCGCCTGCATGTGTCCGTGTCGACCACCGGTTGGAACAAGGTCACACGCAGACTCTCGGAAGTGATAATCCAAGGCCTCTAAATTTGAAATGCAGCCCGAGGCCTTGCCTGAGTCTTCTCCCCCAGAGATGAGACACTCTGTGGGGGTGAATTTCAAACATTTCAAGCGGCCACTGCCTGGAGGTAGGGTCATATGAAAGCCTGTGTGCCGTGTCGTTTTTCTGTGGGGGGGTTTGTTTATATGTGGAGGTGCAAAGGGGAGAATTTGGGCAAATGTGAATGAGGAGAAGAGGAAATGTGTCTCTGTGGATATTGGAAAACTGGCACCAGGCTCGCCACCACGCTGGGAGTTGCCAGTTCTTCTGTGGGCTTGGCTTGCATCAAAAAAACAAACATATATATGATCCAGAGGGTCTTGAACGGAGTAAAACAAAAAGAGAGGTGGATGCAGGGAGAAAAAGAGTGAGAGTGTGAAAAAAGAGGACAAAGAGAGGAGACAGGAGGAGGAGAGAGGGACCTTCTCATTCCTGCTGCCAAACCAAGTGGGCTGTGTGTGGATTTGTCCATTCAGCAGACATCGGCGGTGGGGCAGACTGCCACTTGTGTGGATGCTTCCGGAACATTCATGCACACATACACACAGACACACACACTACACACACACTACACACACACACACACACAGCCCTGGAGAGCAGTGTGGCCAGGGAACCCTGTAGCAGCGTTCTGCAAATCTAAAAACAGCCACTACTGCTTCCTGCACTGGTGTGAGGCCGTCCACTTGGGTGGCGGCGAGAAAGAAAGAGAGAGAGCTACAACAGACTGACGGCTTCAAACTGTTAAACTCCTCGTCGTTTGTGCACATTTCACTGAGGGACTCAAACTCACGATTCCAGCGTGGGTGTGCGGCTCCACGTGCATGTTAATGGATCCGCTTTCGTGTAAAAGGCCTCGCTCGCAGCAAATAAAGCCTTAATGGCGAGATCTGCACTCAACGCTACACAATGATCCTGGGAAAACACTTGCAGATGTGACCATTAAGGTGTCGATAACCTGGAGACTAATATATATAAACATTCTGCATCCTGTGCACTATCATGCTGATTTAACCGTATATAAACTGGATCCCGGTGGACTGTGCCTGTTTCCTGTGAAAGTGCAGTTTAACGGTGTTGTGCAGAGGAAAAAGCTGCAGCTAATGTTTCTGTGCGATTGTTGTGTTGGCACGTGGCAAAAACGACACTCTAGTGTGCTCATGCAGGGTTAATGCGGTTGTTCAATGCAAAGAGATTCAGAAGTAAAGCTGGAATAATACAACTAATGAGACTTTGGATATTTACCTGTAGTGACTCCAGGAAGCGGAAGGAGCCCAGGCGTCGACCTCGAGGCACCAAGCAGAAGGTGGAGTTGTGGAGCAGCTCCTGGTAGTCAAACCTGAAAACAAGAAGAAGTATGAATCATTAACATATAGTATTCTTTTTATATATGTATTTTTTTAAGTAGGCGTATAGGCAGTGAATACTCATATACAATAAAAAAAGATGTATATGAACAGAAGGACACATTTCCAGCAGCAGAACACATCTGGTAATTGATTGTCCTTGTAAAACCACAACTTGAAGGAGGGAAAAGGTCATTGACGCATATGAGAGCTGTATAATAGTTATTATAGCGGAGCCACGATTCCAAATCAGAGATAAATCCAATATCTGACGTCTACAACTGCATGAAAATGAGTCAGATAACCAATCAGATCCGAGTTGATTTCCATTTCAACTCTTAAAATGGCGAAATGTGATCAATCGATTTAAAATGGCCGAAGGACAGCCACACACTCTCCCTCTGAGATGTGAAACTCTGCATCTGTCACACATAAAACCTGATTTGTGCTTTTCATCGCTGATATTTACTCATAACCGCTCCGATTATGAGCCGTCGTAAATCTTCCCAGTTTCTTCTTGCTCCCCCTCCTCTCGCATGTTGGCTCCACTACAGACAGCTACTGTACGTTGTAAAATATATATATATCCATCCCTGAGGGCATGAGCAAATACGCCTTAATCCCTGTTCTCTATTGATTGATATGAGTGTGAACTTGTGCCAAAGTGAGAAAGTGCCCTGCTCCCCCTGTCTGCTGCCGCGCGTCAGAGACCTCAGGCTCATATTTCATACTTGTGTTGTGTAAAAGAAATGTATAATCAAAAGAAGCCGAGTGGAAACCTGTGAGTCAATGCTCTGCTTCAGTGGTGCAACGGCCTCGTGGTAAAAGAGCTGCACACTGGTGTAAACAGATTAATGAAACAAACAGCCTCTTATGGGAGAGTTCAACTTTCCCCCTCTCGCTTGTTCCTCCTCATCTCATCATCCCACCCGGCTTCTCCTCCTCCTCCTCCTCATCCCTCCTCCTCCTCCTCCTCCTCCTCCTCCTCCTCAGCACTCTGCGGTCTCTCTGCATGCAGCCCTCCGCTTGTTTATTTGCAGAGGGAACGTCAGAGTGAAATACGCCAGCCATTAATCTTCCCAGTCACTCAGTCATTTATTTAACCCTGCGTGAGTGATGAGGCGCAGGCCCCTCTCCTGCTGCCTGCATGAGAAAACCACGACTTCACTGCTGATGTTGGCATTAATTAACACCTCTACACTCGGTGCCTGGACGTCCTGATCTGAGTGCATGTCCCTGGGTGAGAGTGCATTCAATATGAAGGTGTCAAAACACACACATGCACACACACGGGCATCAGTTTGCTGAAAGGAAGCCTTGTTTGGCCATTAGCTTTGGGTTCTGCTGTGATATTCCTCCACCTGTTGACAGAGCTTTGCCATCACTGCTGCTGCTGGTTTACATATACGTGTGTGTGTGTGTGTGTGTGGGCGGGTGATGGATCATCCTGCATCTGCGGCAGTTTAAATCTGCAGCGTGGAGCGTGGACGCACATTTCAAAATGAATCTCCGGGCGGAAAAAATTATCCATCGTGACTGTTAAGGAGATTTACACGACGTGTTTCTGAGGGATGTTTGTGTCCAAATCTTGTTCTGGGCTCTGGGTCAACACTTTGCGTTTCGATTTGTGTGAGCAGATGAATGTGTAGATGGCTTCTGTAGAACTCCTGCGTGTATTCATGTGTGAAAGAGAGTAAATAAGTGTGTAACTGAGATTGTGTGTGTAGCTTTCAAAAGTAAATATATTTGCTTCTCCTGCAGTACATTGGGTGTGGGTAGAGAATATATTACCATCCTCCTGGTAATGTGTGTGTGTGTGTATGTATGTGTGCAAGTTGTACATGTTTATGTATGTGTGTGTCTGCATGTGTGCAAGTTGTACATGTTTACATTTGTTAGCATGTATCGTGCACAATGTTAACCAGTGGGAATCAGCACGAAGTGAGACTGAGTCGTCTCGTCTGAACCACTTTCCTCTCTGGGCCTGCTGATTGTGTGTGTTTGTGCATTTGTGTGCGCTTGATAATGCAAAACTGCAAGTCAGCTTGTGCATGAAGTGGTGTGTGTGTGTGTGTGTGTCTGTGCCTGTCTGCAGATCCAGCAGTCTGCTGGCCGCTCTGCCTGCTACTGTTCTTTAATGAGGGATTGTACTTACAGTAAATGCAGGGAACAAATAAATCATTTAACAGCACTTTGTCTCTAACAACAAACGACTGGGCTGCTGCTGCTTCTCTCCTTCACTCTCCTCCTCCCTCTCTCCCTCTCTCCTTCTTTTCCTCCCCTCTGCCCTTTGTCTCAGCGTTTTTCCTTTGAGTCTGCAGGTTTTTGTTTGTGTGTTCTCTCTGTCACACTGAGAAAACAAAAGTTGCAGTGTAGTTGCGGTTTGTGTGTGCAAACGAATATGTGTCCTGGATTATTGCACTACGGCAAAATCTCCTGGTGTGTGTTTGAATGTGTGTATGTGTATTGAAATGTTGGTGCACACACATTAGAGCTGAAACAGGCAACTGGCAGGTTATCAATTAGATGATGGAGAGAAAACTGAAAACAATTTGAATAGTTGATTTAAGTCAGTTCCACTGCTTCCTACCTCCCTGCTTTTTATTTTTCTGTTATTATAGTTAACTCAACATATTTTGTTCTTCAGACAAACTGAGCTCTACAAACATCATGAATATATCAATTTGACAGTTGACACAGAAAAAGAGAATTTCTTTCAGTGAGCCCCAGCCAACCATTACTGTTGTCTAATCTCTTCTAGCTATTCAGACCATGTTGTTTTAGTTTGTTGAGGGTTTGAAGTCTTTTCTCTTCAGCTCTCTGCAGGACTCACTGATGAAAGACACAAGAAAGATGAACTATGTTGTGATATTCTAAAGTTTCTGGGAAATCCACAGAGAAATAGATCATTTCACACAACAGCCACACAAATACTATGTTGATGGAAATCCAGTATTGCCATAAAGAGGTTTTACTCATTTGTGCAACGTTATCCTCATACTCACAATCACTGATTGACAAATGTACATCATATTACTCAATATACAGTATTATCATATCACACGAATACGAACGAAGAAGAAAGGGAGAAAATCCCCAGAGTGCCTGTTCTACCTCTGAAGAAAAAGAGCATTTGCATGTGTGCGACGAATGTGACAAATATCTGAGTCAGTGTGTGTCTGTGGGGGTTGTGCGGTGTGTGTGTGTGGGGGGGGATTGGCTGGTGGCGAGACAGTGACTCACCGTGCATGTGGTCGCACGCATGTCGTGTCGCATTGTGCACAACGAGGCATGTGGTGCACGCTCGACCCCCTGCATGCTAACGTGGGGAAGCATGCATACAATATGTGTAATGTACACGCATGGTCCTGCACTTATAGTACAACACCAGAGGGTAGGGGAGGGATGTGTGTGCATGTGTGTGTGTATGCGTGTGTGTGTGGGGGGGGTTGTACTGGGTGGCAGTTTGGCACGATTGTTATCTGGGAGCCCTCATTGTGAAGGACCTCAGATCGTTGTGTGTGGAGGTGGATTACATTACACACTTGATATACTGGTAGATTGTCGTGGTGTCAGGGTTGTGTATGAATACTGCGACTACACACGGGTAAACATGCAGCTATGAAGGCAAATGTTTACTGTTCTGTTGAAATATGAACAGAAATTCAGAGGGGAGTTTCTTGGCGTCTTGTTCTCGAGTGATGGGGGGGGGGTGGAGCAGGAGGTGAAGGGTTCTCGATGCAGCAGTCGATCTCGGGTTTGAACCTCACCTGTGGGGTCACGAGCTCTGGAGAAGAACCAGATTGCAAACTGCAAGCGGCCTGAATGAGTTTTCTCTGCATGTGGAGCCAGTGGAAGTGGGTCGGGCATTTCATCAGGACGGAGGTTTTCTGAGCCGACCCCACTCAGGGCGTGGATCACAGAGGGCAGAGCCAGAACTCACTGGAGGGAGTTCACATCCCATCTGGCCTGGGGCGGCCTCGGGATCCACCAGGAGGGATTTTAATGCACTTTGTGTGTTGGAGTTTTTCTGATTGTTTATACACAGTCATTTGTGTTTAATGTGTACAGATTGTTCCTGCCCCCCCTTCACTGTTCCAGGAAGTCAGATACATACTGTTATTAAATATTAAACATGTAATACGGAGCCGGTATATGTAAAGAATAAGAGAGGTTGGTTGTGTTGTCATGACTCACACACAGACACAATCACACACACACACCGATTTAGGCCTGGTCTTAATATTGTGATCTTTTCTTATATTTTTGTCTCAGATAAAAACAGACGCACAAACAGACACAGGACTTTCTCAAACCCACCCACTGTCTCTCTCTCTCTCTCACACACACACATACACCCACAGACACAAACACACACAGTGCACAACAGTCTCTTCATGCATTGTGCATCCGTACGATACCCCTATCATCAAAGCTATGTTTTTCTAAGACGGCCCCACTCTGAGTCGGCCACAGTGTGTGTTTTTGTGAGCGTGTGTGTGTTTTTGCGTTTGTCTGATAAGGAAATCTGCTTCTCCTCAGCACCGTCCAACTGAGATCGCCTCCTTCCACACAAACACCTGTCAGCTCCGTCCCTCCCTGTCTCCCTGTCTCCGTCCCTCCCTGTCTCCCTGTCTCCGTCCCTCCCTGTCTCCTCTCACCCTTCATTTTGTCTTGACCATGATTTTAAGGTTTTTAGTACAATAAACAAAACTGCCCCTCACCCACTCTCCTCCTCTGTCCTTGTTGCCTTTATGTTCCCTCATCCCTCACTTACAGACACTTAAGCCGCTCTAGATGTGAACTCTGGAGTTTGTCTTTCACATATGAAGAACACAGACGAAGAACAGACTAATGTCCGGGTAAAGGAGGACATCACATCGACCCTGGTGCGGCCCCTTATCGCCAAAAGCTCTCGAAATCTTGTTGTCTGTCCAAGTTGAACGATTTGTCTCGGCTTCTGCAAACATTACACTTTTACGTCCATTGCGTGTCAGAAATGTTGTCATTATTTACCAGACATTTTAGTCGGGGACAGGCAGGAAAAGTTCTAGAAAACCGCCTCTATCTGGAAAACAACCTGAGTTTGGTGCATGTCTGAGCATCTTTACTGTTTTAAAGAATATTGACCGAGTGAAAGCAGAGAGGTGGAGGTGTGTGTGTGTGTGTGCGTGTGGGGGGGGGGGGTGGAGGCTCCTTGATTGACAGCAGCTTCTGCTCGGTTGATCTCCACGCTGACTTCCTGTAAAAGGTCAGATGTCAACAGAGCATGAGGCCGTTCAAGCATCTGAGTGTGTGTCTGTGTGAGTGTGTGTGTGTGTGTTTGACCTAAGTTATGGATTAGCAACCACGGCGCTAACAGGCTGCCATCGATACTCTGTACTCTTCATTACCGTGTGCACCAGCACAACATGACCTGAAATGACTGTTGATAATGTCAACGCACACACACACACACACACACACACACACACACACACACACACACACACACACACACACACACACAATTGAACTTATTACCAAAGAGATAGACCTAAACCAGAACAAACTGTTGCTCCATCACTCTTCCTGAGTTATATAAGGAGGCAGGTTTGTGCCTCATGTGCTGCGCTATAACTTTTTATGACTTTTACATTTGTTTGCTATTAAATCTATAAATAAAGAAGAAGAGAACAAGAATAAAAAACGGAGCAGGGGTTCGGTGCAGGCGAAGCACTGAAGCAGTTGACATCAGCTGCTTCTTTCAGACTTCACATCGACTAGTTCATTCATTCATTTGTTTTTTATTCATTCATGCATTCGCCCACCAACCACTGGAGCTGAAAGTGTCGTTGAATCTAAGATTTTAGATTCACAAACTAAACTGAGACGAGTTCTGTCAATGTTGCCACAGATTCTAAGAAGTTCTCAGTCAAGGAGCAGAGCATGAGCCGCTGTTGATAGAAAGTTCCTTGACATAAAGGAATAAGTAGATCAATTGAAACGTTGAACTCCATTAGAAAACAGATGGGACATTGTTAGTGCTTCTATCTTCTTCTTCTTCTTCTCACTGTTTGTTCATGTGTTCATTTTTTAGGTTACTTTTGGTTATTAAAAAAAAGTACAACGTCGTGACTGACGATTGAGACTCACTCGCTATCGGTGAAGCTCTCATACAAGCAGGACATCATTACAGTGACGAAGGAGGAATGAAGTCAGATGTTTAACTTGCAATGTTTGTGCTCCTGCAAAAATAAATAACTCATGTAGCGAGAGCAAAACCACATTTACACTCCTTTAGAAAACATTCTCATTTGTGTATTTAAGAGCTTTCGTGTTTACAAATCTACACTTTCATCCAAAAGAATCACACGAAGAACAAAACTAAAACGTTTCTAGTTTCTTTTACCCAAAGGTTAAGTTTAGAATGAAATAACTTAAACCTTTAGATTCCTGGGATTGAGCTGACGCGGTTCCAGAGCAACCGAGAATAAGCTGTCACTGCTGTATCACAACTGTATCACAACTGTATCACAACTGTATCACAACTGTATCACAACTGTATGAAAGTGAGGCAGCATCGAGAGAAGCACAACGTCTCTGTGTTTTTCCTCCTGGGCTGTAAAATAAAAAGCTTCACAATAGCTGTGTGACTGCAGCTGCCAACCCACTGTTTCACTGGAGGGTGTCGAGACGCAGCGGGGGGGCAGGAGGGCAACGGATATTTGAGGAGGGAGAGAGGGAAGAAAGAAAAGATGACAGGAATAGTGGAAGAGAAACACGGAGATGGGGAGAAAATATGTTTGTGGCCAGCTGCTGCAGCCACTGGGATTCAGGAGGGGAGAGAGAGAGAGAGAGAGAGAGAGAGAGAGAGAGAGAGAGAGAGAGAGAGAGAGAGAGAGAGAGAGAGAGAGAGAGAGAGAGAGAGAGAGAGAGAGAGAGAGAGAGAGAGAGAGACAGAACTGCAGCTCTGTCTGCAGGCAATGGGTCAGGAAAGAAATGAATACTGTATTTAGTGTTAGAAAAGTATTACGTGGACAATAACGTGTTTTTTAAATTGTGAAGCTTGGAAAGTATGAGATGTTAAAGGTGGGTGGGGGGGCGGGGGGGGGTGCAGACTGAAAGGCAGGAGGCTGAAGAGACAGTTCAGATTTCAGTGAGCGGAGGAATGACGTCTTACAGTGTCCGCTTACATTAAACATAGAGGAAGAGAGAGAGAGTGTTCATCTTTGTGTGCAGGGATATGGAAGCACCAAGGCCCATAATCTTCACTTCTTCTCCTCCTATCTTCCCGTCTTCATTTATCTTTTTTCGTCTCATTTCATTTAAATCCATCGTGTTTGCCGGGGAAGGTGCAGCCAGATGTTAAATCCTGTCCTGCACATGTTGCATGCACATGTAAGGAACGGACTGTGTGTGGCTCTCTCTCTCACACACACACATACACACACACACACACACACAGACACACACACACACTTCTACCTCGCGCTCTGTAGCAGATGGACAGATAAGCCATCTCTCCTTCAATCACTCTTTCTTCATCATCATCTTCTTATTCACTCTCTCACTCTGCCTCCTCATCCTTTACCTTCTTGACGGCCATCTATAGTATCACTATCTCAACGACAGCTTATCACAAAGAATTATATAACTCTTTCACAAAGACGTAAAAAGATGCTGCTCAGAATGAATATAAAGTAAACTTGGGAAAATGAACATTGACTGAGCTGCGTTTTGGATGGAATCAGCTACAGTTTTGAATTATTCTTTGTATGAAACAAACAAGAAACCGGAGCTAGACATATCCGCTAGATATTCAGCAAAGTATTGAGATGTTATGAAAGTTTAGTCCGACATGTGCATCTCACCGACAGTCGTCCTCTCTCGCCACGTGTGGTGATCTAGTTAGTTTGTGGACGGCGCGGTGGAGCAGAGGTTAGCCTCTCACCTGGGGGCCTCGGCTCTGTGATGGCTAAACGACCCATAGGTGTGAATGTGAGAGTGAATGGCTCTCAGCCCCGTGAGACCCCCCTCCCCCCCTCCCCGCCAGCCTCGTGCACAATGTCCCTCAACCCTGCAACCATCAAAAGATAAGTGCTTTAGAAAATGGAGGGATGGAGGACGGTTGCTCGAGTGCTACTATCGCAAGCATTTGTCACAATAGAAAAGAAAACACAACAAAATGTCCTTGTGTGTGGTTACAATCACATCATGATGTGCTCTGAATCATGTATTTAATATATTTATACAGCTTTTAAGGGCTTAGTGGGGGAGTTCAAATAAAGTGTTACCAGTTGTCTCTGGTTTGCCAGGGTCATAGTCTTTATCATCCAATTTGTAAAGAATTTCTAATAATATTTAATGTTATAGAGAAATACTTTAGATTTTAGGTGCCGACCCTCGATCGTAACAACCACTTCCCTGATGTGTGATGACCTTTGGGCCGAATGTCCAATCTTTTCAGAATAAAACTCTCAAATCAACTTATTGGAACTTTTGACAGCCACTGTTTATATTTCTTCATTTTTAAAACTACCCTGTTTATCTTGAAAATTAAAAAAGACGCAGTACATTTATATTTCGAAGCTAAAAGGCGACTTTAAAAGATGAATAAACTGAAGCTGTATGTTCCATCTGTCATCCACTATCTATACTGCTTATCCTGTGAGGGTAAGCAGTATAGATAGTGGATTCACATCTGCAATTTACCATTTGAAGTCTGAACCTGGCCCCCGGCCGAGCTGGGATTTGAACCAGGAACCTTCACAATGAAGAAGCAGAAAGACAGAATATCTGTCTGGGGGACTGGGGCCTTCTCGTTTCTCTCTCTCTCTCTCTCTCTGTGTAACAGGTGGCTCGGGCTGAAATCACCATATTTTATTCAGATGTGTGTCCTAGCCTTCGTCCTCCCTCCGTCTCTCTGTCCCTCTGTCCCTCCTGTCCTGGCTCTGCAGCAGTGTTTCAGATAATAGTCGTCCACCGGGGTTTGGACACGCGGGCCTTCACTGACAAGGCGGTTCATTCTGAAGCCTCCAGTCGTCCTCTACGTCTCTCTCTCAGTCCAGCAGCAGACTCACTAATGGATTTTCTGCCACGTAGCTTTGTCTCTCTCCGTTACAGAGAATCATTACCGCTGAAGGCTCGAGTGCTCGGCTAAAAAGGAGCCATTTCTTTTCTTTCAATTGTTTTCCCCTTTGTGAGGATACGTCGAGTGAGTCACTGTTTCCTCAGAGGGAACTCTTTAGCTCCCTCGTTATTACAATAAATCTTCACGTTTTCTTGGCTTTAAAATACACGTCCTCTTTAGCCTAATTACATAAACAGCCTGACAACACAAACAGCAGCAGAGCAGCCTTTTGTCACAGAACAGTTTAACCAAATTCATTTCCTTCTCATCTAAAACAGGAGGGGCGAGTTTAGACTCACAGGAATAGGAAAGAAGAAGTTAAACACCTCAGCTGCACAAAATTAGGTTTCTGACTTTGGAGAAATGTCTTATTTTATTATTTTAATCCAGGTTCTAAAATGATTTAAAATGAAACAATCTGAAAATAAAGATATAAATCTGTTTAAATGTATATTATAAAAGCAAAAAACATTTTCCTCATGATAATCTGTGTTGTTAAAATTAAGTAGACGCCAACTTTGGATGAAGTTTCGAAGACACGATATAGAGTTTTGGTATCAAATTAAAATTGTGAGGATTATTTTGTTTAAAACGGTAAAAGTCCAAACAACTGGACATCCCTGATTTAACCAAAACACAATTGGGCCTAAAATCCATTAACAAATCAATTTACTGTTATTGCAAATGTCACAAATGTGTTTGCGAGAATGCAGATGTTTGTTTTTTGCTCCATTTCTGGTTTTGTACCTCAACATTCCTGCCGTCCTCCAGTTATTATCTGTGTTGACTTGACACAGGTCCTGAACTCTGCGAGACAAACCACACATCCACTGCTGTTGCTTCTGGACTCTGTGCTCCGCTGCACATACGCTCATCATGTACACAAATACACTGACCACCGGCCACCCTGTCATTACACACAACCCCTGCTCTGCTGAGTGTGTTCCTGTGTGTGTGTCTGTGTATGTGTGTGATGGTTTATTTGAATTCCACTCTCCTACTCTCGTCTCTGCCTCTTTGTCTTTATCTCTTTCTTTCCCACGTCTAATTACTCAGAGACGGGAGGACTAAGCTCTCTAATCTGAAAGGCTCTGATCCCCCCCACCAGCTGATCCCGTAACACTGTTACTTACACCTCACACACGGAGGCTCGTACGCTAGCACACGTGCAAACACACACGTGTGCTCGGCTGCAGACAAACAGACATTTGCATGAAAATATATTTCAAATAAATAAATAAAAGTGTGATTAACATCCTTAATTATGTCCATATTATTACACAAAGTGAAGGGCAGAGATAGTGGAGGTAGAGAACGTGTTTCTGAACCTTCCTCTTTATAGATTCTGAATTCAAGGATACTCTAAATGTTTCAGAGAATAACTGTGTCACTCTCTCCTGCTACAATCTGCTGAGAGCTTTTAATATTTCCCTCAAATTTGTCCGCCGTTCATTTAATGACAGAATTGTGCTTTTATGCAGATTAAGGCTACATTAAATACCGCTCTTTAAGTAGTTCCAGCCGGGCTTATCAAAGTGCTTCCACTAAATCTATTTACAGTAGCCTTAATTTTACATAAACCCCATGTTTTACATGTTTAGCAGAAAAAAAAAGATTTGGTAAAAAGCATCAAATAATGCAGGTTTTTAGCAAAGGAGGACAGGAGGATTAAAACGTGCGTATTCAGGCGTCATCACTACAAACCCAAACGAGCTGAGAACCCTCGGTCCTCCTCGGGCATCAATGCAGCGGTCAGATTCATGTGGTGCCCAGAGAGAGGGTGTGACAAACTCCATCGTGTGGGGTTGTGGGTTATATAAATAGAAACGGGAGCACAGCTGTCCGTCCATTAGGCTAAAAGCACAGCAGCACAGGAACACGACGGTGGAGTCAGAGGCCGGAGAGAACTGAGGATGTAGGAGAGAGGGAAGGAGGACGGAGGAGAAACCATGAAATCTACAAGGACAGAAATAGGTTTGATTTCAAGGATTGAACAAATCCGTGTAACGAGGTGAGAGACGTAGACGTGAAGAATCAAACGAGACGAGGGAACAAACATGTTGGTTCTTCATCACAGGTCCCAGGGATCTGCTTGGTGATGGTGTGATTCATGATGAAGGGGTGGTGTCAGGCCCGTCTTCTGTCAATTAGACTGGATAAGCATTCAAACTGGCCCCAGACCCCAAGAACTCCCAAAACCCACTGTCCCTCTGCATCCCAACTGGTTCCCCTTCATTTGATTAAACTGGAACTCGTGGTCTAGTGTGTAAATCTAATACTGAAATGCAAAAACTGATACTCTAGCATTCACCAGTTCAGTGAATGTGAGCTTAGCATAACACTTGCACTTGGTTTTGTTGGGATCAACCAAACGAGATTCAATTACTTCTAATTAATGAGCTTTCAAGGTGCTGGAACGAGCCGGACTTGCTTTGTCCAGTGCTTTCGTACGATGCTAAGCTAAGCTAACAGGCCACAGGCTGTGAAGAAGACACACGAAGGGAACATTGACTCTGTCCAAGAAAGCAAACAAGCATATTCAACGAAATGTCAAACAATTTCTTTAAAAGTCTTGCTCGTTTATTTGGCTAGGGGTCACCTCAACCTCACTTGGTCGCTCATTCACTTTGAATGGTGAAACTTCACATGTTGCCGAACTGCATTGTGGTTCTGTTGCTTCCTAAACCCAGGCACCAGCCAATCAAATCAAGTTTAGGGTTGAAATCAAATGTTAAACTGGTTCTGGAGAGAGGAGGCCTGAGGCAACTGGTGAACCTGGTCTGTGTGTATCAGGTCGAGCAGTTTATTTCCCATGCACTTCCCTTAGCATTGCATTGACAGCTAGCATAGCACATTAGCATTGAAGTCAGCTGTGTAGCATGTCCCGAGCTGGGAGCTGTGGGGACGGGCTTATGGAGTTTTCTCTTTTATCGAAACCCTGAAAGAATATCATCTTCAAAGTATTCTGACTTTTTCATCCTGTTTTCAAATGAAAATCTGCATTTCAAGATTTATTTCAGAGAAGAGAAAAGACAGAGTAAAGGAAATCTCTGCACTGGAGAAAGAGAAATGAAAATTGATTTAAGAAAATTCTTGGAGAAGAGTTGATTTGTGCAGTGAATATAGATTGAAACTTATTCTTAGTAGTTGAGTAAGTATAGGATTTCTTGCAGAGTGGAGAAAATGCATCAGACACCAGAAGAGAGGGACACGCAGAGAGAGAGAGAGAGAGAGAGAGAGAGAGAGAGAGAGAGAAAGCAAAGGTAGATCTGGGCAGAAAATGAAACACAGCATGCGTCCCGGGTTGAGAAGAAGAGAAAGCTCGGTGTTTGCCTGCCCACCTCCCTCAGCATGCAGGAGGTGTCTGCCTCAAGTCTAGCGTGACTGATGTGGAATCAGGTTTTCTGCCTATAAATACAGAGCTGAGAAAGGCAGGGACTCGTCCATTTCCTCCTCCTCCTCCCCTGTTTTCCTGCACCAGGCGAGTGCGTAGGCCACAACTCTGCTTTCATTTTCCATTAGGGTCGGATACTTCATTTGGTATGCCCCGTCGCAGAGTGATGGGGGGGGGGGGTGAAGGAGGAAAACCCAGAAAGTGAGAGTCTTTCATTACTGCGCCTCGTAACTAATGATGTTGGGAGGGATGGATACATGAGGGAGGGAGGGAGGGAGGGAGGGAGAGAGAGAGATAGGGGTAAGCTGGAAGCAGCGTAGGTGCATCAAGTCTTTTGGGTGAAACGAGAGAAGAATTATTTATAGTGAATTTACACATCAATGACAGTTTTCTCTCCTTTGTGATTTCCCTGCCTGCTCGCCGAGAATACAACGTGTCGGGAAGTCGAACAGGACGGTTGCACGAGCTGCACTTGTGAGTCTGCACACGTGATTTCGCGGGAGAAGAAACAGTTTGTGTCCTTGTGAGCTGTTAATTGTGCGACGACAGGAAAGTGCAGACAAATGGTTTGTTTGCTTCCTGTCGCCTGTCGGAGAGTTTCCAGATCTAACAAACATTAAGAAACACATCATGGAGTACAAGGGGACATGTCTTAGACATATAAAGTGCTTGTAGACATTTTGAGAATATGGTGGTAATTGAAAATCCTAATATTACAAAACTAAAGTCGTAATTCGATCAGAAAAAGTAAAAAAGCATCAAAAGAAAAGAGGGAAAACTCGACTTTGTTCCTTAAATCTCCTCTTTTCTCTTGAGTTGATCCAAACACTCTGTTGTACAAACACACACTGACGCACAGGGGCCGACAAACCCCATCAGCTGCACTGTCCAAACAGACACAACAACAGACACGACAATGTGGAGCTTTACGAACGCCGAGTCAAACCGCTAAAGCCATTAAAGCTATTTTAGCTCGGAGCAAACAGTGCCACATATAGACAAGCAGCTGAACCAATAGAGGCGGTGGAGAACGCCCATACACAGGTGGGGCTACAATAGGTATGGCTGTCATGCGGCGGCTCCTTTTGAAGTCAAAGACGAGGGAACGTTTGCAGAGGCTACGGGATCATCTGTGCATGTGTGTGTGTGGGTACGTGTGTGTACATGTGTGTTTATGTACACCCGTCAGTCATATATATATATATATATAAAACGCTCTTTTCAGGCCCCCCTAACAAAGCCTCAAATAGCTCCTCTGGTAACATAAAGGCCACCGTGCCGACACTGTGTGTTCCCTTTGCTGCAGAGGACACGTGCAAAAGTTTCCACTCGCAGGTTGAACACGCCTCCGACTTATTTTCGGACTTAATGAACATTATGTCACAGGAGATTGAATCAAAACGACTCTGAGTTTAGCTTTTTTACGACAAAACATAAAAAGCGGAGGACGGCAGCTTGTTTAATGGAGCCATCTCTAAATAGAGCCTCTGTTCATAAAGTCCGTCCACCTATCATAAACCTTCACGGTCGAATAAGTGGGATTGAGTCTCCCAGGTGGCTCCGCTAAACTTAGCCTGTGCACGAGGCGTCGGTGGGTGTCCTGCGCTGGCGTTTTGGTTTTCCAGGGAAGAACTTGATTTTTATACTTAAGCAGATTTGGGTAAAAGCCGTAGACTGCATGTATGAAGATGGCTGATATGACAGCTCACGGAAAGTGAGGCAAACACTCAAATGATAAGAGTGCAAGATGGCGGCACCTGTACCCCGGATATATTAGCCTAATTTTTGTTCAACGGGAGAAAGTGGAGATTTGCGTGGTCCATCTCAAGAGCAGCTGTTTCCTGACATGTTAACTTTTAGGGGGATAAAGCAATAGGTTAATATAAATCTTGATATTAAAAAACATGTATAATGGTTCTTTCAATTATGATCAAAACAAAACTTAAATCTCTTTTTAATTGCCCGACTATGAATCCACTCGAGTAAACAAATGCAATTTTTCATTTTGTTGTACATGAGACGTAGCATGGAGTGAATATCTCTTTTTAATATTCATCCTCCGTGATCCTCTGATTGCAAAACCCCCAAAATGAAACATATGCACTGTAATTGCATGACATTAGCCCAGTTTGTTATTGTGAGGAGGGTGGGGGGGGGGGGCTGTTGTCTGTGTGTGGTAGAGGGGGGACGACTAAAGATCGCTGAGGAGAGTTCTCTGCTGTGCGACTCCCTGGTGTGAACATAATCTGCCTCCACGATATCTCGTCTTCTATTAATAGTCGCAGGTTTTAGGAGGTTTTGCATATTTCAGTGAGACGCATCCTGTACCCGATAACGTGCAGGAAAAGAAACGGAGTCACCATGGAGCCTGGCTTCACACCCATCTGTTGCCGACTGCAAAACTGCAAAAGTGTGAAGTTTGGATTTGAAAGCAAAGAAAAAGACCGAAATACAAAAGGAGAAAACTTCAAATGGCCTCCTCCCGACTCAAATGGATATCACAGCCGCACCAGAAACACATTTCTGCCGGAGTCGCACACAAATCTCACAATTTTCTGCTTGACAGTTTTCACCTGCGGTAAATATTCTCTGGATACACACAGCCCTCGTTTCAGAGACGGGGGGGTTTAGGGGATATGGGAGCTCGCCGCGACCCTTTCACCTGTGAAGGATATTGAATGGACCAAAAGACAGTGTGAGGCGGGGGGGGGGGGGGGGGGGTGGGCAGGCGGACGTGTGCAGACAAGTGGAGCGGAGATGAAGGAAGACGCACAACAGCGAAACAGACAGTGTGGGCCGGGCGGAGAACAGATGTGTTCCTTTTGTGAGGGTCGTAAAAAGTGAGTCATTCAACTCGACGGCTGAGAGAAACCGACAATTGCAAAGAAAAGTGAAAGAAGGAAGGGGGCGAGAGAAGCAGCAATGCAAAAGACAAATAAAATGACGAGGGAGGGAGGGAGGGAGGGAGCGAGGTGGAGGAATTAAGGCAGCAGCGAGGGGAAGAAGGGAAAAACCAGTGGAGGAGACTAAATGGTCTGATTTCAGCGGCAAATGCGCTGGCGGTGAAATCCATCACCGGAGGTATATACGTCTGGCAGCTCATCTACACTGCAGCCTTTGTTTTATGGCGTTGACACCGCCACCGCTTCAGTGTTTTCATCCGTCAGGGCCCTGACACCACCCTGGGGAGCCGCACACGAGCAGGCATACGTGTGGGCGAGCAGATCGGTGCATCTGCATATCTGTGTGTGTGTGTCTGTCTGTGTGTGTGTGTGTGCGGGCTCACGTTTGTTTGTCTTATACGTTCCGATGAGTGAGTGATGCAGTGTGTGTCGTGATCTTGCAGATTAGTGAGCAAGGGGGGAAAGAGCGAGCCCCCGCAGCATTGTGAGCCCCCTGATTAAATCCTTCAAATACTCAAGTAATCTACATAAGAGCCTCTGTGTGTGAGGCAACTATGGATTTTCTTTCCCCCCTTCCTCTCCTGTGCGGCAGATTCAATTTTTCCTTTGTGGCGGATGCCCTGCAGCTCCGAGCGGTTTGTATTTCAAACACTAATTCCTCATGCACTGAGGACAGCGGCAGGAGAAAGTCCCCCGGTTGTTTATTTAGGCCACGGATACAAGTGTTCGACCAGAAGTTACAAAACTGCAATGTTACAGTTTAGAAGAAAAAATGCCTTTTTCGATCACCGAGTGGTGGAAACAGCAAACAGGGCCACTTTTAAACGTGGGTAACAGTGGTGATAAATCCTCTTGAGCAAGAAGCATTTATTATGTTGCATTAAAGCCGTTTTCATGACCTGCGGGTGAAATCACATGATCTTTACGTGATCACGTGGTTTTCATTTTTATCAATCTTTGCGTCTGTTGCGTGTTAGAAGCATCATCAACCCCCCCCACCCCCCGACTCGCTCACATCAAATTCCACTGGCTTGACTTTAAACTTTGAGATCAGACGTTGAAAGTCTGCAGAATCTTTGGAGCTTCTCACTCTCTGACATTTGCCTTCACACATGTTTCGTGCTCTGGAGAAAACATAGAGGATTCGGTGGAGTTGCATGTCTGAAAGCAGCTTAACAATTTACAGAAGCATATTTTGTTAAGAGTTAAAACATTTTTTTATTGATCCTGAAACTTTCTGACAGGCCGGAGCTTATAAAGGAGAAGCATCATAAAATATGGATCTGAAAATATGCTCCGCTTGTGTAAGCCGCTGTATTTGCTCTAAATCCCCGAGAAACAAACACAACAAATTCAATTTATCTGAAGGCCACGGCTCAAAGTGCCGCTGTCATGAATCTTTCGTCTCTTTAGCCTCAGACTTTATCTTTTCCCCCGCGGCCCTGCATTCATCTTGAAGCTCTCCAGACCAGTGCATCTATAGATATAACAATATTAATGCTCTATATTGTGTATTAATGCGATTGGCTGCTTTATCTGCAGTTACCTAAAATAATGTTCTAACAGGAAATGACGCGTGTTCCTGCTTTTCAAAGATAACCACAAATAAAGTAAAACTATTTAAATTTGCTTATTTTACATTAATTTGTGCACCACCTGCTCTTACTTTGTCCCTGACCCACTCTATCACCTGTTCCCCCCTAGAGTTCATTTAGTTGCAGAGTATAGACACTCCCACACCCCCACCTGCCACACAACCTGTGTTGCTTTGTTGTCACGGAGTTGCACACTTAATCCTCATTCATGGATTTCCCTCGTCGGCCAACCTGTGAGCTTTTTTATGAACCTCATATTCCAGTAAATCAAAGTCCTCTATTCAACCTTCCATCCATTATTTATGACGCTCATCCTTTGAAGGGTCATGGGGGCGAGAGAGCCAATCCCATGTGACTCTGGCCGAGCGGGGGGGGGAGGCTGCACCCTTCACAGGTCAGGGGCGCATTGCAGCACCGAAATGTAGATGCAAGCAAACCATTCACAATTCACTGTCTCCAGTATGCAGCACGTCTTTGGACTGTGGGAGGACACCGGAGAAAAGACCAAGGGAGAACAAGCAAACTCCAGGATCCTACCTTCTTGCACCGGGGCGGCCATGCTAACCATTAACTCAGCCTCCTCCCACTAAGTGCTTACATTGGGATCCCACTTCTTTTCGCCATGTACCTGAATTATTGCTGCAATTCCTCCGCTGCATTTGGTTAATGTGACATTCTTGTGATGTTCAGCCGAGCACCGATGAACAAAACAAATTAATAATTCAGGAGCTTGTGTCTGCAACGCATGATCCGTGGTGCGTGCTAGTGTGCATGCCTGCTCTTCATTTTCAGACCCAGGGGGGGGGCAGGTTGTGAGGTGATTACCGGGGTCTTCGGGGATGAGGAAGATGAGGGAGGCCGTGGCCTTTGAGGAGCAGCTCAGGCCGAGGTGAGCAGAGATCAACGACCGGCAGGATTTTCCAATAACCCTGAATTCTGCTGAGGACTCGTCTCACGGCCGTAACCACATCAGCAAACGGTTTTCATGACCAATAGAATTCACGAGATCGACTTTTAACACGAAATCTATAGAAAGCTTGAATAATAAAACTTTGATTGAGCAGAAAGATGATGAGCTCATTGCAGATCAGAGCAGTCATAGACCAATATCAATATAAATATTCATAGCACTAGCATTAAATTAAAATATCCATAGTTTGAAAAAAGAAAAGAAACTGTAAGCGCTCCGACATCTATATTTCTTCCAGCAAGCAATTTTTTTCTTCATTCCTATCCCAGAATATGTTTGTGACCCCCCCCCCCCTCCCCTCTGATCTATCATGTGACCCCAGGTGGGGGTCCAGGCCACAGACTGGAAACCAGTGAGTGACTGTCAGTAAGTGCAGTGGGTCCCGTGATGCAGTCAATCTGGACTGGCTTCAGTTTATCGTCAAGCATGTTTGTGTCTGTGAAGATTAGACATTCTTGGGAAGAGGGGGCGAGGATAGCTGAAATTCTTGTTTATTTGTGTGTTTACGAGTGTGTGTCTGTGTGTGTGTGTGTGTGTGTGTGTGTGTGTGTGTGTGTGTGTGTGTGTGTGTGTGTGTGTGTGTGTGTGTGTGTGAATGTGTGTGAGCGTGAACATGTGGAGTCTCTGTGACTGTGTGTGTGTGACACCTGCGTAAACACAGATTGCTCTGATAAACAGCAGACACAAGAGGTCATGTCAATGGAGCCAGTCATATTTTAGTGCGTGTGTGTGTGTGTGTGTGTGTGTGTGTGTGTGTGTGTGTGTGTGTGTGTGTGTGTGTGTGTGTGTGTGTGTTGTGTGTGTGTGTGTGCTTGAGGGCAACAGTGGAAGGTATGTGCATGTGTCCAACGGCATTCACGCTCACTCAGACGCTTTTACTGCTTCCAGGCATAAACACTATTGACTGCTGACTCCTAATGGTGCCGCCAGCTTATCTACATCACAACACACACACACACAGACACACACACACACACACAAATGCCGAGACTAACCTGAACAGAACACACGTGCACACATTATGAGGTAAACTACGAAGGATATGACCTCAATTGAGCTGGACACACAGTGACCTCACTTGTTTTGCAAAAACCCAACCATATATCACCATACACACACACACACACAGACACACACACACACAAACACACAAACACACACATTTCTCTGGGAGGCATTCGGAATGTTGGACATTTGCCTGCAGTCTGCATTTCAGTGGGGTTCCTATCAAATTAGTGTGTGTGTGTGTGTGTGTGTGTGTGTGTGTGTCTGACCTTTGTGTCTTTATTATCTCCTCTTTCAGTTTTGATTGTGTTAATTGAGGTTGTTTATAACTGCAGTTATGGGGGACGTTGAAAATGTCTCCTCTGGCTCTTCTAAAGGAAATTGAAAAAAAATACCCTAATGCCAGTGGTTCCCAATCTGTACTGGGACCATAAACTTTAAATCTGAATAATCAAAAGACAATTACCATCAGAGGAAGACCGGAAAAATTTGACATTTGCAATAGAAAATCATATTTATTTAAAGTAACTCTAATTTTTGATTGGTTTTCTTATTATTTTTACAATGAATTCCCATTGGGACCATTGTCAATCGTCCTCTGGTTGCTCATGAATTACAATCCAAACCAGAATGGCTCTTCAGTCGACTGCACTTCGCCACCAAGTCCCAGCAGTCTCCTTAAATTCAATCAGGCTGGACCGGATTGGAAACACTCATAGATATCAGCCCCATTAAAATGCCTGGTTTTTCATTCCCTGGGAAAAATCCACTTCCTGGCTCCGCCCCCTGATCTGGAGCTGCACCAACACATCATGGGATCCCCCCCCCCCCGGTTCGAACCACTTCCTCCCATCGAGCTTCCCTGTAGTCTGCGTCATCGTGCTTACAAACAATGGGACAGGGTCAGAAAACATCCCCTCCTTGGCACATACATAAAAAAGTCTAAAATTACCATGCAGTCATTTCCATGCAGTCCACACACACACAGACACACACAGACACACACAGACACACACAGATCACCTGGAGGCTCCTGCTCTTTACTTCAAACATCAGGGTCACCTCCCGCCACCCGGCTGAACCTTCAGCTCCCACCACACAAACCAAATCTCAGCCTATACACAAAGCTAGAACGAGCCATCTGTGATCGTGTGAATTTAGCTTGAAGACGCCCCCCCCCCTCCCCCCTAGAATCACTGTCAACGAGAAACGGCAAAGGTCAAGGCCAGTGTCAGCCCCCCCCCTCCCTCCCTCCCTCTGGTGGGACGTGCTCCCTCTGTCTTTGGAGGTTCGGTGGGAGCATGTTGTCTCCTGGAGGACGGGGAAAGGTCAGGTCCCGGGACATATGTCGAGTCTGGTGGTAACACGGCCATATGCTCTCATCTCCACCGAGGGCTCTCTGAGAATAGCAGCTACACCGGTTCCACCTCCACTCGGTTTACACAGCGCACACGTGTCACACTGCACTGCTGTATCAAATCCCCCCCCCCCCTCCCGCTTTGTAAAAGCTCACTTGGATAAATTTAAAAATTTAAAATATCCTTTAGCTGACAGATTAGCTTAGATCTGACCCGCTATACTGTTACATTCATCCATCATCTATAGTGCTGATCCCTTAAGAGTTGCAGGGGGCTGGAGTTAATCCCGGCTTACTTTGGGTATACATATAAATACATATATAATATATATAAATACAGGTCACCAGCGTAGGGGGACATACATGTATTTACACTCACATGTGGTGGATCTAGGATTCTTCTATATCAGGGGTCATGAAGGGGCCGATTATAGGTCCAACATCCACGAACAATTCCTGATTCAGTATAGTTGCCCATTTAAGTCATTCCCTTGTTTACTGTTGGCGCGTGACTTTGGAGCAAAGCCACTAAAGATTGAATATATTCAGAAAAACACAATGACTGTATTTTAATGCAAAGGTGTGACCAGGATCTTCTGCAGAATATTTTACACAAATGCACCTTTTCCTGTTTTTCAGGCTTCACTGAGACTCGTCCCTGACATGGTGGAGCTGTAAAAAAGAAGAATATGTTATTTTTCACTGGGCGATCAACACAAAAAGGTTGGCCTCGGGAAAAAACAACAACAACAACAACAACAACAAATTTCACTGCAAAAACAATTTGTGCCCCCGAAAGGCAGCTCATCATTTCCACCTGCACTCAGAGCGTCTCCTCGTGAACACAACACGAGCGCTCTGCCGCCGCCAGCTCCGGGGAAAGGTCACACGGCCTTCACTAGATTCTCAACCATCTGCACGCTGCCAAAAAAAACAGCCTCCGTGCGTCTCGTTACCGGGAACAAACATTTTCTCATTACACACTCAGGATGTATGCTGCAGCGCCACCGAGCAGAGAGAAGTACCGTCAAACAAACACCCGCGCTGCTGTTCCTGTGGCGTAGACAAACTGAGCTGGCACAGATAAGTGTTGATTGATGTAAAGAGGCACAGAGAGAGGATCTAGACTTTTGGCTCAATCCCATCTAAACATAAAACCACCAAAATTCTGAAGAGTTCATTATTTCCCTCACGTATTCCACTATAATGCGAGGAAACTCTGCCCCTGTGTTCATTTGCTTACCTCTAAAAAGCTTCTTATTCAAACATGGCAGGTGTTAGTGGGAGCAACTTTGATTTGGTGCAATGTGGAAACACAAAATGTAAAGTTGGAATAAACAAAACCAGGCTGTGTGGAATCAGAGGCTAAGAATCAGCAGCGTTCGTGACTGATGTTGATGAAAACAACAACGACAACAACTTTTTCTCCAGTTCGAGCTTCTCTGAACTTTGAATAAACAGTGGAGCCGCTGGACTCAGGGATCTGATGCTCAAGGGTCAGGTCACTTCTACAGTAACATCCAGTTTGACCACAGGCCGAGCGAATGGCCCATTCCTAGCAGGCAGGGTGAGTTTGAGTGAGGCACTCGTCTCTTAAATTACCATTCAGTGTATCAACAAGTATTTTTAAGGGCTCAAAAACGTATTTTTACTTCCATCCCCCTTTATCTTATGATCCCTCATCACAGGTTTGTTTTTTTTGCGGATTTCTACATCTCAGATTGGACGTTTGAGCCAATTGTCGTATTAATATTGTTAATAACTTAATTTATAGGACACTCTTCAAAATCTAAGTAACAAAGTGCTTTACAATGGCAGCAGAATAAAACAGACAGATCATAAAATCATTAGCACAGTAAAGATTTGAATAAATGATTAATTATTATGCTCCCTTATATTGGCCTGCTACAGTTTTAGTGAAATATTCCTAATTAACTGACGACTGCGACAAACACAGGTTCCTCTTTCCTGCCCGGAGCAATGTTACTCCTACCGATTGTTTTTATTATTCATTTTAGCTCCAGTAGAAATGTCAATACAGGCCTAACCTGTAATGAAGTGTTTATAGAGTGTTATGACTAATCCGACAATCCGATACACACTCGCTGGCGGGTTCGCCTAATTTTTACGACCAGCGGTTTTGAAAGAGCAACGCTTCAGCAAGCCTGAAGACTTCAGGAGTCACACACACACACACACACACAAACACACACACAACCACACACACACGATCATGCACTCTCAGGCCTCCTTCTTGGCCGTGCCATCCTCAGCCTGTGCAGCGAGAGGGGAGACAGTGGGCGCAGTGTGGAGGAACTGGCCTCGCTCCAGAGACTCTCCAGAACATTCCAGTGAGAGACTGCTGCCTGGCAGGCGCGCCGGTTGCTGGTAAACACGCTAAACAACAAACAACAACACCGGCTCTATATCGTTTTCCTGCAGAGATGAGAAGAGGATTAACCCACGTCATATTATTCCTTATTCCATTATTCCTGTGACGATTCAGTGTTGATTTACAAATTCAAATAAAGGCTGCACGAGAGCTGCTCTCCAGAGTCTATCACGGTATCTGGGGTTATTTTACAGGGATAAGTGCTTATTTTACGGCCCCGAACCACAAGCATTGTAATGAATGTTGTTGTTGCAGCACAACACAAAACACAGAACTTATCCTACAGCTGTATCCGTGTCGGAAAAGGTTGTTAAACGCAGCCACTAAAGAAAATGAATCATCAGTGTTTTGTAGGTGCGCCAGCTGTCGGCCAGACAGCATCTGACTTCTTTCCAGTCGGTTTCTTCTCTAATGGTTCGAGCTCTTTCTTTATTAATGCAACCAATTCCTGCAAATCTGATAATTTGATAGTAGAGCAGGGGGGGGGGTGAGATGAGGTTAGATGAGCAAGCTGCTCCTGCTGCAGAGATCACAGAGATCAACGTGTCGACTGTGATCTCTGCAGCAGGAGCAGCTCTTTCTGACACATGAAGGTTCACACAGAATCCAAGGAGCGTAAAGATGATTACCTTGCTTAAAAGAAACCTTCATCAACTAATGAAGGAGCTGTTATTCACATGCAATCAGCAGATTCCCACAGAAATCTCTGCAGATTAAACTAATCAGTAAACCGAACCCTCCGAGGCTGAGACTCGCCCCCCCCACACTTTCATTATTGGTTTAGCTGACCTCTGCACAGTTGACGGTTCTGACTGACGGGAGCTCCACACGCATCAATAATGTCATTATGTGCTGAAAGAGCCTAGAGTGGGTGGAGATCGCTCACACTCCCTTCAAATCCAAATGATGTGAGCTCAGTATCTGCAGTTCAGTCATAAGTCAAATAAATGTTGTGCAGATCTACGGGGGGGGGGGGGGGGGGTCACATGGAGGACAGGGTTGTAGATGAACTTCTGAGGCTGATGCACTGAAGTCAGGGACGATATAAAGATGGACGACATGTCTCCACTTCCTCCCGTTGCATAAAAATGAAGACGGAACATCTGGGATATGGACGCTGCCGTCTCGCGAGTCTCAGTCTCAGCTGTCAATCAGGACGCTTCACCCCTTAGCATCAAATAACTAAATCTAAATTAACTGAAACATGTTCGTATTTGAGTCTGATAAGATCTATAATCGCAACGTTATTTGTTAATATTAATTTTGTTTTGGGGTTAAGTTTGGTCCCATCCGCTTACATGGAAGAGGCGCATTTACTGCATCCGGCCACCAGGGGGGGGGCGATCAGGACAGTTTGGCTTCACATTTGCTGAGCTGTCATGTCCTCCATCTTTTTGTGGAAATTGTATATATTTATGTTTATTTCGGCACGTTAGATATGAAGCTATGTCCAGCCGCTGACTAACTTTTCCGGCAGGTGGACTGAACTTCCTTTGGACGCAGCCATTCCAGCTATTTCCCGTCTTTGTGCTAAGCTAAGCTAATCTGTCCGTCTCCTGCAGGAAAGCGTAGAGGGAACAGACGCCGGCAGAAAGTGAAGAGCAGTTGTGTTTCTCACTTTGATGGATTCTCCAGCCCTCGAGCAGCAGCAGCTTAGTGCCTGTGTGCGCTTCGCTGCGTGCGAGTGTGCACACACATTAAAGCCCATGTGTTTGTCAATGCGTGCTTATCACTGTTAGTCTTTTCGAGATATGTTTGACATTTTGTGTTTATTTGTGTGTGTGTGTGTGGATATAAGTAAGTGGTTGTTTTTGGACTGTATCTATTCGTGTTATTTTGTGTCTCCGTCTGTTTTTGCTTTTGTGTGTCTGGATGTGTGTGTGTGTTTGTGTTGTTACAGTAGGAGCAGACTGGTTGTATTCCCCAATGCGGTGTTGTGTTGCAGGCACGAGGTTTGAGGTGAATTCATAACGGACGTTTGATTGATGAGTAAATACACAAACGACAACAGGACGCCCTACAGATTGACTGCAACCCACTGAGTTCAATGTTGGTAATATACGGCACATGTGTGTGTCAGTGTGTGTGTGTGTGTGTCTCAGTAAATTAAACTGTGATCCTTCTATTGACCTGCACCGCCACACACACACACACAAACACTCTCACTGCAATTAACGCATTAACGCTGCGGCCTTGTTATCACTGTCTCCAATAGAACATCTGTCCCTGTCTGAGGCTTCAGTTCAGCTGTGACCCCACAATTAGTGCAGTACACACACACACACACACACACACACACACAAACACACACATGCGACTGTACCACAGGCTGCATATAAAGCTGGAAGGACAAATAAACCCCACCTCCTCCATGTGAGTGGATGGGACATGGACCACACTCAAAAAATATCTGAATACAGATATAAATCCAGAGGAATGAATCTCTATTATGATCAGTTTTCATATCTCAGTCTACACAACAGGCCCCTCACAGGCAGGCCCCGGCACTCGGCACTCGGCAGAGATCTTGGCGCCGACTCCGGGGTTGTAATTCTATACCGACGAGACCAGGCCCCCGTCTAAATGAACGGCTATAGAGTCCTAACTGCTCTAAAATAAGGTAAACAAGGCTTTTCCCCAGTTTTCCACAGGTTGTACTATCAGGGACTAGAAAGCTTCTCTGTTGACTCCTCCTCCTCACACCCTCCGTGGTCGATACTCCCTTTTAAATATTGTAAATAATTCGCTATATGTTTATTTTATTTGTGTTATTTTGCGCTGGCAAAGGTCGGGTCTCGTAGCCGAGCATGTGAACAAACACAAAACAAGGCGTAAAAAGTGAATTAGACATGGAGCTGAGAGACAGAGGGCGTCTTCCTGCTGCGACACAATCATCTCCACTGCCCCCCCACAGGGGAGAGACGGTTGGGATTGTGTGTTTTTTCTGCATTAACATACACACACACACACTCACACACACGCAATGACAGAAGCTTGTATATATCTGAAAAACAGTAAATCAGACACACACAGAGAGAACAAACAGTGATTCGGTGTCTCAGCCTCAGTTCACTGCTGTGAAAGCGACTAAATTACAGGAGCACACACGGAGTCCAATCAGACTTTACACACCGCTTCCACACATGACGCGTAAACAACACGGGGAAGACGTCTAATCAGATGTCTCCTGTGACTCTCTCCCTGCTTCAGTTAGTCTCTTCTCTTTGAATCAAGGTGGAGTTGAGACCACGGGCGGTTCCTCAGAAGAGCCGTGTAGTGATCCTCCTGTTTGTCCTCCCCCCCAGCTGAGAGCAGCCTTGGCCACTTGTCATGCTTTGAATTCACAGCAGCTTATGTGTCCTCGTACCCCCCGACCCCTCTGAGTGCATGTGTGTGTGTGCACGTGTGTGCGTCTTTGAAATCAAAGAGTAGAAAAACAGATTTCTCCTTCCAACCTGATTTCAATGGAGCGAACAGGTTTTTCCTTTCAGCTGCGCAAATCTTTAAAGAGTTTATTTTGTTGCTCAGATTAACCAACAGTTTCTAATGAACTCCACCGGGTTGTGTTGTCACAAAAATTTCTCACCTGATTTACATAAAACTTTGTGGACAGGCTGGAAATGAGCCAAGAAATTACCCGTTAACTTTTGGTGGTGATCTGGACAAAGGCTCCAGGGATTTTATTATTTTTCTTTAATATTGTGACATCAGCATTGACGTCTTTTGACATTTCCCCTAGGGATTAATACACGGTACGTACAGTTAGAAAGAACTCAGCAACAGACTGATTTTGGTCTTTTCCTGGGAAGAACACAAGGCTCATATTTCAAACTTCCCATCGAGCTATAATAAAGCCTAATACACCAGAATACCAAACAAAAAGCTCTTTTAGATTAATCCCTCTCTGAAAAAAACAATAGGAAGTGGTTTATGTAAGTATACGCTATGAAATAAACCAGAGAAATAAAAGAAAGAACAAAAACAACCGCTAAAGAATCAGCTGCCATCTGCTCCGGAGACACTGTTTCAGCTGATAAATCCTTGTCTCCTCTTTTCATCTCCCTGGTTCGATTCTCTCCATCTCTCCACCTCCTCTCTGCAGCCAGACGGCATGTTCACCACCTGCTCGGGTTTTCTCTTCTAACTGTCTTCATTTCAAACTGGTCTATCTACGTCTTTTATATCCAGATCGCAGGGGTCAGAGAGAACACTGATTTTAATGGGGAAAATAAATGCTCGTCTCGTCCTTGAGCGAGGAGGAAGATGGAAGCGGAGGAGTAAAGCAACAGGGAGGGACACAGGAGGGAGATGTTTGTTTATGCCTAATTGGGCCACAGATGAGCCAACGGCCATAGCAGTGTATCCAGAGGGAAGGAGGAGAATGGAGGTGCTGCAGAGGAGGGATGAGGAGCGGCAGTTGTTTAAAAATGAGAATAGACAGAGGAAGCAGAGGAGGGGGGGGGGGAAGCTGGTGAGGGGAGAATATCAAGGATAGAGGAGGAGAAGGAGGCAGGTTGAGGAGCTGAGGATCAGCGGTGGGACCTCGGGGGGGAAAGTGATATCCAGTAATTACACAACGAGACTTGTGCAGCATGTGTGGCCGCACGACAAGAGTTCTCAGAGCGCTCCCCCGCTGAGCACATTCAAATCCACACATTGCATCTACTCAGAACAGCACACTGGAACCAGCGTTCCCACTGAACTCGCCTCGCGGGCCCATCGAGGTGCAGGTGTCGTGCACCAGCAGACATTAAAGGGCAAATCCAACACATATGCAAACACGTCGGAGCGCCAGTGCTGGTGAATCGGCCCCGAAGCCACGCCACTAATACGAATGCTAAGATCAAAGTTGGTGATGAAATGGAACAAAAAGGAAAAAGTCAACAGAGGAATTTTAAGAAGGGGAAGCGATAGAATGAAACAAAATCCTTTACACACACACACACACACACACACACACACACACACACACACACACACACACACACACACACACACACACACACACACACACACACCCTTCTGCAGATAAAGTTAGTAATGGAAACAGGAAAAGCTCACTGCTGTTTACAGTAAATAGAAGTTGTGGGAACCTTTTACTTTTCACGTGACCTCTGTAGTTTAGTTTTGTCCACGTGACCACATTTTTGTTAAAGTTACAATTCCATAATTATCCCACATAGTATCAAAGACCAACAGATTCAGCAATATGAAATGTTTTTACTTTACAGAATAAATGATTACGAAAAGAATTGTTATGTTTTATATGTAAAATTATCTTACTTTCCTCATTCAAGCTCCATATATTTGTTAGTATTTGTGTTTTTAATATTCATTATAGTTATTCATAATTAAGTTAATAGTTGATCGAGCCTCAATTCCATTTCCTTGTTGTCCATATCGATTGGTCTGTAGCGACATGTCAACAAAGACTCATCCTTCAGCTCTGCTCCCCCCCCCCCCCCTCATCACCTCACGTCTCAGCTCATTGTTTGGGTTTTACAGGCAGCAGCTTGAATGTTTAGCTCACGTCTCATTGCTCACATCAACCATTGTCTCCAGCTAAATCGCAGTCAGCTCAAATACACCTGCTGGGAGCTATCTGCCCAGAGACAAGCAGCAGGGGGACAAAGTTAGAAGCTAACTGAGGACGTGATGGAGAAGTTATCAGATCATGTAACATCATTTTATGGGAATAACAGATTCTTTGGTGAAGCCTAAAATCAAACCAAAGGTTTGAGGATAATAATTTGTAGTAATAATAGTTTGTCTTTCTGTAAGAATTCATCAAATCCGACAAGAATGATGACTGTTGTTCTTTATTCCTTTCTCATCATTATTCAACCGAAGCTGAAGAGTCTGACTCATTGTTTTAGAATCAAAGACAAAGTCATTACCACCCTGATGATAGGGTTACAGGAGGAAGATAGATGGATGGACTCAGGGTTTTAAATGATGCTGTGATGTGATGAAAGTTGTTTTCATCTCAGTTTTACTGGCGACAACTGTTTCCTGTTTCTTTTGTCTAAAATCTTTGTGTGGTGCAAAGTTAAAGTTGAGACCAAAGCAGGCGATACATCCAGCGTGTTGGCATTTTATGCATAAACAGAATCTCGGAGGAACATTGTTTTTGACTAAGAGAAAAAAACAGACGCAGCAGCAGCACCTTCCTTTTGCAAAACACCATTCATCTTCCAGAAAGAAGAAAATATGAAGAAAAAAAAAACACAAGGAAAGAAAACATCCTTTTTTTTCACGTTGAAGATTTGCTGAGAGCAACGTGAAGTCAAATTGGGATTTCAGGCGACTTAACCTAAAAGACAGACTCGCTGATGAGTCTCTAAAAGACGACAGAGACATAACCACTGACATCAGTCCCCCCCCCCTCCCCCCTCCCCCCACCCTGTGAGAGAAATTCATTACATTCCTCCCCCAGCTGTCCATCAACCTCTCGTCTTGCTTTCCTTTTTTAACACGTTAGCGGAAAAAAATTTCAATTTCCTGTGGGCGGCTGATGTCTGCTGGCTGTCGAGTCGGGATGACGCCGGGTATTTGATGTCGGCGTTGTCTCGGCTGGAGGGGGGGGGGGCTGTGCTGAGGTTTCTCCAAAGGGACCCCTAAAGCTCCTGGGAGAAAGTACAGAGAGCGCCGGGAGATTGAAGTCGCTCCAGCTCCCGCCTCACAAACTGACAGCTCAGAGATTAGTGGCTAATTAAGTCAGATGACTTGAGTGGCGTGCGGGGAGCGGCCCTCGAGCCAATCAAAAGCTCTCGTTCGGTCTCAGAAACGAGAGGAGAACAACTCGCAGCTCATTGGACGAAACCAGACAGAAGCCGGGAGCTTCCTGACTCCCCGGTTCCTCATCCCTCTCACACATCTGGAGACGCTCGATAAGGAACATGTGAGGAACACAAAATGGTGATTGACACCTAGTTTTGCGTTGTGCGTATTTAAAGCCATGTTATTTTTTTTTCCAGGTGTAGACGGGTGAGGGGAAAAAAGGGGGGTGAGAAAGGAGGAGGGGAGGAAAGAAAGAGAGGAACAGGGAGTGACACAGAGAAGAGGAAAGAAAGACGAGGGGAGATTTGCATGGTGCGTTTTTTTAAATGTCACAACTGCAGTAGGACATTAGACACCATTCTTCAACCTCACCACCGCCGACCACACACACACACACACACACACACACACCCACACACACACAAACAGACACACAAAGCATTTCCCTTTGGTCGCTCCATCTAAGAGAACATTCTGCTTCTGAAAGGTGTAAACAGCTCTTTAGAAAACATCAAACAGGTCAAATGAATCACATGAAGCTCGGTCGAGGACACAGGTTCACGTGGACAGAGGACGTGACAATGAAATGATCTTCCACTCGTGTTCTGTTGGGTCTTTTCATGTCGACCTCCTAAAAACACTCATATTTTGTGTTGCGACCTCCAGCAACTGGTTAAAATAAAGACTGTGCTGTTAAAACAAGGAATATTCAATTTCCTAACCTTGACCTTTTTTACAGCACAGAAGCAAAGTGTCTGACAGGAGTGAAATCTGCAGATTTAACAAATGTATTATCAAGTGAGCTCTAGAGCTGTTTTGTCCTCCTCTCTGCTATAAGCTGCTGTAGCTATAGCCTCCAGTGGATCCAGTTCTCTCGCCCATGCAACTCTCAGCAAGAAAGTGCATTTCCCCAAACTATTCATTTGATATATTCCCTCTAAGACAGTTAAACTGCCAAAGCTGCTGCAAAATATGATGCTTTATCGCAGCCTGGGTCGACAGCAGGAGGAGAAAATTACACATTTTCAAGTTGTGATTCACCTCACAAAAGAAAGGCCATGTGCCTCACACTGAACACTTCCACTACACAAATACAGGAGGACACACAAATGGGTTATTCGTAACCTCAGAGTTTTGTTGCTCACAATTTAAAATAAAAACGCCGACACCAAAAGCCCAGGGGTTCATGTTCCAACGAACCATCGAAGCACTTCCTTTATATTTGATTCAAAAGAAAACCTCCGGCGCTCGGATTTGTGAGTTCCTCTTTTTAAACTCTCCTGCTCTCGGCAACGTGACCAACGGCACAACTCTAACGTGTTTGGGTTAATTGTGGCCACAGCGCTGGAGAGGCTGTCTCACCCAGCAGTGGGGTGATGAATGGGGGGAGAAATGAACATCCTTATTTTGCCGTGAGGGAGCAAAGGACAGAAGACGTCTGAGAGGACGAGGGCCGGAGGTCTGTGTGTGCTGCTGTGTAAGAGAGGGATATAAAGGAAGCTACATACGCGTCCACACCATAAAGCTAATATTTTCACTTCAGAATAGAGTTTTTCATTCCCCCTGGGTAGGAAATGTCTGCATGTTCATTATATCCACTTCTTTTATCCGTGCAGTGTATTATTTTTGTTCTTCCTCTCACCTCTAGTTACCGTCAAGTTGGCTGTTTCTCTCTTTTTCCCATTTCCCCGTGAGCGGCTTGTGGCAAATTAACTCGGCTATAATAACCTCCATTCTCTGTTTTCATATGTTTTCATATTTTCGCTGCATCAGTCACAGCTTTGTCGCGGCTGACGGATTCTAATCAAGAGCTACCTGTGACTTAATGAGCAGCTTCGTGATAGAACCCAGACCTCATTTGGTGTTTACACACATATCTGCAGTGAGTCTCCCCGGATGAATGTGTCGCCGGGCGAGGAGACGAGAAATAAAAAATGCCAGATTTGAGAGTCTTCGTTAAATTGAATCCGCCTGCAGTTTATCATCTCTGGAAGCTGAACCGCTGCAGAAGTTTTGTCTCCACAACTTCCACAATGTGCACACATCCTGCCTGAGAGGGGCCTGCTGATCAAATCAGCCCTTCCACCATGCTCAGTTCACCGGGCACTTGTACTCCGGCCCTGTCATCATTAGCGCCACTTGCAGCAGAGTCGAGCACTGCCTCGCCATTAGCCACCAGCCCCCCCGGCCGCCCCGCAGCGCCGGAGAACTGAGGGGTTAAACCCGTCCAGTCGGGAGAGCTGGTGAGAGCGGAGGGAGGCAGAGAGGAAGCCTGGAGAGAGGAGGAACCATTAGGGGATGACCTATAGTGCAATCAGCCCAGGGCCCGGCAAAGGCTGAGCAGGGTTCAGTGAATTAGCAATGTCTTTTCCCAGCATGGATCAATGGAGCATTACCGTAAGAAAGCAAGGGAGGGACGGTGGAAGAGAGGGAGGGCCAAACGATGGAGGAAGAGAGACAGAAACTCAGAGTTCGACTCTTTTCTTTACTTTCAAGTTCCTCCACTGATACAGACACATGAAAATATCAAAGATGGCAGCTTTCCATCCAGTAATCAAGGAGGAATATCGTTTCAATTCAAATGAAGGCCTGGTTAAAAGCTCAATGAATGAAGAGGATGAAAGTGACTAATAACACTGTTGTGCACCCACAGTCAAAGTGTCCCACGAGAACAAAGCCAAAGGATTTCAACAACCTCCGTCCAGTTTCCAGTGAAATACAGACACGGATATGAGCCAAAGCTTCGCCGGATATTATTCCTGTTTTTCAGCTGCAGATGCATCACTGTCCTGTCCAACAGAGAGTCTAAGCAGAGGCCGTACAGAAAGATGGATGACACGTCTCCACTTCCTCCCTCTGTCCAGAAGCCAAGCCAGGATATCTGAGAGGACGATGGTGATGATGGACAGATGAATTGTCTTTTGGCGCCAGAGTCTGAGCCGCAACGATCGTGGGATGGAGCCAAGGTAGCGATACACACTGGAACAGTCTCAGCTGTCGATCATGATGTTTCACCTCGTTTTTATAGCATCAAATAACAAATTACTTGGACGCACGTCAACATTATAAAAACTGTCTTTGAGAAAAAGGACGAGGAATATGGCTATACTGCAGCCAGCCACCAGAGGGCGAGTGAGAGAATTTGGCTAGCTGTTTATAAATACCGTCTCTGAGTTTAAACAATCACATAATTTTTTCATTCTCCTCATGTCAGAATAATAACTGCAAACATTGGCTGACGTCCACCGACACTGGAACAGGCCGAGCTGGATAATCCAGAACACGGGGTATTAATATGAATGTATTATCCCCTCTTGTAATTGTTATCCCATTGCACCTGGGATGAGAGGTTTCATATCTGTGTGCAAACGGCGTTACACTCATTACTCACTGTCAGTCACTTGACAACCAGAGGGGGAAATGAAAATCCACAGAGAAATAATGGTTACGGTGCAACCGCACAGCCTGTCAGGGGGTGACAGAGTAAAAGGGGGAAAACCTGAATAAATTAGCTCAGGGACATAAACAACCTGCAGATGCTTAAGCACGGCAGGAAGCCCAGGTGACATTTTGTCAGTTGTTGATTTCCGGATCAAGACGTCAAGAGGGAAACGATCTCAGAGTAAAGCTGCAGTCGAGTGGTTTGATGAAAATGATGTGGATCTGCACGACTTCCCAACCTCTGAGGGAAGAGACGTTTTTTTTTTCTGCAGGGATCGATAATGGCTCCACATGTTTAATCTGCATCGCGTGAGGCTCAAGCGCCGATGTGCCACCGAGGCCACTCTCACAGGAAGTTGTGTCTAAATGGCTTCTCTGAGAAAACCGCCTCATCACCTAAAGTCCAGCCTCTCATTATCTATTCCTATTTGTCCCTTTCACTTAGTGGCCCTCTTTACACAAATGCACACATGCCTCCACTTACACTAATAGACTTTTGCACACACAAAGGCGCACAAATAAAACACACTTCTACACACTCCTACAGCCTGCACAGCAAACAGTCTCTGCCCTGTGGAGTATGGATTGCATTCCAGGGAGGGTGCTTCAATAGATCACAGGACGTTTATTGGCTCCATGGATTCCCCTGAGTTCATCAGGCTCCAGAGGAGGAGGAGGATGAAGTGCAGAGACTGAATATAGATTCACTCTACCACTGTCTGCTGAGCGGGCCCGGCTGCTCCATCAGCCTCTATCCTATTAGAGGCCATGATGGAGTGTGTGTAGTAGTGTGCGGGGATGGTAAGTGGGTGGAGGCTGAGTGGGTGCAGGTAAAGTGAGGCACACTGGGGATTTCACAAAATATTACAGACGGCATCTTGCTTCAGCTGAGTTCTACTTCTGTGAGCGGGCGCCAGCGATCTTATAGCAATGGAATAACTGAGGAGCGGGGGGGAAGGGATGACATGAGGAAAATAAAAGAGTGGAGACCATACCAACCTCCGCCCACACTGCACCTGATCAAATTATATTCTGTCGGACAGAAAAAAGCAAGGAGGGCGGGGAAGCTGTAGAATGACGGTCAATAGAAATAAAAGTAAAATAAATGGAAAAATCTATTTCCTAGAATGGACATAAAGCTGCATGTGATAATCAAAAAGGTAATGGCGGGGGAAAGTGACACGTCCAAATGTTAGCATGCGGGTGGAGGACAAGGCAACAAAGCAAAGGATGGAATTATTTGAAGACTCATCTTACAGTAACTTAAGGAAGGTCATTGCACAGAGAGAGAGAGAGAGAGAGAGAGAGAGAGAGAGAGAGAGAGAGAGAGAGAGAGAGCTGGACACAGAGTGCTCTGGTTACTGGCAGCCAGTGAGACAGAGAGAGTGATAACCATGGGACAGCTGGACACACAGGGGCAGGGCTGGGCCGTTCCCGCAGGACACTGCTCCCCCCTGGGCACACGGCGAGAAACATGAGCAGGGGCATGTGTGACTGGATGCATCTTGTGTTGAGAGGACGATCAAGTGCAAGAAATAGCAGCAACAGTAAAGGACAGGACGGACGGGGAGAGAGAGAGAGGGAGAGAGGGAGTGTAAGGGCATCCGAGGAGTATGTATGTGTGCAATCTGGTCCTTGTCATTGGATGAAAGGTTGGTACTGACACCGAACGCTACTACCGGACAGTTAGAGGTCGTTATAGTAGATGCCAACTGAGGGGCTCATAGTAGGAATGGTATAAAGATATCGCAGAGGGAAATAAATACCCCCAGGGTGAGAATGAATGACTCCAGAGAAAGTGTGAGGAATGAAGCGGGAAGAATTTGAAAGTCACTTTCATTTGCAGCCGTGTGCGAGAGGAGTGGCTCAGTCGGTCTTTTAAGAAAGACTGAAATATCTTAAAGGCAACGTTGATTGATAGGGGGCTATGAAACTCTGTGGGCTGAAGGCATCATGAGTTAGGACACCAAAGCTCGAGTCAAGCCCTGGATATTGTCGTTGTGGTGAATTCATCATAAACACGTGGTTAACCAAAGCTCCCCCGACAAAGTGCAAAAATCATATGGTCTATTTAAATTGTCCAAAATCCACAAAGCCAATATCAATTCCACCTGACTTATCTGTACACGTATGCATGATATCCGCCGCTGCCTCACAGAGCAGCTAGCATGTCTTTTTTTTATTTGGTGGCAGCACGGCTATAGATTGTTCTCTTTCATCTGTTCCAATCTTTTAAACCACATTCAATTTCCGATGCATCCCTGCATTTGACTAAGCAGATTTTTCTCCCTAACCTGCCCTGAAGCACCTGCTCGCCGAGGAATGGATCTGCACACAGATGGCTCTATCATTAAAAGCACGGACCAGCGCGACGGCTGGCTTTGAACCTAATGTGCCTAATGGTGTGTTTAATGTAAAGGAAATGAGGACTGAGCCGAGCGGTGGATCGGAATGAGACGGGAGCTCCGTGTGCTGCAGAGGTTTTAAATCTGCAGCGGGGACCTTCGGGTTGAGCAGGCGGAGGCAACACAAAGCTCGTTTTTCACACGACACACACACACACCTGACAAAACGTGTCTATATTCGGTGCAGCGCCGTTTAGAGGTGGGCTAGGGTTAGGGGCATATAGGCTTTATGTCTGCAAAGTTTCTGAAAGACCACGGCGCACAAGACATTTTGAGAGCAACTGAGTAAGTTTTGACTCTCTCTCTCTCTCTCTCTCTCTCTCTCTCTCTCTCTCTCTCAAAGGTGATGAGGACGGAGACAGGCACGAGCAGTCCCCTGCACGCCGATCATTAAATAAAGAGTTCAACACCAGAACTCATGAGTAATTCATGATCTCAGACCCATTCCTCGTACGCCAGGTGGCACCTAAAGCCCTTATCTGGGGCACAGATACAGTATCTGCTCTTGAGCTCGGCTCCAGTAACAGCAGAGGTGTAGTAGTGATATCTGTACAGGTACATGAATGCTTAAGTTGTGGCTTGTTTGGAAGCATATAAACCACCTTCTCCCATAAATAAGTCCACAATAACTGAATATATATATTTTTTAAATTGACTAAAACTTGAACAAGAGTAGTTTGTGTTTAAATTGAAAACATTGAGAACATGAGCGCAGACGAAGGACAAGCTGAGCTATAAATATTCTAAATTACATCACCAATAAATAAATCAGCAGATGTGACTAACAAAAGGCCGATAGCTAGGTAGAAAACTCTTTTAAGGTGGAATTCTTTAGTGTGTGTTACTCAAGTTGATGGTAAATCAATCAATACACCTTAAAATGTCAATATGACACCTTTTATTGACTTTCTTGCATTACACAAACATTTATAATAGGATCTTTGAATCCGGTTGCTTCAACAATATATATATGAACTACACCCATGAGTGACACGCAAATAGTGTCATGGAGAGTTCACTGCACTGCATCTGCCATGCACTTTCATAAAACTCCAGGAGTGAACTATATAATAAGGATTTTATCATTTGTAATCAGGACTTTGCACAGCTCACACAGTGGCTCCCCTTTCCTGTGAATCCGTGTTAGAGAAGGAGGTGTGAGCCAATCAGCACAGGCTGATTGGCTCACACGGTTTTTTCTGACGTTGCTCAAGTCAACACGTTAAAGGACAGACTGCTCACTTATTAATTCAAAAGTTCCCTGTGTACTCCTTCAGTACGGGCGTAAGAAGTACAACGAGTACTCCTCAGATTTGGGCATGAAAGGCAAAGTCGCTCTGAACAATTTGTTATCCACTGCTAATGTCATAATGGCATTTCAAACACCTGAAGTGGTTCTGAAGTGCACAGTGTGATCGAGGAAGCAGAAGACATCCTGTACGTGAGCCGTCAGTCCAAATAGTATCTCCAGCTCCTGGTTAATATATCAAGACACAGATGTTGTTGTGTATGCCAGTTGTGTTGCGTGTGTAAGGTCACTTGAATAGACTGGAAAGAAAGATGGACGATGTGTCTTCACCTCCTCCCATTGTGTAGATATTAAGCCATGTTTGACTTTAACCCTGTTTATATGGCATCGAATAACTTATTGTGACAAAGCTATCTTCCTACTACATTTCCTTTTTCCTGCACATGCAAACTGTAGACTTAAGACTAATAAAAAAATCAAACTGCCAGTCTTTCTTATAAAACTGCCAGTTCATAAGTTTATTAAGTTCTGGTATCGGCTGAAATAAAGCTGATAAAAAACCTGATCCTTCCCCCGACTCTGCTCCACTTTCCCTCCTCAGCCTGGCTTTACTGGCTCCCAGTGCAAACACAGGTGGAGAATGTGGAGTCAAAAACCTCCCAGTTAAACTTTAATTTGTTTCATCTCAATAATTCAGGCTGATCATTTTAGTCGTTTCCGAACCAGGACCTTCCGCATTTGGATCAAGTAGCTCATAAAAAATAAGGTGTGCCAAAGTTAGGGGCCTAGCTGCTCCTTCAGTGTCCATGATAAATATTTAATCAACACTGCATATCTGATGCTGTGTAAATAACAGTATCTGATTGGACCCAGTTGTTAAAGGACTCGACTCAGGATCAGGGACTCTAATGCAAACACAGATCAAATCGGCCCTACACACTCATTTAACGAGCAAGAACTCCAGTGTATATGATTAAATGACACGGAGCGTAATGAAATTATTTGCATAAAGATTTTTAGAGGATCCCAAGATGCCCCCCCACTTCACCCAAATCCCAGTTTAACCCCAATATCCCTCAAGGTTATTAAAAAACCGGGGTCTACAGATCATTTTACTGATAGTGCCGAGATTATTAGAAAGTCTTTTGAACCCTCCAGTGGTTGAGGATTACTACCGTGTATCAGTCAGTCATCTCGAGACCGACCAATCAGAGCGCTCCGCTCCTTACATCAAAGAGAGGGGGAAAAAAGAGGCAGTCATTAAAACGCCCTTTCATCTTACTGCACATTTACACTACAAGATATTTTCTGACCTAATTTTGCACCAGACATCTCAGGCAATTTACTTTTGTGAGGAAATGCTAGAGAATTTTTTTTTTATCTCTGGAATGTGTTTGGACGAGAGTCTGGTCTGATTTGTGTGTCTGTGAGTAATGATTTGACTGCATGCGTCTCTCAGTATCTAATGGTTTCTGCAATTCTTTCTTTTGGCGAGTTATGAAAAATATATATATTTTGAAAAGTAAATTAACCACAAACATGTGAGATTTAGTTTTCCCTTAAATTAATTATCTCCCTTGATCACAGAGCTGCTCAAACACAGAGGTATCACTAATCTTTAATATTCCTCACCCTTAAACAAAACATTAACCAAAGCCTCTCTCGCAGCATATGGTGCAGAGGTCAAAGGTCAAATAGATGGCATCCAAAAACTGGTAAACAAGTGAAATCCAGGGCACCCATTGGAGGCTCGACTCCTCAGCTACTTCAGCCATTCATGTCTTTTTCTCTTTCCCTCTCTCCGGACTGCGTTGTCATTGTCAAAGCGGTTACGCTCCAGTTGGCCTCGACAAAAGCGTGCAAGGTCGCCAGAGGCTTTTCCAGCTATGATCGCGGTGGTGTTGATAAAAGGCCCGATTAGGGGGCTGAATAGACACCCATTAAGAGGACATCCACACTAGTGAGGGAGCCCCGGGCGCCACACGGTCCACCTTAAGAAAACCGATCGCCGCCTGAGAGGCCATCGTCACATATTTCATGTACTTTGGATAACGGGGAAGGGAAAAAGAAGTTTGAGCTGCAGAAACCGAAGAAATAAGGAGGTGAAGGTGAAAAGCTGCATATGTTTCTCATTCGAAATCTAAATATAGAGCTTGTGTCACTCTGATTTGCAGATAACACAGTGCAACCTTACCCAGACCGCAGTTATTGTGTGAAACGGGTTGTTGGTTTTGGAAAGTAACAAAAATGTTCACAGTTCACAAAGTGTTTCTCCAAATCTTCAGAAACTAGATTAATCGGAGAGAAAACACAGAGCATCCAGACGCTGACAAACTGGCCCCTGTTGAATATCATTTCATTATTTATTGAATTCTTTCAGATTAATCCCCGTCAACAGCAAGATATTTGGCTCGGGTCATTTTACAGATATTGTTGTCAGCCACTCCAGATAAGAGAAGACTGGGTTCCTTTGAATTAATTCTGAAACCGAGGCTGGAGCATTGATTCCACAGCTGTGCAAAACAGACCTCCTTTCCAAATTGGCTATTATCAAGTGTCTCTTCCAGCAAGTTATCACATTTTTTCGGCTCGGTTTGTCGTCCACTTTGTGCTATATCTGAGAAGGTGCTGTCATAACCGTGTTGAACCAAATCTCCCACATCATCGCTGAGCCGCAGAGCCCCACTGTAAAGGAGCCGCACCACTCACCCAGTCCACATGGATTAAACTGGAAAATCCTTGAAAGCCTTTGAAATAAACGGAGGCTGTGTCTGAATTTCTTAGTTATGGTTTGAACCTGAGACGATCAGTCAACACCAGATGGACTTTTTTTTTTTAAGTGGTCACTGGTTCCATATTCAGGAGGTTTGTAATAAGTGAACACGGCAAGGTCAACGCAGAGAGGATATGACAGCTGAGGTGATTTCTGTCAAAGCAGCTGCAATGAATCACCTGCACGTAAATGAGATTTCTCAAGATCTAAGCCCAGACCTATTGCTTCTCTTAATAATGATTTCTTCAAAATTGAATACAAACTGAATGCAGCATGTGATTCGCTCTATGACTCTTCAAGGGTTCCAGCATCCTGGTGAGCAAGCCTCCTGTTCGGTCACATCTATCTGGGTAGATTAATTGAAACGTGGGAAGGTTCATATCCTGTAAAACATTTCCATCACTTAAACTTCTGCTTGCTGTCCGCATCTTCCAAGCATGTACGAGGGGTGAGCGGTGAGGGGGGGGCTGGGGAACACGATTTGAGAGCTGGAATAAATCGGTTCACAAGTGAGAACAAAGAGAGAGACTGTCCATCGGTGCTTGTGAACATGTATTTGTGCATAAATGTGTGTGTAACTAACACAATGGTGTTGGAGACAATAGTGTGTAACACCACAGACGCAGCTGAGCTGTCAAGAAAAGTTTCACTTTCATGGAGAAGCGGAGTCTGTTTATGAATTAAAAATAACCTAGAGGAGCTCCGGCTTGCAGTCGACTGGAGGAGGAGACTGTACACTACAATATGGAGAGGAGGAAGAGGAGGAAAAGGAGGAAGAGGAGGAAGAGGAGGAAGAGTAGGTCTTTCCGTTTCCGCCAAATGTTCCCGAATGTTGGTAAAGCCTGATTGTGGGAGATGCACCTCCCGGACAGTTTGTCAAGTTACATTTTCTGACCTTGTTTGTGTTTGTAGTTTGCTGAAGCTTGTCCAGCAGAAAGCCTCTGAGTCCTTTCGATTACCTGTCGTAATTCGTCTGATGGTGTGGCTCAGGTGTCACATGGGTGTCACAACAAATGCCCCCGGACAAGAATAGATATGTCACAACCTACCCTTAGAAAATGGATTGGATGGATGCATGAGAACTGAAATATCAGTGCTGAGGACGTAGAAGGCGCAAAATATGATTCAGCAGTCATCAGAGAGAACAATGACGGCTTCTTGAAGACTAGAACACGAGAGATGACGAGCAGGTTGTGACTGGCTCGTGTTTGAGGACGCAGCATTTCATTCGCTCAAGACTAAAGGAATGAAAGCTGTGTGGTTGTTTTCGCTTTCAGATGAGCAGCTTGAAGAGCGGCAGCGGAGGAATCAGAGAGCGAGAGCCTCTGCCAACACCAACACGTTCAAGTCACTGTTACGGCCAAAGTCATCATTAACACAAGTTATCGTGAGGTGGGATTGATTTTCTGATCTCTTGCGAAACACGATCTCCAGACACGAGTTCATGCGTCTCCCTCGCTCATAGTTGCGGCTAAAAAAAATTATAAAAGCAAATAAACACTGAAATTCTAAATTAGATCAGATCCTAACAAAAACAAAAATTCATGCTGTATCCTGTCAGGAAACATTACACTGTGGTTTGGATGTTATCGACAGAGATGGAGTCTGAAGTCATCTCAATGCCACCAACTAAGATCGTGAAAGACAAAACTATGAGTGACCCACGGGATTTTGAAAGTTTATTCACAGATATTAAATTGAATATAAAAATGTTGTCACCCAACTGGCCGCAGGATGATTCATAGTTTGAGCAGCTGTTCCATATTGAAATAGGACTTTTACATTATTCAAAATGTCTTTAAAGCCTACATCAATAATTTGAGTTTCTATGACATCATTCTACTGCCTCAGTCTATCCTCAGGTAGATCCTCAGCTCGGTTCTGGCTGCTCCTTTTGGAAAATACATTAGTTTCGGGTAGAGGTTTTTCCAGCAGGAGTCTGATTGGGGAGGATGTAATACGTGACTGATTGACAAGATACAAACATGTAGGTTTTACATATGGTTTTACTTATCTCAGAGAAAGGCTTCAAGGTGAGGATTCTCTTCTTGTAGGATTAATCCAGAGGGAACCTTCCCCATCAGGAAAAGTGTTTAAAAGAGTCCTTATACTCAAATGTTGCCTTGTAGGTTTTTCATGTTTTTATATATTCATTCGCAAATCACTATTTATGTGTCGGACCTGCAAAGTCTGATATTAACACTTCTCTACATGCAACTCCTTTCAAATTACCCATCGTCAATCGATCCAATGCTTCATGAAAACCCAAAGTCCATCAGCGCTGACGGTTTGTGAGCCAGCAGGTTCATTTCAAGCACTTGGATGCAACCTTTTCTCTGCACTACGAAGCACTTTGTGACTTCATAAATACTTTACATCTGACCAGACTGTGTCAGGAGCACAGGGAAGGAGGTCGAGACCAGCGGGTGGGATCCGAAAAGACACAAGCTGGATCGGAAAGAGAGGAATGAAGGCCGGACTGCACAAGTGCCAGGGAACCACAAGGCTGCCTCTCAGTTCCAAGTATTCTAACAGAGACAAGAGACATGGGCCACACAAACAACACACAAACACACACACACAATCACACACTCCACAGCATCTTCAGGAGTACAATCTCCCAGGCCCTAATTACAGCGGGGCTGCAGCGTTTCTTATTTGCTTTGCCAAATTCTCTGATCACACACACAAGGGTACAGTGAGCACAGATCCAAACACACACCCACCCACATAATAATTTAAATTGTGCATGTACAGGAGCAGTAACTACACAGCCAAGGGAGCCATCTCTTTAAATGTCGGCCAGCAGAGAAGAGTGACGTTGTTTTTTTTGCAGCCCCCGGTGCTGATTCATATTTTACCCGATTGCACCGAAATCCTTCGGGTTACATAACATTTACATGAACACATGGCAGCGAGAGAGATTACAAGTGTCCTGTTCCATTTGGTATGCGTGAACGAGAGCATGTCCAAAGAGCTTACCTCCAACATTCAGTGCAGTGAACATACGAGGGATGAATGGTAAGTTCGTGAGGCAGAGGGAGACAAGTTGAACATGAATGTGCGGGCTCGACTCTTTCAAGGAGACATTCTGCTCATATTCAGGTTGACTTTCTATTGCTTGGTTAGGTTCTCACAGTCTGATGTTCAGAAAACACATCACTTTCCTCAGTCTGTCCATTGCTGCAGCTCCTCTCTGCAGCCTCGGTCTGAAATGCTTGGTTTTAGCCCTTGTCTTTTTAAGTCACCCGCTTCCTGATCTGTTCTGATTGGCCTTCAAGTGTACGTTGGAAATGTCGGCCTCTACTCTTTAGAAATCTAAAGAACACACTGGTTGTACAGTAGATAGGTTGGTAGGGGTCTTTCTGTTTCTGGTAATTGAAAATAGCAGGTTAGCACAGTCTGAAGATACAGACAACACTAGGGGAGGAGGCTCCTTCTTACAATATGATGAAGAGGGCCCTATCCTGGAAGTCCAGTCATCATCACTACTCGGATAGGGGATCATCAACGAGGTCTGATTCCAACATAGAATGAATCCGTATGCTGCCGCTGAACTCTGCAGGAAGGGACTGTGTCGAAAAATAAATGGGCCGGGTTTACTGAAATTGACTCGTTCCTCCTAAAGCCGAGAACTTATCAATCAACTCACTGGTACATCGCTCCTCTTGCCTTTCGCCCTTCAGTTCCATTCCCTCTGATTTGTATGCCGCCTTCATCCGGAGCTGTTAGCCCCGTTTTTTAAAGTCTGATTGCTCAACTCTTTCTCTTTCAACCTTGAGTTGCTTCAAGAGAAGGTCATGAATAATAACCAATCCGCTGCCTACACCAGCCCCCACGTACAGACCAAGACCAAACAGGGAGCCGGAGCACTTTGCCGTTACACAGCCTCTCACTCGTTTACAATCCCCAAGCTCGGTCGGTTCTCGCTGTGGCCCCAAAATTGGAACCTGAGATCTTTTGTGTTTTTCTGTGGCACCTTTTGTTGCCCCTAAACATCCCTCTCCGTCTCTCTCTCTTCTCTTCTCTGTCTCTCTCTGTTTTTACACACTCTCGCTCATTTGCATTCACCGTACAACACACGTTTCTCTTCCCTTTCTTACAGAATTCTCTTAAGTGAGGGAAACTAGGCCATTAGGCTGCGGCACAGCTTCTCCCTCGCTTCAGTATCCCCTTCTCCTCCAATTCCCTCTTTTTCTCTCTGCTACCCTCGTTGTCGCCTTGTCTCATTCTCACTTTTTTTCCTTAAGTTGCCTGCAGTATCTGTCTTCCCCCCCCCAATTTTGTGTAACCTTTCCTGTGTTGCTGCACACTCTTATTGCCTTGGGTACCACCGTGTCCTACCTCCGACTCTCTTTGCTGCTGTGTTCTGTTTTATCTCCTGTCATCCATAATTCTGCACACACACAAACACACACACACACACACACAGACACACACACACAAACACACACATACACGCACACACACACTCAAAGTTACAGACTCACTGAATAGGAAAGTATTTCACCTCCTGCTCCTGTTTCTTTTCCCTGTAGCAAATGTTCAGGTGCTATTTGCCGAAACAGTAAATAAAGTTAAATTATAATAAAAGGAATGGCAGGGGGACAGAAATCGAATCTGTTTCCTTTACTATAAATAGGGGATTTCTTTTCTTGGACCATAAATGAGGCAGAACTGTTACTTCATAGAAAGTGTTCATCCTCACTGCTGGTTCTTGAGTTGTGACCAATCAGGAAGCTGCTGAGACTTCCGCTGAGACTAATTTAGGGGCTTGGACACTAGTGTGGACAGTAGATGTTGATTTGCAGTGATGAGGATTAAAAATAAAATGTGTGCACGTAGTCTAAGATGATGGTAATTTTGTGAAATTGTGTTCTGGTTGTATTTTAAACCTACATTTCAAGTGTAGAAAGACAATTGGGACATTGAATAAGCACAAGTGGCTCGTGCTGACATTTAGGTTGCAAGTACAAACATTTCCTTCTGGCATTTAGCCCGGTGTGCACTTCTTTCTTTTTTATGTCTCTCACAGGAAACTCACACAAACCACAGTTTGTTCTCAGGTGATGCTCAACATCCTTTAACATGCTCCAAATGCAACTGAGCCTTTTTTGAGCTCATATTGATCAAACATTTCATTTTGAATGATTCTGTCGCATATGAATGAAAAGCAATGAGCCGAGTTTAGCATCTCTCTCATATTTATGGGTTTGAATTAAACCTGATCCTCAACAAAACTAAATCCTGATTATTATTATTTATCGTTTCTTTTAGCCATTGGTTAATTACTACTCTCACTTTAATCCACATTAACTCTAAGGTTGATGCCAGAAACAATTAAATCCAATTAGTGTAGATCCCTGTTACATGTGTGAAGAGGTGGGTGGTATGTTCAGGTTCCCTCTGTAGGTGGAGACACGATCTCACAGTTATCCGTTCCTCTCTGTGTGTGTACGAGCACCCCCCCTCCCCCATCCCCCATCCAACCTCCACCTCCCTCCTTCGCCCTTTGTCCGTTGGCCGCCGTCCTGTCCGGGTCCCTCCGGGCTAATCTGCTGGTGTACCAGATGCATGTGCTCATTAACCTGATACCACCTTCTAAGAGCCCCAATGGCTGTGACACGGTCTTACACTTGCACACACACAGGCTCATGCATAATACTGACACTCTCACTCACACACACACACAAAGAGGTGGTTGCTGCTCAGTGACATGGACCATTCTTATTAGTTCACTTGCTGGATTACTGAGGAAAAGAGATCTAGAGGAATAAAAGAGGATAACGGTTAAGATGGGAAGAATAAGCCCGAGAGGAGAGACTCCGACCTGAACACAGACAAATGCACATGGAGTCTCTCTCTTTAACTGTCCTCTTTTCTTTTTCTTTCATTCATTTCTCGATCTCATCTTCCATCCCCCCCCTGTGTATTAAAATCCTCCCCACCCACTCAACCACCACAACACCCTCCTTCACACCTCTCTCTCTCTCTCTCTCTCTCTCTCTCTCCCTGATTTTCCTAAGAAAGAGGCCTCACACAAAAGGCAAGAAAGAGGAGGGGAGAAAAAAAAAAAAAAATCATCCACCTTTTTTAATGTGTTGTTCTTACAAACGGCAGCTGTCTCTCACATCGCCTCCCCTTTTCACACCCTCACAGCCCGGAGCCTTATCCACACGCAAAGTACCACATGGGACCAACCCCACCTCCCTCGCTGTCCTCCCCCGCCCCCCCCCCTTCTGAGTGAGTGGACTGTGTGGAATAAATGAGCTCATTCACAGAGCCGAGCGCCTCCATCCCTTCACCGCCCAGCCCAACGTAAACAAGCGTAAGGTATAGGCCACATCTAAGTGCACTTGGAGCAGAGCCACCAGCTAACGGCTGATGTCGGGGGGGATAGTCGCTATCTGAAAAGTCATAGTGTATCGTCGGACTATACTTCGCTTTGAGGAATCATTGGAGAAAACAACTTCCAACTGCCACTGGCTTAAGTTTACATTTGGTTTTGCTTATGAACGAAAGGGGGAGAATGATTTCAGAGATGCAGATGCACTTTTTAAATGAAGCCACAGTCAAATATTTCCCAGGACTTCACCAAAAAGGAATTTATCTTTTACCTTCACGGAAAATTTCACTTTAACTTACAATATTGATCTTCAGCCGCTCTTGGTCACATTCTTCACTTTGACTGTGACCACATATTTAAACTGTGGCACACAGCGACAAGGTTATCAACGGAAAATCAAGCTTCAGACACTCAATACTTTTGTGTGATGTAAACACTTTTTGTAGGTCGGCCTCGACGCTGCACTTCAGTTTGTTCTGCTTCTGTTTGTCGAGAGATTGAATCAGACAAGCAAATAAAATCCTGCAAAACCGTCTTTCTTTACTCACCTATTATAGAAAATGGCAGCGTTCATAGTTCAGCTGAATTTATTCTCACACTGCTCCAGAGCCATATGGTTATTTTCCTCTTTCTATCAATATTCAGTCATTTCTGTTTGTAAAATCCATTTCCTGTCTTTGAAATTTTCTCGGTTTCTGTCTATAAATGGACGAGCAGAGACTTTATAATTAGGAGTTCATGGCAGCACTTCGGCTCAAGACACTTTCACTGCAAAATGTAAGGGTTGTGTTATAGCGTGGTATTGAACAATTCTGAAATTTGAATCACAGTTGGGCCATAACTGAATATAGCGTATTTAATATGGTGTTAAATATCAAATCTGATGGGTTATTTAAAGACGTTTTAAACCTATTACATCAAACCCAAGTATCAAGTCTCTTTCCAGCCTCCCCACTTCAGATACTGGGCCTTTTACACACGATATACGCAGCAGAATATTGTCTGGGTCAGGAAAGGTCACTACAGGTCAGCACAGGAAACATTCAGACGAGGGGCAGAGCCTGGGTACAACATGCAGGACGCGAGGACGTGACATTATATTCTTTGATTTATTTCAAGTACATGCATCTATTTTTGTCGGTTTCCAAGTTAATGCCTGAACTCTAATAAGCCAGTGCTGGAATATGAAAAACACTCTGAGGATTAGACGTATTCATCAAGCTGCTGCTGCTGCTGCTGCTGCTGTAATGTATATTTGGCAAATTAAGCTTTTTCAATATTAAGTTAACAATGGCGCTCGCATTCCTTTAAAACCGCCCACACAGCCTATATGTATTGTGTACTTTCTTTGTAGGAATTGTTTTCAATCCGTGGCAAAGGTTGTGTGCTGAAATTTAATTAGTTTTTAATAAAATATCATAACTCTCAACACTGCCGCAATTGCATCCCCCCCCCCCACACATCTTTCATCCGCTCTGCACACCATCTTAACAAGACCAAAATAGCATTGCATTCAAAGTGGAAATGGAAAATCTTATTGCTTAATCCCTGCATCAACGGCAACAGTAATAGAAATGAATGGACAGTCTGATTAAAACAGCCACACACAAAATGTCTGCTTAGTCTTTGAGGTATTTAGTCGTTCTACGTGGAGACCTTTGCTTTGGCTCATTACACACTGTTGTTGCAGTTGTAATTAATGTCTTAACGCCCCAAACAAACTAAATTGAAATGGTAATTTGTTCACTTGTATTTTACCTCTACCTGGAAGATTACAAACAATAATATGTTTTTTAACCGCATTGGGGTTTGTGGGTCGTGGCAGCCGGATTTCGATGAAACTTGGTGGAGGAATGAGACGTGGGAGAAGAAAGAAATCATAACATTTTGTGGGAGTAATACCTGAATATGTGCAGATTGGTGCAGCTTCATTGGATTTAATAGGACTGTTGGGCCTTGACGGAGGTATGCACATGACCGACTGCCAATCCATTCCACAACTTTGTTCAATAACAATAACTGATTTCTCGATCACGCCATGAGGATTATTGAATAATAAAAGAGCTCAAGGTCAGTCACTGAAGAAAGAAACATTGTTAAACTGTACTTTTAACAACAGGAGAACAAGAAAGCAGCCGTAAACCTTGACCTGAATCTAAAATTCTAGCGTCTGTATCGAGAATTTTTGATCTCGAGAGCAACTGCCAAACAGCATAAAAGTCGTTCTGTCAAAACCAGCGCAGCCATGAAAGAGACACAGAAATAACCAGTGGGACACACACATGCCAATATGAGATCTTAAGGAGCATAAAACAGCATGTAAACGTAAAAAAACAGACGGCAAATGGAACAACACCATATCAGAATGACAAAATAGCACTTGACTCTCTGTTTCCTATAAACCGCTGTATAGTGCCACCTCATCATCTCATCCCGAGCATCCCCTCTGGCTGTGTGACCCCCGTCTTACCTCTCGTACTCCAAGTTGTCGTGATCACAGCGGGAGTCCTTGTGCTTCTCCCAGTCCTTCCCGTGGCGGCATGTCGTCAACGACACGATGTCCTTCCCATTGTGGATGTGGTGGAGTGCATTTCGGGTGTCGGAGCCGATGCCCGTCAGGTAACGCTTCCCTTTGAACATCAGCAGGTACTTCCTTCGCGGCGGGATGGTGCTCCTCACCAGCCAGCCCCGCTCTCCACCCTTCTGAGGGTGATCCTTGGAGAACAGCGGGATGGAAATGTCAAAGCCTGGCCTGAAGTGTTCCGTGTTGAGGCTGGCTTTGGCTAACATGGCCTGGCCGATGTTAAAGCCCAGGTCCTCTGTGTAGTTGGGCCACGTGCCCGAGTACAGGTTGAAGATCAGGTGGTTCCTCCCGTCATTCCACAACGGGTATCCCCGAATGCGCTCGTCCAGGTTGGGCACGAACTGTCCTGACAGCTGGTCCCGGTCCAAGGTGTCTATCCCGAGCACGAACAGACAGGCCTCGCGGGGGTCAGACGTGTAGTACCGCGACTCCCCTATGGACGTCAGGATCTTCCTGTAGCTTTCTGACACATGATCGTTTTTCTCTGATGGATATATATACACCCTGAATCCCTCTCTGCCTCTGCGACGACACCGAGAGAAGTCGAAGCAGGTTTCCATGCGGCAGCGGCTGTCCTTGTAAACGGCGGACCATGCCTGCCGCCGCTGTCGGGGCGACTCCGCCGTCCCAGGGTCCGTCTGGAGCTCGTCCAGGTGGGCATAGCGGGGCAGGAAGGCCCGGTCGGTCCAGTTGGGCCAGGGGCGCACCTCCTCACCCCGCTGGCGTGTCAGCAGCCGCAGCAGACGCAGCTGGACGCCTCCACCCCAGTAAAAGAGGACCAGCCAGCAGCACGCACACAAGCCCAGCAGGACATACTTCTTACGCGCCTGCATGGGGGCCTGTCACAGTCTCTTTATTCCGCTCTGTCTCTCGTCCTCTGGTTGTTTCTCCCTATCCTCTGCCCCTCAGCTCGGCAGCCTCACAGGGGCGGGGGGGACTGACTTGTGACTTCTAACAAGGAGCTTCTACGAGAGGACAATGTGTTAACAAGGACATCACTTCCTCATAGTGCGGCCAAGGCCACTCTGCCATTTAGAATGATCTGACTTACTGACTCCCCGCTCTCAGTCTCTTTCTGCCTTCCCCATTTGCTCTCCACCGCGCTCTCAGACGTGTGAGTTAGCCTGTCTCTGCTGTGTTGTGAGCTGCCGCTGTTGCTGCCGCTGCTTCTGCTGTGAGCATTTCTTCCACGTACCAGCCGGGTTGAGCGAGATGAAGGCTGATTTCTCCGCTCTCTCAGGCCAAGCTCGCTGCCTCATGGTGCCTGGCGCGACGGCTGTCTGCAGGGCCCCTCCTGGAGAGAGGTAAACAAACAGGAATACAGATCAGTACACAGAGAGCGATGCAGCTCCTGCAGCCAACACAGAGACGTACTCTGGGATTGGTCTCCAGAGATACCATAACTAACACTTCTGATAGCCCACTGGGTATGTTTTCATTTGGATGGCTTTTCATTTTGGGAAGACATATGTCCTCTTGCAAACTCAATCACATTTAATACACACAAAAACACACAATGTTATCAAAAAGCAATAAAGCAGCACAGCTGGCGAATATTTCACAGGCAGCGACCGAGGATTTTAAACTGTCAAAATCCATCTTCAGGTCGAGCTCATAAAGAGAAAATTGAAAAAGCAGAATTCATTGAGCTCTTTTCTTCACGGAGGCCACATATCTCAGTCCCACTCTGGTTTCTACCTTCCCTGTGGAAAAGAGGGATATCTACTGGCCATGTGTGCCCCGTGATGTGCACTGACTCCTGGAACCGTCTTTTTTTTAAGGATGGCTTGTCAAACCTGGAGCGGCGGCCTGGACTGGATATTATCATCCTCTTCAAGCTCCAGTTGGACTGAGCCAGAGACAGTTGAGGCGCAGCGGAGGAGAAAATGAGAGAGCGTTTAGCATCTGAAATGGAGATTGGGAAACGCGGAGGGAAAACAGAACTGCATTATGGCTCCGAAACGTCCGTTCACCTTGGAGAGACGCGGGGAGAAGGCTTTCACTGTTACACTCGCAAAATTGCAACGGCTTTTACAGCCCTTCTTGCCAAACATGAGCCCCATAAAACCCCTATATGTACAGTATGCTTGTGTAAGTGTGTGTGTGTGTGTGTGTGTGTTTGGGGAGAACAACTCACAGTGAAGGGCAGTGTTCCTCCTGCCAGCTGCCACACAAAGGCAGCTTTCAGGTCTCACCTGGCCGCTCTCGCTCGCTCTACCTCTCATTCACATTCCTCACTTCTGCCTCCTCTCCAGCCAAGCAGAAGTGATGCCTGCCTCCTCCGTTCGCCATAAAACAAACATGTCACCGGTGACGCGGGTAAACAACTCATCCTCTGACTTCCTAAACTCGAGAGCTTGGAGGAAATAGAGACGTGTGCGTAGAAATTACCTGTTTTTTACTCATCATTGTTGTGCTTGTGTGTGTGCTTCAAAATTAGCTTGATTTACCACTGATCTTGATCTCTATATGTTATTTTGGTGAACAGGTGCGATCTCCTGTGAGAATCACCAATCACCACATTTTGCTGCAGAGGGCGCTGTTGCTCAGGAAAAGTGACACAGGGATGCTTTAAGTTGTTCTATTTACCTGGTTTTCAATGGGATCACTGAAGATTCTACAATATTCACAAATCTCAGCTAAATCCCACAACTTTAACTATAATAACTTAAGATCCATCGATAAACTAGGCTATTGAGTTCTAACGGGAAGAATTGTGGATAATGTCGATGAGGTTAGCCAAACTAAGCTAATCTGATCAGTATAGTGAGGCAGCAGAGGCTCCATAGTGCCTTGACAGGAAGAAGAAACTGTTGCAGTAGCCCCTTCAGGCATCTTGGAGTCATTATTTGAATTAATTTCTCCTGCACACGTGAAGCCTTTAGCGTTTTCGCAAAGAAAGTGAAGATGTTAGGAGCCGGTTTATTGTCACTCCCTTGTTTCGACTACTCTGGCTACAACCACGGACGCTGCAAGCAATCCACTCGGGAGAGAAACAGACATTTGGGATCCCATTACATATTCCTCATCAATAATGCATTTGCTCTTTTAGTTAAGGCATTGATTTCCCTCTCTTGTCAGTTTTTTTTTTTTTGCTTTTGCTTTATATCCCCTGCCACCAACGCGTACAATTAGACTTCAATCTTCCTCAGGATACACTGCGGTGGAGGCTGTGGCTGAGCGCTGTCCTTGTGATTTGTGGTTGTGGGGGATAATTGATAGTGATGGCAGGAAGGTGTAATAGAAAAGTGATGGAGGGTATCATTATGATGAGGGTAATGCTGATGGGCATGAAGTATTCATTTCGTTGCCTTATCAAATCTAAACGCCGAGGAATTGCACATAAGTACGCCGTCGCTTTTTGTCCTTCTCCCATCAGGTGCCTATTAAGCATATTTACATTGATTTAAAAGCACAGAGGTCCCTCTATTACCGCTGGATCAACAACAGGAGTTTCAATTACTGCTCCTTAAACTGCCACTTCACAATAGAACACTTTCATATCATAAGAAAACCTTCCCTGGACACTCCTCCTTCCGTTTAACTTATCAAATATTAGCAGCGCAAAGCTCATATTTGAGTTGATTTCAAAAGTACCTCTGAGGCAATGAGATGTCGTCGGTTAAGAGGAGCATGGGGGATAATGTGTGAACTGAAAAATAATCATTGAAGATAATATTACAGGATATCAGGGCATGAAACTACCCGTTTATAAGTAACTAATCTCTCCTCTGCCTGAAATCTCCAGATGTGAAACCTCTGCTCAACACGGTTATGTTAATTTCTACCATTTGCTTTGTGTGAAGGACGGACTGCACATTTGCACAGCAGGGCCATTAACAAGGAGCAACAATGATGAATGTCGGCCTGGGAAACTCGAGGACATGCCTCAACACGACAACATGCTCGGAGCGGCAAATCAGTGAGAAGACACACAAGTATTTCGAACACACACACACCGACACACACATGTTAGTGGCTTTAAGTGGCGAGAGAGGTCCTTCTGTCATGGATCAATGATGGATCATTATGGTTGGGTGACTAGCGGTGGAAACAGGCACAAGGCTCATTGAATACAGGGGCCTGTAGGTGCAGGGACAGAGTTCAAGGAGAGGTGAGGACGGGAGCCGGAGCTCCACGATTCCACCTCATGTCATTTGTTTCCCATCTTTACCTTCCTCCCTCAGCGCCTATACTACCTGTCATCACTCCTTCCTTTCTCGGCTAGTTTTCCTACTCTATGCAAAGCTGACTGCAGGGTTCAAATTAAAAACAATACTTCTTTTGTGCTGTTTTGCCTTTTTCAATTATTCCTGGTTCATCCTCAAAAGGGAGGTGGGATAAAGAGCGGGGCACAAAACACTTAATCGCAGACATGAGGAATACACTCTGCAAGGCCGACAGTTCTTTGATCACTCGCTTGCCTTGAGTGCAAAGAAAACATGGAGGAAGGTTCACTCAGAGTGTGCTGAACAAGCCATGAAATTGTGTCAACAGCGCCGGGAGAGAAATATCACTATATTTGCATGAAAATGCTTTTAAAATATCAGCTAATACACCGTGGCAGGTCGATCCTGTACCAGCAGAGCAGGACAATCCAGCTCTTCTACATAATGTCCAGTATTCATACACCAAAGAAAGTTCCTCTATAGTTGTTTTCTTATCTTATCTCTTTATTTTTATTAAGTGTCAAAGGTGCACATCTACCATTTGTAAGGACTATTCCCCACACAACAAAAGAACGCTGAAATTGGACTTTTTTCCATCAATGGTTCATTTTTTGTTTTTGCAAGGGAGTTGCAGAACTGGTAAATGTTGCGTTTTCTAAACTTTTGCCAAATCATCAAGCCCAAAGTCCGGTGAAGGAGCTAAAGCCAAGTGTTTCAGACAGAGGCTGAATAGAGGAGCTCCAGAAATGCACAGTCTGAGCACAGTGATGTGTTTTCTGAACACTGGAGCCTCTAAAATAAAATCCATGAACCATGAACACCTCGCCTCGATGGCCAGCTTGCCTTGAGATAGTGTGTATTAAGATTTGGCGCTACACAAATCAAATTGAATTGAATAAGAGCAGAATGTGTCTCCTTTAAAAAGGGCCAGACCGCTTTATATTGACTGTAATCTGATTCTGGACATCTGGAAGGTCAGTACTTAAGAGAAATGAAGCAGAGGGGAATAAAAGGTGAGGCTGAAGGACATTCAGAGGGGCACGGAAGGAGAGAGCACCGAGAGGGAGAGGGAGTTAATGAGCGATATTTCACAAGTGACAGCCGGACCAATCCCTCTCTACTTCCTGTCCTGACGGCCTTCAGGGCTCCCCCCCCCCCCCCCCCTCCACTCCCTCTACCTGCTGCCGTTTTTCACAGAGCTGCATTATTAAGTCATTCAGAGAAAACGGAATTGAAACCCGTGCTCCCTTCATTTGCGTTTACACAGACGCTTCTTCTTCTTTCACAGCCGGGCTGTTATGTGGGCTCTGACAGAGAAATGAGAAGTGACGTGCTCTGAAATGGATGTCACTGATGATGGCCTTATGCGAGAGATATTCAGCTCTTGTCACTTTGTGTTTTTCTTCCACCAAATGGGAGGTTTTTACAGAACAAAGAGATTTTCTGTCTTTCGGGGAGAGACAGACGTTTACCCTTATTTGTTCAATTTGCTGTTTTCTGGCCACAACACCGGCACTAAGCACCACTGACAGTGGAAACACTCAAAAAATGAAATCCACCACCATTACAGCCATTCTCCAGGTAGCGACAGACATTACCGGGAGTAAGAGAAGCAGCATTATTAAGTCTGAAATGATTTTGGACAGTGACACAGAGAAGGTTGTAAATTGACACCGGATGGGCCAAATGCCAGATTAAATGAAATGTCCATTCCTTCCTAAATGATGGTTAGCTTGTGAAGGCAGCCCAGCTGATTGGAGGAGGTCGACCGTGCCCCGACACAAATCCTGGATGATTGCCCTGTAAAAGGTCTGTCTGTCAACTGGCCTCTCAGTGGCTCTTTGTGGCTGCATATGTTGTATGCAGTCGTGTGTCTGAACTATACTTACACACACATCTGGCATGTGTGTATTTTTTGCTGGCCTATAGCTGGCGACATATTAGTTCAGCGAAATGTAGTGTTCTGGAGAAAACACAAATCTTGTGGTTCCGGGGGAAAGGCTCGGTCGAGCTAAAATTAAATCCCGGGCTCTGTCATTAGGAGCTCGAGAAGATACGACCAGGGACCAGAAGATAGCTTGAGACGTCTGGAAGTGAAGCTTCTGTAAATGTGACCGAATGGAGGACAGTTATTTTATGTGGGGGAATCATTTTTGTTTTAAGGCTCCGGACGTCAGCCCTGGATGATTTGGCAGCATCCGTGGTTTCTGTGGTAACACCGAGTGCAGTCAGAAATAAAAAAGGGGGAGCTGGCGTATCTGTTCCAGAGCAGCCGAACAGACTCGTGTTGTTTCAGCAAAGCAGTGAGTCAATAGCTGTTTTTTCATCATACCACATACGACTGTGATCTGACTTCATGCTGCGTGTGCGGCGAGTAGATTTCCAGACAAAGTAAAAAGGAGCAGAGGAGCCGCCTGTCGCCTGGAGCTCAGCGGCACGTCTTCATCCACCAGCTCTCTGTTCCGTTACTGCCTCTGAGAAACGTAAAGCTGCAGCCAGACGCAGGCAGCAAAGTGACCATTGTTTTGCGGAGGCATATTTTGATAACCGCTCCCAGTTAGCACCAACCCACGGTGATAAAACACACTGTGGTTTGTGGTTTCTTCACAATAAAAGCCGCTCCGTGTTTTGCCAGTTTACTCTAATCAGGGAGATGTTGGTTTTAAAGTCGTTCAGTGTTGAAATCTACACTGGAAGCTCCAAAACACTGTCTGTTGACCCCAGAGGCTAAATTACCTTCAGACATTGGCCAGTTAATCTGAATGTCTTTGGACTGTGGGAGAAAGTCAACGTGCCAGTATAGAAAACCCAAGCAGACAAAACTCCAAACAAGTGGATCCCAACCGCTCGTCAAGTTTGAACCCCCGTGAGGCGACGGTGCTAGCCACTGCACCACCTAGCCGCCTGCAAAAAAATTGAACAATTGTTTCTATATGGACTTGGTACAGCTGTAGCAAGGTGTCAAGAGGATGTGGTTAAAAAGTAGGCCCTGCGACCTCCTGATCGAAGGGTCACGTGGAGTTTATGAGGTAGAAATGGAGACGTCGCTCAAACCAAAAGTTTCTCACAGCTTGTCAGCAACTCTCTGGAGGATCTGCTGATCCATCAACCTATAGCTCTCCTGTGTATACCTGCTTTACTCAAGGCTCTTACTTCCCTGGGTTCCTGCCACTGTCATATAACTTGGTGCAGCTGCAAAAGCCTTTCTGCAGAAAACGTTTTCTTCTTTGTTGAATAAAGCTCTCACATAGAAAATCAGCACTCATTAAAATCTGTAGATAGAATAAAGGGCCCTGACCATTTCAATGTATCTGAATCACATGCAAAAAGCAAAGATTAACATAAATAAAACTCAATTCTTATCGCAGAAGGTTGTGAAACTCTGTGATTATATGTTTTCTTGCTGTAGTGACCGGAGCGGTCAGGATGGCTGGGAATGTGTCCATGTGTGTTTTTACTGGCGGGAATGGAGGATGCCTGCATAACAGCGTCGCTGCGTTTCCATCACTATCTGCAAACGGAGCAGAAGTCGGCTTGAGAGTGTGAGGTCTGTTTGTGTATTGGCGAGCTAAAGAAAAAAATCCAGCAAACCTCCTCTGGCAAACCTGCATTAAAGGCTTATGTGATCCAGGCTCCTTTTTTTCTGTCCTCACCTACCAGTTGCCCTTGGAAATTGGTTTGCCCTCCCACTCCCACTCCCACTCCTCTTATTATATGCATATGTAAGAGGAGGCGTGTGCTGAACAAATGGGCTGTTTGCTGTATAACGAAATCCCTCTCGCTGTCTCCGTGCAGCTACTAGAGTGTTTTTCCATTAGCTCGACCACCTCGGAACCATAACGGCCGTAAACTTAATCAAGCGCTGGTTCTGTTTTTACGAGGCCATTTTCATAATGTGGATAACAGCACACACACCACCTGAATAACACCACGCTGGCTCCGCGTGGGCTGAGGGACTCTGACACGGTTAATAAGATGTTTACCTCGGAGCCGAACGCCCTGCAACGTAAACCAGCTTTCCGGCCGCGCTCGCATTCCAAAACCCTGGAATAATTACGAGCTGGGTTGATTAATTATGTCTCAACAATATGCTGCACTCCAAACGCCACGAGGGCTAATTACCAGTGTGAACAAGATGGGTAGGAACAATTATTTGGAGGGTTTCAAGCTCGCGCTCTGGATCTGCCACAGAGAATGTGCAGATCAGGCTGCATGGCCCCAGACAGAGAGCAGGATCATAGGAAGCACTGGCACACGGCTCGGAGCCTGGATGGTGGGAAAACCTACTGGGGCCGGTGATATATGACCAGTAAGCTGCTCTGCGTTCAGGCGGCCCGGGCGTGCACCTGACAACACACAGCAGAAACAAGCATGTTGAGAAATCCATCCATCCGCCTGAACTGACTGCTCCCACTCCCGTTGCATCCATCCCTCCTCCTCCTCCTCCTCTACCTGCAGCCCATCTTATCTCTGCAGCTCCGGCCCGGAGGACAGGCCTATCGCTGAGCTCAGATCAGATCGGGCCGGTAAACAATTTGACCTTGACAACAGAGAGGGAGACATTTCGATCTGACCCTGGGATAAGGGACGAGGCGCACATTCCTGACAAGCTTCAATTAGCGTGGTGGCCCTGACATCCCAGATTAAAAAATGGAAGAGATTACCAAGCCTGTGATGGAAAATGAGCTTTTTTTAAATCCTTTCCATCTTTCTTTAATTTCATCGTTTTAAAGAATAATGTGAAACTATTACATCCTAACTGTATATGTCCAATTCCATTCCTTTCATCTCCAATGTGATTATGAACAATTATTTTTTTACTCAAAAAGAACAAATAATAAATGGATGATAATACGTGAAGCCTCTGCACAGTGACCTTCAGGGTTAATGGCTTTTAAAGGTTGCACAGTGGTATCGTCCACGCCTCTAATGAATTCCTCCTGATTATGGAAATGACCAAGATTGGTGACTCTCTTAATCACCAGGGAGGGAATTACAGAGCCATCGTGAATCCCAAATTACATTATCGTTATTACAATAAAGTAATTTCATAAAATCAGATGGAAAATCCATGTCAGGACCCGCTCTCCTCCAGAGGGTCTTCGATAATGCAACACATTTTGTTGTGAGATCACCAGAGTTGCCGTCTTTCCTCATCACAAACAAGAGACTCCTCGTAATTAAGAGCTGCAGTGAACCCTGGCCGCCTTGTTTGTTTCTGTGGGATTCATTATCACGTGGGGCACTAAGGATGTGAGAGCAGGTAACTTCCTGCTCTTATCCGGAGCTATTATCTAATATATCTTGAATGCATGAGAGGCGTCCAAGGTAAACAGGAGGCAGAACAAAGTATTTTTCTTTTGTAACATTTGGACTGCATCAAGAAGACACAGGACCCAGCCGTGCATGTGCTTGTTTCATACAGGAAGTGTTACGCATATCTTTCAAAGTAGCTTTCAAGTATAGAATGGAAATTCCCCACAGTTCCAATGAAGTAGACCAGACTTCATTCACACTGAGAAGGAAGTCAGGTGACACTGTCTGATGTATGCTCAGTTTACTGTTCCCCCAAAGGCCTGAGGAGGGAATATGAGTCTATGAAATATGGATTTCAGTACTTTAAGATGAAATTAATCAAATTAAATCTTTTTTTTCTTTTTTAACAGTGAGACAGGTGAACTCTACAATGGCAGCAGTGTTTAATATTCCTGGATGGTAGCAAAGTATAGTGTGCAGCCCACGGACCATCTGTCCAGTGGGAGAAGTGGATCATGTGCCAAACCATGTCACTGTTGTGTTGGGAAGAGTTTCCACACAGCTCCACTCCTGAACACAGGGGACGCACTGGGAAAGCATCCTCACCCACACACACACGTGCCTCGTGCTCCCTGCACCTCTCCGGCCTCTACCTGTCACGGACTCACGCGCGGATCCGTTGCAGCAGGTGAAGGCAGAGCAGGTTCATCCACTTCCCAGTTCCCCCATGGATCCCCACAGACCCGAGCTCAGTCCCACCAGTGACAGCAGCTCTGCAGCGGATACAAACAACCAACTTCTCCCTCCTTCCTCTATCCTCCACGCAGCATTACGAGCCTCACATTGCGCAAAGTATGGTTGACTAACTACAAATATACGCACAGTCCGGACACACACACACACACATCCAGCATGCACCTCTCTCTCTCCCTCTCGCTCTCCCGGTCTGAGCACCATCATCCCTCCACCAGCCTCCCCACAATTCACGACAACAGGCTGCACAACAAATAACGGCTGCTGGTTGTCATGATAATCCAGGTGATGCTTTTAAGTGCCCCGTGTTTCCCTTGGGGATTACTGTGACCTCATCCACTCTGTGAACAGGCTCGTGCAGTGTTTTTTGTGTGATGGTGACGTTCAGCCACAAACATCCCACCTGTGATTCACAGCTCAGGCTCCCCGCGGTGAGAGTGACAGAGGTGACACTACACCGGGGCAACGCCGAGAGTTCCGGCTGCGTAAAAATGTGGAACCATAAAAACGCACTTTGGAGACACGCTCGCAACATGTGCGGATCCAAGATGTGGCCGGACGGTGAAAATGAGGGTTTTGCGATTGAGAGCAAACGCTTTCAAAGAGGCGCTGAGATCCACATGAAGCCAAACAGCAAACTCCGAATGCATGCAACACAATCTGGGTTATGGTTTACGCAGAGTTTCTCCATTACCCCCCCCCCCGATGAGCGCAGCCCCCTAAACATAGACAGCAGACATCACCCAGCACGATCCCCGCTGCGCCGCGACTCCTCTCCCCCGCGGAGAGCTCGACCTTACCGGGGTGGCGGACCGCGCTCCTCCCCTCGGTGCGGTTCTCCTCTTCACGCCACGGCCGGGCATTTGCGGATCAGTCCCGTGTGCGAGCGCCGGTCTCCTCGTCGTCGCTGCCGTATGAATGATGAATGTGCGCGTTAAAATTGTCCATTTTCTCCCCCCCACCACCAACACCTCACATCCACAACAGTCCACGTACGGCCCGCCCCCGGGCGGTGCTGATTGGCTGAGAGGCGGCTCGACGTCGCCTCTGTCGCACGGTGAAGACGAACGCACACATCTGGAGCCCGGCGCATCTGGAGCGCGCTGGAGACACCGAGTTACGCACAGGCACCGGGGCGCTGTGGAGGAGGGTCACACCTCTCCAGGCCCCCTTTCTAATGGAGTCTGGTGTTTATACTGTGGCTGGAGAGGATCGTGTCATCTCGTGCAGAAAATCTGGATTCTGCATGAGGGGAATCCAGTGTGGGACGGTTTCTGGTGTTTTGGTTCATTGTCTGTAAACTGAGAGGCCAGTAGTGATGTGAAGGGGATATGAAACACGTTATTCCTTAAAATAAACATCAATAAGTCTAAGCTTCCTCTATTTTGGCAGCTGACACAGCCCGAAAGAATCTGCAGGTGGAGCCTCCCCCCCACAATAGACAATGTACTAATAAAAGGTTGGTTTCAAAATACACCTCTAACGACACTATTTTCATTAATTTACTTTACACATTGTGTTATCGAATGTTTTCCAAATGCCTAACAACCCTGGCTTTTGAGCGTTTGATGAGGTGCAGCACGAGAATATCACAGGAGACAGCTGGGAGTGACACTGCCTCCTGCTTCCAGCATATATGTGACTGTAGCGCCCCCCTGCGTCCACACATAGTCACTGACCTGCTGCCCTACTTCCACAGTGGCTCATGCTATTCTAGCTCATCTGTGCGTCTTTGTGTGTGTCTTTGTGTCTTTGTCTTTGTGTGTGTGTGTGTGTGTGTGTGTGTGTGTGTGCGTGTGTGTGTGTGTGTGTGTTTGTCTCGACTCAGAAGCAGCGTGGAGCAGAACCAGGTAGTGAGTTGTGGAGTAGAGACTTTCATGAGAATAAGAATGAACCATAATTAAGTATAAACTGCATTATCATTAGTTGTTGTTGTTGTTGTTTTAAGCCTGTTGTTCTTATTATTATAGCTGTGGATCAGTTCTATTATAGTCATATTAATTGTTTTAACTTCACCATATAACAAAGATGCCATTTCTTTCAATGATATATAATATCTGTTCACGTCCAAAAATGAACTTTAACTTTAACCAACCTAACTTAAGTCCACTGTCCTCCACAGTTTAGTTTTTAGGTCCAATTTAATTCTAGACAAGCTCATTACATGTATAAGATACTTATTGCAAAATGTGAAATTCATATCTGCATGAGATGTGATTTTCTATTACATTAAATAGCCTGTTATGAAAAAGTAGGGACTCAAACAAGAGAGAGTTGTGGGATCTCCCATGTTTTCCATGATACTCGAAGGCAGCATTATGCTCCTCCCCAACCAGAAGTGAGATCCCTGCCGTGTGTGTTTCCAATGGTGTTTCCTCTGAATGTCTCTGGCCGTGTTTTCGGTAACATCTCGTATCATCTCTATTCATTCATTCATCCCTCACTTTCATCCCTTGTTTCCTCCAGGGCTGTGAAACCCTCCAGAACTGAGCCTGACAGACCAGACCGAGGGCAGCAGCTCACCAGCAGGTGGGTGCTTCGCTGTATTGATCGAAGCGGTTTGAAATTCAGCTCAGTCAACATCAGCTGTTCACACGCAAACATGCACGAGTCGCACGTGACTGTGGTGGTACTGTGCGTGCTGCTGCTCGAGGCTGGTTCCAGGTGAGTGTGGATCTGACTCGGGAATACTAATGTTCCACAAAGAAAAACGGGGAATTCGTTTTATAACCTTCACTGAACGGACGTCTTTGTTTTTTTTGTTTATGTAAAGTTGCAAGATGTGATGTGATCTCTGCAGGAGATGATTCATATGAGAAGTGTTTTCATGTATATGTGAGAAGGACGAGTTACATTAGAGGTAAAAACCAGAAGCTGAAAGGTTCCAGTTATCTAATGTGTTACAGGTTAGAGGTCACAGGCCTCTTGTGTAACGATAACAAAAGGCTAATTTAAAACAACATAAATAGGAAACCACCAAACACAACAACTTATCTCAAAATATACACGACAAATGGGTTTTTTTTGCATTTGTGGTATTGTTTTGTAATCTGATGTTGTATTTTCTAGTTTAACGTGATTTCCCACCCTATGACTAAGATCTCTGGTGGGGGGTTATAAGTCAGCTACACTTGGGTTAATGTAATTGGAGGCTGACTCCAGGTTTTTGGGGGTTGGTATTTTTTGGTAATAATATATTATATAAAACACACACAAAGGTAAACAGTATGACCTGGTACTTGATGAAGGCGCTCATGAGGATTTGGTTTTTGCTTGTCTGGCAAGTTTTAAATTTCACTGCCGGGTGTTTTTCTTTTCTTTTGTCTTTTATTTTGATGAATGAAAGAAAACATCTGGACAAATCCAGAAAAAAAATATATATGTATTTGTATAACACTGTAACTGTAATTTCTTTGTTAATGTAAAAAAAATACATAAAATATCAACATAAATGCACCTCTCAGCATCGTTCATTCTGTAAATTCAGTTTTCTTATATCTACAAACATAAACCCAGATACATGTGAAAGCTTTTACCTGCTCACTGAAGATCCTGATTAATGCTCTGGTGCACCATGTGTCCTGTCAGTCCAGTGGATGTGTACAGGCCTTCACACATTTCACACTGTGAAGCTGTTGTACACGTGTTTTTATTTGTTAAACGTGTGAACGTCTCCAGCTGCAGATACGAATGATCTTCTCCTCTTTCTTTGCTTCTTCTCTCTCCCTCTCTCGAAGTTTGGGTCAGCAAAACATCAGCGTCATGCTGGAACCGCAGGCCGACCGGGTCATGGCGCTCGGCGAGTGGGAGGAACGCTGGCAGACGGACAGGATCGGCTTCCATCAGCCTCACGTGCACAAGTAAGAAGCCGACTCTCGTCCACCTCCTCAGAGGAGTGAAGGAGAACAGAAGTCTTCTAAACGCCTGACAGGGTGACACCACCGCCTGATGGTGTCAGAAAAGATGCACAAACAAAGCACTGACTGAGGCTCTGTCTAATTTCATGTTGGAAATACTTTTCATAAAGTTTAAGAGGTTTAAGTTCGGTTAAAAAATACTTTTAGAAAGGCCCGGAGGTGACGTTTTAACCTAAATATAAAAAAATGAGCTTCAAAATTAGCTTTATGGTACTTAACGTTTGTTCTTGCTCTATATTCAACTTTATAGAGTGGGTACGATCTCCAATATTCATCAGGAGCTGTTAGAAATATGAAGAACAGAATTTGGTGGAGTAATCACCACATGTGGCTGCAGGGGGCGCTGTTACATAGCGTTGCCTTAACAGCAGTTTCTTGTATCTTCTATGTTTTGATAGGCTGCTGGAGGAAAATGTGGATAAAGTTCTCGCTGGACGGACGGGAGTTCGCTTCTTCTTCCCTCTCTGTGGGAAAGCAGTGGATATGAAGTGGTGAGCAAAAGCTTATTCCATCCAATAATATTTCTGTTCTTATTCCTGTATTAAAACACTCTGTGTGTGTGTGTGTGTTCCAGGTTGGCAGACATGGGCCACACGGTGGTCGGGGTGGAGATCAGTGAAAAAGCTATAAAACAGTTCTTTGAGGAGAATAACCTGACGTACAGCGAGGAGCCTGTCGCTGCCGCACCTGGAGCGAAGGTGTTCAAGGTACATGACACAGAGATCTTCTTGGCTTCTATGTTTTTACTCAACACGTGGATGAATGAGCATAAAGATCTATAATCTATAAGGGTTTCATGATTATCAAATGCTGTTTTTTATTCTTTTTCGATAGTAACCTCGGAATTTTCCTTTCTCTATTTTTTTATATTCAATTTTAATGTCGTTATTTACTTTCAGTCAAAGTGTGTGTGAATGAAGACTTGTATTGTAAAGTTATTATAGTGGTCTATATAAAGCTCTATATAAAAACTTTCTTTTCTATTTAAAATGTTCTACGAGCTCCTTCACTATAAAAGCATTTATTGGGGCTTTTATTGTGAAACAGTAAATACAATGCACATGTTACGGAGGGTCAGGGAAACCAGTAATTTAACAACAATGTAAAGGGAATCACTCATTATACAAAACAATAATTAATCTTGTGTATTTATTAATTTACATTTGATTATTTTTCGTGTTTATCATACACTCCTGTACACATCGTGTATTCACAGACATTCACAAAGTTCTTAATCCACTTGTTCCCCTTTGTTCCACAGAGCTCAGAGAAAAACATCTCTCTGTATCAGTGCGACCTGTTCAACTTCTCCAGGTTGGTGACTGCTAGATGGTTTGAATAACATTTTTTAAAGATGTTTATTGAATTATATCACAATTCTTTTGCTTTTCATCTTCACAGCTCCATCGAAGGTGAGTTCGGGGCGATTTGGGACCGAGGAGCTCTGGTGGCCATCAACCCCAGAGACAGAGAAAAGTAAGAACGCTCCACTGAGGGTTTTTATATTCAATATGGAAGTAGATGTGTGTGATTTTAATTGCTCTAAAACACATATATTTGACAATTTAATATGAGGTTATTCAACCATATGCTCCCGGTTGTCTCACCACACTGTCTCTTCCACCACAGGTATGCGTCTCTCATCATTTCTCTCATGGCCAAAGACTGCAGATACCTTCTGGACACTTTGCAGTACAATCCTGAATTATACAAAGGTACCTGATTAAAAGAAATATGAAACTAATTAACATCCTTCTGTTTAGTATTTAATCTTCAATATAAAATGTGTGTATAATCACAATGAGATTAAAACATATTTGAAACTGCATTTGTTTTTTTCAGGTCCTCCGTTTTTAGTGCCTGACGAGCAAGTGCAGATCCTGTTTGGTGAGTTCTGTTAAGAACAAATACGTCCGAGTCTATACTTAATCATAAAGCACTATAATTATACTCCCCTATAACTTCTGAAGGAAGCAACACTTTATTTATTTACCTCTTTGTGTGTCTGCTCCTCAGGGAGCCGCTGCGATGTGGAGCGGCTGCAGTCGGTCGATGCCTTCACGGACAGACATCGAGGCTGGGGTCTGGACTCCCTGACGGAGAACCTGCACCTCATCCGTCCAAAGAGCAGCTAGAAACCCACAGCGTACAAAAGCTGATCTTTGCAGTTTTAATGCAAACACAGGTCCCGGGCATTCATTTTGTGCTTAGATATTTTATCTCTAAATGAAGGTTTTGAGGGGACACAAAGCTGCATTGGAAAATCATTTAGTAAAGATTGTATAACATAAGAAACAATAGTATTCACTTTTTTTTACATTTAATAAAACTGTTTTACTCAAACAATTCTTACGAGTAAAGTGACTTTATAAGAAAGTAGGTCAAATGATGAAGAGGTTTTTCATTCCACACAACCATTAATACTTTTTTCTTTATTTATGAATGTGTATGTTATTTTATTATATTATATAACCAGCTTTTATTATATTGCTGGGTTGAGTTCCTACAAACCCCACTACTGTTTGTTCCAAATCGACCAAACATGACATCTTTATAATTTGGTAAATACAATTATCTACATTCATGTGTTCATATTTCAACAGATAAACAAATAATTGATTTGAAAAGTTTTTTATATAAACAAGCCAGGATTAGGCCACAGTTGGGTGGGGTTTGGAGCCCCCTAGAGGTTGTAGGTGTCAGACACCGGCTCCATCAGCCTGGTGGATGATCCATTCTTGATTGAAGGTCTGATTCCACAAGCAGCTTTGATTGATTTACTTTTGAATAAATATATATGTTCATTTTAATCTATGAGACTAAAAAACAAATCTTGATCATTGTCGTCTCCTCAGGCTGGGTGAGATATGTACTTTGGACCATAGAGGGCGCCAAAGCTTAAGAAAGCGCCTGATCCCTGCTCTCCTGAATTAATATCTTCACATTTTATCAATTTATAGTCCTGGTGTTGCTCTCGTTATAAACTTCTGAATTATTGGTGCTCAAACTCACATCCTGCACTCGAACTAAAATCATAATCAACCTCAACCAATTGTCAATTGTAGGTTCAAAAAGAACCTTTGACTACAACATATTAAATCATCCTGGTGGCAAATATAATAGTGGCTGAATTCTTTACAGTTGAAACGTTCGGAGCTGTGCTGCCTCATGTAGAGCTCTGAGACGAGTCGGGGTGATGGCCGATCCGCCGTGTGTGGAGGGGGGGGGGGGGGAGCAGAACAGAACAGAACAACATTGAGTCCTGCGTACGCCTGGTGGCCTTAATGAATTAGTTGGTGGCAGGAGATGTTGACACAACACAGGTGCTTTGCTTTGACAGGCTGGAAGCGTGGTGTTTAGCCAGATGGGCGTACGGAGAGAAACATCACGCTAACAGCAGCAGCTCAGCTCTGTACGTGACCTTTCTATCTGGATAGAAATAACTGTTGTGACCTTTTCAAACACACAGATGAATAAGTGGCTGGGTTAGAAAGTGTAGATACCGGACGCTCATTTAATGAATTCATTCTCTTTTTTTCTCCTCCTCACCCTGTTTCTTTTCCCCTGAGTTTGCACGGCTTCTTCTGTTGTGAGGCCGAGCTGGTGTTAGGCAGGAAAGGACCTTGAGGGATGTCCAAGAGGAGGTGGGAGCGTCTTTTATTCGCTGACGCTCTTGACCCGACGGTGAGGAGCAGGACTGGTGGGTACTCAGGGATGACCTCCACGGCGTTTAATGGTTCAGTGAAGATGAGGGAAGCTGGCCCCGAGGAGACGGAGATGTGAGAACACACTCAGGTTTTACTTTAAAGTGAACTTAAGGTTGAGGGAGGCGGCTTCAGGTCCTCACTGTCACTGTGCGTGTACTTTTAAGAGTATATCACAGCCCCGTGGAGTTTGTAAAGTGGTCGTGTGCTCTGTAAACTTCTGTGCGGTGGCATTAATGTGAAGCCAGAGTGTCTCTGCAGCACAGGTCATAAACCCCACCTCCTCCATGTTAGTGGATGGGACATCAACCATAATTTGGTTTTTATGAGTTATTATAAAAAAGGGTGAAAAAGGACTGACTCATGATTGGTTGGGCTCCAGATCATGAAATCCCTCCTGATCCAAATGTATCTGTGCAAGACGTCAAAGTTTGTGTCCAGGACATTTTGTCTTCATTTCTGGACAGTGGGAGGAAGCAGAGACACATCGTCCAGTTTGAGTACAGTCAGAATATTTCCAGTATTTCTGTCTCAAGTACCGTTATGTTACTTCTTGCAACTTAAACCAATATTGACTTGTACTCTTTATCTGACTTCCCTGTTCACAGTTTCATTTGTCATGATCCATCACATCCTCATGAGCATATCCTGTGATGTTTTTACACCACAACACCCTGATCCGCTGCAGGTGGAGCTCCTCCGTCAGGGCCTCCTGGCTCCAGGCCGCTGAGCTTTAGAAAAGGGTAGCAGAGACACCGCGAGTGGGGACCACTTGATAACTTCACTGCTGAGGGCCAGACACCTCTCGGATGTTCAGGGCTAGAATTCAGATGGAGGGGTGGGGTCAACAACCGCACTGAACAGATTGTATGTGTAAACGCCTGGAAGGGGGGTGTGCATACAGATTTAGAGGGTTGTGTTGGAGGAAAGACAGAGAGCAATGAAATTCAAACACATGCATATAGACAATTCACAAAGCATACGTTAGGCTATAGCATGTTAGACAGCTGGCTAGCATGACGTTAGCCTGTTGCTCGGTCAATGAAGTGAATTCCGTGGGATTACTAGATTGGAAAGATATTAGCAAGCACCAGGCTAACCCTAGGTTAACAGCATATCTGCAAGAAATATCTGAATCAGGCAACCACAATGTTAAAACAGGCAATTATCTAATATTCAACTAGTAACATCACAAGTCACACAAGTTTTCTGAAGTTGTAGTTTTCAGGGCCACAATATACAACCTCTAATCTTTAACAAAATACTACGTACTATACACCTAGTGGTTTCAGACCACAGCTGTATAAACAGTTTGAAACTCCTCACATACTTGTGGTGAAAACATCCAGAAATATCCATAATTGAAGAGGAAAGCTGCCACCGGAACAAACGTTTAAAAACACCCATGTGTTCCTCCAGAGAAACAACAAGGTAAATATATAATCTAACTTATTTTTTAAGATTTTAAACATCTATGAGACGGCTTGAAGTGTTGGCGGTGCAGCTAGAGTCCACGTTGTGTTGTGTGTCTCCACCATCGGGAGCGGGGCCAGCAGCGTCAGGCCCCGGGTTGGATTGTTTGGACTCCAGCTAGCAGGGGGAGAGGAGCACCGGGCCTCTGGCAGCTTGTACAACAAGTGTCAATCTGGTATCAGATGCATCCGAGCCACAGAGAGTCCTTCCCCTCAGACACAGCCATGAATCTGTCTCCATCAATCAGGCTCCTGTGAAGAGTCCTGACACGAGATCTATCAAACACGAGACAGCTTTACTGTTCGAGCTGTTAAGTTGTTTGCTGTTTGATGTGTTGAATCCGGAGCCAGCTGGCTTATTTATTGATGGTTGGACGTAAGAAAGTCGAGAGCTGAAAAGCAAGATACTGAAAAGTCCTCCCTATTAAACTAGATGTAGCAGAATCACAGAAATCAGTGTTTATAGTTGCTCAACCAATGACTGTACAAGAATATCATTTAAGCGCCTCCACTTCCTCCCACTATCCAGGGATGAAGTAAATAGTCAAGATACGAACACCGCCATCTTGCAGATTTGGAGTCAGACTGTGTGCTCATGCGGTGGCAGAATAATCGGAAAGATTAGTTGCCCAATTGGGAAAATGTATGTGTATGCCACCTGAAGTCCGAACACCAACTCGGAAAGTGGGCAAAAAGTATGATACATGAGGTGCCGGGTTGCCGGCGTCATCAACAGTAGCAACCGGGGGAAGGATCTGCAGTAGCAAGGTCTTATCTTGACCAATCACAAGTCAGTATCAGCTGAGATAACTAAATGAAAACAAACTCTGAGTGTGGCAGATAGTTCAGCCCCTGTGGAGAAAAAAAAAGATGTTAATATAAAGTATTTAAATATAAAGGCCCATTCCAGGGTAAAGAAAACTACAATGTAGACACTGAACCTTTAACAACAGCAACGACCACCCTGGCATCCATGTTGGAGGTCATCCTTCAGGATAGAGACTGAGCAGCTGCTGCAGAGGCAGGGACCTCAGATGCTGAGAGAGTTTTTGCGGATGTGTGCTTAGATTTACAAAATTAACGCTTCAGCACAGGGTCAGAAAAGAAAGGATTCAGTTTGGGGCTGAGTTGTGTGGCTCACTTTGAAAAAGTAGCTCCCTGAGTGTCAGACACACATGCACACACACGTACACACATAAACACAAACACACACACACACACACACACACACACACACACACACATACACACACACACCCACACACACACACACACACACACACACATTGTATTCGTCAGGCTTTCCCTGTGAATTTAAATCAGTTTCTTGTTTGCCAGCTGGTGGTGCTGTTGAATTAAATATACTGAAATCCATAACAACTTTTCAAGGTCTTCACTTTCTATAGAGTCTGATAGATATTCAATGCACATATTAAAATGAAGCGAGTCCAGCACAGTGCATGCATAATTCACTCCACATAATTTCTATTGGGGAAATCAACCTTCACACAGATTTTTTCGTGTTCACTGAAGGTTCCCCCTTGTAAGACCGAGTCATTCTGTGTCCTTGTGCTGCCTCACACACGGCTGACAGCTACATGAACCGGTGCCACACAAAGATACACACAGCCACACACACACACACACACACACCACTATCCATCCAAGCCTGGTGGCAGAAGGGGCTTTGCCTTCGCCCTAATTGGCTGCGTAATCTGGGACACCAGGAGCAGCGTTAAGCCCTCTGTGGAGGAAAAGGATGAGGCCTGGGAAGCTTGTGCATTACAGTGGGGGAGGGGGGGGGGGGGTCACGAGATAGATTTTAATTTGTCCATTCATCTGTTTCTTTGCTTTGTGCTTAATTCCTGTTTCCTACCAGCACAGTAACAAAGTCAAGTCCTCTCTTTGGTGCACGGCAAAGTTTCTCTGCCGCAGTTTGATTCTGTTCAGGTCACGACAGATGAACCGTTTGGTGAGGACAAAGAAAACTGGATAGTTCAAGTGGGACCTGTTACTCCTCCTCCTCCTCTTCTTCATCCTCTGCTGTTTTCTCCATGTCCCCTGATGGCCACTTTGACTTTCTCTGGCCGTCTCATCCCTCGACCTCCTCGTCCTCCCCGTCCGGTGCAGCGTGGCTAATACCAGCCGAGCAGTCAGATACCTGACAGAGTGAAACCGGCCTTATCGGTGAGCAGGCGCCTTTGTCTGGTCTGACTGAGGAATCGAAGCGGAGGCGCTGCTGTGACAGGGAGCAGAGTCGATACCTGCCATCATTCAGAGTGTGCATTTAGAAATACAACAAATAGAGGGTTGTTATATCAACTGTGGCCTTGAAGAACATTCAGGGAAATATGCTTATCGCTGTCGTGAGGAGAGTTGAGGGAGAAAATTGATCCCACTCGTGTCTACAGGGTGAAAACAGACTGTGGAGTGTAAACCACCATCAAGGCCCAGCAGTCCCATTACAAAACCACATTAAATTCACTTGATCTGGATTATTTTATATGGATTGGCACCAAATTTGACAAATGTGCAAGATAGCAGCCTCCATAGCCTGGGTTTAGTAATAATGTTTAATTAGTTGAATGAGGGCATCGTTGTGATATCACGTGTTTAAACTCAGCTTATAGTTTTCATTTAATGCAGATAAATGATGTTTGATCACGTCCAGCACCAAGAAATGTTATATATTCACATTTTATCCGACTCATTCTAACAGTATAAGCCACTGATGCACATTTGCCTTCATTCTGCAGTTAGTTGTTTTCAAACTTGTCTGATTTCTTGGTCTGCAGTGAACCAGGGGGGGGGGGGGGGGGGGTTGGGGGTCACCTTGTAGCAGCAGAAGTGACTCTCAGCTTATGTGGCCAAGATGGTGCCCGAGGAATTTAGTTTGGCAGCGCTTGTGATCGGGGAGTTGAAGGGTTTACCGAGCACAAAGGGCAGACTATTATCAGGCGGGATTAGTGGTTTTCTAAAGGCTCTGGGAAAATGCTGTTTCCACTGCTGTAAATTAATGTAGTGATTTGACTGCGAGGTGCTGAGGACTGAGTTGGCTGAGCCAGCGTTCACATGGGGAAAAAACTTAAACAGAGATTGGAGATTTTGTTTTATGACGAAGTTCCCTCTCAAGAGTGGATGAGTTGCACGTGTTTTAAAGCAGATTAAAGTGCCTGCATGTAGATGTGAAACAGGGGAGCCTTTGTGTTGGTCGACCGTGCTGCCAGAAACAGAAGTCTTGCATTTTCAATTCTGTGTTATTGTCTTCTCAACAACTCTAATATCAACGTTTCATTGTTTAAAGATATCCAGTTATACCAATGTTCTGGCAGGCTTTGATATTATTAGTATTATTTTTTTATTCTGAGTATTGCATTTCCTGTGTACAAACACTGCGTCCAGACACAAAGTTTCAGGTGTGTGTGTTTGTGTCACTTAACATTGTTAAGTTAAAAACACACACACTAATCTAATCAAATCTAATCTAATCTTATCTGTGAAAACCCTAAAAGGGGTTCTCAAAGAGCATCTGGGGACCCCCAAGGGTCTTTTAGAGGCTCCAGGGGGGGGGGGGGGGGGGGCTCATACACTTTCTGTAATAAAACATCTAGAAGTAACTTGTGTCCTTGTCGTGAAACTTTTCAAAAACCTCGGCCTGACACACAGTAGTATTGTGTGTTTGGGGGGGAGCTTTTAATTTATACCAGCAGGGGGCGACTTTGCCCATAAAAGGCTTAAATATGGAAACGCTCCTGTCAGTGTTTAATTCCAACTATAGTGTGTAGTATGTTTATACATCACGCAGTGTATGTGTGTATATGGCTTTATATGATATATAAATATATATCCATACATATGGATGCACACACTGAATCAACAGACTGACCAATCAGATGTGTCCCTCATTGTGCCATCCTGCACAAGGCTTCATATAATTAATACAAATTTAAAGCGGAACCAGGTAAATTATCATTATAGATAAATGGCTCAATTAACTCTCCTCCCTGTGGAAACCAACAACAACAACAAACCAAACAATAATAATCAATAATTATTGCCAATAACCCACCTAATTGTTTTGTTATGATTACCATAGGGGGTACTTTTGACGCAAGTTGAAGAGAGAGGGAGGGAGAGAGAGTGAGAGAGGGGGGAGAAAGAGAGAGAGAGAGAGGCAAAGAGAGAGAGAGAGAGAGGCAAAGAGAGAGAACGAGAGAGAGAGAGGCAAAGAGAGAGAGGCACAGAGAGAGGGGCAAAGAGAGAGAGAGAGAGAGGCAAAGAGAGAGAGGGAGAGAAGTAGAGCGGCGTGCGGCTCGTGCAGATTTCAGTGACACCACGCAGCACGCGGAGGACTTCGCAGATTGAACGGAGAGCTTTATTTAAACTCTGTCACTGAAACAAAAACAAAGAGCAGGAGAAGAAGAAGGAGTAAAGGAGGCAGGAGAAGGAGAAGAAGAAGAAGAAGTGTCGGGAGAGAGGAGGAGGAGGAATATCCCCCAAAACGCAACACGTATCCGGTGGATCCAGAGAGAGAGAGACGCGGCTGGAGCAGGAGAAGAAGGAGAAGAAGGAGAAGAGGAAGAAGAAGAAGAAGAGGGGGAGACATTTGACATTTTGACGCCTGTCGCGACGCGTTTTTTCACTGAGTCGTTCAGAGGAATAATGAGGAACGTTTGGATAATTTTGACCCTCGGCCTCGCTGCCGTCCTCTCCGGGGAAAGGGTGAGTGCTTCTTTTGGTGGGGTAGAGCAAAGTTGAAAGTGTATGGGGGGGGGGGGGGGACTCTGGTCCACTCACTGCTGCTTCTTTTGAATGGTCCGAGAAAAGCCTCGAAACAGTTGCAGGTTGTTTTTCAAAGCGATTCTCTGCAAAAGGAAAAAGATCCTGCAACGTGTCCTCTGATGGAAAACCCAGGGATTGAACTGTGTGTGTGTGTGTGTGTGTATGTGTGCGCGCGTGTGTGTGGTTGTAGAATCTCAGCTCGTTGCTGCCAGTTCACACTTCCACTGAAACCAGTATCCTCAGGTCATTTCAGATTAGGAGCTGGACAACGTGGCCACAGATTAGATGAAGATCAAAACGTTCATATCGATGATTGTCGCGAATTTTGTTACTTTGTTTTTCCTTTTGAAGTTTTTAGACAGTTTTGAGTGAAGGTTGTGGTTTCTAGCTCCTCTTATACATCTGATGTTTAGCTCAATTTAAGTTTCATATCGATTCATATTAATGTGCATATACTCACGTGCTCCTGCCGCCACTCTTTGTGTCCTCTGATGAATCTGACTGTTTGGACGTAACGTGGTCGTGGACTCTCAGCTCACTGCTGCCACTTCACACTAGACTAACTGAATTGTGAGTTAAATGTGTGTGTTGGACTGCCTTTGATATATGTTTTTGTCTACCTCCTATTGCTATTTATTGTATTTATTAAGTAATTTATTATGTGAGACTGGAAACTGTGAACGAAATTGCCCATGTTGGGATAAATAAAGTTTTCTGATCTACAAAAAAAAAAATCTAGACTGAACGATTAAAAACGTTCACATCGGCCGGTGATAATAATTATCGTGATAATTGTCACATGATTATTCCTCTGAAGTTTAAATACAAAGTTTTTGTCCCTCTTGAGTAAAAGGTTGTTGGTTCTGAACTCTTATTCAGACAATGAGAAACTTGCAAAACAGCCTGACTTATAGATCACTTGTACCTATTTACACATATCCATCTTTTGTAATATTGCAATTGGTTAAAGCTACATGCGATAGTTATTGATATTGTTTTATCGCCCTGTTCCAGATGTTAAAATATGTCTGACGTGCTCAGAAGGATCCTGCAGAGGTCGATGTGCTTCTCTCACTTCTTCCACATCTGTTCAGCTTCAGTTTACTTTGGTTTTTTATTGCTGGTTATTGTTAATATCTCTGTTTGCATGAGCAGACATGTAGTTTGACATCTGAAATGAAGGATGTGATTCTTGGTGAGTAAACAGGAGTATCACAGCTGCATCACAGGGACGTGTTGTGCAGGTTCACGCTCACTGAAACGGATCGACTGAGTTAATGTCATCAGTCTCTAACGTGGATGAATCTTTTCTTCCGTCTGCCTCCTGGTCGCAAAGTGTCGAATGACTGTGACATTTTAAAAATGAAAAAAGCAGCCCCCCCCCCCCCCCCCCCCCAGCGACATCCCACAATTTCATTCTCAATTTTCCTCCCATTCAAGAGCGCTCTGATTTAAAATCCATACTCGTCTCATTGCCTCATCCCTCTCCATTCAGTTCCAGGGTTGCAGCTCGGGCTTCTGGCTCTGCGTGCATCAGCTCCTTGCAAATTGCCCGTGTTGTCGCTCTGACAGATTCTGGCACTTCCATGTGCAACCCCTGTCATTATTGTCCCCTCCTGTAGTTTCTCTGTGGGCTGTGTGACATGTCGCTTGGCACGGCGCCCCCCTCCTCTGTAACAGCCGCTCGTCCAATTAGCTGATTCAGACACTGTTGTTTTAATGAGTCATTATTTTGCATGAGGTCACCACAGAAGACTTTTTTTTTTGAGATCTTCATTGAACTGAAACGGCCCAACCTGCTCACGAGTGGATAACAACACGTCTCTGCTGCAAATCACAGCCTCAGGAAATAGTGTTGAGCAAATGGTTTTTCTGACACAGTGTCAACAGCAGCTCAAAGTCTCACAAAGGTAAAATATTAGGTGGATGTTATATGGTCGCTTCAAAGTCTGATTTTTCAAATTGGAAAAGTTTGAAGTTGTTTATTTCGAGGGGTTATCTAAGTTTTGAGGGTTAGCTTCACTACCATCATCATAGTCATCTAGACTATGATGAGGTTTCTAACACGTTTCTAACACGCAACACATGATGAAAAGGAACTGTCATACATGCAGAAGGCTGTTGTCAACTTGGAAAGACAACGCCAGTCGATAGCTTTTGGCGATAAGTCATCAGTGCCTCCTGCTCCTCCACCCAGGCTCCACCCCTCACCTGAATGTCCCCCGATCTCCTCCGGTTGTCAAACTCGTTTCCAGACATTAAATCCAACTTCGATGACACCGACTGATCACGCACACACTTTCACCTCATCGATACTTTCCTCCCCGTTGTCTGCGTCTCCCCCCCCTTGGAGGCCTTCGGTGGAAAGTCACACATGACATCGATTCTCAATACTTTGCCACTGGTGTTGACAAGTGTGTTTGATAACCTGCTCCGGGCCCATCGGCCTGTGGTTTAATTAGCCCGTCACATCATAGAGATGCATTGCAACTCCGAGCAGCTCTTTGGAATCAGGTAGAGATGAAACCAGCTTCAGAAAATGATTTCACCCCTGAGCAGGAGATCTGTCACATTCCTAAAAGATCATATACGGGATGATGTCAGTGCTTTTGTCTACATAACATTTAATCTCCTTTTTATTAATTTAGCCTTTTGGTTAATTTGCATCCTCACTAGCCAATCACGGCGGAGCTACGCTGCTGTTTGGTTATCATATCTCTTTTTCGGTGATCTCTGCTTGTAGTGAACATGAAGCTGTTTCTTCACTCCTCTGCGTCCAAGAACTTTTGCCATCGAGGAGGATGAGTTTGGCAGTGGGGCTTTTACCGAGCTCGTCCCCGCCCCCGCCGTGTTTTGGTGCACGCCACTCACCAGATGTCCCGGTCTGTAATTTGTGTCATGTTATGGTGGGAAGCGTGGGTGTTGTTCAACTCCTTTTTTACATCTTGTGATTTACGGGAGGGTTGTGCGTGCCGTCTCACACCCTTGATGCCGCACTTAAAGGAATCGCCTCAGACGGGCGGAGGGTGGTGGCGGGTGGAGGGGTGGCGGGGGTGGGGATGGTGAGTCTGGATTTGGTCTGTAGCGTGATGGAACAGGCAGAGGGAAGTGGGACGGCGGAGGGGAGACATTGCTTGGAATGTCCCAGCTCAGGGGATTTCAGAGACGACAAAAAGATTTCACACATCTGTTTGTGTTCTTCAAACCCGGCATTTATTCTGGACTGACCCACATGACCGCGGGGATGATGCAGGGGCGAAAGCCTCGTCTTATAGTCTTTTCTTCAAAAGGGCAAGTGAGGTCGGGTCGCTGTGATGAAGTGCCCTCCGGATGGTCAAAGAGAAAGAGTGTGTGGGGGGGGGGGGGGGGGGGGCCTTATATTATTCCAAGGGTGAAGAGGCCAAAGCCCGGGACTTCAAATCGGAAGCTTTTGATGGCTTTGCGAGGCAGAGGTGGGGGTTAAGGTGCGGGTTGTGTGTTGTCGGGGTTGTGTTATCTAGGTCCCACAGCGCCATTCGAGTTTCCTCTTCCGACCTGAGAGCTAGTAGTTTTGCACCTGCTGATTCGCTGCTAATGAAATGAACAGCAAACGCCGACCTTCCTCTCAACTCAAGGCTTTTTCAGACGACGCACATCAGCTCTCTTGCAAAACACACACACACACACACATCTGCAGACATCATTCATTCTTCAGATGCACCAAGAACAAAATAACCCACACTGCTGTTACCCTTCTGGTAGATTGATATGAAGGTTGTATGAATCCCGAAAGCATGTTGTGTGTCCAAGGCTCTTGAGGTTTTCCTTTTTTTTAAATCCTCCTGACACTCTCCAAGGCTTTTTGAACTGAATACTTATTTTTGGTGCATTCCACGCGGCCTTCAGAGCCTGAATGAAGCCTATACATCGGAAATTTGCAGCGATAAAAGCCAACTTGAGCGCTTCATCTCCAATCCACTTCATGATGATTAAGTGAATTGCTCATCAGTGGTGGGTTTACCAAATGTTCGGCCTATTTTTCCATCGCTCTTGATTCAAGAGTATAAACAGAGGAGGAGAAAAACACAAGAGGAGAAAAACACAGATGAGATAAAGGAGGTGATAAAAAGTTAGGGAGTGAAAGGGGAGCGACGGAGCAGAGAAGTGAAAGGAGGTGGAAGGAGGGGACGAAGGCCTGCGACTGCTCCTCCTGCTCTATATTTAATGAAGCTCTTTTATTTATTTTTGCGTTAACCTAGTGAAGACACAACCTGCTCCTCGTGCAGTCGCTCGTGGTTTGTCTGACTGCAGAGCCACCGCTTTATCTGTGACCTTATTTCTGCTAATAAATCCACCTCCGACACACACATGGGGGGGGGGGGGCATGTCTCTTCCTCCTTGCTCTTGTTCGTCCCCTTCGGAGGGGGGGGGGGGGGGGTGCATTCACTCTGTCCCTGTCTGCCTGGCATTATGCAATCGCTAATGGACTCTACAGAAGTCAGGAGGCCGCTCGCTCGCTCGCTGCTGCTGCTGGATCACTGAAAGCACAACAGCACCCCCCCCCCCCTCCCTCTTTCCCCCTGAATCCATCTGTGTCCACGCATGAACTCTTGTCTTGTCACCACTCAGGCACGTGCACGAGCAGATATAGACACATTTGCACACATGGTCTCATGCCTACTCCCCCCCCCCCCCCCGCCTGTCATTGCCGCAGTGTCTTGGGCGACAACCATAAAGTGTTTTCTAACTAAAACGATCTCTGTCCACACAAGCGTTTCAGCTCCATATATGTTTTCATCCCCGGGCCAAACTAATGCACCTGAAAACGCATTGTCACTGTACGCAGGAGTTGTTGCATATTGCACAGGTTGTGTTCTTCTGGAAGGGGGGGGCGGGGTCATTTGACAGGAGCCTGACGAATCAGCGAAGGCGACGTCATGCCCGAAAATAACAAATCAATGTCTACGTCATCAATATTTCCTCTCCGGCAGCTGGAAGGACTGAAGGCAAAGGATGTATTCATTCTCCGGTTTCTTCCTCCCACACACAAGATGCACCCCTTACCCCCTGAGTTGTCTAACATCTGCAGGACGTATGTGTGTTTGAAAGAAACTCCCTCCCCCCCCTCTTCCTCCTCCTTCCACCTCCTCCTCCTCTCTCTTGTTGACGAGTTCTGGAAGGGGCTCGTACTTTGGCAGCGACCCGTGCACACTAGTAAAGACTCACAAATAGTCTGTTGACTGTGCATGTGTTTGTGTGTGTCCCTACCTTTTTAAATGCCTCTGGATATGTGTGTGTGTGTGTGTGTGTGAGTGTGTGTGTTTAAAATACATTGTCAGCCCAGAAGCAGAGGGAAAACACTTGGGGGAGATGCGGCTGCAGCGAAACCAGCAACAGCAGCACTGGTTTTGTGTCGTGCCCCCCCCCCCCGCCATCAGACCTATCATACGACCAAAACCTGCTTGTGGCAATCAGGGTGAAAATATTAAGACACAGCAGACCCCGGCCATTACTTCTTTCTCTTTCTTCCTCCGTTCCCACCCTCTTTATTCTGGGTTTTCTTCAATTTTAATTAGCTTAGCAAATGGAAACTTCCTTGGCAGCACTGTGGTGGAGGGGATTGTGGTGGTGACAAAGAGAAATGGGGGGAAAACCCTGTGTCAGGACGTCTGTTTTTCTTCCCCCCTTTCTTTCTTTCTCTCTCTCTCTCTCTCCTTCTCTTTCTGTCTTTAACTACCCCGCTGCCTTCCAGATTCAGCGAGTAAAGGGGGAAAAAGAAAGGAGAGATGAAGGAAAGAGGGAGTTTAGAGGGGAGAGTGAGAACCTCCCCTACCTCCCCTACCTCCCCCTTTTGGTTTCCAGGTTTTCCCAGGCTGTGCAGGCGGGGGGGCCCTGCCTCGCTGTGTGAGGTGTGAAGAGCGTCTGACCCAGCAGGGGGTGAGGTGACGGATGAAGAGCCATGTGGTGAACAGGGTGACACTGATGGTGTTTTGGTAATGGGACTGCCGGACTGGGCGGCTTAGTGAGCAGTTGGGAATTTGTAGGAGCACTTAGAGAGATGTTTTGTGCGTTTGCTTTTTTCACATGTGATTTTTAAAAATAAGTTTTTCTGTCTTTAAATAATTTGTTTTTTCAGTCACATCTATTTTTAAAGACCGAATTGAAAAGCTGCTGGAAAACGTCTCAAAATTATTAATTGTTAATTAAAGTAGTCCCACGGTTGATTGATCTGTTTTTCACTTCTACTCATAAACCAACATGATATTATTAAAGTTGTGGATTTGAGTCAAAGCATCTTTTCAACTACAAAGAATCTCATGGTATCTAAACAACACTATAGCCTCATTATTGTTCGGGTTGTAGCCTTCAATTGCTCTCGTAAACCTCGGTCACACTTTAATACCGAAGTGGCTCCATAAAACCCAAATGGAGTCTGGAGCAGGGATGAAGAAACAGGATCAAGATGTTTATTTGACTCAAATTGAGTAATATTGGAAAAATGAGCTTACGAGTTGGGGTTAGGGTTTTTGAAAAATGTCTCCCACATCACAAAGCGAATAGCTGAGTGTTCACAGGACTTGAATGAAGCTAAATATCTAATATGGTGCAACGATAAAGTGATCACAAGTTCAAATGTGAACTTTTGACATCATAATCATCTTGATTGGCAGAATGGGGCGAGGCAGTAATACTAGCTTGAGTTACTTCAGGGATTTGTGTTATCTAAACCCATCGTATTGCTGTATTGTTCAATTCATAGCATTAAATAATCAACAGGCCATGTTATTGTAAATCTTAAATTCTGACATGGGAGCGCTCGCAGATTCCTCCATCACAGATCCACGCTTTTCCTTTACAGCTGTATCAAATGTCATTGGGGGTGGGGGTGGGGGGGGGGGGATTGTGGTCGGTTCGAGTTTTGTTGCTCCGCTCGTTAAAGGATGAAGTGAAATCGAACGCAGCTTGTGAAACCGTCCTGGTCGACTTGGTTCTGCGGCACCGAGGCTGACTCCAGATCCGAAACTTATTCCATCTGTGTGCAATCCCCCCCCCCAAAAAAAATGGTGGGTATCTGAAGCCAATGATGTCAACGAGCTCTTTTCCATCCAACTCCCGAGATCGCTGTGGAAAAGGGCAAGGCACATTTAACACATCTGTGCTCACTCATATTTACGATTGGGCTTTATCGCCTCTAAAGGCGCCAAATTGATATCTGCCGCGTTCCAGCGAGCACAGAAATGCGCCGCTAATGTCTGCTGCTCCCATTATGCCCCCCTCGTCTCGAGTCAAAACAGCACTGAACGGGCTCAAGGGTGTAAATCATGCTTTCTGTGCAGGGTGTTTCACCAACCGCAAATTATACTGCGTGCAGTCGCTCAGTTTAGAGCCGCTTCCCTGGGAAGAGCGCCGGGATTCCAGAGGGTATTTGGAAAAGCTGATGAGCTGGAGTGGGACATTTATTAGACAAAATCCCCACATAGCACTTTACCCTCTAAATGTCTGGTGCTGTGTGAAGTCCTCTTCTTTTACTGGTAAGAGTGTTTTACTTTTTAGCTGTTGGGTGTGTGCCTTGTCGTCCATGCTACTCTGGCAAGCACTTAGAGAACTAGGAACTTTGGAAACATGGCTGGCCTAGTTTCGGTTTGAACTCCTTTCCTGTCGTCCCCTGAGTACTTCAACCTTTCAATGATTTCCTCATGAGCACATAACCTGCTATTTAATAACAAGCTAGTTTGTCCTCGCTCGGATGTGCATCCTTCCCCAAAACTTCCTTTTCTTTTAGATCTTCGCTATATTTTCACGTCCTCGTTTTTAATCTCCCTTTAATTTCCAAGGCAGTGGCTGACTCGGTGAAGGTTTACCTCATTTCCTTGTTTTGATTCGGAGGATCCGTCGTATCAAGACCCCAGATGCGTATCCAGATGTTCCCGTGCGCTGCTGTGGCAGACGTCCGACGTTTGAAAGTCTAAACTCTGACCGCACTATCAAACCGGTCCAGACAGTGAGTCACTCTGTCAGAGCGAATGAGCTCAGAGCAGGAAACCCAAAATAAAAAAAAAGCCTTGAGTTGAGTTTCGTTTGCTACCGAGGATCAGACTGAGGCTCGATTCACACCGAGTCTGAAACTAATTTATGGTCTTTGGTCTGAAGAAACAGGTGGGAGCTGTGCAGACATTCATCTTCCTTTCTTTTTTTTTTTCTCCTCACAAAAAAATGCTGTGGAAAAAGTTAACACCTGTGAACAGAGCTCCTCCTGTGAACGTGGCATTAATCTCCATAGCCTCGATGTTTCTATTCCTTTATTCTCTTTCTGCTACACTATGGATTATATCACCACCATGTACAGGCCTTTTATAGATATGATTGTATTTTCAAGTTTTGTTTGTTTTTATTTTACAATGATACAGCATTTCTTTCCCAGAAGAACATCAGATGTGGTAGGAAGGGACATTTGCTGAACAGTGGCCTCACGTATGGGGATTATGGCATGATTATGGTTCTTTCTAAAATAAATGTGTAACCCGTCCACATCTGAATATAGATAAAGTGAATTGTGGTTGAACAAACATAATTTAGGAATATAAAGAAAACGGTTAATAGTCGGGAGAGAGTTGTAGCAGCACATGTGTTCAAAACTGAGCAAGGCTGTGTTTTTGTTTTTGTAAAAAGTTGTGGTTTGCTTCAAGAAAATAAACTTTCATTTAAATGAATTGTAGATCCAGTTAATTATCAATAAAGATAAAGACAAAAGCTAAACTTCACATTGCATGAGCTGAAACCTTCAAATATTTGCCATTGTAGCTGTTGATCAACCGGCTCAACATCTAGTTGTCTTAGAGGAATGGAAAAATATTAAACAACAGCAATAAACGGACCAAAAACCATAATCAACATCCTGACTTCTGTAGATGTTCCACATTATGCAAATATATTCATATTACCAGTTCATTGCCGCATTTACAAAAAAGAAGAAGAAACAAATCCAAATCTAATGGTGCCTCATACAGTCTGTGTCGTGGCTGTTAACATGATCAGAGGCACTAAAGAGAGCGACTCCACCGGGCGAGTTAATCTTTACTAATGCATTCTGTTAACAGCCATCTGTGATCTCCACACCGACTGTAAACCCCTCTCAGCCGAGCGCGGCGTGGCACACGGCCGGCCCGGCTGCCGCTCCTCCATTACGCCGAGGGATTGGGTTTATTATTCCGCCCTGAGAGGCTTTAGATGAGTGAAACCGTGTCAGATGGAATCCATTTTGTTTTTTAAATGCAAATATACAGCCGAGACACGCTCATTACGGGGCGCTCTGCATATTCGGTGCCTCGGCCACACGGCCCTCTTGATGGGAGGATGGATTTGACTGGCAAACAGACAGCGCCAGTCAAAATGTGTCATGTCCACAGTCGGGTACTGCAGTTGACCTTTTGAACCCCTTTTGCTGGGAGTCTTATTTCTGCTTGGTTGACTTCTTGTAGGGTTGCCGGCTCTGCTGCACTTGGGGTTTGGATATTGGAAACTGAATAACCCCACACATTAAAAGTTCCACATTAAATACACTTCACTCAATCGGACTTTTGAGGACAAACTGAGCTTTATTAGGTTGTCCTCAGTGACACTCTGTCTTCTGCTCTCCTCCATCCTCTCGAGCTCCGTCTGCCTGACTTCCAGCTCCCCCCCCAAAAATAAGAAATAAGCCCTTTTGACAGAAGCGTCAGCCAAGGTCACTGCTTTCACTGATAATCCGGATCGCTTCCATGCGACGGTTAAACCGGTTTTCATGGTTATAATGGAGGCTGGCGTGGCAGGGAGCAAAGCTTGATTACTTTGCTGGTGATAATTTGTTTAAATCGAGTCACTGGGTGGCGGAGAGAGGAAGTGGCTGCACCGCCGCGACCCTCCAGACTCCGCAGGACGTCCTCTCTGTCCCCCTGAAGACACTGGAGCCTCTGCAGGGGTTTTTCAAATTCATCCCGAAGAATTAAACCGCGGATATGAAGAGAATGAAGGATCTACCGAAGCTATAAGCAGCTTAGAGCCTCAAAGCTTCACAACTTTTCAGTAACATAAGTGATTGTCTCCCATACAGGTTTTCACCAGTTTTCCCACTGATGGACCAGTGGTTGCGTTAAGACCCTAAGGGCGACTCCACTGGTTGCAAAATTATATTAATTTCCATAGAAGCCTTGACAGAAGGATCCGAATATGGTTATTTCTAGTTTCCAAAACCCCATAATGCCAAACTCTGGGCTTCAAAAACAGAGTTTCACAAGCCAACGGGTTACATCATGGTGGGCTGTCATTTGGTTAAGGAGCATGTAACTGTAGCAGTGGGCTAACAAAGGCAGACAGAAAGAATACTGTAGCAGATGTTGGAATCAAAATATGTTTAGATTGGTTCTCCAGATGTTTTTTTTTGAGGGAGGAAATCCACTCGCCTTACAAGAGCTATTTTTGTTCAACTTATTCAAGGGAGATATTTGCACATTCGTCAATCTCAGGTGCACGTGCATTGGAAAAAGTCACTTGAGCCTTGAAACGAGATTCCACACTCTGCTCTTGCTCTGCATCAAAAGCTTATTGATCATTTGTACAATTTCGTCCCTCTGGACCTTCGTGGAAATATGATCGATATGTTTTGATGCTGAGCAAGAGCGCTGGGCCAGATCTTTGTTTTTCCAGCCAGAACTAAGTAATTCTTGGTATCTCTGCAGCGACAAATGACTTCAACCATTGGATAAATTGATTGTGAAGTTTCAGTCACGGTGTTGAGCCCAGTCAAACTTGCATAGGCTCTCCACTGACATTACACCTCAAGATCACCTCAGCAGTCCTGGAGAGGACTAGTCAGCCTCGGCTCTGGAGAGAGTTTAGTCAAGGCTGAGAAAATATCTCAGCTTGGGCTCTGCAAAAAAACATGTTTGACAAACTAGGGCCACGGAGGAAGAGACGAGGATGTTCAGCTGACGCGAAAAAGTCAACAACGTTATTAAGTTGCAGGAGAACTCTGAATATCTCGGCCTCAGCTGCAGCAGTTTGATTATTTCCATTTGCAAATCTCTGCCGAGACCGCCAACATGTTGAAAGATGAATAATAAAATTGGCGGAATAAAGTGTTTAACTGAATGTCTGAACATTTTCCTGTTTCTGTGTCTGAGGAAAGAGGCTCCACGGCAGCATAATGAGCTATAATCAGGACTTTTATCATTTTATCTTATTATATACACACTGACTTTGCCTCTCTCCTGCTTTTAAGAGTCATTATCAGTAATCTCTGTGGCATCCCGCTTTTACAATGTGCATCTAATGAACTCCTCTGACCTCAGCACATCTGTGTGTGGCAGACAGAGCTGCCCACACGTTTCACTGCTGCACACATCTCTGAAGAGTCGATTGAAGATACTTGTTTTGAAGATGATTGCTTGATGCCACCCCCCCCCCCCCCCCCTCGGCTTTTGTTTAGTGTGGTTGCACTGCGCCATGTGGGATTCCGTGACCGCAAGAGGCTTTATGACACGTTGTCTTAGACCTGCAGTGCAGAAGCTGCTGGAAACACAAGTTCCCTGGGGGGGGGGTTCTCTTTGTCTTTAGTAAGGAATGTGTCACCACAACATGGCAACAGAAGTTTTTATTTTATTATATTTTGCCAGATATCATCGATTTAGAGCTCAGCGTTTCATCTCTGTTTTCAGAAGTGAACTCTGGAAAATGTCTGGAAAATTGGATAGGACATTTTAAAGAGTTTTAACCTTTCACATACCGAGAACAAAGATGGACAATTTCCAGGTCAGACCTGCAACAGGAATATTTCTGGAAAATTCAGGCAAGGCTCTTGCTCTCCCTGCTACTCGTTTGTGAATTTAAACGTCAACCCTTATCGCCACAAGCTCTCGAATCTTACCGTCTTTCCAAGTTGAGAGCTTTGTCGAGGTTCACGTGTTAGCGGCGTGATCAACACACCGACTGGCTCGCTTCAAGAGGTTTTGCCGGAAGAGACATTTGTGTTCTTCTGGTAATCTTCAGGAAACTGTCCGTACTTTACTGCTTGTCCGAAAGCCGCTTTATTATTTTCAAAGGTTCCCTGTGTTTTGCAAATGCAGTGTCCGAACTTGTCCTCTAATTCTTTCCCCCTTACAACCACTCACAGCTTCTCTTCTGAGACCTGAGCCTCCCCAGCAGCCCATCAGCCAGGGAGGTGGTGGTTAATTAAAACCTGGAGCACAGGGTGGAGCGTCAGTCGGCCAGCATCTTGTGTTGTTTCAAGACCTTTCAGGAAAGCCAGACTGCAGTGTGCACAAACCACACATTCTTGCAGAATTACAGCTCAGGGAAAGAATTGGGGAAAGGCCGTGTTGCGAGCTCGGGAGCAGAAGGTTTGGCAGATGCATTAAAAGCCATTTTTAGCTGCAGGAGTTTTGTTAGTGATCGCTGTCCTGAGTCCAAAAATGGAGAGAACGCACAAAAAAAAAGAAAAGAAAAGACTGGGCTCCTGCTAATTATGTGTTCTCTGGGCTGAAATGTGTTTTCTGTCTCGATAAACTGGCACTTCTTCAAAGTCCCAGCTTATTCTTCCACGAAGTCATTAAAGATTGAGAACGCAGACTAACTGTAGAGGTGCCCGCCTATTCTGGTTCCCAGAATTCAATTATTTAAATAGGATGGACTATGAAAAGGGATTTCACCTCATCACTTTCAAATAGAAGCCAGAGGCTACACAAAAAAACACACACTGACAAAATACCCCCAAGAAAGCTAGACAAGGTTATTTTTGTTGGAACATTATGGATGAAAACCTCAATCGATCTTTCATTCAACAGAATATGAACAGGTAACGGACTCTAGGATGTTGTCAAGAGCAATGAGAGTTGTTGACCTATATTTCGGACTTTACTTGTGTTTGTGTGTGTGTTGTTGGGCTGATAAGAGCAGAATGCATCGAGCAGCTGGTTTGCATCTGTTAACCATGGATTTGTTGTGGAGCCGTTTGTTTTGCACCGGAACTGAGCGGACGGAGCTGTGGTGCGTCTGTCAAACATCACTCACATGTTCAGAGACAAACACACACATGTACACAACAAGGGCTCGCTCTTTGTGTGATTGGTGTTTGATCCCTTAGTATTGGGGGGGTTTATTCTCCTAAACAAAATCACATTTGCTATTTCCCATTCAGGGGTTTATGAAGCAAAGGAAGTTCTGGAGTTTTGCCTGAACCGCTGCTGCATGTCCAGAGCAATCTTTCAAGTGAATCATAATAACCCCTCTGTGTGTGGGTGTGTGTACAAACAAACTCAACAAAGCATGGATGGGATTATTATTTGCAAGGGTATCTCCAGATGATTAAAGGTCAAAGGTTAAGGTCAATAAATATGAATTTACCAACATATCTCTACAAGTAAAGAAGTAGAGATTCATTCTGAAGCGTCTCATGATCAGATAATAATTCCATAATTTTAAGTCTTCTCACTTCTTTCTTGGTATCTTGATACAATCTGAAGCTTTTATAGCTCAGAAAATAATCTTGGTGTCAAGAGAATATAGCTTTTTAATAAGAACTGCAGTGTGGGCTGCTACCAGCCTGTTTCTATCTTGATATCTTGATAATTAATTATTTAGTCTGTGAAATATCAACAAATCCCTTCACCCGTCTTCAGGTGGCTTATTGGTTTTTCGAGAAATTCTTGCAGATCATCTTCCTGTAGATCAGCCACATTCCGCTGGGTTTGCCGGCGTCCTCTGTGACGTGTGAGCGATTCAAACCAGCATTGATACCATTAACCGAACCGACGTGGAGCTGCCGTGAGCCGGCTGCTGTTTGCATGCCAAGCTCGATTTCGTGTGGGCCTACACTGCTCAGAGGTGCTCTGGAGCCCCAGTGGGCTAATCTTCAGCATGTGCTAGCTCAACCTCAGGTGACTTCCTAACACCGTTTATCCACCCAGGTAACAGTGTGGCGGTGGAGCTGAAGCCTGTGGCTGCTGCAGGCTTTACTCCCTGTGCCTGGAATCTCAAGCTCTTCTTCCTGCAAAGCGAGATAAACAATCGTTTGCTTTGACCACAAATGAAGTGTCGGGGAACGTGTTGTTTGAGCGAATCCCCGTTTTACAGGGTTCAGCAGGTTTACGGGTGCACATTATCAACTTGTGCAATTACCAACCTCAGCATGTGGCTCCTCTAGTTCCATGTTGGTGGGCCATGCACTACTCGAAACCCCCTGCAGGAATTTAACCTATAACACCAAGAAAACACTAAAAGAATTTCCATTAGTCAGGGTTTGAAGAAATGTTGCTTCAAAGTGTGAGAAGCGATGGAGAGTCGAGGTTAAGAGCGTGTGGTTGTGGACCCTACACCGAGTCTGGCACGCAGCTCAGCTCTCCACCCATAATTAGTGTCATTAATGTGCAATTAGGTGAGTCATGCTTTGCCCACGTTGGATCCAGTCAGCGTTCGTGCCCGAGCCCATCGAGAGCTGACTGAGGTCGGACATGTTGCCCGTCTCACCCATCTCCCAGACGTGGTTTACCATGGAAACACTTTTCCAATCTCTTCTCTTCTCTACTGATTTTTCAGAGTACATCTGGCTAAAGGGAAGATCCACAATTTTGGCACGTTTAAAAATGTCTGTCGATAATCAGCTCCCCTGGTGAACTCCTGCGTTTTAATAATTCCTCCTCATTAATACAAAAGTTTCCATCTCAATTTTAAGTAAACAGGGTCTGAAGCTGATTCCAGTGCTGAACTGTGTTTCTCTGCTGCAGCTCAGCAAAGAAAAACTGTCCTTAGGAAACACGCTGACTGAAAAACCCTGTGACTTTGGAAATACCTCCCTTGAGTCGATTAACTCAGATGCTGAGTTTTCATGTTAAACTCATATTATCAACTAAATTATGGAATGTGTTTTTGCTCACGAGGAGGACCCTGGATTTGGCCTTAACACTGGAATATATTTTAATGTCCAGCAGGAACTGAACAAGATCCAACTGTTTCAATAACAAATTGAGACTTGATATTTTATAGTTTAACAATAAAATGTATAATAAATAAATTGATATAAACATATTTATTTTTTATTATGTGATTTCTATACATTTATCTTCATCCTTTCTTATCAGCAAATATACATGAAGACCGTCCATTATGGCCAGTAAATAATTAAAGTAGGATTACATGTTCTTTGGACTGGTGTGTTTTTCCTCCTGAGGCTTAACACAGTGATGACCTGCACATCTACATCTGCAGCAGTCATTCATCCGTCCAGCAGCAGCAGCATCATCATCATGTGACACGGGGGCCCAGACTGGATTAGAGCCAGAGGAGAAAATCCTCTTCAAACACAACAATGCTCCGACTCTCACTGGACCATTAAAGCAAAATCGCAAACACTGCTGAGGCTTTGTTGTGTTGGGATTGAAATTGAGATGATCTGGGACTTAATGTTCTCTCGGGTCGTGTCGTATGAAATGATTGTGTTATCTGGTCGAAGTGAAAAAGGAAAATTACATTAAAATTTTACAGAATAAACAACGCAGAAATGAAAAGCATTTGTTTACATTTAACACATAATATTATTATTTTCTGAGAGCATAGTATTTCCAATATCTGGTTATCTGTGGTTATGGCTTGAAGATGCAGCCACACATTATAAAACGATTTTCAAAAAAATGTACATTGATAATTGTGATAAATGTTCAAAGACTGAATATTGCTCTTGAGTCAAGGTTGTGGTTTTAAACTCTTTGTCTTTACGAGCTGAGACTTGTACAATGCATACGATCGATCCATCAATATATATTAAACCTTTTGTTATATTGCTGTTGAGTGATGGCAATAGTTATGGATGTTGCTTCGTTGTGCAGCCCTGTTGTCTCTGAAGCATTCTGCAGCTCCTAATCTGAACAGTGTGTCTTTGAACACAAGCACATGGCGACCCAGACTCACTGGCGAGCTGACTATTAATAAAACCCGGTGCATACTGTCCTGAAGATGACGGCACTCGGCGGCTGCCAACTCTCATGCTCCTGACGGACAGACCGACCCGACCCGACCCGACCCGACCCGACCTGCCACTGCTCCCTGCTGCTTCTCAGAAACCTTTACACCTGACTTTCATCACCTCGTGGACTCGGCAGAAGGACAAAAGAGAAAACGCTTGTTAACCACTTTAGACCAATCGATGGTGGCGTTCAAACCTTTTGTGGAGATTCACAGCGCTGGTCGGGCTAAACGGCGAATATGTCCCATTGAATAGATGCTATGGTACATATAATTATACAGCCGCCACATTATCCTGTCATAACTGTTGAAGCTCTTTTCCACGCATCACTTCACCAGTATGCTGCAGCGTTTATTCCAAATTACAAAAAGACACAAAATGGCACAATCTTCAGATGTTGTCGACCTTCCTCCCTTTTTCTAATTTCTAATAAACCTTTCATATTAAAACCCAATTTCATAATGAACCCCTTTACCTGCAGTTTAGTTGCCCCATCACCCCCCCCCCCCCCTCATATCTGGTTACAGGTTGACCTGATGCTTCGGTTTGAGTGTCATGCCAACAACATAAACACACACACGTGTCTGCCAGTACACATACTAGCACGCTCACTCACTGCTGGTCAGGATTAGCCCTGGATAATGGGATCATAGATCACCACCTGCCGCCCCCCCCCCCCCCCCCCCCTCTTCTTTATTCCTTCTGTTGATTCCTTAAATCGTCACTGTCTCTTTTCTCTTATACGTCCCTCCTTCTTCTTCTGAGAGTCACAATGTGTGTGACTTATTTCATTAACCTTTCTCTCCGTCTCCTCCCCCCCGTCTTTAAATAGCTAACACATTATCGCAGCGATGAGAAGTTCACCTCGGCTGAGAGCAGAATTTATCACTGACCTTTCCCTTTTCTTCATACAACCTGTGCTGGATCTTATTTATTTCCCTTTTCAGCCTATTCCCTCAATCCTCCTCTTTCTGTTCCTCCTGCAGCCGTGTCTTCCTCCTCCTCCTCCTCCTCTATCGCTCCCATCATCCCATTACGGGTTCCCCCCCCTCGCTCGCTCCTCGTCCTGTGGCCCGGCCGACTCACTTCAGCCCAAATC